>NW_028270163.1:60294527-60894527 GCF_037043375.1 Chiloscyllium plagiosum | reverse complement strand
AGCACCACTGTATACCCATCACAGGCACACTGGATACCCCCCAGAGGCCTACTGTATACACATCATAGTCCCAATGTATACCCAACACATCCCCACTGTATATCCATTGCAGCACCACTGTATACCCATTACATCCCCACTGTATACGCATCACAGGCCCACTGTATACCCATCACATCCCCACTGTATATCCATCACATCCCCATTGTATACGCATCACAGGCCCACTGTATACCCATCACTGCCCCATTGTATACCCACCACAGGCCCACTGCATACCCATTACATCCCCACTGTATACCCATCACGGGCCCACTGCACATCCCTCAGAGGCCCACTGTATACCCATCACAGGCCCACTGTATACCCATCACAGGCCAACTGCATATCCATCACAGACCCACTGTATACCCATCACGGACCCACTGTATATCCATCACAGCACCATTGTATACCCATCACAGGCCAACTGCTTACCCATCACAGCCTCACTGTCTACCCATCACAGACTCACGGTATACCCATCACAGACCCACTGTATATCCATCACACCACCACTGGATACCCATCACAGGCCCACTGTATACCCATGAGGAGAAAGTGAGGTCTGCAGATGCTGGAGATCAGAGATGGAAATGTGTTGCTGGAAAAGCGCAGCAGGTCAGGCAGCATCTAGGGAACAGGAGAATCGACGTTTCGGGCATTAGCCCTTCTTCAGGAATGAGGAAAGTTGGTCCAGCAGGCTAAGATAAAAGATAGGGAGGAGGGACTTGGGGGAAGGGCGTCGGAAATGTGATAGGTGGAAAGAGGTCAAGGTGAGGGTGATAGGTCAGACTGGGGTGGGGGCGGAGAGGTCGGGAAGAAGATTGCAGGTTAGGAAGGCGGTGCTGAATTTGATGGATTTGACTGAGACAGGCTGGGGGGAGGGGAAATGAGGAAACTGGTGAAATCCGAGTTCATCCCTTGTGGTTGGAGGGTTCCTAGCCGGAAGATGAGGCGTTCTTCCTCCAACCGTCGTTTCGCTGTGGTCTGATGATGGAGGAGTCCAAAGACTTGCATATCCTTGATGGAGTGGGAGGGGGAATTGAAATGTTGAGCTACAGGGTGGTTGGGTTGGTTGGTCCGGGTGTCCCAGAGGTGTTCTCTGAAACGCTCCGCAAGTAGGCGGCCTGTCTCCCCAATATAGAGGAGGCCACATCGGGTGCAAAGGATGCAATAGATGATATGTGTGGAAGTACAGGTGAATCTGTGGCGGATATGGAAGTTTCCTTTGGGGCCTTGGAGGGAGGTGAGGGGGGAGGTGTGGGTACAAGTCTTGCACCTCCTGCGGTTGCAGGGGAAGGTGCCGGGAGTGGAGGTTGGGTTGGTGGGGGGGTGTGGATCTGACGAGGGAGTCACGGAGGGAGTGGTCTTTACAGAATGCTGATAGGGGAGGGGAGGGAAATATATCCTTGGTGGTGGGGTCTGTTTGGAGCTGGCGGAAATGGCGGCGGATGATGCGCTGTACATGGAGGTTAGTGGGGTGGTAGGTGAGGACCAGTGGGGTTCTGTCCTGGTGGCGGTTGGAGGGGCGGGGTTCAAGGGCGGAGGATCGGGAAGTGGAAGAGATGCAGTGGAGGGCATCGTCGGCCACGTCGGGGGGGAAATTGCGGTCCTTGAAGGAGGCCATCTGGGATGTGCGTTTTTGGAACTGGTCCTCCTGGGAGCAGATGCGGCGGAGTCGAAGGAATTGGGAGAATGGGATGGCGTTTTTACAGGGGGCAGGATGGGAGGAGGTGTAGTCCAGGTAGCTGTGGGAGTCGGTTGGTTTGTAGTAGATGTCCGTGTTGATTCGGTCGCCTGAGATAGAAATAGAAAGGTCGAGGAAGGGGAGGGAGGAATCTGAGACTGTCCAGGTGAATTTGAGGTCGGGGTGGAAGGTGTTGGTGAAGTGGATGAACTGTTCAACCTCCTCGTGGGAGCACGAGGCGGCGCCGATACAGTCATCGATGTAGCGGAGGAAAAGGTGGGGGGTGGGGCCAGTGTAGTTGCGGAAGATGGATTGTTCCACATATCCTACGAAGAGGCAGGCATAGCTGGGGCCCATGCGGGTGCCCATGGCTACTCCTTTCGTTTGGAGGAAGTGGGAGGATTGGAAAGAGAAGTTGTTCAGGGTGAGGACCAGTTCAGTCAGTCGAAGGAGGGTGTCTGTGGAAGGGTACTGGTCGGTACGGCGGGAAAGAAAGAAGCGGAGGGCTTTGAGTCCTTCGTGATGGGAGATGGAGGTGTACAGGGACTGGATGTCCATGGTGAAACTGGTCGGTACTGCGGGAAAGAAAGAAGCGGAGGGCTTTACTGGTCGGTACGGCTGTATACCCATCACAGCCTCACTGTCTACCCATCACAGGCCCACTGTATACCCATCACAGACCCATTAAATACCAATCACAGCTGCACTGTATACCCATCACAGTCCCACAGTATATCCATCACAGCCCCACAGTTTACCCATCACAGGCCCAATGTATACTCACCTCAGGTCCACTATATATCTATTACTCTATATACCCATCACAGGCCCATTGTATATCCATCACAGGCCCACTAAATACCCATCACATCCCCACTGTAAACCAATCACAGACCAATGTACACTCATGACAGCACCACTGTATACCGCTCAAGGGCCCACTAAATACCCATCACATCCCCACTGTATACCCATGACAGCACCACTGTATGCCCATCACAGGCCCTCTGTATACCCCTCACAGGCCCAGCATATACCCATCACAGCCCCAGTCTATACCCCTCACACGTCCACTAAATACCCATCACCTCGCCACTGCATTCCCGTTACAGCACCACTGTATACCTATTACATCCCCACTGTATACCCATCACAGCCCCACTGTTACATCCATCACAGACTCACTGTACACCCATCACAGACCCACTATATACCCATCACAGGCCCACTAAATACCCATCACAGCCCCATTGTATACCCATCAGAGCCCCAAAGTATACCCTTCACTGCCCCACAGTATACCCATCATAGGCCCATAGTATATCCATCACAGCACACCAGTATACCCATCACAGGCCCACTGTACACCCATCACAGGCCAACTATATACCTATACTCGATATAACCATCACAGGCCCATTGTATACCCATCTCAGCAACACTGTATAGCCCTCACAGGCCCACTGTATACCCATCACATCCCCACTGTATACCCATTACAGCACCACTGTATACCCATCACAGGTCCACTGTATACCCATCACATCCCCACTGTATACCCATTACAGCACCACTGTATACCCATTAGATCCCCACTGTATACCCATTACATCCCCCCTGTATACACATCACAGGCCCACTGTATACCCATCGCATCCCCACTGTATACCCATCACATCCTCACTGTATACACACCACAAGCCCACTGCATACCCATCAAAGCCCCACTGTATACCCACCACAACCCAATGTATACCCATCACAGCACCACTGTATACACATCACAGGCACACTGGATACCCCCCAGAGGCCTACTGTATACTCCCCAGAGGCCCACTGTATACCCATCACAGACCCAACGTATACCCAATACAGCCTCACTGACTACCCATCACAGACCCATGGTATACCCATCACAGACCCACTGTATATCCATCACACCACCACTGTATACCCATCACAGGCCCACTGTATATCCATCACAGGCCCACTAAATACCAATCACAGCTCCACTGTATACCCATCACAGCCTCACAGTATATCCATCACAACCCCACAGTATACTCATCACATCCCCACTGTATACCCATCACAGGCCGTCTGTATACCGCTCTGAGGCCCAGTGAACACACATCACAGCCCCACTGTATACCCTTCAGAGGCCCACTGTATACCAAACACAGACCCACTGTATACCCATCACATCGTCACTGCGTGCCCATCACAGCCCCATTGTATACCCATCACAGCCCCACTGTATACCCATCACAGGCCCACTGTGCACTCATCACAGGCCCACTATATGCCGATTACTCGATATATCCATCACAAGCCCATTGTATACCCATTACAGCCCCACTGTATACCCCACCACAGGCCCACTGTATACCCATCACAGGCCCACTGTATACCTAACACATCCCCACTGTATACCCATCACGGACCCACTGTATACCCATCACAGACCCACTGTATACCCATCACAGCCCCACTGTATACCCATCATAGACCCATTGTATATCCATCACAGCCTCACAGTATACCCATCACAGGCCCACTGTATACCCAACAAATCCCTACTGTTTACCCATCACAGCTTCATTGTATACCCATCACAGGCCCACTATTTACCCATCACAGGCCCACTGTATGCCCATCACTGCATGACTGAATACCCATCACAGGCCCACTGTATACCCATCACAGGCCGACTGTATACCCTTCAAAGGCTCACTGAATACCCATCACAGACTCACTGTATACCCATCATACACCCACTGTATACCCATCAGATCGCCACAGTTTACCCATCACAGCCTCACTGTCTACCCATCACAGGCCCACTGTTTACCCATCACAGACCCACTGTATACCCATCACAGCCCCACTGTATACCCATCATAGACCCACTGTATATCCATCACAGCCTCACAGTATACCCATCACAGGCCCACTGTATACCCAACAAATCCCTACTGTTTACTCATCACAGCTTCATTGTATACCCGTCACAGGCCCACTGTACACCCATCACAGCACAACAGTATACCCATCACAGGCCCACTGTTTACCCATCACGGACTGACTGTATACCCATCACAGGCCCACTGTATACCCATCACATCCCCACGGTATACGGACTACAGCACCACTGTATACCCATTACATCACCACTGTATACCCATTACATCCCCACTGTATACGCATCACAGGCCCACTGTATACCCATCACTGCCTCACTCTATACCCACCACAGCCACACTGCATACCCATCTTGGCCCACTGCACATCCCTCAGAGGCCCACTGTATACCCATCGCAGTTCCACTGTATATCCATCACAGCACCACTGTATACCCATCACAAGCCCACTGTATACCCATCACACGCCCACTATATACCCATCACAGGTCCACAATATACCCATCACAGCCCCACTAAATACCAATCACAGCTCCACTGTATACCCATCAGAGACCCACAGTATACCCATCACAGGTCCACTATTTATCTATTACTCTATATACCCATCACAGACCCACTGTATACCCCTCACAGGCCCACTATATACCCATCACAGCCCCACTATATACACATCACAGGCTCACTGTATACCCATCACATCCCCATTGTACATCCATCACAGGCCCACTACATACCCATTACGTCCCCATTATATACAAATTACATCCCCCCCTGCATACCCATCACAGGCCCACTATATATCTATCACAGCCCCACTATATGCCCATCACAACTTCACTGTATACCCATCACAGCCCCACTGTATAGCCATCACAGCCCCACTGAACCCATCACAGCCCCACTGTATACCCATCACAGACCCACAGTATATCCATCACAGCACCACTGTATACCCATCACCGGGTCACTGTATACCCATCACAGGTTCACTGTATACCCATCACAGCCCCACTGGAAACCCACCATAGCCCCACTGCATACCCATCACATCCCCACTGTATACCCATGACAGGCCCACTGTATATCCCTCAGAGGCCCACTGTATACCCATCACAGCACCACTGTATACCCCTCACAGGCCTATTGTATACCCATCACAGGTCCACTATGTACACATCACATCCCCACTATATGCCCATCACAACCCCACAGTATACCCATCACAGACCCACTGTATACCCCCCACAGGCCCACTGTATACCCATCACAGGCTGACTGTATACCCATCACAGGCCCACTGTATACCCATCACAGACCCACTGTATAGATCAAAGGCCCACTGTATACCCATCATAACCCCACTATATGCCCATCACATCCCCACTGTATACCCACCACAGCCCCACTGTATACCCATCACAGGCACACTGTATACCCATCACATCTCCATTGTACACCCATCACAGCCCCACTATATATGCATCACAGACCCACTGTATACCCATCACAGGCCCACTATATATCCATCACAGCCCCACTATATGCCCATCACACCACACAGTATACCCATCAAAAGGCCCACTATGTACATATTTCTAAATATACCCATCACAGGCGCATTGTTTACCCATCACAGCCCCACTGTATACCTCCACAGGCCCACTGTATACCCATTACAGGCCCACTGTATACGCATTACAGCACCACTGTATACCCATTACATCCCTACTGTATACCCATTATACGCCCACTGTATACCCACCACAGGCCCACTGTGTACCCATCAGAGGCCCACTCTTTACCCATCACATACTCACTGTATACGCATTACAGCACCACTGTATTCCCATTACATCCCTACTATGTACCCATCACACGCCCACAGTATACCCATCACAGACCCACTGTATACCCCTCACAGGCCCACTATATACCCATCACAGCTCCACTATATACACATCACAGGCTCACTGTATACCCATCACAGCCCCACTGTATACCCATCACAGATCCACTGTATACCCATCACAGCCCCACTGCATACCCATCACAGCCCCACTGCATACCCATTACAGACCCACAGTATATCTATCACAGCACCACTGTATACACATCACCGGCCCACTGTAAACACATCACAGGCTCACTGTATATCCACCACAGTCCCACTATATACCCATCACATCGCCACCGTAAACCCACCACAAGCCCCACTGTATACCCACCACAAGCCCACTGTATACCCATCACAGCCCCACTGTATACCCCTCACAGGCCCACTGTACACCCCTCACACACCCACTGTGTACCCATCACAGGCTGACTGTATACCCATCAGACCCACTGTATACGCATTACAGCACCACTGTATACCCATTACATCCCCAATGTATACCCATCACACGCCCACTGTATACCGATCACAGACCCACTGTATACGCATTATAGCACCACTGTATACCCATTACATCCCCAATGTATACCCATCATACGCCCACTGTATACACATCACAGGCTCACTGTATACCCATCACATCTCCATTGTACACCCATCACAGCCCCACTATATATGCATCACAGACCCACTGTATACCCATCACAGGCCCACTATATATCCATCACAGCCCCACTATATGCCCATCACACCACACAGTATACCCATCAAAAGGCCCACTATGTACATATTTCTAAATATACCCATCACAGGCGCATTGTTTACCCATCACAGCCCCACTGTATACCTCCACAGGCCCACTGTATACCCATTACAGGCCCACTGTATACGCATTACAGCACCACTGTATACCCATTACATCCCTACTGTATACCCATTATACGCCCACTGTATACACATCACAGGCTCACTGTATACCATCACATCTCCATTGTACACCCATCACAGCCCCACTATATATGCATCACAGACCCACTGTATACCCATCACAGGCCCACTATATATCCATCACAGCCCCACTATATGCCCATCACACCACACAGTATACCCATCAAAAGGCCCACTATGTACATATTTCTCAATATACCCATCACAGGCCCATTGTTTACCCATCACAGCCCCACTGTATACCCCCACAGGCCCACTGTATACCCATCACAGGCCCACTGTATACGCATTACAGCACCACTGTATACCCATTACATCCCCACTGTATACCCATTACATCCCCACTGTATACGCATCACAGGCCCACTGTATACCCATCACTGCCCCACTATATACCCACCATAGCCCTACTGCATACCCATCACATCCCCACTGTATACCCATCACAGCACTACTGTATACCCATCACAGGCTTACTGTATACCCACCACAGTCCCACTGCATATCCACCACAGTCCCACTATATATCCACCACAGTCCCACTGTATACCCACCACAGGCCCACTGTGTACCCATCAGAGGCCCACTCTTTACCCATCACATACTCACTGTATACGCATTACAGCACCACTGTATTCCCATTACATCCCTACTATGTACCCATCACACGCCCACAGTATACCCATCACAGACCCATTGTATACCCCTCACAGGCCCACTATATACCCATCACAGCTCCACTATATACCCATCACATCGCCACCGTACACCCACCACAAGCACCACTGTATACCCACCACGAGCACACTGTACACCCACCACATCCCCATTGTATACCATCACAGCACCACTTTATACCCATCACAGCCCCACTGTATACCCCTCACAGGCCCACTATATACCTATCACAGACCCACTGTATACGCATTACAACACAACTGTATACCCATCACTGCCCCACTGTATACCCACCACAGCCCCACTGCATACCCATCACATCCCCACTGTATACCCATCACAGACCCACAGTATATTCATCATAGCACCACTGTATACCCATCACCGGCCCACTGTAAATCCATCACAGGCTCACTGTATATCCACCACAGTCCCACTGTATATCCACCACAGTCCCACGATATACCCATCACATCGCCACCGTACACCCACCACAAGCCCCACTGTATACCCACCACAAGCACACCGTATACCCACTACAAGCCCCACTGTATACCTACCACATCCCCATTGTATAACATCACAGCACCACTGTATACTCATCACAGGCCCACTGTATACACATCACAGCCCCACTATATACCTATTACTGTATATACCCATCACAGCCCCACTGTATAATCCTCACAGGCCCACTGTGTACCGATCACAGGCCCACTGTATACCCGTCACAGACCCACTGTATACGCATTACAGCACCACTTTATACCCATTACATCCCAAATGTATACCCATCACACGCCCACTGTATACCCATCACAGCCCCACTGTATAGATATCACAGGCTCACTGTATACCCATCACATCTCCATTGTACACCCATCACAGGCCCACTATATATCCATCACAGCCCCACTATATGCCCATCACGGCCCCACTGTATACTCATCACAGCACCACTGGATACCCATCACAGGCCCACTGTATACCCATCACAGCCCCACTGTATACTCATCACAGGCTAACCGTATACCCATCACAGGCTGACTGTATTCCCATCAGAGACCCACTGTATACCCATCACATCCCCACTGTTTATCCATCACAGCCTCATTGTATACCCATCACAGGCCCACTATAGACCCATCACAGCGCCACCGTATACCCACCACAAGCCCCACTGTATACCCACCACATCCCCATTGTATACCATCACAGCACCACTGTATACTCATCACAGGCCCACTGTATACACATCACAGCCCCACTATATATCTATTACTGTATATACCCATCACAGCCACACTGAAAACTCCTCACAGGCCCACTGTGTACCCATCACAGCTGACTGTATTCCCATCAGAGACCCACTGTATACCCATCACAGACCCACTGTATATCCGTCACAGCCTCACTGTATACCCATACAGGCCCACTGTATACCCATCACACCCCCACTGTTTACCCATCACAGCCTCTTTGTATACCCATCACAGGCCCACTACGTACCCTTTACATCCCCATTGTATACACATTACATCCCCACTGCATACCCATCACAGGCCCACTATATATCCATCACAGCCCCACTATATGCCCATCACAGCCCCACTGTATACCCATCACAGGCCCACTATATATCCATCACAGCCCCACTATATGCCCATCACAGCCCCACTGTATACCCATCACAGCACCACTGGATACCCATCACAGGCCCACTGTAAACCCATCACAGGCGCACTAAATACCTATCAAAGCCCCATTGTATACCCATCACAGCCCCACAGTATACCCATCACAAGCCCACTGTTTACCCATCACAGCGCCACAGTATACCCATCACAGGCCCAATATTTACCCATCACGGACCCACTGTGTAACCATCCCAGACCCACTGTATATCCATCACAGCCCCACTGTATACCCATCACAAGCCCACTGTTTACCCATTACATCCCCACTGTATTCGCATGATAGGCCCACTGTAAACCCATCACAGGCGCACTAAATACCTATCAAAGCCCCATTGTATACCCATCACAGCCCCACAGTATACCCATCACAGGCCCACTGTACACCCATCAATATGTACATATTTCTCTATATACCCATCACAGGCCCATTGTTTACCCATCACAGCCCCACTGTATACCCCCCACAGGCCCACTGTATACCCATCACAGGCCCACTGTATACCCATCACATCCCCACTGTATACGCATTACAGCACCACTGTATACCCATTACATCCCCACTGTATACCCATTACATCCCCACTGTATTCGCATGACAGGCCCACTGTATACCCATCACTGCCCCACTGTATACCCACCACAGCCCCACTGCATATCCATCACATCCCGACTGTATATACATCACAGGCCCACTGCATATCCATCACAGACCCACTGTATACCCATCACAGACCCACTGTATACCCATCACAGACCCACTGTATACCCATCACAGGCTCACTGTATATCCATCACAGCATCATTGTATACCCATCACAGGCCCACTGCTTACCCATCACAGGCCCATTGTATACCCATCACAGACCCACTGTATATTCATCAGAGCACCACTGTATACCCATCACAGGCCCACTAAATACCAGTCACAGCTCCACTGTATACCCATCACAGCCCCACAGTATACCCATCACAGGCCCAAAGTATTCCCACCACAGGTCCACTATATATCTATTACTCTATATACCCATCACAGGCCCATTGTATATCCATCACAGGCCCACTAAATACCCATCACATCCCCACTGTAAACCAATCACAGACCAATGTACACTCATGACAGCACCACTGTATACCGCTCACGGGCCCACTGAGGACCCATCACAGACCCACTGTATACCCATGACAACACCACTGTATGCCCATCACAGGCCCTCTGTATACCCCTCACAGGCCCAGTGTATACCCATCACAGCCCCACTTTGTACCCCTCACAGGTCCACTGTATACCCATCACCTCACCACTGCATACCCGTTACAGCACCACTGTATACCTATTACATCCCCACTGTATACCCCTCATAGGCCGAGTGTATACCCATCACATCCCCACAGTATCCCCATCACAGCCCCACTGTACATCCATCACAGACCCACTGTACACCCATCACAGACCCACTGTACACCCATCACAGACCCACTGTATACCCATCACAGGCCCACTAAATACCCATCACAGCCCCATTGTATACCCATCAGAGCTCCAAAGTATACCCATCACTGCCCCACTGTATACCCATCACAGGCCCACTGTACACCCATCACATGCCCACTATATACCTATACTCGATACATCCATCACAGGCCCATTGTATACCCATCTCAGCACCACTGTATAGCCCTCACAGGCCCACTGTATACCCATCACAGGCCCACTGTATACCCATCACATCCCCACTGTATACCCATTACAGCACCACTGTATATCCATTACATCCCCACTGTATACACATCACAGGCCCACTATATACCCATCACAGCCCCATTGTATACCCATCACATCCCCACTGTATACCCACCACAAGCCCACTGGATACCCATCAAAGCCCCACTGTATACCCACAACAGCCCCATTGTATACCCATCACAGCACCACTGTATACCCATCACAGGCACACTGGATACCCCCCAGAGGCCTACTGTATACACATCATAGTCCCAATGTATACCCAACACATCCCCACTGTATATCCATTGCAGCACCACTGTATACCCATTACATCCCCACTGTATACGCATCACAGGCCCACTGTATACCCATCACATCCCCACTGTATATCCATCACATCCCCATTGTATACGCATCACAGGCCCACTGTATACCCATCACTGCCCCATTGTATACCCACCACAGGCCCACTGCATACCCATTACATCCCCACTGTATACCCATCACGGGCCCACTGCACATCCCTCAGAGGCCCATTGTATACCCATCACAGGCCTACTGTATACCCATCACAGGCCAACTGCATATCCATCACAGACCCACTGTATACCCATCACGGACCCACTGTATATCCATCACAGCACCATTGTATACCCATCACAGGCCAACTGCTTACCCATCACAGCCTCACTGTCTACCCATCACAGACTCACGGTATACCCATCACAGACCCACTGTATATCCATCACACCACCACTGGATACCCATCACAGGCCCACTGTATACCCATGAGGAGAAAGTGAGGTCTGCAGATGCTAGAGATCAGAGATGGAAATGTGTTGCTGGAAAAGCGCAGCAGGTCAGGCAGCATCTAGGGAACAGGAGAATCGACGTTTCGGGCATTAGCCCTTCTTCAGGAATGAGGAAAGTTGGTCCAGCAGGCTAAGATAAAAGATAGGGAGGAGGGACTTGGGGGAGGGGCGTCGGAAATGTGATAGGTGGAAAGAGGTCAAGGTGAGGGTGATAGGTCAGACTGGGGTGGGGGCGGAGAGGTCGGGAAGAAGATTGCAGGTTAGGAAGGCGGTGCTGAATTTGATGGATTTGACTGAGACAGGCTGGGGGGAGGGGAAATGAGGAAACTGGTGAAATCCGAGTTCATCCCTTGTGGTTGGAGCGTTCCTAGCCGGAAGATGAGGCGTTCTTCCTCCAACCGTCGTTTCGCTGTGGTCTGATGATGGAGGAGTCCAAAGACTTGCATATCCTTGGTGGAGTGGGAGGAGGAATTGAAATGTTGAGCTACAGGGTGGTTGGGTTGGTTGGTCCGGGTGTCCCAGAGGTGTTCTCTGAAACGCTCCGCAAGTAGGCGGCCTGTCTCCCCAATATAGAGGAGGCCACATCGGGTGCAAAGGATGCAATAGATGATATGTGTGGAGGTACAGGTGAATCTGTGGCGGATATGGAAGTTTCCTTTGGGGCCTTGGAGGGAGGTGAGGGGGGAGGTGTGGGTGCAAGTCTTGCACCTCCTGCGGTTGCAGGGGAAGGTGCCGGGAGTGGAGATTGGGTTGGTGGGGGGTGTGGATCTGACGAGGGAGTCACGGAGGGAGTGGTCTTTACGGAATGCTGATAGGGGAGGGGAGGGAAATATATCCTTGGTGGTGGGGTCTGTTTGGAGCTGGCGGAAATGGCGGCGGATGATGCGCTGTACATGGAGGTTAGTGGGGTGGTAGGTGAGGACCAGTGGGGTTCTGTCCTGGTGGCGGTTGGAGGGGCGGGGTTCAAGGGCGGAGGATCGGGAAGTGGAAGAGATGCAGTGGAGGGCATCGTCGGCCACGTCGGGGGGGAAATTGCGGTCCTTGAAGAAGGAGGCCATCTGGGATGTGCGTTTTTGGAACTGTTCCTCCTGGGAGCAGATGCGGCGGAGTCGAAGGAATTGGGAGAATGGGATGGCGTTTTTACAGGGGGCAGGATGGGAGGAGGTGTAGTCCAGGTAGCTGTGGGAGTCGGTTGGTTTGTAGTAGATGTCCGTGTTGATTCGGTCGCCTGAGATAGAAATAGAAAGGTCGAGGAAGGGGAGGGAGGAATCTGAGACTGTCCAGGTGAATTTGAGGTCAGGGTGGAAGGTGTTGGTCAAGTGGATGAACTGTTCAACCTCCTCGTGGGAGCACGAGGCGGCGCCGATACAGTCATCGATGTAGCGGAGGAAAAGGTGGGGGGTGGGGCCAGTGTAGTTGCGGAAGATGGATTGTTCCACATATCCTACGAAGAGGCAGGCATAGCTGGGGCCCATGCGGGTGCCCATGGCTACTCCTTTCGTTTGGAGGAAGTGGGAGGATTGGAAAGAGAAGTTGTTCAGGGTGAGGACCAGTTCAGTCAGTCGAAGGAGGGTGTCTGTGGAAGGGTACTGGTCGGTACGGCGGGAAAGAAAGAAGCGGAGGGCTTTGAGTCCTTCGTGATGGGGGATGGAGGTGTACAGGGACTGGATGTCCATGGTGAAACTGGTCGGTACGGCGGGAAAGAAAGAAGCGGAGGGCTTTACTGGTCGGTACGGCTGTATACCCATCACAGCCTCACTGTCTACCCATCACAGGCCCACTGTATACCCATCACAGACCCATTAAATACCAATCACAGCT
Source organism: Chiloscyllium plagiosum (assembly GCF_037043375.1). NCBI lineage: Eukaryota > Metazoa > Chordata > Chondrichthyes > Orectolobiformes > Hemiscylliidae > Chiloscyllium > Chiloscyllium plagiosum. The sequence continues at coordinate 60,880,298 of NW_028270163.1, read as the reverse complement.
GCACTGTATACCCATCACAGTCCCACAGTATATCCATCACAGCCCCACAGTTTACCCATCACAGGCCCAATGTATACTCACCTCAGGTCCACTATATATCTATTACTCTATATACCCATCACAGGCCCATTGTATATCCATCACAGGCCCACTAAATACCCATCACATCCCCACTGTAAACCAATCACAGACCAATGTACACTCATGACAGCACCACTGTATACCGCTCAAGGGCCCACTAAATACCCATCACATCCCCACTGTATACCCATGACAGCACCACTGTATGCCCATCACAGGCCCTCTGTATACCCCTCACAGGCCCAGCATATACCCATCACAGCCCCAGTCTATACCCCTCACACGTCCACTAAATACCCATCACCTCGCCACTGCATTCCCGTTACAGCACCACTGTATACCTATTACATCCCCACTGTATACCCATCACAGCCCCACTGTTACATCCATCACAGACTCACTGTACACCCATCACAGACCCACTATATGCCCATCACAGGCCCACTAAATACCCATCACAGCCTCATTGTATACCCATCAGAGCCCCAAAGTATACCCTTCACTGCCCCACAGTATACCCATCATAGGCCCATAGTATATCCATCACAGCACACCAGTATACCCATCACAGGCCCACTGTACACCCATCACAGGCCAACTATATACCTATACTCGATATATCCATCACAGGCCCATTGTATACCCATCTCAGCAACACTGTATAGCCCTCACAGGCCCACTGTATACCCATCACAGGTCCACTGTATACCCATCACATCCCCACTGTATACCCATTACAGCACCACTGTATACCCATTAGATCCCCACTGTATACCCATTACATCCCCCCTGTATACACATCACAGGCCCACTGTATACCCATCGCATCCCCACTGTATACCCATCACATCCTCACTGTATACACACCACAAGCCCACTGCATACCCATCAAAGCCCCACTGTATACCCACCACAACCCCAATGTATACCCATCACAGCACCACTGTATACACATCACAGGCACACTGGATACCCCCCAGAGGCCTACTGTATACTCCCCAGAGGCCCACTGTATACCCATCACAGACCCAACGTATACCCAATACAGCCTCACTGACTACCCATCACAGACCCATGGTATACCCATCACAGACCCACTGTATATCCATCACACCACCACTGTATACCCATCACAGGCCCACTGTATATCCATCACAGGCCCACTAAATACCAATCACAGCTCCACTGTATACCCATCACAGCCTCACAGTATATCCATCACAACCCCACAGTATACTCATCACAAGCCCATTGTATACCCATCACAGGCCCACTAAATACCCATCACATCCCCACTGTATACCCATCACAGGCCGTCTGTATACCGCTCTGAGGCCCAGTGAACACACATCACAGCCCCACTGTATACCCTTCAGAGGCCCACTGTATACCAAACACAGACCCACTGTATACCCATCACATCGTCACTGCGTGCCCATTACAGCCCCATTGTATACCCATCACAGCCCCACTGTATACCCATCACAGGCCCACTGTGCACTCATCACAGGCCCACTATATGCCGATTACTCGATATATCCATCACAAGCCCATTGTATACCCATTACAGCCCCACTGTATACCCCACCACAGGCCCACTGTATACCCATCACAGGCCCACTATATACCCGTCACAGGCCCACTGTACAGCCATCACAGACCCACTGCATACCCATCACAGCGCCACAGCACACTCATCCCAGCCCCACTGTATACCCATCACAGGCCCACTGTATACCCATCACAGCCCCACAGTATACCCATCACAGGCCCACTGTATACCCATCACAGACCCACTGTAGATTCTTCACAGCCCCACTGTATACCCATCACAGGCCCACTGTATACCCATCACAGCATGACTGAATACACATCACAGGCCCACTGTATACCCATCACAGCATGACTGAATACCCATCACAGCCCCACTGTATACCCATCACAGGCCCACTGTATACCCATCACAGCATGACTGAATACACATCACAGGCCCACTGTATACCCATCACAGGCCCACTATTTACCCATCACAGGCCCACTGTATGTTCATCACTGCATGACTGAATTCGGGCATTAGCCCTTGCTTTTCCAGCAACACATTTCCATCTACTGTATACCCATCACAACCCCACAGTATACCCATCACAGGCCCAATCTATACCCATCACAGCCCCACAGTATACCCATCACAGGCCTACTGTATCCCCATCACAAGCCCACTATATACCCATCAAAGGTTCACAGTATACCCATCACAAACCCACAGTATACCAATCTAAGCCCCAAAGTATACCCATCACAGTCCCACTGTACACCTATCTCACAAAAACCCATCACAGACCCACTATTTACCTGTCACACTACATACACATCACAGGAATACTGTATACCCATAATAGATCCACAGTATACCCATCACAGACCCATGGTATACCCATCACAGCCCCACTATATACCATCATAGGCCCACTGTATACCCATCACAGACTCACTGTATATCCATCACAGACCCACTAAATATCCATCACAGCCCCACTGTATACCCATCACAGGCCCACTGTATACCCATCACAGGCCCACTGTTTACCCATCACACCCTCACTGTCTACCCAGCACAAGCCCACTAAATACCAATCACAGCCCCACTGTATACCAATCACATCTACATTGTATACCCATTACAGCACCACTGTATACCCATCACAGTGCCACTGTATATCCATCACAGACCTATGGTATACCCATCACAGCCCCACTATATACCATCATAGGCCCACTGTATACCCATCACAGACTCACTGTATATCCATCACAGACCCATTGTATACCCATCACAGGCCCACTGTATACCCATCACAGGCCCACTGTTTACCCATCACAGCCTCACTGTCTACCCAGCACAGGCCCACTGTATACCCATCACAGCCTCACTGTCTACCCAGCACAGGCCCACTGTATACCCATCACAGGCTCACTGTTTACCCATCACAGCCTTACTGTCTACCCAGCACAGGCCCACTGTATACCCATCACAGCCTCACTGTCTACCCAGCACAGGCCCACTGTATACCCATCACAGCCCCACTGTATACCCATCACAGGCCCACTGTGCACTCATCACAGGCCCACTATATGCCGATTACTCGATATATCCATCACAAGCCCATTGTATACCCATTACAGCCCCACTGTATACCCCACCACAGGCCCACTGTATACCCATCACAGGCCCACTATATACCCGTCACAGGCCCACTGTACACCCATCACAGACCAACTGCATACCCTCACAGCGCCACAGCACACTCATCCCAGCCCCACTGTATACCCATCACAGGCCCACTGTATACCCATCACAGCCCCACAGTATACCCATCACAGGCCCACTGTATACCCATCACAGACCCACTGTAGATTCTTCACAGCCCCACTGTATACCCATCACAGGCCCACTGTATACCCATCACAGCATGACTGAATACACATCACAGGCCCACTGTATACCCATCACAGCATGACTGAATACCCATCACAGCCCCACTGTATACCCATCATAGACCCACTGTATATCCATCACAGCCTCACAGTATACCCATCACAGGCCCACTGTATATCCATCACAGCATGACTGAATACCCATCACAGCCCCACTGTATACCCATCACAGGCCCACTATTTACCCATCACAGGCCCACTGTATGTTCATCACTGCATGACTGAATACCCATCACAGGCCCACTGTATACCCATCACAGGCCGACTGTATACCCTTCAAAGGCTCACTGAATACCCATCACAGACTCACTGTATACCCATCATACACCCACTGTATACCCATCAGATCGCCACAGTTTACCCATCACAGCCTCACTGTCTACCCATCACAGGCCCACTGTTTACCCATCACGGACCCACTGTATACCCATCACAGACCCACTGTATATCCATCACAGCTCCACTGTATACCCATCACAGGCCCACTGTATACCCATCACAGACCCACTGTATTCCCATCACAGTACCACTATATACCCATCACAGGCACACTGTATACCACCCAGAGGCCAACTGTAGACCCTGTAGAGGCCCACTGTCTACCCATCACAAACCCACTGTATATCCATCACAGCACTACTGTATACCTCTCACAGGCCCACTATATACCCGTCACAGGCCCACTGTACACCCATCACAGACCCACTGCATATCCATCACAGCGCCACAGCATACTCATCCCAGCCCCACTGTATACCCATCACAGGCCCACTGTATACCCATCACAGCCCCACAGTATACCCATCATAGGCCCACTGTATACCCATCACAGACCCACTGTATACCCATTACAGGCCCACTGTATACCCATCACTGCATGACTGAATACACATCACAGGCCCACTGTATACCCATCACAGCATGACTGAATACCCATCACAGCCCCACTGTATACCCATCACAGGCCCACTGTATACCCATCACAGCATGACTGAATACACATCACAGGCCCACTGTATATCCATCACAGCATGACTGAATACCCATCACAGCCCCACTGTATACCCATCACAGGCCCACTATTTACCCATCACAGGCCCACTGTATGTTCATCACTGCATGACTGAATACCCATCACAGGCCCACTGTATACCCATCACAGGCCGACTGTATACCCTTCAAAGGCTCTCTGAATACCCATCACAGACTCACTGTATACCCATCATACACCCACTGTATACCCATCAGATCGCCACAGTTTACCCATCACAGCCTCACTGTCTACCCATCACAGGCCCACTGTTTACCCATCACGGACCCACTGTATACCCATCACAGACCCACTGTATATCGATCACAGCTCCACTGTATATCCATCACAGGCCCACTGTATACCCATCACAGGCCCACTGTTTACCCATCACAGCCTCACTGTCTACCCAACACAGGCCCACTGTATACCCATCACAGCCTCACTGTCTACCCAGCACAGGCCCACTGTATACCCATCACAGCCTCACTGTCTACCCAGCACAGGCCCACTGTATACCCATCACAGGCTCACTGTTTACCCATCACAGCCTCACTGTCTACCCAACACAGGCCCACTGTATACCCATCACAGCCTCACTGTCTACCCAGCACAGGCCCACTGTATACCCATCACAGGCTCACTGTTTACCCATCACAGCCTTACTGTCTACCCAGCACAGGCCCACTAAATACCAATCACAGCCTCACTGTATACCCATCACAGGCCCATTGTATACCCATCACAGGCCCACTGAATACCCATCACACCTCCACTGTATACCAATCACATCCACATTGTATACCCATTACAGCACCACTGTCTACCCATCACAGGCCCACTGTATACCCATCACAGGCCCATTAAATACCAATCACAGCTGCACTGTATACCCATCACAGTCCCACAGTATATCCATCACAGCCCCACAGTTTACCCATCACAGGCCCAATGTATACTCACCTCAGGTCCACTATATATCTATTACTCTATATACCCATCACAGGGCCACTGTATACCCATTACAGCCCCATTGTATACCCCTCACAGGCCCACTTTATACCCATCACAGACCCACTATATATCCATCACAGCTCCACTGTATACCCATCACAGCTCCACTGTATACCCATCACAGGCCCAATGTATACTCATCACAGGCCCATTGTATACCCATCACAGGCCCACTGTCTACCCACAACAGCCTCATTGTACACTCATCACAGGCCCACTGTATAACCATCACAGATCAACTGTACACCCATCACAGGCCCACTAAATACCAATCACAGTTCTACTGTATACTCATCACAGCCCCACAGTATATTCATCACAGCCCCACTAAATACCCATCACATCCCCAATGTATACCCATCACAGACCCACTATAAACCTATTACTCTATATACCCCTCACAGGCTTACTGTGTACCCATCACAGCCCCACTGTATACCCATCACAGCCCCACTTAATACCCATCACATCGTCACTGCATGTCCATTACAGCACCACTGTGTACCTATTACATCCCCACTGTATACCCCTCACAGGCCCAGTGTATACCCATCATAGCCCCACTGTACACCCATCACAGACCCACTATATATCCATCACAGGCCACTAAATACCCATCACAGGCCAATTATATACCCCTCATAGGCTGACTGTGTACCCATCACATGCTCACTGTATACCCATCACAGACCCACTGTATACCCAACACAGGCCCATTGTATACCTATCACAGCCCCACTAAATACTCATCACAGGCCCACTATATAACCATTACAGGCCCACTGTATACCCATCACAGGTCCACTGTATACCCATCACAGGCCCACTATATACCTATTACTCTATATACCCATCACAGGCCCATTGTATACCCATCACAGTCCCATTGTATACCCATCACAACCCCACTGTATACCCATCACAGACCAACTGTATACCCATCACAGCCCCACTAAATACCCATCACAGCCCCACTGTATACCCATTATAGGCCCACTGTCTACCCATCATAATCCCACTGTATGCCCATCACAACCCCACAGTATAACCATCACAGGCCCACTCTATACCCATCATAGGCCCACTATATACCTATTACTCTATATACCCATCACAGGCCCATTGTATACCCATCACAGGACCATTGTATACCCATCACAACCCCACTGTATACCCATCACAGACCAACTGCATACCCATCGCAGCCCCACTAAATACCCATCACAGCCTCACTGTATACCCATTATAGGCCCACTGTATACCCATCATAGTCCCACTGTATGCCCATCACAGGCCCAATCTATACCCATCACAGCCCCACAGTATACCCATCATAGGCCCACTATATACCCATCACAGGCCCACAGTATACCCATCACAGCTCCACAGTATATCTATCACACAAAAACCCATCACAGATCCACTATTTACCTGTCACACTATATACACATCACAGGCCCACTGTATACCCATAACAGATCCACAGTATACCCATCACAACCCCACTATACATCCATCACAGCCCCACTGTATACCCATCACAGCCCCACTATATACCATCACTGGCCCACTGTATACCCATCACAAACCCACTGTAATCCCATCACAGCCCCACTGTATACCAATCACGGATCTACTATATACCGATCACGGACCTACTATATACACATATCACAGACCCACTATATACTCATCACAGCCCTTCTATATACCCATCACAGGCCCACTGTATACCCATCACTGGCCCACTGTATACCCATCACAGGCCTTCTATAACCCTATCACTGGTCATTTTTACACACGTTACATGTCTTTAATGTACCTATCACATGTACATTTCATCCTCATAATTAACTCATTGCATAATTGGCACGTAGTCAGTGTATGCACAACTCACATCTTTTCATCACCGTTTTTTTTTATATCCATCACATATATACAGTACACTCATCATATACTCATTTCATACCCTGCACATGTCTATTTTATGCCGATTGCATACTTTCATTTTATTTGCCACATATCCAGTACACAAATTTACACACAAATTGGCCACATATTTATGAAATCTAATTACTCTGATTGTATACACAGAAATACAAACAGCTCTCATCATCGAAAACAAACAGGGTTAATCTCACACCAACACAAACAATTCTAACTGCACACATACAATTGGGTTGGTTGCAAATACATAAACAGAAACAGACTGAATACAAATAGGTCTAATCAAACACATGTAAACATAAGTGAGTCTAATTGCACATAAATAAACAAACAGATCTGAGTCTAGATAATCAAATACAAAATGGGTGAGATCTTACAGATCCAACTGTGGAAAGATCTAAACAAAAACTGGATGTAATTGCCTATGCAGAAAATAAATTTGGTCGTACAAAGCACACATAATAAATTCAAGACAGAGCTCTGCATGAATTAAGATATGATTTTATTTCAACAATGACAGTGTAGATGCGAGAAGGCTATTTAGACTGAGAAGTCTAAAAGTAGGGACCACAGAAAGTGGTGCTCTAGAAAGATCATCATTTATTGCTCATCACTTGGCCGTTTTAGGGGGAAGCTGAGAGTTACCACATTGCTGTGCACCTGGAGTCTCACGTAGGCCAGATAAGGAAGGCAGATTTATTTTCCAAAGCACGTTAGTGAAACTGATTGATTATTACAACAATCCAGTAATTTCGTGATCACAAAACTGAAACTGCTTTTCATTCTGAATTTATTTAATTAATTGCATTTTGTTATTTTGAACATTTTCAGATCAATCTTTCAAGCCACTGATTGAGTGATTCAGCAATATAGTGTGCTATCATTTTCTCAGTAATGCAGGAAAGTGGAATTCAGATGGAAGATCATATGCCAGGATCATTTAACCACAAAGTAAGCTCAAAGGGTATACTCCTGTTTCTATTTCTCATATAGGAACATCAGAACAAAGATCAAGAGAAGGCCACTTGGCTCTTTGAGTCTGCTCCACCATCTAACCACTGATGGCTGATCTGATTTTAACCTCAAGTCCACACTCCTGCATACTCCTGATAATCCCTCATTCCCTTGGTCATCAAGAATCTATCCACTTCTGCATTAAGGAAAGTTCTTCATCCTTTTTTCAATGGCAAACCCCTTATTAGTAAAGTATGACCCTTAGTTCTAGACTCTCCCACAATAGGAAACACCTTTTGACATCAATCCGTTCAATTTTCCTCATGATCATATATGTTTCAATAAAGTCACCTCTGACACTTCTAAACTGCAGAGTTTATGGTTTAGCCTTTCCACAGAAGGCAAACTGCTCATTCCAGGTATTAGATTTTGCTAATTACACTAAATTATTTGTTTATGCTAATATCTGCCCAATTCTACTTTAAGAATGCAACTTGGGTCAGATTTCACACAAAAAAATATAAATTAGTGCAATCATACCTCCCATTACTCAACTTATCAGAGAGTAATATTTAAGGTGAACATGTGCAAAATGTAAATTACACACACATTTTATTTTCTTTATGATAGTAATTCAGTCTTTAGGTGTTTCATGATGTAAAGTAATACACAGTTATGGCGTTTATATGTGCTAAAATACAGGGAATGATCAGAACATGGATGTGACCATGAATTGAGCTGTGAATTAGTAGTGAATATCATCATTATGTCAATATATACAATCACATCTCTGACTGCAGTTGAGCAGTCTGTGTCCCCAAATAAAATGAAAGCAGGTCAGGCAGCATCCGAGGAGCAGGAAAACTGACATTTCGGGCAAAAGCTGTTCATCAGGAATGAGGGTGGGAGCCTTGGGGGTGGAGAGATAAATGGGACGGGGGTGGGACTGAGGGAAGGTAACTGAGAGTACAATAGGTGGATGGAGGTGGGGGTAAAGGTGATAGGTCGGAGGGGAGGGTGGTTTAGATAGGTGGGAAGGAAATGGACAGGTGGGACAGGTCATGAGGATGGTGTTGAGCTGGAAGGTTGGAACTGGGGTAAGATGGGGGGATGACGAAGCTGGTGAAATCCACATTGATGCCATGGGGTTGGAGGGTCCAGAGGCAGAAGATGAGGCGTTCTTCCTCCAGGCATCTTGTGGTAAGGGATTGGTGATGGAGGACAATAGACAATAGGTGCTGGAGTAGGCCATTCTGCCCTTCGAGCCTGCACCACCATTCAATATGATCATGGCTGATCATCCTCAATCAGTATCCTGTTCCTGCCTTATCTCCATAACCCTTGATTCCACTATCCTTGAGAGCTCTATACAACCCTTTCTTAAATGAATCCAGAGACTGGGCCTCCACTGCCCTCTGGGGTAGAGCATTCCACACACTCACCACTCTCTGGGTGAAGATTAGATTAGATTAGATTAGATTACATTACATTACAGTGTGGAAACAGGCCCTTCGGCCCAACAAGTCCACACCGACCCGCCGAAGCGAAACCCACCCATACCCCTACATTTACCCATTACCTAACACTATGGGCAATTTAGCATGGCCAATTCACCTGACCCTGCACATCTTTTGGACTGTGGGAGGAAACCGGAGCACCCGGAGGAAACCCACGCAGACACGGGGAGAACGTGCAAACTCCACACAGTCAGTCGCCTGAGGCGGGAACTGAACCCGGGTCTCAGGCGCTGTGAGGCAGCAGTGCTAACCACTGTGCCACCGTGCTGCCCACACGGCATGGTGGCACAGTGGTTAGCACTGCTGCCTCACAGCGCCAGAGATCCGGGTTCCATTCCCGCCTCAGGCGACTGACTGTCTGGAGTTTGCACATTCTCCCCGTGTCTGCGTGGGTTTCCTCCGGGTGCTCCGGTTTCCTCCCACAGTCCAAAAATGTGCGGGTCAGGTGAATTGGCCATGCTAAATTGCCTGTAGTGTTAGGTGCAGGGGTAAATGTAGGGGAATAGGTCTGGGTGAGTTACTCTTCAATGGGTCGGTGTGGACTTGTTGGGCCGAAGGGCCTGTTCCACACTGTAAAGTAATCTAATAATAGACTCCAGCATCTTTCCCACCATTGAGGTCAGACTAACTGGTCTATAATTTCCTGATTTCTCTCTCCCACCTTTCTTAAAAAGTGGTAGGTACAACATTAGCCACCTTCCAATCCGCAGGAACTGATCCCGAATCTATCGAACTCTGGAAAAAAATCACCAACGCATCCACGATTTCTCGAGCCACCTCCTTCAGTACCCTGGGATGGAGACCGTCAGGCCCAGGGACATATCAACCTTCAGACCTAACAGTCTCTCCAACACCAATTCCTGGCAAATACCTGCATGTCCTTGGCGGAGTGGGAGGGGGAATTGAAGTGTTTTGCCACGGGGCAGTGGGGTTTGTTGGTGTGGGTGTCCTAGAGATGTTCTCTGAAGAATTCTGTGAGTAGGCATCCTGTCTCCCCAATGTAAAGGAGACCACATCGGGAGCAACAGATATAGTAAATGACATGTGGAAGTGCAAGTGAAACTTTGATGGATGTGGAAGGCTCCTTTGGGGCTTTGAACAGCGGTGAGGGGGGAGGTGTGGTTTTGCAATTCCTGCAGTGGGAGGGGAGGGTGGGTTGTTGGGGGGCAAGGACTTGATGAGGGAAAGGTCTTTACGGAAAGCAGATAGGAGTGGGGAGGGAAATATATCTAAGGTGCCCATTTGTTGGTGGTGGAAATGGCGGAGGATGATGTGTGTATATGGAGGTTGGTGGGGTGGAAGGTGGAAGGTGAGGACCAGATGGGTTCTGCTCTTGTTGTGGTTGGAGGGGTGGGGTTCGAAGATGGAGGTGCTGGAAGTGGATGAGATGCACTGGAGGGCATCATCAACCACGTGGGAGGGGAAATTGCGGTCTTTAAAAAAGGCGGCCATCTGGTATGTTCTGTGGTGAAGTAGAATGCAGCGGAGGCGGAGGAATTGGGAATAAGGGATAACATTTTTGCAGGAGGCAGGGTGGGAGGAGGTGTAATCCAGGTAGCTGTGGGAGTCGGTGCGTTTGTAGAAAATGTCAGTGTTGCGTTGATCACTGTTGATGGAGATGGAGAGGTCCAGGAAGGGGAGGGAGGTGTCAGAGATGGTCCAGGTAAATTTAAGGTCAGGGTGGAATGTGTTGGTGAAGTTAATGAACTCTTCAACATCCTTGTGGGAGCACGAGGTGGCGCCGATGCAGTCGTCAATGTGGCGAAGGAAAAGCTGGAGAGTGGTGCCGGTGTAACTCCGGAAGATAAAGTGTTCCACGTAACCGACAAAGAGACAGGCATAACTGGGGCCCATGCGGGTGCCCATGGCTACCCCTTTCGTCTGAAGGAAGTGGGAGGATTCGAAGGAGAAATTGTTAAGGGTGAGGACCATTTCAGCCAAACGAATGACAGTGTCAGTGGAAGGGTAGTAGTGGGGGTGTCGGGAGAGGAGGAAATGGGGCACTTGGTGTCCTTGGTCATGGGGATGGAGGTGTAGAGGAACTTGATGTCCATGGTGAAGATGAGGCAATGGGGGCCAGGGAAACTGACATCTTGGAGGAGGTGGAGGGCATGGGTGTGTCCCGACCGTATCTTGGGAGTTCCTGGACTGGGGGAATAGGACAGTATTGAGGTATGTGGGGACAAATTCGGTGGGGCAGGAGCAGGCTGAGATATTGAGTCAACAGGGTTAGTCAGGCTTGTGGATCTTGGGTAGGAGATAGAATCGGGCGGTGCGGCGTTTCTGGACTATGAGATTGGAAGCTGTGGGCGGGGGATCCCCTGAGGTGATGAGGTTGTGGATGGTCTGGGAGATTATGGTTTGGTGATGGGGGGGGGGGGGGGGGGCAGGGGTGAGGTCGTGGTCAAGTAGGAGGAGGTGTCTTCAAGTTGGTGCCTGGCTTCAGTGGTGTAGAGGTCAGTGCACCAAACTACCACAGCACCCCCTTTGTCTGCTGGTTTGATGGTGAGGTTGAGTTGGAACAGAGGGAGTGGAGGACTGCGCTTTGTGAGGGTGAGAGGTTGGAGTGGGTGAGAGGGTTGGACAGGTTGAAGTGGTCAATGCCCCGGCAGCAGTTGAAAATAAAGAGGTCAAGGACGGGTAATAGGAGTAACTATGAGCCTGGAAAGGAGTTGTGCAGTTGACTTGTCTACATGGATTTCAGTAAGTCTATAAATAAGGTGTGACTTGAGAGATTGGCCAAGAAAAGCCCTTTGGATCCAGGAAAATTAGGCTATTGGATCCAAAACTGCCTTAGTAGCAGGAACTAGAGGGTTCTGGTTCAGGTTTGTTTTAATGACTGGAAACCTGTATCTAGTGGTATACCACAGGGTTTGGTGCTGGGTGCCTGGTGTTTGTAGTGTACATTAATGAATTAGACATGAATATAAGTTCCATTCGTAAGTTGGAGATGACACAAATATTGTTGTGGGGTAAATAGCAAGGAGGGAAGCATTAGATTACAGGACAGTATAGACCTGCTGGTCAGATGGGCAGATGACTACGTGACCATAAGATATAAGCAATTTAGGCAATTCAGCGCATAAGTCTGTACCACCATTCATTCATGTTTGATATATTTCTCAATCCCATTCTCCTGCCTTCTCTCCACAACCTTTAATCCCCTCTCTAATCAAGAACATATCTGTCTCAGTCTAAAAAAGACACTCAGTGATTTGGTCTCCACAGTATTCTGTGGAAATGAGTTCCACAGGTTCCCCACCTTCTGGCTGAAGAAACCCCTCCTCGTCTCAGTTCTAAAGGGTTGTCCCTTCTCCCTGAGGCTGTGCCTGCTCCTACTAGAACAAAACAAACTTGCTGCCCTTATTCAGTCTGTATCCTTCTGTTCCCTCCCTATTCGTGTAACTATCCAGGTGCCTCTTAAATGTCCCTAATGTGGCTGCTTCTACCATCTCTCCTGGCAGTGCATTCCAGATTCCTACTCTGCTTTACATGAAAAACTTCCCTCACACATCTCCTTCAAACTTTCCCCTCTCCCCTTGAACCTGTGCCCCCTTGTTATTGAAACATCAACCCTGGGAAAAAGCCTCTGACTATCCACCCTATCTATGCCTCTCATAATTTTGTAGACCTCTATCATGTCTCCTCTCAGTCACCGTCTTTCCAGTGAAAACAATCCTAGTCTTTTTAACCTTTCCCCAGAGCCAATGCCCTTGAGATTAGGCAACATCCTGGTGAACCTTCTTTGCACTTTCTCTCCAAAGCTTCCACATCCTTCTGGTAGTGTGGTGACCAAAACTGCACACAATACTCCAAATGCGGCCTAACAAGGGGTTTATATGGCTGCAACATGATTCGCCAACTCTTGTACTCCATGCCCCAGCTGATGAAGACATGCACGCCATGTGCCTTCTTAATCACCACGGCCACCTGAGTTGCCACTTTTAAGGAGCTGTGGGCCTGCACATCCAGATCCAGCTGTATTTTAATGTTCCTAAGGATTCTGATATTTACAGTATAATTCACATCTAAATTTGATCCTCCAAAATGCATCACCTTGCATTTGTCTGGATTAAACTCCATCTGCCATTTCTGTGCCCAAGTCGCCAATCTATCCATATCTTGTATCCTTTCACAACTGTTGGCATTATCAGCAGCTCCAGCAATCTTCATATCATCTGCAAACTTACTAATCAGACCACCCACATTTTCCTCCAGATCATTTATAAATACTACAAACAACAGAGGACCAAAGACAGATCCCTGTGGAACACCACTGGTTGCCGGTCTCCATTAGTGGTTCCCACTACTAGTGGAAACATCTTCTCCATGTCCACTTTTTCCAGGCCTCTCAGTACTCTGTACTTTTCAATGAGATTCCCCCTTATCCTTCCAAACTCCACTGAGTACAGACCCAGAGTCATAAGAGTCATGCAGCATGGAAACAGACCCTTTGGTATAAGACATCCACGGCTGCATGTTCCCAAACTAAACTAGTCCCACTTGCCATATCCTTCCAAACCTTTCCTATTCATGTACTTATCCAAATGTCTTTTAAGTGTTGTAACTGTACTTGCACCCACCACATCCACTGGCAGTTTGTTCCACACACAAACCACTCTCTGTTGAAAGACGTTGCCCCTCATGTCATAGAGTCATAGAAGCCACATTAGATTTGGTACTGGGTAATGAGCCCGGGCAAGTATTAGACTTAGAAGTAGGTGAGCACTTTGGTGATAGCGATCACAATTCTGTTATGTTTACTTTAGTGATAGAAAGGGATAGGTGTATACCACTGGGCAACAGATACAGCTGGGGGAAAGGCAATTACGATGTGATTAGGCAAGATTTAGGAAGCATAGGATGCAGAAGGAAAATGCAGGGGATGGGCACATTAGAAATGTGGAGCATATTCAAGGAAAAGCTCCTCTGTGTCCTAGATAAGTATGTACCTGTCAGGCAGGGAGGAAGCTGTAGAGCGCGGGAGCCGTGGTTTACAAAGGAAGTGGAATCTCTGGTCAAGAGGAAGAAGTAGGCTTATGTTAGGGTGAGATGTGAAGGCTCAGTTAGGGCGCTTGAGGGTTACAAGGTAGCCAGGAAAGATCTAAAGACAGAGCTCAGAAGAGCCAGGAGGAGACATGAGAAGTTGTTGGCGGATAGGATCAGGGTAAACCCTAAGGCTTTCTATAGGTATTTAAGGAATAAAAGAATGACAAGAGTAAGATTAGGGCCAATCAAGGATAGTAGTGGGAGGTTGTATGTGGAGTCAGAGGAGATAGGGGAAGCACTAAATGAATATTTTTCGACAGTATTCACTCTAGAAAACGACAATGTTGTCGAGGAGAATACTGAGATACAGGCTACTAGACTGGGTGGGATTGAGGTTCACAAGGAAAATGTATTAGAGATCCTGCAGAATGTGAAAATAGATAACCAAAAGAGAAAATGCTGGAAAATCTCAGCAGGTCTGGCAGCATCTGTAAGGAGAGAAAAGAGCTAACGTTTCGAGTCTAACTGACCCTTTGTCAAAGCCTTACAGATGCTGCCAGACCTGCTGAGATTTTCCAGCATTTACTCTTTTGGTTTCAGATTCCAGCCTCGCAGTAATTTGCTTTTATCGAGTGAAAATAGATAAGTCCCCTGGGCTGGATGGGATTTATCCTAGGATCCTCTGGGAAGCCAGGGAGGAGATTGCCAAGTCTTTGGCATTGATCTTTAAATCGTCATTGTCTACAGGAATAGTGCCGGAAGACTGGAGGATAGCAAATGTGGTTCCCCTGTTCAAGAAGGGGAGTAGAGACAACCCTGATAATTATAGACCAGTGAGCCTTACTTCAGTTGTTGGTAAAGTGTTGGAAAAGATGATAAGAGATAGGATTTATAATCATCTAGAAAAGAATAATTTGATTAGGGATAGTCAGCACAGTTTTGTGAAGGGTAGGTCGTGCCTCACAAACTTTATTGAGTTCTTTGAGAAGGTGACCAAACAGGTAGATGAGAGTAAACCGGTTGATGTGGTGTATATGGATTTCAGCAAGGCGTTCGATAAGGTTCCCCCATAGGCTATTGTACAAAATGTGGAGGAATGGGATTGTGGGAAATATAGCAGTTTGGATTAATAATTGGCTTGCTGAAAGAAGACAGAGGGTGGTAGTTGATGGGAAATGTTCATCCTGGAGTCCAGTTACTAGTGGT
The DNA here is from genome assembly GCF_037043375.1 of Chiloscyllium plagiosum. Lineage (NCBI taxonomy): Eukaryota > Metazoa > Chordata > Chondrichthyes > Orectolobiformes > Hemiscylliidae > Chiloscyllium > Chiloscyllium plagiosum. The sequence goes on along the minus strand of NW_028270163.1, from coordinate 60,864,065 downwards.
GTACCGCAAGGGTCGGTGTTGGGTCCACTGCTGTTCATCTTTTTTATAAATGACCTGGATGAGGGCGTAGAAGGGTGGGTTAGTAAATTTGCAGAGGACACTAAGGTCGGTGGAGTTATGGATAGTGACGAAGGATGTTGTAGGTTACAGAGAGACATAGACAAGCTGCAGAGCTGGGCTGAGAAGTGGCAAATGGAGTTTAATGCAGACAAGTGTGAGGTGATTGACTTTGGTCGGAGTAACTGGAATGCAAAGTACTGGGCTAATGGTAAGATTCTTGGTAGTGTCGATGAGCAGAGAGATCTCAGTGTCCAGGTACACAGATCCTTGAAAGTTGCCACCCAGGTTGACAGGATTGTTAAGAAGGCATTTAGTGTATTAGCTTTTATTAATAGAGGGATCGAGTTCCGGAACCATGAGGTTATGCTACAGCTGTACAAGACTCTACTGCAGTCGCACTTGGCGTATTGTGTACAGTTCTGGTCACCGCATTATAAGAAGGATGTGGAAGCTTTGGAAAGGGTACAGAGGAGATTTACTAGGATGTTGCCTGGTATGGAGGGAAGGTCTTATGAGGAAAGGCTGGGGGACTTGAGGCTGTTTTCGTTAGAGAGAAGAAGGTTAAGAGCTGACTTAATAGAGACATATAAGATAATCAGAGGGTTAGATAGGGTGGACAGGGAGAGCCTTTTTCCAAGTATGGTGACGGCGAGCACGAGAGGGCATAGCTTTAAATGGAGGGGTGATAGATATAGGACAGATGTCAGAGGTAGTTTCTTTACTCAGAGAGTAGTAAGGGTATGGAATGCTTTGCTTGCAACGGTAGTAGATTCGCCAACTTTAAGTACATTTAAGTCGTCATTGGACAAGCATATGGACGTACATGGAATAGTGTAGGTTAGATGGGCTTCAGATTGGTATGACAGGTCGGCGCAACATTGAGGGCCGAAGGGCCTGTACCGCACTGTAATGTTCTATGTTCTATGTACAGCATGGAAACAGACCCTTTGGTCCAACCTGTCCAAGCAAACCAGTTATCCCAACCCAATCTAATCCCACCTGCCAGCACCCGGCCCATGTTCCTCTAAATCCTTCCTATTCATATACCCATCCAAATGCCTCTTAAATGTTGCAATTGTACCAGCCTCCACCACATCCTCTGGCAGTTCATTCCATACATGTACCATCCTCTGAGTGAAAAAGTTGCCCCTTAGGTCTCTTTTATATCTTTCCCCCCTCCCCCTAAACCTATGCCCTCTATGCCCTGGGCTCCCTGATCCCAGGGAAAAGACTTTGTCTATTTATCCTATCCATGCCCCTCATAATTTTGTAAACCTCTATAAGGTCACCCCTCAGCCTCCGGCGCTCCAGGGAAAACAGCCCCAGCCTGTTCAGCCTCTCCCTATAGCTCAAATCCTCCAATCCTGGCAACATTCTTGTAAATCTTCATTTTAACTCTTTCTCCTCTCACATTATAAATATGCCCCCTGGCTCTGAGTACCCCCATCCTAGGGAAAAGACCTGTGTTGGTCATTATATCTATGCCCTTCATGATTTTATTAACCTTGATAAGGTCACCCCTCAATCTCCTACACTCCAGTGAAAGAAGTCCCAACATATCTAGCCTATTTATATAAATCAAGCCCTCCATTCCCGGCAACATCCTGATAAATCTTTTCTGAACCCTCTCTAATTTAATAATATTCTTCCCACAGCAAGACAACCAGACTGCACACAGTACTCCAGAAGAGACTTCACCAACATCATGTCCAACCTCAACATATGTCCCGACTCCTATGGAGCAATGAAAGCAAGCATGGTAAATGCCTTCTTAATCACCCTGTCTACCTGTGATACAAATTTCAAACAATTATGTACCTAAATCCCTAGGTGTCTCTGTTCTATAACACTACCCATGGCCCTACCATTAATTGTGTAAGTCCTGTCTTTGTTTGTTTCACCAAAATGCAATATCTCACATCTATCCAAATTAAACTCCATCTGCCACGCCTCAGCCCATTGACCAACTGATAAAGTCTCTTTATCATGTTAGATAACCTTCTTCGCTGTCCACTATACTAATTGCTAATCATATGACAAGCTTTTCATTCCCGGGATCATTCTTGTAAACGTCCTCCAGATACCTTCCAAAGCCAGCACATCCTTCCTTGGATTTGGGGCCAGAAGCTGCTCACAGTATTCCAAGTGTAGTCTGACCATACAGTCTCATTAGAGGTACAGACTATTTTCTAAATGGAGAAAGGCTTTAGAAATCTGAAGCACAAAAGGGGTGTACCCTTGCTCATGTTTTCCAGCCCTCTCAAAATGACTGCTAACCTTATAAAAATCCTGAACTAGGACTGCTACGTCCTTTTGTGCTTCAGATTTCTAAAGCCTTTCTCCATTTAGAAAATAGTCTGTACCTCTAATTTTCCTACCAAAGTGCATAACTTCATACCTTTCTACACTGTATTCCATTTGCCACTTCTTTATCCATTCTTCTAGTGTGTCCAAGGCCTTCTGCAGCTTCCCTACTTCTTCAACACTACCCACTCCTCCAATCTATCTTTGTGTCATTAGCAACAATGCCCTCGGTTCCTTCATCCAGATTATTAATGTATAACATTAAGGGCAGGACTTACAGTTGTGGTCCCAACACTGACCCCAACGGAACTCCATTATTCACTGGCTGCCATCCTGAAAAAGACCCCTTTATACCCATTCATTGCTCTCTGCCACTCTGCCAATCCTCTCTCCATACCAGTACAATGCCCCATGCCTCCATTGTGGCACCCTGTTAAAAGCCTACTGGAAATCCAAATAGACAACATCCACCATCTCTCCTTTGTCGAGTTTACATATTACTTCCTAAAATATTCTAACACATCTGTCAGGCCTGACGTCCCGTTGCTGACGCGGTGCTGAGTCAACCCTATATTACCATGCATTTCCAAGTACTCCGCAATCTCATCCTCAGTAATGGTCTCTAAAATCTTACCAACAACTGAGGCCAGGCTGACTGGCCTATGAATTATGACTGAGGGAGACTGAGTGCTGGATGAAAATGAAATAAAAGCAGAAAATTATGGAAATAACCTACTGGTCAGACAGCAACTATAGTCAGAAATAAAGTTAATATTACAGTTTTTGAGTTCACAAATGGAAAAAAGTTCGAATGTAGCCGGATCTAAGTGAGTACAGGGGCAGGGTAAGGAGGGGAGGAAAGAAAAAATGAAGCGATTTGTGATTGGCTGGAAGCTAAAAAAAATGACAAAAAGGATTATGGTGCAAGGCAAAAAGAGACAGTGATGGGGCAAATAAAAATTCATTATCTAGGGGAGGTGTAAGTGAGAAACAACTAAAATGTTAGTGAAATGTATTAACACCTCCCCCCACCCCACCCCAGCCTATCCCTCTCATATACAGATTCTCTCTTCCTACCTCCAGTATGTCTAAGGACAGATTTCGTGGAAAGAAATGTAGATGAAAAGAATATTTGAAGGCAACTCTTTCACAGGCAATAACACAAACCCTTTCAACAGGAGATGTGTTGCAGACACGTATTGCTACATTACAATCTAATAGATTATTCACATCACACATACCTGTTGAGATGCTTCTTTTTGACGTTGCTGGGATATTTTTGTTTCTATAATATATCATATTTTCATTAACTAACACTAACGGTGAGATAAGGATAGGCTAATGTGTGCCAAGACGTGATACCAGGACTGAGATCAGTGCAAGCACACACACACGCTCACACAGAGAGGTGGGGGGGGGGGGGGGGGGGATGAATCCGATCTGTCGGCAAGCTCCTCCGGGAAGGATTGCTTCCCTGTCACTCTGCTGTAATCAAGCACAGGACAGGCTGAGACACAGGGCACCGGAGCCACAGAGAGCGGCACCACGACAGCGTCTGCTCTGCTCTCCTCCGTCCTTGTCCTGAGAGGGGTTTTAGCGCCTGGCCGCTGTGTGGGAGCAGGGACCGAGCTCATTTCTGCCAGGTATTCTGACTTGCAGTGGGTGAAACTGACTGACTTTCAAAAAGAATTTTTATTTGACGAGAAACATTTGACATGAGCAGACAAGTCGAACTCATTGGATAACTGTTTAAAAGCCGGTCCCGGTACATTTGCCGAATTACTTTCCGCCCCACTGTTTCCTTCTCTCAAACTGTTTTCAAACTAATTGTGAATAGCCTTCATGCTACAGTTACGGTGTTTAAACGTTCAACATTGTAGGTATTTGCGCCGTTGACGAGTATTCCCACTACCTTTCCATGTTATGCTGTATCCCAGGTGTCATTGTGCTTGTTTCCCCCAGCATTTCATTCAATATTCACTGTTTTTTCTGTGTGTGTGATCAGGTACTCACGGGCTCTCCCCTTGCCCATCTCTCTGATTGTTCTTACATCCTGGGATGCGCTGGCTGGATGTGATGGAGGAGTGAAAGGAAAGAGATTTATTCGGGAAAGACAAAGCGAAGAGAAGAGCGAGGTTCTGGGGAGTGCGGGATGATAGAGGAGCCGCTGAAGGAGATGCCAGCACTGGCCACTCTCCCAGAGAAGGGCTCCGGGGACTGCCCGGTTCCAGCAGCCGCTCAGTCCCTGAGCAGCCAGAGCCAGCTGGCGGCAGCTACCGGCGGAGCTGAGCTCTCCTGCTCCCGGTGTACTGTACCCTTTGGCCTGGTCACTCTGATCGCTGGCATGGTGGTCACTGCTGTCGCCTACAGCTTCAACTCGCACGGCTCCATTATCTCCGGCTTCGGGCTGGCGCTGCTGACTTTGGGGGTTCTCCTGGTGATCTCCAGTGCGGTGTGCTGGAAAGTGAGAGAGTGCCGAAAGCGGGCTAATAGGAGAGAGAGCCAGACTGCACTGATGGCGAACACAGGATTGTTGGTCTAAGATACATTTTAGACCATACCATGGAGACCAAACTAGTTGGCCTGGGACCTCAAGCCTGTGCATCCAAACCTTGGAGATTTACAACAACAATGACTGCGTGGATTTGTCCTGCAGCTTTGATTGGAGCTGCTTTACAATATCACTTCAAACCTTAGCAATTCATCGACAGCAAACCTTCAATAACAGGAGACCAATGATCTTTCTTAACTTTCTCTGGAGCCTTTGGTTTGACCTGTTCAAGTCAACTTGTAGCAGGACGAGTGATTGAAAGACAGAAACAACTAAATGTGGGGATCGAAATGCGTGATTCTCAGCATGTCCACGATAGCAAATTGAAGACTGCACTAACTGTGGTATTAAAAATGATTTTATTGCTAATTTATTGCCAGCTCTAAGCCAAACCCTGTCAACAGCTTTTCGGGTTGTTCCTAGTCAAGAAACTTTTAAACAAGGAAAAGCTTCTTTTCTCTCCAGGGATGCTGCCTGCCCCGCTGGGATCTCCAGCATGTCTTGATCTCAGTGCTCTTCTACCTTTAGTTTGCATGCAGCCTGCTCCTTCTCCAGTTGTCCTTCCCAGCTGGGTTCATTCCTTCTACGAGCAATGTTCTTTCCTATTCTCCTTTGCCAGTCTTGCTATTGTCCCATTCTGGTCCGTCTCATTCTAAAAACCCACTGAATGAATTTCTGTTGGGAATGTTTGTACCACAATTTAATTTATAAACTATAACTGATATTAGGAATGAGGAAAAATGTAACATCTGCATATTCTCACCCAAAGCCTCTTCATCTAATCTGAAGCATATTGGTATTTGACCATTTTATTTCAATGTTTGGAGCATTGATGGCAATAAGAATGGTTTTTATGATGACACAGGAAAAAAAATCCATTAAAATTATTCACTCCAAAGTAATCAAGGAATCATTGGGAATATGAAGGCTTTTAACTTGTCAATTTAACTGATTTCCTGCACTTTTCCATCTCTTCCTTGCTCATCCTCTGCCTTCCCAACTTTTGCTCTTATCCCTATTCTTCAGCCTTTCTGTCACCTCACCATCTCTATCAATCATCTCCCCTTCTCTCCTCCTATCCCCTTCTCCAAACTTTTCATTGTCTAGCGACTTGACTTGATTTTGAGGATGCTGAAAATGTGTTGCTGGAAAAGTGCAGCAGGTCAGGAATCCTGAAGAAGGGCTTATGTCCGAAACGTCGATTCTCCTGCTCCTTGGATGCTGCCTGACCTGCTGCGCTTTTCTAGCAACACGTTTTCAGCTCTGATCTCCAGCATCTGCAGTCCTCACTTTCTCCTCGTTGATTTTGAGGATATCATGATCAGCTTTAGATGGCAAATATAAACTTAACATAAATGTGAATCCATGTCTTTCTGATATTCACAGTGTGTCTAGCTTGGCACTTTGATGTTTCCCTATGGCTTTCATTTGAACGGTACATGATCTCATTAAATAAAATGCCTGTTTCACTGCCATCAGTACTGGCCTCTGAATTGATTTCCAAGATAAATAATTCTGTTTGTTTTGGGATAATGATAAAGGAATTGAGCCGAGCATTCCAAACCAAATTAGTACACAGCAGATGAGATAGAGAACAGATATATGGGAATACTAAATAACTGAAGGAAAGTAAAAGACATATCCAAGAAAAAACAGGACCGATAGATAAGAATTCAGGACAGTTTTAAGAGAAGAAAAGGCCTAAAGTAGAATACATGAAACTACAAGGCAGATACAGAAAGGTACAGCACAGATAAGGAAGATTACATGACAGCTACTGTAATCTGTATGAAAGCGAGACATTGATACTTTTTTTGTAATCTCCAATCCCATTTCCTTACCTCTCCACAATCTGCACACCCACTCCTCCACCTCCGCTCAATCTCCACAACGCCTCAACACCCGCTCAAATTCCACACCCACTCCACTACTTCTCCCCAATCTCCACACCGACTCCTCTACCTCCCCCCAAACTCCACACCCACTCCTCTACCTCGCCCCAATCTCCACACCCACTCCTCTACCTCGCCCCAATCTCCACACCCACTCCTCTACCTCGCCCCAATCTCCACACCCACTCCGCTACCTCCCCCCAATCTCCACAGTCACTCCTCTACCTCTCCCCAATCTCCACACCCACTCCTCCACCTCCCCCCAATCTCCACACCCACTTCTCGACCTCCCCAAAATCTCCACACACACTCCTCCACCTACCCCCAATTTCCACACACACTCCTCTACCTCCCCCCAATCTCCACACCCATTCCTCTATCTCTCCCCAATCTCCAAACCCACGCCTCTACCTCTCCCCAATCTCCACACCCATGCCTCTACCGGCCCCCAAACTCCAACCCCACTCCTCTACCTTCCCCCAATCTCCACACTCACTCCTCTACCTCTCCCAAACTCCACACACACTTCTCTACCTCTCGCCATTCTCCACACACACTCCTCTACCTCCAAAAATCTCCACACCCGCTCCTCTACCTCCCCCCAATCTCCACACCTACTCCTCTACCTCTCCCCAATCTCCACACCCACTCCTCTACCTCTCCCCAATCTCCACACCCACTCCTCTACCTCCCCCCAATCTCCACAGCCACTCCGCTACCTCCCCCCAATCTCCACACCCGCTCCTCTACCTCTCCCCAATCTCCACAGCCACTCCTCTACTTCTCCCCAATCTCCACACACACTCCTCTGCCTCCCCCAATTTCTACACCCATTCCTCAACCACTCCCCAATCTCCACACCCACTCTTCTACCTCTCCCTTATCTCCACACCCACTCCTCTACCTCCCCCAATCCCCACACCCACTCCTCTACCTCCCCCAATCTCCACACACACTCCTCTACCTCTCGCCATTCTCCACACCCACTCCTCTACCTCTCGCCATTCTCCACACCCACTCCTCTACCTCTCGCCATTCTCCACACCCACTCCTCTACCTCTCGCCATTCTCCACACCCATTCCTCTACCTCTCGCCATTCTCCACACCCACTCCTCTACCTCTCGCCATTCTCCACACCCACTCCTCTACCTCTCCCCAATCTCCACACACACTCCTCTACCTCTCGCCATTCTCCACACCCACTCCTCTACCTCCCCCAATCTCCACACCCGCTCCTCTACCTCTCCCCAATCTCCACACCCACTCCTCTACCTCCCCCCAATCTCCACACCCACTCCTCTACATCCCCCCAATCTCCACATCCACTCCTCGACCTCTCCCCAATCTCCACACCCACTCCTCAACCTCCCGCCAATCTCCCCACCCACTCCTCTACCTCTCCCCAATCTCCACACCCACTCCTCTACATCCCCCCAATCTCCACACCAACTCCTCTACCTCTCCCCAATCTCCACACACACTCCTCTACCTCTCCCCAATCTCCACACACACTCCACTACCTCTCCCCTATCTACACACCCACTTCTCTACTTCCCCCAAATCTCCAAACACCCTCCTGTACCTCTCCTCTATTTCCAAACCCATCCTCTACCGCTCCTCAATCTCCACACCTACTCCTTTACCTCTCCCCAATCTCCACACCCACTCCTCTACCTCCCCTCCATCACCACACCCACTCCTCTACCTCTCCCCAATCACCAAACCCACTCGTCTACCTCTCTCCAATCCCCACACCCACTCCTCTTCCACTCCCCAATCTCCACACCCACTCCTGTACCTCTCCTCAATCTGCACACGCACTCTTCTATCTCCTCCTAATCACCACACCCACTCCTCCAACTCTCCGCTTTCTCCACACCCACTCCTCTACCTCCACCCAAATCTCCAAACCCACTCCTCCACCTTTCCTTAATCTCCAAAACCACACCTCCACCCCTCCCCAAGCATTACACTAACTCATCTACTCACACAATCTTCACATCCACTCCTCCACCACTCCCAAATCTCCAAACCCACTCCACTTCCATTCCCCAATCTCCACACCCACTCCTCTACCTCTCCCCAATCTCCACACCCACTCCTCTACCTCCCCCCAATCTCCACATGCTCTCCCCTACATCTCCCCAATCTCCAAACCCACGCCTCTACCTCTCCCCAAACTCCACACCCACTCCTCTACCTCGCCCCAATCTCCACACCCACTCCTCTACCTACCCCCCAAACTCCACACCCACTCCTCTACCTCGCCCCAATCTCCACACCCACTCCTCTACCTCCCCCGCAAACTCCACACACACTTCTCTACCTCGCCACAATCTCCACACTCACTCCTCTACCTCCCCTCAATCTCCACACACACTCCTCCACCTCCCCCCAATCTCCACACCCACTCCTCAACCTCCCCCCAATCACCACACCCACTCCTCTACCTCTCCCCAATCTCCACACCCACTCCTCTACCTACCCCCCAAACTCCACACCCACTCCTCTACCTCGCTCCAATCTCCACACCCACTCCTCTACCTCCCCCGCAAACTCCACACACACTTCTCTACCTCGCCACAATCTCCACACACACTCCTCCACCTCCCCCCAATCTCCACACCCACTCCTCAACTTCCCCCCAATCACCACACCCACCCCTCTACCTCCCCCGAATCTCCACACCTACTCCGCTACCTCCCCCAATCTCCACACCCACTCCTCTACCTCTCGCTAATCACCACACCCAATCCACTACCTCCCCCCAATCTCCACACCCACTCCTCTACCTCTCCCCAATCACCAAACCCACTCGTCTACCTCTCTCCAATCCCCACACCCACTCCTCTTCCACTCCCCAATCTCCACACCCACTCCTGTACCTCTCCTCAATCTGCACACGCACTCTTCTATCTCCTCCTAATCACCACACCCACTCCTCCAACTCTCCGCTTTCTCCACACCCACTCCTCTACCTCCTCCCAAATCTCCAAACCCACTCCTCCACCTTTCCTCAATCTCCAAAACCACACCTCCACCCCTCCCCAAGCATTACACGAACTCATCTACTCACACAATCTTCACATCCACTCCTCCACCACTCCCAAATCTCCAAACCCACTCCACTTCCATTCCCCAATCTCCACACCCACTCCTCTACCTCGCCCCAATCTCCACACCCACTCCTCTACCTACCCCCCAAACTCCACACCCACTCCTCTACCTCGCCCCAATCTCCACACCCACTCCTCTACCTCCCCCGCAAACTCCACACACACTTCTCTACCTCGCCACAATCTCCACACTCACTCCTCTACCTCCCCTCAATCTCCACACACACTCCTCCACCTCCCCCCAATCTCCACACCCACTCCTCAACCTCCCCCCAATCACCACACCCACTCCTCTACCTCGCCCCAATCTCCACACCCACTCCTCTACCTACCCCCCAAACTCCACACCCACTCCTCTACCTCGCTCCAATCTCCACACCCACTCCTCTACCTCCCCCGCAAACTCCACACACACTTCTCTACCTCGCCACAATCTCCACACACACTCCTCCACCTCCCCCCAATCTCCACACCCACTCCTCAACCTCCCCCCAATCACTACACCCACCCCTCTACCTCCCCCCAATCTCCACACCCACTCCTCTACCTCTCCCCAATCTCCACACCCATTCCTCTACCTCTCCCCAATCTCCACACCCACTCCTCTACCTCTCGCCAATCTCCACACCTACTCCTCTACCACCCACAATCTCCACACCCACTCCTCTACTTCTCCCCAATCTCCAAAGCCATGCCTCTACCTCCCCCCAAACTCCACCCCCACTCCTCTACCTCCCACCAATCTCCAAACCCACTCCTCTACCTCTCCCCAATCTCCACACCCACTCCTCTACCTCTCCGAAACCCCACACCCACTCCTCTACCTCCCCCCAATCTCCACACACACTCCTCTACCTCCCCCCAATCTCCACACCCACTCCTCAACATCCCCCAATCTCCACACCCACTCCTCTACCTCGCCTCAATCTCCACACCCGATCCTCTACCTTCCCCGAATCTCCACACACACACTCCCCTCCCTCCCCCAATCTTCACACCCACTCCTCCACCTTTCGCCAAACTCCACACCCACTCCGCTACCTCTCCCCAATTTCCACACCCATTCCTCTACCTCCCCCAATCTCCACACCCACTCCTCTACCTCCCACCAATCTCCAAACCCACTCCTCTACCTCTCCCCAATCTCCACACCCACTCCTCTACCTCCCCCCAATCTCCACACACACTCCTCTACCTCCCCCCAATCTCCACACCAACTCCTCAACATCCCCCAATCTCCACACCCACTCCTCTACCTCCCCCCAATCTCCACACCCGATCCTCTACCTTCCCCGAATCTCCACACACACTCCTCTCCCTCCCCCAATCTCCACACCCACTCCGCTACATCCCCCAATTTCAACACCCATTCCTCTACCTCTCCCTAATCTCCACACCCACTCCTCTACCACCCCCAATTTCCACACCCACTCCTCTACCTCCCCCCAATCTCCACATCTAATCCTGTACCGCCCCCCAATCTCCACACCCACTCTGCTACCTCCCCCCAATCTCCACACCCGCTCCTCTACCTCTCCCCAATCTCCACACCCATTCCTCTACCTCCCCCCAATCTCCACATCCACTCCTCGACCTCCCCCCAATCTCCACACCCACTCCTCTACCTCTCCCCAATCTCCACACCTACTCCTCTACCTCCCACCAATCTCCACTCTCACTCCTCTACCTCTTTCCAATCTCCACACCACTCCTCTACCACCCCCAATTTCCACACCCACTCCTCTACCTCCCCCCAATCGCCACACCTAATCCTGTACCTCCCCCTAATCTCCACACCCACTCTGCTACCTCCCCCCAATCTCCACACCCACTCCTCTACCTCCCCCCAATCTCCAAACCCACTCCTCTACCTCGCCCCAATCTCCACACACACTCCTCTTCCTCTCTGAAACTCCACACTCACTCCTCTACCTCTCCCCAATCTCCACACCAACTCCACTACTTCTCCCCATTCTCCACACCCACTCCTCTACCTCTCCCCAATCTCCAAGCCCACGCCTCTACCTCCCCCCAAACTCCACCCCCACTCCTCTACCTCCCCCCAATCTCCAAACCCACTCTTCTACCTCGCCCCAACCTCCACACACACTCCTCTACCTCTCCTCTATTTCCAAACCCACTCCTCTACCTCTCCCCAATCTCCACACCCACTCCTCTACCTCACCCCAATCTCCACACCCACTCCTCCACCTCCCCGCAAACTCCACACGCACTCCTCTACCTCCCCCCAATCTCCACACCCACTCGTCTACCTCTCCCCAATATCCACACCCACTCCTCTACATCTCTCCAATCCCCAAACCCACTCCACTACCTCTCCCCAATATCCAAACCCACTCCTCTCTGTCTACCCAATCTCTAAACCCACTCCTGTAACCCTCTCTATCTCTAAACCTACTCCACTTCCTCGACTCAATCTCTGAACCTATTCCTGAAACTTTATCTCCAACACATTCCTTTGCCTCTCCCAATCTCCAGTCCCACTCCCATACTTCCCCCTAATCCCCAAATCCACTCTTCTGCCTCTCCCCAATCCCCGTACCAATTCCTCTGTCTCTCCTGATCTCTAACCTCACTCCTATAACTCTATCTGAAAACCCGCTCCTCTGCCTCGCCCTAATCTCTAAATCCATTCATATAACTTTCTCTCTTTGTGTAAATGTGTTCCTCTACCCCTCCCCAAGTTAAAAAATACACTCCTCTACCTCTCACCCACTCTCTGAACCAACTCTTCTACCTCTCTCCAGTCTCCAAACCCACTCCTCGATCTCCATTCCAATCTCCGAACATAGAACATAGAACATAGAAGAATACAGTGCAGTACAGGCCCTTCAGCCCTCGATGTTGCGCCGATCCAAGCCCACCTAACCTACACTAGCCCACTATCCTCATATGCCTATCCAATGCCCGCTTAAATGCCCATAATGAGGGAGAGTCCACCACTGCTACTGGCAGTGCATTCCATGAACTCACGATTCGTTGAGTAAAGAACCTACCCCTAACATCTGTCCTATACCTACCACCCCTTAATTTAAAGCTATGCCCCATTGTAATAGCTGACTCCATACGTGGAAAAAGATTCTCACTGTCGACCCTATCTAAACCCCTAATCATCTTATACACCTCTATCAAGCCACCCCTAAACCTTCTTTTCTCCAATGAAAACAACCCCAAGTGCCTCAGCCTTTCCTCATACGATCTTTCTACCATACCAGGCAACATCCTGGTAAACCTCCTCTGCACCCGTTCCAGTGCCTCCACATCCTTCCTATAGTATGGTGACCAAAACTGCACACAATACTCCAGATGCGGCCACACCAGAGTCTTATACAACTGCAACATGACCTCAGTACTCCGGAACTCAATTCCTCTACCAATAAAAGCCAGTACGCCATATGCCTTCTTCACCGCACTATTTACCTGGGTGGCAACTTTCAAAGATTTGTGTACATGGACACCAAGATCCCTCTGCTCATCCACACTACCAAGTATCTGACCGTTAGCCCAGTACCCCATCTTTTTATAACCCTCTCCTCTACCCCTTTCCCAATCTCTAAACCCACTCTGCCAACTCTGCATATTTCCAAATATACTCTACCTCTCTCCCAATCTTCAATCCTGTTTCTCAACCTCTCTGCCAATATCAACCTAAACCCTCTACCTCTCCCTCTTTCCAATCTCCAAATTCTACTTCTTTTAGCAATGTCCAAACCCACTCCCTCCCTCCCTCTCAATCTCCAAATCCACTCCTCTAACTCTCTCCCAATTTCTATCCCTATCTCCAAACCCACTCTATTAGGTTTCTCCCATTTTGCAATTCAGCTTAAAATATTAGTTTGCTTGTGCACTTTAATCTCTTCTGTGAACACTTTAATCTCTGCTGTGAAGATGGCATCAGTTAGTGGCTTGGAGTGAATGCAGCAGAGATTCACCAGGATATTATCTGTGATGGAGAAATTTAGCTTTGAAGACAGGCTGGCTAAGCTCCGGTTATCTTGTTTGTTTAGCTTAGAGGAGAGAAGGCTGAGGGGAACCTGATTGGGGTGTATAAGATTATGAAGGACATGAGCAGGGTGAATAGGAAGCAGCTCTTCCCTTTAGTTGGAAAGTCTAAAACGGGGGGCATAATTTTAAGGTGAAGGGCAGGTGGTTTGCATGGAATTTGATGGAAGATTTTTCACACAGGAGGTGGCAGGAGGGTTATTGAGGCAGGAAAACTCACTATCTTTGTTAAGTATGTGAATAAGCATTTGAAATGTTCTAACATTCAATCTTATGGGTAAAGCATTGGAAAATGGGATTAGTTAGTACAGATTTCAAAGGGACAAATGGCCTCTTCTGTTTTGTATGCCTCTATGAATCAACATTGGATAACTCTTGTGAAATTTCTGAAAGATCGTTTTCTGGCAAGTAATTGCTTTGATGGAAACAGAATGATACTTAGTAGGGTCAGACCCGTGTTGGTCACTTATATTCACTGTTTTCTAAGATACATGTTCCAAAACAGCCTTGGGTTAGACCATTTCAATTTCTTGTGAAGACTCACAGCCCTTTATTCCAACTGTAAACAGGGAAGGCATGGTTTTGTTGGCACGATAATTTATCTTAGAATCTCCACAACAAAATAATTCATCAATGTCATACATTAAATGAATTTTTCACTCTTTGAATGTCCAAGTCCTATAATGGTTTTGTTGTGATCACCTGGGATATTATTGCAAGATTATGGGTAGCCTGTTGCTGCTGTAAGACTTTGGTAAATTGGTGCAATCTGACTTGATCAGATTCTGTGTAGTCTACGGCTGATTGTGGTGTGCTCTGGATTGTGGTGTATCTATTTGGATTGAAAGTATGTGAAAAAGCAAGAAAGCTCTTGTCTGTTAGTCTCTGCCTTCAGTGGAGGGTAACTGTTCATCACTCAAATAGCTGACTGATCAATATTACATAGCTGAAGATCACATTTGATTTTAGAAAACATGAATTTAGGACAGGTTAAAATTAAAACTTATTCAATTCAATCTGTCCTTTTTTTTTGTTGTGCAACAAATAAATTCATTTCAGAACACACAAGTAAATTAGAAACATGAATCAATCACAAAGGAATATATCTGTTCAATGGCTCAGAATTCTCACTGGAGTTTGCAAATTAATTCAAACAGATCAGCATTTTTTGTCATAAATGGATGGAGAGGAATTTTAAAAACATGTATTGAATAATTGTAAAATAACATTTGTACAAGTCATTTCTACCCTCATGATTTTATAGACAGCGTGCGTGTCAGTTTGGTAAAACATAAAGAATGATGGATAAGTTATCAAAGATATCCACTGAAATAATGAGTAAAGGAGGATCAAGAAAAATACAGATAATTTTTAAAGGAGTAGGGATTGCAAGGAAGATGAGATTGAGGGATATGGACAGGCTGTGTAGGTGCGTTTAAATGTTATTGTGAGAAGGAAGAGTTGAGAGATAAGGCATGTATTTAAAGTTAAGGTTAAGGGATATACAAGAATATGTGAGATGGAGTGAGGGATGTGGTATTAAATAGAAATATATTAACAGAATGCCATTGAGGTAAATGATCAGTCCTGATCTGAAATGGCAGAGCAGGCTTGAGAGTCGAAAATGGCCTCCATTCATTCCTATGCTCTTATGGTGGGATGGTGGCTAGCTGTGATATTATGAGAAAGGCAGAACGGTGATGAAAACACCTTTATCCTTCTTAAACTTTTCTCAGGATGATTGTATGCTTACTTTAGTAGATTGAATGGCAAATCACTAGTGTCCAACAGTAAACTGTCTCATTAATACTAGCAGATATTGAACTGGTCAATTCAGAGACTTTCTACAAATGAACACAAACTTCAACAACTAGAATAAAACAAAGAACTGTTCAAGAAAACAACAAATGCTGGAGATCCCAGCAGGTCAGGCAGAATCTGCGGAGAGAAGCAAGTTAATGTTTCGAGCCTAGATGACTCTTTGTCGGAACAGTAGATGCTGATGAAAGCTCACTGGACTCAAAACGTTAACTCTGATTTTCACCTCACAAATGCTGCCAGACCTGCTGAGATTCTCTAGCACTTTCTATTTTTGTTCCAGCAATGCATATTGCTGGAGAAATGGTGGCATGGTGATAATGTCACCGAATGAATCATCCAGAGATCCAGATGATATGAGCAGATGAGAATCAGCTTTCTTCTTTTTAACCTCACCTTGGTCAGCAACAACAAGTATTTTTATTTAATTTTAACACACAATTATCACACTTCAGTTAAAATATAGTTCACTATAAAACCAAGGAGCCAAATACCAAGATTTTATTGAATGAAAGAAATATGAATTTTCTTACCTACAATGTCTTAGAGGAAAAAAAATGAAAATGTGATATCAAAACAAGTTCATAGTTCCTTGAAAGTGGAGTTGCAGATAGACAGGATACTGAATGAGGTGTTTGGTGTGCTTGCCTTTATTGGTCAGTGCATTGAGTAGGAGGTCATATTGTGGCTGTACAGGATATTGGTTGGGCCACTTTTGGAATACCACATGCAATTCTGGTCTACCTGCAATTGGAAGGATGTTGTGAAACTTGAAAGGGTTCAGAAAAGATTTACAAGGATGTTGCCAGGGTTGGAGGGTTTGAGCTGTAGGGAGAGGTTATTTTCCCTGAAGCATCAGAGGCTCAGCAGTGACCTTTAGAGGTTTATAAAATCATGAGGGACATGGATAGGGTCAACGTCTTTTCCAAAACTGAAGGGCATAAGTTTAAGGTGAGAGGGGAAAAGTTTAAAAGGGACCTAAAGGGCAACCTTTTCAGACAGAGGGTGGTGCATTTATGGAATGAGCTGCCAGAGGAAGTGGTGGAGGCTGATAGAATTACAACATATAAAAGATATCTGGATTGGGATATGAATAGGAAGGGTTTAGAGGGATATGGACTAAATGCTGGTAAATGGAACTAGATAAATTTAGGATATCAGGCTGGCATGGACGAGTTGGACCAAAGGGTCTGTTTCCATGCTGTACAGTTCTATGACTCTATAAATACACAGGCATACACAAACACAGGTAATAGGTTTTAAAAGCTTTCATTTGGTGCAGACAGGAAAAATAAAGATGAAGCAGTTAAAATATGTCTTTAACTTTTGAAGTCCAGATTCTTAACTCAAGACCACAGTTACAGAATTTATGAATATCTTTGAACTTTTGCCGAGTGATTATTTTCCTTAATTGCTTTTTCTGAAATGATTAGAAACATAGAGAGGGACAGAGAGAGAGAGAGAGTGCGAGTTCCAGCTCTTGTTGCCACAATTCATTTTTACATCTCTCTGTTCTGCTGTGCAAAAGCAGGTATTGCAATATAGTTCAATGAATATTTTTGAGTTTGCTCCACTCTCCAAACTGGCTAACTTGCAGGTAAACCAGTATGTGAAATGTGAAAATATGTCTGATAATTATGGAGGTTTAAAATTAAATTAAGGTGATTTTAAAAAGGAAATATAAGTTTCTTGATGTTTACTCGATTGTCTACTTTCGACATAATTAGACAAAATGGTGATCTCATCACTTTTGTCTATTCCACATGAGTGGCTTGCCTCAGTGTGCAGTCAGGTAACCACGACAGTCATTTTAGGTCCATGTTTCGTTTTAAACACCATTTTGGTCTATGAAAGATATAATAATCAGATGATGGAACTTAAATTTGATAATCCATATTTATCACCATAAGAACCCAGGTTATATGGAGACAGAGAGAGAGAAATACAGAGAGAGAGAGAGAGAGAGAGACAGAAGCCTTTATCCAATTGATACAGTAAAAATGAGACAGCGTTCCTCCAGGACCGAGGGTGCTACATGGACAGCACAAACTCCACAATTGTACATGGCACAAAGTGCATAAGAAGTGCAAAACATGCAGGTTACAGTATAATAGAAGAATGATAAATAAATGACATTTCTCTAGCAGCAATTCAAAGTCGTGCAAAGAATTTCAGATGGGAAAGAGTCCGATCATACTGTGTTAAGGAGCCTGATGGCTTGGGGAAGAAACTGTTGCATAGTCTGGCCGTGAAAGACCGAATCTTTGGTCTCTTCTGCCAGGTGGCAGGAGGGAGAAGAACGTAAGTGAGGGGTATGCAGGGTCTTCCACAATGCTCTTAGTCTTTTGGATGCAGCATGTGGTGTAATGTCTGTAATGGAGGGAAAACAGACCCCAATGATGGTGTCCTCACTATCTGTTGTAGGGTCTTACAATCCAAAATGGTGCAATTCCTGATCCAGGCAGTGATGCAGCAGCTCAGGGTACTCTCAATGGGGTGAGGTTGGGTTATGGGGGGTGAGCTTTCCTCAGTCTGTGCAGAAAGTAGAGATGTTGCTGGGCTTTCTTGGCTATGGAGCTGGTGTTGAGGGTCCAGGTGAGATTCTCCACCAGGTGGATGCCAAGAAATTTGGTGCTGTTCACGATATTCACGGGGGATCCATTGATGCCCAATGGAGAGTGGTCGCTCTGTGCCATCCTGAAGTCAACAACTATCTCTTTTGTCTTGTCCACGTTCAGGGACAGGTTGTTGGCTCTGCGCCAGTCTGTTAGCTGCTACACCTTTTCTTTGTATACTGACTCATCATTCCTGCTAATGAGACACATTACAGTTGTATCATCAGCGAACCTGATGATGTGGTTTGACCTGTGCATCGCTGCACGGTCGTGTGTCAGCAGTGGACTGAGCACACAGCCCTGGGGATTGGATAGACTGGGTTGTTTTCCTTGTAGCAGAGGAGATTGAGGGGGTACATGACAGAGAGGTATAAAATTATGAGTTGCATAAATAGGGTAGACAAGAATGAACATTTCATCTTGGTGGAGGGATCAATGACCTGCAGCATAGATTTAAGGTAAGGGACAGGCAGTTTATAGGGGATGTGAGGGAAAACCTTTTAAGACCATAAGACATAGGAGCGGAAGTAAGGCCATTCGGCCCATCGGGTCCACTCTGCCATTCAATCATGGCTGATGGGCATTTCAACTCCACTTATCCGCATTCTCCCCGTAGCCCTTAATTCCTTGTGACATCAAGGGGGATATAGGGAACCTGGAACACACAGCACGTAAGGGTTGTAGAGCCAGAAACTCTCATTACATTGAAGAACTATTTAGATTTGCACTAGCAATGACAAGGCATACGAGGATGAAAGTCTGAATACAGGCTGAGTTAGAACATGGAGACTCATGACCTATGCCTATGTGACTATTACAGCTAGAGACAAAATGGTTCCTTGTGCCTACATGACTAGCTGCAGCTAGTCTCGAAAGCTACCTAAATAACTAACCACTAGAATGCAGAAGTAGACCAATAAAATGAGGAAATGCTAACCACACTCTGCACAGCTGCAGACCTTTGTATCATAAAATAAAAAAGACCTAACCATTATGATCTAAGTTGTTCACCAGTTAATATCATTGGATCAAGCAACTATCTACGAAGTGATATCATGTATTGATTGGTAATTGTCTGAATATATTATGTGATCACGCCTCATGTTCTGCTTTAAGAAAAGTATAAAAATGCCCCTGTATTAAGCCAGTGTGTGCAGTTCCTCTGAGGGATACAGAAGTACATAACTTCTGTGTTTCCGGATGTTCTATACCCAGCCGTATTGAAAATAAAGAGTGAAGTCTTAACAGTCAGATCGATTGTGAATATTTATTGACCTATTGCGGAACCAAGAGACCCTTGCTGGGGGTCCACATCTTCAAGGTTACAGCTCAAATGCTAGAAAATGGGATTAGAGTAGTTAGGTTCTTGTTTTTGACTGGTACAGATTTGATGGGCCAAAAGGCCTTTTCCTGCACTGTAGACATCTATGACTTTATGAAAGGGTAATGCGCTGGGGGCATGGATTCAAATCCTACCATGGAAGCTGATAGAATTTAAGTTCTGTTAATAAATCTAAAATGAAAGCTGGTCTCAGTAGGGTGAAAATGACAATTATTGTCAATGTTGTTAAAAAAGAACTCCATTTGGTTCACCAATGTCCTTTTGGGAAGAACCTGGCTTATATATGACTCCAGGCACATAGCAATATGTTTGATTCAACGTTGGATAAATAACTTGCCAGCGACATCCACACCGTATGAAAGAATTTAAAAATGTGGTGATTCATTAATGACGTGAAGTTATATAGACAGTCCTGAAGAAGGTGTGAAGACATACATTAGGTTCAGAAATTCACAGCTGCAAGGGAGGTGAGTGGAGAGATCTGAAGACACATGAAAGTCAACTTAAGTAAAAGTAAAATACTACAGATGCTGAAGATCAAAGCCAATGTGGTGTTACAGTTAAAGTGGATGAAGACACAGCCTCGGGTGACTGTCTGTGTGGAGTTTGCACGTTCCCCCCGTGTTTGCGTGTGTTTCCTCTGGGTGCTCTGATTTCTTCCCACAATCCAAAGATGTGCAGGTCAGGTGAATTGGCCATGCTAAACTGCCCATAGTTGGGATGTGTCGGTTAGGTGCAC
This sequence comes from Chiloscyllium plagiosum, assembly GCF_037043375.1. Taxonomy (NCBI): domain Eukaryota; kingdom Metazoa; phylum Chordata; class Chondrichthyes; order Orectolobiformes; family Hemiscylliidae; genus Chiloscyllium; species Chiloscyllium plagiosum. The sequence goes on along the minus strand of NW_028270163.1, from coordinate 60,843,604 downwards.
TAGTCAGGGGTAAATGTAGAGTAGTAGGGGAATGGGTGTAGACTTGCTGAGCCGAAGGGCTTGTTTTCACACTGTAGGGATTCTATTTTATAAAAGATATGGGCTAGAGCTCTAAAGTGTCACAGACCAGTGATACCCACAGAGTGTGACCAAAAGCCCATGTGTTTGAACAGATGGGGTTAAAATTAAGTCAGGACTGGAGAACCGATGTACAGTACTGGAAGACTCGTATTCATTGTAAAATCAGAAACAGCACGCCTACAATCTTCTGTGCCAGATGCATATGTAATTGTGCTAACAACACAAATTTATGGTCACATTTATACCAGGAGCAGGGAAGCAGCAAAGCTATTTGCAGGCCGGTAAAATCCACATTACAATTTTCTGAACCAATATCCTTCCTCAGTCATACTTTAGTAACAATTCTAGCTCCTCTTCTTTCTCTATTTATCAGTCCTTCCCAAAAAATAAATAAACTTGGATGTTTACTTCCCATTCTTGGCAGCCCTGCAGCCATGTCTTTGTAATTTCATCTATATCAATAACACTACAAATAGACAGTTACAGTTAATTCATCTGCTTTATTGTAAATGCTCCATGAATTAAGATACAAAGCTTTTAAATTTCTCTTTTTAAGATTACTTACTTTCAGTGTGGAAACAGGCCCTTCGGCCCAATAAGTCCACACCGACCCTCCGAAGAGCAACCCACCCCCCTAACACTATGGGCAATTTAGCACGGCTAATTCACCTGTCCTGCACATCTTTGGACTGTGGGAGGAAACCAGAGCACCCGGAGGAAACCCACACAGACACGGGGAGAATGTGCAAACTCCACATAGACAGTTGCCTGAGGCAGGAATTGAACCCGGGTCTCTGGCGTTGTGAGGCAGCAGTGCTAACCACTGTGCCACCGTGCGTCACCTTAACGTTAAGTTGCACTGTGATCCAATTTGTTTTTCACTCTAGTTTGTTCTGACCGTCACATGGTTATTTTTCTGTTCATTGTTTTTATCCTTGTTTTCCCATCCTCTGTCTCCCTGTTCAGCTTCAGGTTCCTGACCCCTGCAATTCTAGCTTGAGCTCTCTCCAACAGCATTAGCAAACAGCCATAGAGGACATTGGCCCCAATCCTGCCGAGAGCAACTTGTCCTGTTTTATACTGGTCTAATCTTTACGAGAACTGGTGCCAATGTCCCAGGAATCAGAATCCATCTTGAGACACTATTCATCTGATGTATCTTATTATTTCTATGCTCACTAGCATATTGCACTGATAGTAATCCTGAGTACAGGCCCTTCGGGCCTCGATGTTGCACCAACCTGTGGAGCCAGTCTAACGTACACTATTTAATTACCATCCATATGTTTATCCAATGACCATTTAAATACCTTTAACGTTGGTGAGTCTACTACAGCTGCAGGCAGGGTGTTCCACGCCCTTACTACTCTCTGAGTAAAGAACCTACCTCTGACATCTGTCCTATATCTATCACCCCTCAATTTAAAGCTATGTCCCCTAATGTTAGCCATCACCATCCAAGGAAAAAGGCTCTCACATCCACCCTATCTAATCCTCTGATCATCTTGTATGCCTCTGTTAAGTCACTTCTTAATCTTCTTCTAACGGAAATAGCCTCAGGTCCCTCAGCCTTTCCTCATAAGACTTTCCCCCCATACCAGGCAACATACTAGTAAATCACTTCTGCATCCTTTCCAACATTTCCACATCCTTCCTATAATGTGGCGATCAGAACTGTATGCAATACTCCAAGTGCAGCTACACCAGAGTTTTGTACAGCTGCAACATAACCTCATGGCTCCTCTACCAATAAAAGGTAACACACCTTATGCCTTCTTAACAACGCTATCAACCTGGGTGGCAACTGTCAGGAATCTATGCACATGGACACCGAGATCTCTCTGCTCATCCACACTACCAACAATCTTACCATTAGCCCAGTACTCTATATTCCTGTTATTCTTTCTAAAGTGAATCACCTCACACTTTTCCACATTAACTGGCATTTGCTACCTCTCAGCCCAGCTCTGCTGCTTATCTATGTCTCTCTGTAACCTGCAACATCCTTCCACACTGTCCCCAACTCCATCGACTTTAGTGTCATCTGCAAATTTACTAACCCATCCTTCTATGCCCTCATCCAGGTCGTTTATAAAAATGACAAACAGCAGTGGCCCCCAAACAGATCCTTGCAGTTCATCACTAGTAACTGAACTCCAGAATGAACATTTCCCATCAACAACCCTCTGTTTTCTTTCAGCTAGCCAATTTCTGATCCAAACCACTAAATCACCCTCAATCCCATGCCTCCATATTTTCTGCAACAGCCGACCGTGGGGAACCTTATCAAATGCCTTACTGAAATCCAGGTACACCACATCAACTGTTTTACCCTCATTTACCTGCTTGGTCACCTTCTCAAAGAACTCGATAAGGTTTGTGAGACACGACCTACCCTTCACAAAACCATGCTGACTATCCCTAATCAAATTATTCCTTTCCAGATGATTATAAATCCTATCTCTTATAATCCTTCCCAACAGTTTGCCCACGACAGAAGTAAAGCTCACTGGTCTATAATTACCAGGGTTGTCTCTACTTCCCTTCTTGAATAAGGGAAAACATTTGTTATTCTCCAGTCTTTGAGGTCCTACTTTTTAATTGATGATCAAACTCCCCATACGCAACAGGAACCTTGTTTTCCTTCTAAATCTATGTCTTCAGTACTGACATGTATCACGAGCACTGACTGTTTACTCTTCGCTTCCTACAGCCTCTCCAAAACATCTTTGACTCTGGCACAGGAAGGCAACATACCATGCTGGAATATCTTTTGCAGCTGCAGAAATTCTTCCTCCCTCTCTCTTGTGCAGCACAATTACCCACGGTGCCATGCTCCAGGCCCCCATTGCTATACCCTGAGGAGGCATCTGCCCCAACAGTATCTAAAACAGTATACTTGTCAGAGAGATGGATGGCCACAGGCCATCCTGTACTACCTGCCTTCCTCTCCTCTGCCTGTTGGCCACCCACCTCCTTTCTGCCTATTCAGTCTCAATATGTACTGTCACTATCTGATGGAACTTGTGAGTCCACCAGCCACTCTAGCTCTGAAATATGGTTAGCCAGTAGCTACAACAGGACTTTTTAAAATTACTGATGGGATATGGGCATTATTGGCTGGACTGGGATCTATTGCCCTTCCTTAATTGCCATTGAGAAGGTGGTGTTGAACTGAATTTTTGAACTGTTGCGGTCCATTTGGTGCAGGTAAATGCCATTAAGGAGGGAGTTTCAGGATTTTGATCTTGATGCAATGGCGATATATTTCCAAGGACAGTAAGTGGCTTGGAGGGAAATTTGCAAGTGGTAGTGTTCTCATGTATCTGCTGGTCTTATCCTTCTAGATGAAAGTAGTCATGGGTTTGAAAGGTGCTGTCTAAAGAGTCTTGGTGAATTAAGCTTGCATCCCATTCGCATTCATAATTACCTGCTGAATCTGCCTACTAATTTGATGTGACTCAATCACTAGAATACATAGATCTTTTTGCACCTCAGAGTTCTGCTAGGTCCATAGACTTGAATGTTTTAACAAGTGCTCATCCAAGTACTTTTTAAAGGTTGTGAGGTATCCTGACTCAACTGTCCTCCCAGGCAGTGCATTCCAATTCCCACAGCCCCTCTAAATCATCTGCCTTTCACCTGAACTGATGTCCCCTTGTTATTGACCTCCCAATTCAGGAGAATTGCACTTTGCATCCACTCTCTCCATGCCCCTCATAATCATACGCACTGCAACAAGACACCTCTCAGCCCTCTGCTCTAAAGTAACCAACCTGAGCTTATCCAGTCTCTCAGCGAGTTTTGAGAAGGTTTGTAGCTCAGGTTGAGGTTTTGGATGTAGGTTTGCTCACTGAGCTGAAAAGTTCATTTCCAGACGTTTCATTACCTTACTAGGTAACATCTTCAGTGGACCTCAGGCGAAATATCAACAAATATCAACAAATATCAACAAACACATCGAGTTAGACCCCATTCACCACCCCCTGAGAAAAGGAACCGGAAGTTACTTCACCACAGGAAATAACATCACCAAAGGAAATGACATCACCAACCCAAAGAAACCCAAACATATAAATAGAAAGCAGGAAGCTTCAGCATTGCTTCGTATGAGGTCCACTGAAGATGTTACCTAGTAAGGTAATGAAATGTCTAGAAATGAAGCTTTCAGCTCAGCGAGCAAACCTACATCCATTATCCAGCCTTTCTTCACAGCTAAACGGCTCAATCCCAGCCAACATTCTCTGCACTGTCTCCAGTTCAATTACATTCTTCCTCCAGTGTCCTGAGCAGAACTGCACACAGTACTCCAGCTGTGGCCTAACCAAAGTTCTGTACAATTCCAACATGACCTCAAACAAAAAGAGAAATTGCTAGAAAAGCTCAGCAAGTCTGGCAGCATTTGTGGAGAGAAATCAGAGTCTATCTCCTCCTGTAACTTAACACCTTGTTCCTCATTGTCAATTGCATGGTTAATCTTTGTATCATCTATAAATTTACTTACCATCCCTTCTACATTCTCATCTATATCATTAAATATATTACAAACCATAGAGAGCCCAGCACTGATCCCTGTGGTACACCACTGGACACCAGCCTCCTATCACACAAACAGCCTTCTACCATACTCTTTCCTACCATTAAACCCATATTGGATTCAACTTGCTAAGATACCTTAGATCACAAGTACCTTTGTTTTCTTTGTCAGTTTCTTTTGTGGGACCTTATCAAAGGCTTTCCTGAAATCCATATAAACTACAAGTGCCCTACCATCATCCACTCATCTCCTCAAAAAATTTAATCCAATTTGTTCAGCATGACTTCCATCTGATAAAGCTGACTATCCCTGATAAAACTTTGCATTTCCAAGTGGTAATTAATTCTCATCTTTAGAATTTTCTCCTGATGTTTCTCTGCTACTGATGTGAGACTCACTGATCTGTAATTCCCTGGTTTACCTCGACAATTTTTCTTGAAAAGGAGAAGCATGTTAACTGTCTTCCAATTCTCTGGCCAGAGAGGAATTTAGAAGTTGTGTCAAAGCCACTGTAATTCTTTCCCTCATTAGAGTTCATTGAGGAGGTAATGAGAAAGTTAGACAAAGGAGAGCCAGTGAACATGATCTATTTGGATTTCCAGAAGGCATCTGACAATGTGCTGAACAGGAGGCTACTAAAATAAGGTAAAAGCCCATGGTGTTAGTGGCCAGGTTCTGGCATGGATAGAGGATTGGCTGACTGGCAGAAGGCAGAGAGTGGGGATAAAGGGGTCTTTTTCAGGATGGCAGTCAGTGACTAGTGGAGTTCCACAGGGTTCAGTGTTGGGACCACACCTATTCACATTACACATTAATAATCTGAACAAAGGAACTGAGGGCATTGTTGGTAAGTTTGCAGGTTCACAAAGATAGCTGGAGGAACAGGTATTGAGGATGCAGAGAGTCTGCAGAAGAACTTGAACAAGATAGGAGAGTGGACAAAAACGTGGAAGATGGAATACAGTGTGGGAAAGTGTGAAGTTATGCACTTTGTTAGGAAGAATAAAGGTGTAGACTATTTTCTAAATGTAAGGCCTCAGAATTCTGAAACACAAAGGAACTTGAGAGTCTGAGTTCTTGGGATTCACCTTAATCTCATCTGACAGTGTTTTCCATGTCCTGTCTTTGCTGTTCAAATCACTTCCTTGAGATCACCCAGATATCCAGGGTTCTCTGGGCATGCTACTCCTACATTTTTCCCTAAAGGGATTATGTTTGGCCTGTACTCTCACCAATTTGATTTTGAGTGCACCTGCCCCCCACACAATTGTTATACAGTCTACTCTGGCTAGATCCTCCATTATGTTAATAACGTCAGACTTTACCCAATCCAAAACCTTTTATTTGCACAGATCATCGTTTTCCTTTCCCACAACAAACAAATTGTACAGTGCTGTAGTCATTACCACTAAAATGCTCTCCCATTGTTACCTCAAATATCTGTTCAACTTTGTTCCCCAGAATGATGTTGAAAAGTGTGGCACTATAAAAGCACAGCAGGTCAGGCAGCATGCAATGACCAGAACAGTCAACGTTTCCAGCATAATCCCTTCATCAGGACTGAAGTACTCACTTTCCCCAGAATTATGTCTAACATGGCATTGTTCCTTGTTGGCCATCTTCATATTGATGTTAAAAGCTCTACTGAATAACCTTCAAGAAATCTGTCCCCTCTAAATCTTTCACATGATGACCCCAATTAATGCTGAGGAAGTTGAAATCCCTAATATAATTACCCTATTACTGCTTTTACACATCTCATGAATTTTATACATATTACTGCTCTATTCCACTATTTGGAGGTCTATAATATATTCCCAATAGTGTGACTGCCACCTTTTTATTCCTTCACTGTACCCACAAAGCCTCATTTGACATTTTCCAAGATACTGTCCATCCTCACTACAGTAATTGACTCCTTAATTAATATGGCGAAAGTGAGGACTGCAGATACTGGAAATTAGAGTCAAGATTAGAGTGGTGCTGGTAAAGCACAGCAGGTCAGCAGATATTATACCCAGCATATTGAGTTGTCAGTCCGCCCCTCTCTTAACCATGTCTCTGTGACAGCAACAACATCACAATTCCATATGTCAATCCACACCCTTAACTCATTTATCCTACCTGTAAAACTCCTTGCATTAAAGCAGAGGCCATTCAACCTTGCCTAACTGCCTTGAAATTCAACATTGCTGAACGGCCTCTGCCTTGTTCCTTTCCTAAAGTATGCTGTGTCCTTATTGTACTAATACGCTTTGACCCCGAAATGTTTCTAGTCTTTATTACATCCTCTTCACAACATACTCTCCTACCTATCTTTATGTCATCTCCAAATTTAACTATCAAGTCATCACTCCCTCATCCAAGTCATCGACATAAATTGTAAAAACGCAAGCCCAGCACAGATTATGAGCGATTCCCGATGTCACATCCTGACAATCAGAAAAAGATCAATTTATGCAATCTTTCTGTTTTCTGTCAGCCAGCTAATATTCTATCCATGTTAACATTTTAACCTCTACACCATGAATTCCCACTTTGATTAAGAACAATATGCAATACATTGACAAATGCCTTCTAAACATTGAAGTACACTAAATCCACAGATTTCCCTTTTATCTACTTTGCTTATTACTGCTCTAAAGAACTCCAATAAATTCATTTCAGAAAATTATGCTGATTCTTCTCGATTGCCTTGAGTTTTTCTAAGTGACTAACTATTACCTCTTTAATGATCAATTATAATATCTTTTCCCAATATTGCTTAGAACTTCCTTTGAGCAGAAGATTTGAATGGAACTGTTTTTGTAAGATGTGTTCAGGAGGGTTTCCCAACTCAGTACGTTGACAGGCCGATGAGGGGAGAGGCCATTCTAGACTTGGTGCTCGGAAACAAGGTGGGCAGGTATCAGATCTTGTGGTGGGAGAGCATTTTGGTGATAGTGACCACAACTGCCTCACATTCTACATAGCTATGGAGAAGGAGAGGATTAAATGGGAGAATATTTAATTGGGGAAGAGGAAACTATGATGCGATTAGACATGAGTTAGGAAGCATGGACTGGGAGCAATTGTTCCATGGTAAAGGCACTATAGACATGTGGAGACTGTTTAAGGAACAGTTGTTGCGAGTGATGAATAAATATGTCCCTCTGAGACAGGCAAGAAGGGGTAAGATAAAGGAACCTTGGATGACGAGAGCAGTGGAGCTTCTTGTCAAAAGGAAGAAGGTAGCTTACATAAAGTGGAGGAAGCTAGGGTCAAGCTCAGCTCTAGAGGATTACAGGCAGGCGAGGAAGGAGCTCAAAAATGGTCTGAGGAGAGCCAGGAGGAGGCACGAGAAAGGCTTGCAAGAATGGATTAGGGAGAACACAAAGGCATTTTACACTTATGTGAGGAATAAGAGAATGGTCAAAGAAAGAGTAGGGCCAATCAGGGATAGCATAGGGAACTTGTGTGTGGAGTCTGAGGAGGTAAGGGAAGCCCCTAAATGAGTTTTTTGCTTCTGTCTTTACAAAAGAAACGAACTTTGTAGTGAATGAAACCTTTGAAGAGCAGGTGTGCATGCTGGAATGGATAGAGATAGAGGAAGCTGATGTGCTGAAAATTTTGTCAAACGTTAAGATTGACAAGTTGCCAGGCCCGGACCAGATTTGTCCTCGGCTGCTTTGGGAAACGAGAAATGCAATTGCTTCGCCAGTTGCGAAGATCTTTGCATCCTCGCTCACCACTGGAGTCATACCTGAGGACTGGAGAGAGGCAAATGTAATTCCTCTCTTCAAGAAAGGAAATAGGGAAATCCCCGGCAATTACAGACCAGTAAGTCTCACGTCTGTTGTCTGCAAGGTGTTAGAAAGGATTCTGAGGGATAGGATTTATGACCATCTGGAAGAGCATGGCTTGATTAAATGCAGTCAACACGGCTTTGTAAGGAGCAGGTCTTGCCTCACAAACCTTATCGAGTTCTTTGAGGATATGACCAGAAAGGTTGATGAGGGTCGAGCTGTGGATGTGGTGTATATGGACTTCAGCAAGGCATTTGATAAGGTTCCCCATGGTAGACTCATTCAGAAGGTCAGGAGGAATGGGATACAGGGGAACTTAGCTGTCTGGATACAGAATTGGCTGGCCAACAGAAGACAGCGAGTGGTAGTAGAAGGAAAATATTCTGCCTGGAAGTCAGTGGTGAGTGGTGTTCCACAGGGCTCTGTCCTTGGGCCTCTACTGTTTGTAATTTTTATTAATGACTTGGATGAGGGGATTTAAGGATGGGTCAGCAAGTTTGCAAACGACACAAAGGTTGGAGGTGTTGTTGACAGTATAGGGGGCTGTTGTAAGCTGCAGCGGGACATTGACAGGATGCAGAGATGGGCTGAGAGGTGGCAGATGGAGTTCAACCTGGATAAATGTGAGGTGATGCATTTTGGAAGGTCGAATTTGAAAGCTGAGTACAGGATTAAGGATAAGATTCTTGGCAGTGTGGAGGAGCAGAGGGATCTTGGTGTGCAGGTACATAGATCCCTTAAAATGGCCACCCAAGTGGACAGGGTTGTTAAGAAAGCATATGGTGTTTTGGCTTTCATTAACAGTGGGATTGAGTTTAAGAGTCGTGAGATCTTGTTGCAGCTCTATAAAACTTTGGTTAGACCGCACTTGGAATACTACGTCCAGTTCTGGTCGCCCTATTATAGGAAAGATGTGGATGCTTTGGAGAGGGTTCAAAGGAGGTTTACCAGGATGCTGCCTGGACTGGAGGGCTTATCTTATGAAGACAGGTTGACTGAGCTCGGACTTTTTTCATTGGAGAAAAGGAGGAGGACAGGGGACCTAATTGAGGTATACAAGATAATGAGAGGCATAGATAGAGTCGATAGCCAGAGACTATTTCCCAGGGCAGAAATGACTAACACGAGGGGTCATAGTTTTAATCTGGTTGGAGGAAAGTATAGAGGGGATGTCAGAGGCGGGTTCTTTACACAGAGAGTTGTGAGAGCATGGAATGCGTTGCCAGCAGCAGTTATGGAAGCAAGGTCATTGGGGACATTTAAGAGACTACTGGACATGCATATGGTCACAGAAATTTGAGGGTGCATACATGAGGATCAATGGTCGGCACAACATTGTGGGCTGAAGGGCCTGTTCTCTGCTGTACTGTTCTAAGTTCTATCTTTCCCCTGATAGATACCAAGCTAAGGGGCCTTCCTGTTTTCTGCCCCTTTCTATCCTTGAATGGAGGGATTATATTGCTACATTCCATGATGGAACCCACTAGTATCAAACAATTTCGAAAATTAGCACTAATACATCGAATACCTCATTAGCACATCCTTTAAGACACCAGGACGAAGTCCTCCAGAACCAAGGACTTGTCAGCCTGCAGATCAATCAGTTTGTTCAGTGTATCATCAGTTGGCTGTGCTATAAGTCACATTGACAGGCCATAACCTTGAAAACCTTGTATTTATCTATTGTTTCTCTTTAGCTCAAGGATGCTTCACAGCGATGAAGCAAGTTTTGAAATATTGTACATAAATAGGAAAAGCAGCTACTACCTTTGGTCAACTTGTAAATCGCACATGTGATAGCACCAAACTGACCCCGTAGGACCAAACTGATCATTTATAAGACCTGTGCTCTTAGCACCTGGCTGTATAGCTGTGAAACATGTACGATTTACAACACCAAGGTAAGAAGCTCTTCGTGACTGTGGCACTTTATGGGTATATCCTGTGAGGAGAAAACTACGAATGCAGCAATGCTGACAAAGGCAGAACTCCCAGGTTTGTTGACACTAACCTAAAAGAGGCAGCTTCTGTATTTCAGGCATGCACACAGGATGGAAGATGATTGAATAGCCAAAGCCAGATGATCAAGGGGACACCCGCCAGTCCACTTCAAGAATGCTTGCAAACATGATATCAAGTCCTTAAAAACCAATTAAAGTTCCTGAAAGTCACCAATTGGCAAGAGGGAAATGGCAACACCCCCTGCGGGCTGGTAGTCTCTTTCATGACAACCAGTGATTGCATAGCTGTCAATGCTATAAACAACTCACAATGATACACAGCAACTTCATGCGTGACATGAACCTGTCTCTTAAGGATTGTTCTTCAGCCATCAACACAGGTGCAGCAAATGAAAATCCCTCGCCTAAATGGATTTTTTGTCTAGGTCCATTATCTCTCATAAATGGAAGGATACTGACAACAGATGTCACTGTTGTAATGTAGAGAATGACAGCAGCCAATTTACACACAAGCAGTCCCACACACAGCAGTAATAAGTTGTCACATAAACAAATTGGTTGAGGGATAAATATTGGTGAGGACTCAGGATGAACACTCCTCTTATTCAAATAGCAATGTCTGTGGGATACTTTATGTCCATTGAAGAGGGAAGAAGGGCCCTGTTTAATATTTCACTTGACAATGTAGCAGTCTTTTAGTACTGTAATCATCAGCTTAGATTTTGTGTTCAAGTCTCTTGAAGGGAACCAAAACCCATTACCCTCCAACTCTGACATTCAAGTTTAATTAAATAATGTGGATGATATTAATCACCATTTAGAGAGGCATGGCCTAGGAACGGGCAAGTCATGCCTATCTAATTCTATTGGACACAATCCTATGAGAATGTGGTTATCATTGCATATATAAAGTTTCAGATGATAGTGGACAAGACACTACATAAGAGAGCTAATAGTAAAGTTTAGTGTCAGAGAAGGGTGTATCTGATGGTGTAACAACATTGCGGGATAGAAAAGTGCCTGGTAACAAAGGAGGTGTTGTTAGGTGGAGGAACTCTCCCAGGGTGGGGTTTGTAGTGAGAGAGGAGCCATGGGCAAAGTTTCCTCTAAGCTGCACTACGGTGCATATACACAGCTGCTCCAAGGGTCTGCATATTCATAGCACTTACATCCAGTTCCAGAAGTAACTGCGAGACATGAACCTCAGAGATCTTGAATCATAAACCTAGGTATCTTTTAATATGAACCACAGAAAGTTAGTGTGCAGGTACAGCAAGTGATTAGCAAGGAAATTTATTGCTAGGAGAATGGAATATAAACGCAGAAACATTTTACTGTAGCTGTACAGGGACTAAATGAAACCCAAACTACAGAACTGTGTACAGTTTTAGTCACCTTATTTGAAAAAAGGTATAAGTATCTCAGTTGTCATCCACTTAGGTCAAAGAGGAGTCATAGGCAAAGTTTTCTCTAATCTGCATGGCTTTGCATGCATGGAGCTGCTCTGTGCTGAAGTATGTATCTTTGGCCTGCTTCTATTTTTCAAGTAGATACTATCTTTTAGTGATATTATCTGAAAGCAGAGCCTCGTTTTCACATGAATGCTGGTGGCACCCATCATTACAACACCGTCATCTACCTTCAAACCTACACTTTTATTGCTGCTTAATTGTTAATTTTTACTGAATAAGCAGAAATTTGTGCCAAACAAATTATGAGAAGATGGAAGCCATTGTATTCAGTTCCTGATCCAATCTCTGTTCTCTAGCTCCTAGTCGGCAACACCCAAATCCCACGAATGAATAAAAATAGGTAAGTAATGTCTTGATTTAAAGTTTGTAAGAGACCACACTTTTTTTCTTGCATTATGGACTTAAAATGAAAAATATTGATACTGCTGCTAAAGAGAAGAATGTTCAAGAAGATGTTTGCAACTGGAAACACAAGTGAAGCTAACTGATGCATAAGAGATAAAGGGCTGAATCTTACTGTGGTGATTGGAACAAGGTCAGCCAGGTGGATGTCACAGAATATGAGTTCCCTGATTGGGGCTATTAACCTGGTCCAATCAGGGAGCCCTGGCTGACAGCTATAAACAGGATCGTCAGAGGTTCTGTTCACTCTGGGAGCTGGCTTTGAGGAGGCTGGATCAGTATCAAGGACTCTCCACATGTAAATAAAGAGGGACTTGGTGATGGGATACTGGCCTCTGTAGAGTTATTTCAGGTTTCGCTGAAAAGTGTAACACCACCCTTTCCTAAAATCCAGACATTTTCCAGCACAAATCACTAAACAGTGCTATTTGTGGGTTTGAAAAAGATGTTGTGGCAGTCTCCATAACAACAGTGACTGTACTTCATATAATTTATTGCATGAGGTATTTGAGCTGTTTCTAACAACTGAAATAAATCCTATGTAATTGAAAGTCTTTTTCATAATGACAAGCCTGGAATAAAGCCACTGAAAGCTGTTCAAGAATATGGTGGGAGCTTAGTTAGATTTATACAGTCAAAACTAGGTATTAAGCCATTTACAGGCTGTTTGTGCAAAATTCCAAAAGGAAGTTTGCACTCTTTGTATTTTCACTATCTTTTAAACTTCCCACAGGTCTACTCTCAGTAGGAATATCTTTGGGATTGTTTTAGTGATAATATTGACCAATATTAGCAACAACCTGCTCATTAGTGCTGACCAAACTGTCCATCCACGCTAATCCCATTTCCCTGCACTTGGTGCATACCATTCTAAACCTTTCCTATCTATGTATTTGTCTAAATGCCTTTTAAATGTTGTTAATGTACCCACTTTAACCACTTCCGCTGGCAGCTCATTCCATATGTGTACCACCCTCTGTGCAAAAAAAGTTGCCCCTCAGGTTCTCTTTTATTCTTTCCCCTCTTAACTTACACTGATGCCCTCTCGTCCTTGATTCCCCAACCCTGGGAAAAGGACTGAGTGCATTCACCCCATCCATGCCTCTCATGACTTTATACACTTCTACAAGAACTCCCCTCAGTCTCCTACGCTATAAAGGAAAAAGTCCGACCTTTCCCTATAACTCAGACCATTGAGTCCTGGCAACATCCTTGTAAATTTCCTCTGCACTCTTTCCAGTTTAATAATATCCTTCCTCTGGCAAGGTGACCAAAACTGAACACAATACTCCAGTTGCAGCCTCAACAACGTCCTGTACAACTGCAACATAACTTCCCAACTTCTATACTCAATTCCCTGACTGATGAAGGCCAGTGTGCCAAAAGCTTTCTTCTTTGCTCTGTTTACCTGTGACTCCACTTTCACAGAACCATGCACCTGAACTTCAAGGTCCCTCTGTTCGACTATACTCCCAAAGCTCTACTATTCACTGTGAAACTCCTATCTTGATTTGACATTACAAAACGCAAGACCTCATCTGAGCAGATCCGGTGTATGCGTAGGGCTTGTCCATAGGAAATGGCTGTTTTGGGTGGAAGCTGGAGAAGTGTAGCATTGTGAGGTTGTCTGTGGGTTTGTGGTAGAGTGTGGTGCTGAGGTGCCCATCCTGAGGAGGAATGTGACGGACACCTGGAAGTACTGAAGGATGCCCTCACAAGAACGGGGTACGACGCTCAACTCATCGACCGCCAGTTCTGATGTGCCACAGCAAGGAACCGTAATGACCTCTTCAGGAGACAGACACGTGCTGCAACTGACAGGGCACCCTTCGTTGTCCAGTACATCCCAGGGGCTGAAAAGTTACGCCATGTTCTTTGTGACCTGCAACACATTATCAATGAGGATGAGCACCTCACCAAGACCTTCCCCACACCTCCACTACTCACCTTTAAACAACCGCCAAACCTCAAACAGATCATTGTTCGTAGCAAACTGCCCGGCTCTCAGGACACTTCCATACAACCCTGTCATGGTGGACGCTGCAAGATACCACTATTACGCGTGGGAACACCTCCCACCTTGTACATGGCAGGTACTCATGTGGCTCAGCCAACATTGTCTATCTTATACATTGCAGGCAAGGATGCCCGGAGGCATGGTACATTGGGAAAACCGAGCAAAGGCTACGACAACGGATGAATGGGCACCGCACAACAATCAATAGACAGTTGGGTTCCCTCCCAGATGGGGAACACTTCAGTGGTCCAGGACATTCAGCCTCGGACCTTCGGGTGACCATCCTCCAAGGTGGACTTCGGGACAGGCAGCAGAGGAAAGTGGCCGAGCAGAGGCTGATAGCTAAGTTCGGTACCCATAGGGAGGGCCTCAACCGGGACCTTGGGTTCATGTCACATTACAGGTGATCACCATTGCACTACACACACACACACAGGTATTCCTACACACACACACTCTCACATACACACATGGACACAGGTACACACAGATGCGCACACAGACACCCACACACACCCTTATAGACACACACACACACACACACACACACACACACACACACACACACACACACACACACACACACACACACACACACACTTTCTCACACTCACAACCCCCACCCCAGACAGACACACACACACACACAGACACAGACAAAGACCCACATGCACACGTATATTTTGTGGGGTGAGTTTGTACTTGCAGAGTTACATTGTACTTTGCTCAAAAACTGCATGCATTCATGTAGAACTCTGAGCTCAAAAACTGCATGAATTTATATAAAATTCTGTTATCTCACTTTTTAGATTAGAATCAATCTAAACATCATGGCATAGACAGTGAACACAGGGGGCCAACACCTTCAACATATTGTCTAACTATCACCATTGTTAACAGCTAACCCAAGAATGCAACTTTAAAAACAGGGTTTTGTGATTTACACATGAAAGAAGTGAAACTATCACTGTATTCTAACAGATGAAAGGCTTAACAGACAATCAATTTTTCAATATATAATTTTAGTTACATCACACTGTAAATTTTTGCTATAAATTCTGTGTTATGATCAAGCCCTCCACTATCACCTGATGAAGGAGCGTCGCTCCGAAAGTTAGTGTGCTTCCAATTAAACCTGTTGGACTATAACCTGGTGTTGTGTGATTTTTAACTTTGTACACCCCAGTCCAACACCAGCATCTCCAAATCATAAACATATCATGGTCTTCTCCTTGATTTATACACCAATATTGTTCTCCTCACTAGTGAAAATGACACAAAGTATTTCTCTGGGCTAGAAATTCAATACTTCTTTCTGGGACTTGATGTTCACGAGAGGTGCACTCAAAATGTGGCCAAACAAATTGATTATTGACCTGTAAATCTTTCAAATACTGATGACAGTTTGTAAGAGCAAGAGAGTTTCCCAGTCAGCTGACCTGGAGAAAACAATGGCCAATAACTGCAGTATTTTGCCAAGCGGAATCATGGGCCAACCCAAAGAAAGTCCAAAGGTGCCAAGGCCTGCTTAGAACATGACAGTTGAAGAGAGAAAGAGTTATAAAAGCTGACATCCCAATTGTGGCTTTGACTTATTTATTGGTCCTAACTACTGGGATTTAGATGGTTCCCTGTTAGCAATGCCACTGTTGCGAGCTTTGTAACATTTTAAAACTGCTCAGATTTAATCTTGTTTCTAGAACCAGCAGGGACATTATCCAGTGGATACATTTAGATAGGGTGGCTGTGAGAAGATAGTTAATTTAACCAGTGATTACAGGCTGAATCAAGATTAATATGTGTATTTCCTTCGAACAGAAGTGGTTGATTACTTTCTGTAACAGTGCTGCATGGGTCATGGATGAGTCTTTATGTAATAAGACATAAACAGATCCCAAACAAAATCGCTCCTGTAATAAGGACAAACCTCAGTTTCCTTTGCACTTCTGATTGTTAACATAATCACTAGTGGTAGAAATTTCAGCTCTTAAAACTGCATTTTTCAGTGAGCTTGTCAGTGGTTGTTAATTACATACAAAACACAGAAAAGCTCCTGACATCCATCAAAAGAAATCATATGGCCAAGAGTAACATCGGAGCAACTACATCACAGACAGTCAATTGACCTTAATTATTAATATGGGAAGAGGTTCAGTGTCAAACCCACTGAATCAGTGGGAAAGGACAGTGTATGACCCACGGCCCCAGATCAGAATTTGACCCACTTTCCCGGAAAATGGGAATAAAACAGCATGTTACCTACTGTCTAGAGTGTGGAAGGAGAGAGCCTGACCTATTGTCTGAGAGTGTGGCAGTGTGTCATCCATTATCCCAGGGTGAGAAAGGACAGGGAGTCCAGGAAGGAGTCAGTGATGGGAGAGTCCATCAATGGAAAAGGACATCTTGGCAGGAAAGAGGGAGCGAGGAGAGCCCCCTATGTATATAGGTTAGCCACTTCAAACCAATCATGTAATGATGTGCCCCACTTTCTACATGTCATTTCAATAAAATAATTCAAAGAATAAGCATCTGATTCTGCTTGCCTGCCTATACCAACTTGTTATGACATAGGAGAAAGTGAGGTCTGCAGATGCTGGAGATCAGAGCTGAAAATGTGTTGCTGGAAAAGCGCAGCAGGTCAGGCAGCATCCAGGGAACAGGAGAATCGACGTTTCGGGCATAAGCCTGAAGAAACGTCGATTCTCCTGTTCCCTGGATGCTGCCTGACCTGCTGCGCTTTTCCAGCAACACATTTTCAGCTGTTATGACATAGACAACATATTATCCAGCTAAATTAGCTTGTTAAGACCAACCCACTTACTGTTTTGTGGTGATCATGTTCAGGCTTGGCAAAAAACAGACTGAAATAACTCCACCCTTTATTTACACATGGAAAGCCCTTGACACTGATCCATCTTTCTCAAAGCCAGCTCTCAGAGTGATCAGAATCTCTGATACTCCTGCCTATATTTTTTTTTCTTTATTCAATTTCCACCACCAGGAAGGTTGGAAAACACCCGGGTGGCCAGTGACAAGCACTGCCCTTCACATCAAAGGGCAGTGCTGTGTGATCAAAACAGTAAGGGGAACCATCATTTAGATATTTTTTTTTTCTTTTTTTCTTTTTTTTTATTAACCCCCCACACTACCGCGTAACTGCGGTAGTTACTCCTGCCTATATTCATCAACCAGGGCTCCCTGATTGGACCAGATTATCAGCCCCAATGAAGGAACTCATATTCTATGAGTTCATCTGGCTGACCTCGAACCAATCATGACATTCCTTCCCCTCTGAATCTGAGGACATGGGCCAGTTCATTTTTTTTGTAGCTCCTCCTGTTGCACTTCAGCATCTGATATGGACAGTGTGCAACACTCAGTAGCTTACCCCTTGTGCCCGAAGCAACTTGGAAGAAATTAATTCTTCTGTACAGGTGGCAAAGATATCAAGGAGGTGACACCCACTGTGTCCATCTCAGATTCTGAGGTCTCACCAACATTTGATAGAGACAGACAGCCCATGTGTTCTGGCAGTCGGAAAGGCAGCCGAGGTGCTGGGCACCTTTTGCTCCTGCACCATTTGCAAGTTTTCACATGGTCCACGTGCTTGTTCAGGACCATCACTCCTACCCAAACTTTATATGATACTGGACCTGACCTTGCATCAACCATGCCTCTCACCCATGCACAGCTATTCCCATGGTGCCTACACCAAACTTTGTCACCTGAAGTAAACGGTCTCTCTCACTTAGTGGACTCTTGTGTCTGGCATTAGCATTCTTGATGCTGTTTCATTCATCCGCCCAGGTCTGGAAATATCAGGTGTAACCCAATGCAGATTCTTCTCCCCATTAGCAACTCTGTTGGAGCTATCCCTGGGGTTGCATGAGCAGTCCTTTAATCAAATAGGAACTGGGATAGTTTGGTATCTAAAGAAGCTATAGATTGCTTCTTTAAGCCTGACTTCAAAGTTTGCACTGTCTTTGTCTGCCAGACTATTGGATGATGGATGGTATGGAGCTGTCCTTATATGGTGAATACCATTCAACTTTTGTAAATACTCAAATTCCCTGCAGGTAGACGATGGCCTGTTATCTGTGACCAACCCTTCCAGGAGACCATGTATTGCAAAAGATGAATGCAGTTTTTCGATCATCGTCCCCATGTTTAACCAATTAACTCTATGCACATGCAGCCACTTTGAGTGGGCATCCACAATGACTCAGGACATTGAGTCCATGGAAGGACCTGAATAGTTGATGTGTAACTGCGTCCGGAGTTTTCCCGTCTTTTCCCACGAATGTGAGGGAGCTGCTGCGGGTCAGTTTTGACCTTGCTGGCACTCTGGGTACTGCCCCACCAATGCAGCTACGTCTGCACCCAATCCTGGTCAGCAAACATAACCTCTCACCAACATCTTCATTTTGGAAACCCCTGAATGGCCCTGGTGGAGTTCAGCCAATATCTGGTGGCGACCTTAGCTCAGGACAATCACTCTTGCTCCCCATAATAATATGAGGAGAAAGTGAGGTCTGCAGATGCTGGAGATCAGAGCTGAAAATGTGTTGCTGGAAAAGCGCAGCAGGTCAGGCAGCATCCAGGGAACAAGAGAATCGACGTTTCGGGCATAAGCCCTTCTTCAGGACTCCTTATGCCTGAAACGTCGATTCTCCTGTTCCCTGGATACTGCCTGACCTGCTGCGCTTTTCCAGCAACACATTTTCACCCCATAATAATATGCAAATCTTGGCTGTAATTTTGTCTCCCTTGATCCAAAAACCTTTCAATTCTGGTTGTGATGGCCCTTTGGTTTCCCACATCACCACCAGCTGTTTCAGTTTTGGAGAAAGTGAGGACTGGAGATGCTGGAGATCAGAGTTGAAGAGTGTGGTGCTGGAAAAGGACAGCCAGTCAGGCAGCAACTGAGAAGCAGGAGAGTCGATGTTTTGAGCATAAGCTCTTCAAGGTTTGAGGCTGTGAGTGGGAACTCCCCTGAGGTGATGAGGTTGTAGATGGCCTGGGAGATGATGGTTTGGTGATGAAAGGTGAGGTCATGGTCAACGGGGCAGTAGGAAAAGGTGTTCATGAGTTGATGCCTGGCTTCAGCAATATAGAGGTCAGTGTGCCAAAATATCACTGTGCTGGCCCCCTTGTCTGCTGCTTTGATGGTGAGGCTGGGGTTGCAGCAGAGGGAACAGAGGACTGCGTATTGCGAGGCCGAAGTGGGTGACAGGGGTGGACAGATTGAGACAGCCAGTGTCCCAGCAGCAATTGGAAATTAAGAGATCAAGGGCAGGCAACAGACCAGCACAGGGTGTTCGGGTGGATGGGGTGTGTTGGAGGTGGGAGAAAGGGTCCTCAGAGTGTGGGTGGGAGTCCTGATGGAAAAAATAAGCACGGAGGCAGAGGCAGCAGAAGAAAAGTTCAACGTCGCAATGCATGTTGAATTCATTGATCCAGGAGCATAGGGAAACGAAGGTGAGGCCTTTACTGAGGACTAATCGTTCATCCTCAGTGAGGGGGATGTCTGGGCAGATGGTAAAACACAGCAGGGCTGGGAGTTGGGACCTGGTGTGGAGTTGGAGCTGGGAATGGGGGTGGTGACTATCTCTGGAGTGGGTGTGGTTTTAGGATTGTGGGTGATGTCACTAATGGAAGTGACGCTCACTCTGGGGGCAGGGGGCTGTTGTGGCCTCTATGGGGTTGGAGACTGTTGTTGGGAGATCCCCTGAGATGATGAGGTTGTGGATGGACTGGGAGATGGTGATGGGAGGTGAGTCATGGTCAAAGGGGGAGTAGGAGGTGTCACGAGTTGGCGCCTGGTTTCAGTAGGTAGAAGTCAGTGCACCAAACTACCAGAGCACTCCCCCCACTTATCCGTTGGTTTGCTGGTGAGGTTGGGGTTGGTGCAGAGGGGGTGGAGGGCTGCGGATTGCAAAGGTAAGAGGCTGGAGTGGGTGAGGGGGGGTGGACAGGTTGAGGCGGTCAATGTCACAGCAGCAATTGGAAATGAAGATATCCAGGACGGGTAACAGACCAGCACGGGGTGTCCAGGTGGATGGGCTTATGCTCGAAACATCAACTCTCCTGCTCTTCGGATGCTGCTTTCCAGAACCACACTCTTCAGCAGTTTCAGTTTTGCCAGGACTGGATCTTTCTGCATCTAAAGTCTGATATTGTCACCTGTGACTGTAAGTGTGTCCAGAAAATTTAAAACCATTACCGACTCTTCCAGTGACGATATCACGTGTGGTGTCTCTGCCAGAGTGAAGCAGCTCAATGTATCTGTATTTGCTACTTGGCCTCCTGAATGGTGTTCCAACTTGCAAGTATACGTATTTAGTATTAGAGCCCACCGCTCAGCCTGAAGCTATGGCGGCACTGTCTTGTCCTTTTTAAATAGACTTAGCAGGGGTTTGTGGTCTGTTATTATTAAACATTTACATTCTTAAAGGAATTGATGGAACTTTGTGACTCCAAGTATGAAGGCCAAACTTTCCTTTTCTATAGGACACGCATACTCTGCACTAGCCAAAGTCCCTGGATGCCAATGCTTGGGGTGTTACCCTCCATTTGGCCATCTATCAGCTAATGCTCCCTTGATGACATATGGGAGGGCATCGCATGTCAATACCAGATCTCGTTTGGGATCACAGTGTGCCAACAACTTAAACGATGATGGCTGTTTCTTCACTTTTCTGAAAGCTATGGCTTGGCTGTGTGACCATTTCCACAGCCAACCATTTTTTTTAAAGAACTAATGCAAAAATGCCAGGACTGAGGCCAGATATATATATGAACTTTCCATAATAGTTCACCAGCCCAATGAAAGACTTAAGCTTTGGTACTAATGTGGGAGCTGGGGCACCTTTGATTGTCCTCACTTTATCTTCCAATGTGTTTAACCCAGTCTTATCGACTCTATTGCCCGAGGAGGTCACATGGAGTGCCTGGACCACATATTTGTCCCTTCTAAGGCATACGCCCACCTGGGAGAAATGTCTAAGGACTATATCCAAGTTCTCTAAGTGATCCTTCTTGGTCTTTTTAAAAACTTTATTCATTTGTGGGATGTGGGCGTTGCTGGCTGGCTAGCATTTATTACCCATCCCCACTTGCCCTTGAGAAGGTGGGGGTGAGCTGCCTTCTTGAACCAGTGCAGTCCACCTGCTGTGGGTTGACCCACGATGCCACTAAGGATGGATTCCAGGATTTTGACCAGTGATACTGAAGGAACAGCAACATATTCCAAGTCAGGATGGTGAGTGGCTTGAAGGTAGTGATGTTCCCCTATATCTGCTACTCTTGTCCTTCTAGACAGAAGCGGCCATGGGTTTGGAAGGTGCTGTCTGAGGACTTTTGGTGAATTTCTGCAGTACCTCTGGTAGATAGTACACACTGCTGCTACTGAGCATTGGTGGTGGAGGGAGCGGGTATTTGTGGATGTGGTACCAATCAAGTGGGTTGCTTTGTCTTGGATGGTGTCAAGCTTCTTGACTGTCGTTCGGGCTGCACTCATCCAGGCAAGTGGGGAGTATTTCACCACACTGCTGACCTGTGCCTTGCAGATGGTGGGCAGGCTTTGAGGAGTCAGGAGGTGAATTACTTGCTGCAGTATTCCTCGCATTTAACTTTTGTAGCCACTGTGTTTATGTTGTGAGTCCAGTTGACTTTCTGATCAATAATAACCCCCCGGATGTTAATATGGAGGATTCAATGATGGTAGCACAGTTGAGTGTCAAGAGATGGTGGTTAGATAGTCTCTTTTTGGTGATAGTCATAGCCTGGCATTTGTGTGGCGTGAATGTTCCTTGCCATTTGTCAGCCCAACGCTGGATTTTGTCCAGATCTTGTTGCATTTGAATATGGACTGTTTCAGTATCTGAGGAATTGTGAATGGTGCTGAACATTGTGCAGGCATTAGTGAATATATCTGACCTTATGATGGAAGGAAGGTCATTGATGAAGCAGCTAAAGATGGTTGGGCCTAGGCACTACTCTGAGTAACTCCTGCAGAGATATCCTGGAGCTGAGATGATTGACCTCTGACAACTACGATCATCGTCCTATGACTCCAACAACCAGAGAGTTTGCCCCCGATTCCCATTGATTCCAGATTTGCTAGGGTTCTTCAATGTCACACTTGGTCAAATGTTGTCTTGACGTCAAGGGCTGCCACAGTTCCCTCACCTCCGGAATTCAGCTCTTTTGTCCAAGTTTGAACCAAGACTGTGAGGTCAGGAGCTGAGTGGGCCTTGCAGAATTCAAACTGGGCGTCACTGAGCAGGTTATTGTTGAGCAGGTGCTGTTTGATAGCATTTTTAATAACACCTTCCATCACTTTACTGATGATCGAGAGAAAACTGATGGGACGATAATTGGTCAAGTTGGCTTTGTCTTGCTTTTCATGTCCAAGACATACCTAGTCAATTTTCCATATTGTCGGTTAGATACCAGTGTTGTTACTGTACTGGAACAGCTTGGCTAGGGACAAGCATGTTCTGGAGGCTTCTGTATTGTTGCTAGAATGTTGTTAGGGCCCATAGCCTTTGCAGTATCCCTGTTATTAACATGCCATGTGGGTAAATGGAGGCATGGGGTAGACCTTGTAAAATGTTCTCCATCCTCAGCTGAAATATTGCACAGGCTGACGTAACCCCAAATGGCAGTCTTGTATATTGATACAAACTCTTTTGGGTATTAATTGTAGCAAGCTTCTGGGAATTTTCATCCATCCACAATTGCAAGTATGCATAGCTCATGTCAAGCTTTGTGAAGGATAGCCAGCTTTGTGAAGGATAGCCAGCTTTGAGGAATTAGGTATTTATCCAGCTGTAAAAAGTGGTTTACTGTTTGTTTAAAATCCCCACAAAGCCAAATAGACCCATCGAGCCTCACAATCGGTACGATCGGTGCTGCCCAACCCACAAACTGTGCTGGTTTGATAATTCCTTCACTTTCCAGCCTCCAAATTTCTGCCTCTACTGGCAAACGACCCAGGAAGGGCCTAGAATCGCAGTATTGTTTTCCTGGTCAATATGGTCTTGGCTCCTTTGATAATCCCTAGACCTTCCTGAAAAATGGCCAGGTGTTTAATTCGGACTTCACTCAGGCAGCCATTTTCTCATTGAAAAATGTTGAGCCAATCAGGTGAACCTTACTCAACCATCAAGCTTAGGCCCGAGTCTTTTACTACAATTAGTGGGAACTGAACCAGCTGCTTCTCATCAGAGACTAGAACCAAAGTTGTACCCTTAACCTGTAAAGGCTCCCAGTATAGGTTCTCTGTCTAGCTGAGGTCTGGTGCAAACCTAAGGGTTGGAGTCCAGAGCGAATTTTGTTGAAGACTGGTTCACCCTCCATTAGAACAGGGTGATCAGTTAACCAGACATTTATTTTGATTGGTTCTGATTTTAATGTTGCTCAGCAATTTTACTGTTCCAAACCAGATGTAGATAAACTTTCCTGGGATTGCACTCTCCTGGATACTGGCCTATGAGATCTCTTCCTTAATTTAGGTCTAGTGGGATTCTTTTGCTATCTCGAGTCTGCATATCGGAAGTAACAATAAAGGCTTGCCAACCTAGATCCTGAAGTACATTTTAATTGCTTGACCAAGGCATGGCTTGGTTTTACTGTGGGTTGACCTGTTCAGGATATGCCCTGAGTGAGACTATGCAATTGACTTCACTCAAGTGGTGTTCCCCAAGCTCTGTCGGACTGACAAGGATGTCGACTTCCATTGGAATACCCTCCCAGTCATAAGTTCCACTTGTCGCCTTTTTAAATGATAAAGCCAGTTGTAGTACCTGTTTGAAGTTCAGTTGGGCTTCAGCTAATATGAGTTTTTGCATGGTTAAATCATTAATCCCATATACCAAACTGTTTTTCAGCATCTCATTAAGGGTTTAATCAAAGGCACATGCCTCTGCCAGTCATCTTAACCGAGTCAAAAATCCTAATACAGCTTCCCCGATTTTCAAATTGCTGAGTAAAACCGATAGTGTCTCTATGTCATTTGTGCAGAAAATATAATACATGAAAACATAATACATGATTTACACATATTGGCCCAGTCTTCAACTGGGATCGAACAGCTCAAGCTTCCCAAATAATGGCTTGATGTCAGAAATGCTTACCCCAACTTTAAAGATGACTATTGTGAGCAAATTTCTTCAGGAGCATGCATTTCTCTTGTCACCACTGAAATAACTCCACAGAGGCCATTATTCTGTCACTGAGATACTTTCTATTTACATGTGGACAGTCCTTGACACTGAGAGTCAGAGTGAACAGGATGTTTAACATGCTTGTTTATATGTCAGCCAGGGCTCCCTGTTTGGACCAGGTTAACAGCCCCAAAAAGGGAACTCATATTTTATGAGGCCCATCTAGCTGACCTCTTTACAATCTTTACACAGACCTCTCACCATCCTGCTGAAAATCAGCTCTTGTTTAACCCATTGTCCTACTCAATTTCAAGAACATGAAAAGTAATGTCTGGTCCACTGTGGTAAGTGAGCAGTGAGGAATGAATATTGATATGGGAATGCCCCACGCTTCTTGCAGTAGTGCTGCAAATCCTTAATTAGAACAAGGAATCTCGGTTTGGTTTTATCATCCTCTTTTTAAGCAACTTTTTCTTATTATCACATTGCCTTTCAAGTCTGGATTATATGTTAAATCTACAGAGGTTCATAAACATAGATTTCTCAGAGAGTGCTTTGTTGCTCTAATCTAGCGCTCTTTAGAAGTATTGTATGCCCTAACATCTGAATGCCTGTCAAATAACTGGATTGTGGATTCAATGGGCCCCACCAACAGACTAATTTTACTGCCTGAGGCCTTGTCAGGGCTTGGCAACTCACAGTTCTCACGGATTTTCAATCTATCACAAGGGAACAGACATGGCCAAAAGTGACACTTAAATCCTCCATGTTCTCTCGACCTGCTGTTTGACGTAATATCTGAAATTAAATCCAATTACTATTACAAAGGAGAGAAGGAAATTGAAAGGTGTTGGGCTTTTCCGATACGTGACTGTGTATGAGAAAGTCACTAATTAGATTCATTACTTTGACTCTGATACATAGCTTCAGTCTCCTTGACTTAGTCACTTTTGGGCTTGGACCCTTCCAGGTATTCAAATGTTTGCCGTAGTTTCCCTTGCAGCTCAAGCGAGAGGCCCACAGAACACAAGTTTCTGGATAATTCAATCCCTGGGGAGATTTACTGGAGGCTTAATGACTTTCTGACTGTCAGTGCAGCTGATCCCACCCCATCATAACACTGCTTCATTTACTAATCCATTCAGCAGATGTACTCAATCCACAACACCTCTGCTGAATTTTCACATGCATTTCTCCTCCTTGTAACAACATCTAAAAACCATTATTTTCCTAAATTAAATACAAATCCAAACCAAAACTTGGTATATATCTGACAACAGGACTGTCTGAAGTCATTTACTATAATGTGTATAAATGGGTAACTTCTCCCTGCTAGATATCTTTTTTGCTTCCTCTCAGCCTAGATAGGAAATCGCTTTACTTCCACTTGACTTTCTCAACTCATTTATGCCAATAATATGGCAAAGATTGACCTAACTGCCAATGGAATCATGGATACAAATCATTATCCAAGAATTTCAGGTTGTGGCTGATGGAAAATGACACCATCATCTATCTTCAGCCTATGTCTTCCATTCAATGCAATGTTAAGGTATCTTGATATGCAGCATGGGTCAGATATTGGCAACCATGTGTTTTTGCAATGTTTGGTAGATGAAGAGACACTCCAGAGGGAGTTTTACTCTGTATCTAATTCCACACTGTACCTATCCAGGGAGTGTTTGATGGGGACAGTGTAGTGCAAGCTTTACTCCGTATTTAACCCTGCTTTGCCCCTGTCCTGACAGTGTTTGATGAGGACAGTATAGAGGGAGCTTTATTCTGTATCTGACCCCAAGCTATACCTGCATGGATAAGGGAAATACAATTATTGTGGGGTAATGTGCATAGGCGGGAGGAAGAGATACATAAGTCATTCAGAGTTCCCAGTCAAAATCATCTTGCTACTGAGTGTCCCGAAAGGGTACATGGGCAGAGATCAGGTGAAACATCATTGGACCTGGCTCTGATTCGCACTATGAATGGTCTGTTAACATTCACTCACTAAACTCATGTATGAAGTTGACTATTTCTGTGAGATATAACATGTGGGATGCAAGCACAATTGAACTCATTCCCAACCAACAATCATCATCAGTGAAAGAGCAAGAGAAATGATAGGCAAAGTAGAGTCTGATGACTGGAGTGAACCCAGGCAGTAATATTATTGGTGCTGAGAAGCAGGCTGTATGTGAACTGTCACTGTGATAAACAGCAGCACAGGAAAAGAATTGTGTGCTGATCAAAAAAGGCATCATGCCTTTGCAAGAGCTGCAAGGAAGGCAGCTGTTGTCTGTTAAAACTGGGATGGGCCTTCATGAATGTTGTAGCAAATTTTATTGTTTCATCTTCTCTGTCTCACCCTTCCTGAAAAATCTGGCATTGTCTACTTTTCCAGCCCATTCTGGGAATGAGCTGTCATGGGAATGAAAGCTCAACTGCTTGTATGTATTACTGCATTATGTATATAAATTCAGTCAGAGCCCAAATAGAAAAAGGATAATTGCATTACTCTTTTTCCTATTGTATTGACTGCTGCTCTTCCAAAATTCTTTATTTTTTGCCTCTTTTAAGATGCAAATCTGCCATTTTAGTCACTCTTCATCCTTGTATTGCTAACCCTTCAGGTTGTCCTGGAGTAACTCCAGGACACTGCTGCAAGCAAAATTAACCTAAGAAAAATAAGTGGGCTTCAAGCAACAATTTTAAAATTATTTTCTTAAAATACTCCCATGGATGATTGGAAAATGTCTCTGACTCACGGTTGAGATTTATCCAATCACTTAACAAAGATTTGTTCATTTTTCAATTAGCTGTATGAAAACAGTTTGCTTGGAGGACAGCATAGGGGTTTAAGATGGCATGGGACATGTGAAATCTCCAGGAGTATACCCATCCAAATTCTTCTTCCTTATGTTCTTGGTGCTAAAATCAAGAGTCATCCACCCTCTCCTAACTTAATTGATTCTGCAGATATCTATATTTCCCTCAGCTTTCTTTTCCTCCGATCTGCAGGCTTTTAAAATCCCAGATAGCTTTAGCTAATTGCTACTTGTTGCTCACCTGCATTCTTACTCATCCCAAAATCATCAGTGCTTTATTTTCCTGATCCTTAGCCTTTCTCCTTGGTTTTGGAATTTAAAAAGAATATTTGAAAAACACATAAAATCAAAAATCTGCAGATACTGAAAATCTGAAACAAACATGTGAATGCTGGATAAACTTAGCAGGTTGGGCAGCATTTGAGAAGAGAGAAACAGTAAATCTATCTGGGAATTCTGAAGAAAAGTTCAACATGTTAACCAGATTCAAAATTCGGTTTCTGGCTCCACAGATGCTGTCAGACCTACTGAGTTTCTCCAGCATTCCACATGTTCGTTATCTCAGTAAGACAGTCTTCCCTTGCAGAAAATGCAGAACTTTTTTTTTCAACTTAGGAGGAGACAGGAATGAGCTAGGAAGGCTCTCTTCAAGTAATGTGATGATGTGATCAGTGAGATTTATGTCATTAAGTAGTAATAAATTCTTCCTCTGCTACAGAAATACTAACCACCACATCAAGCATAGCTTTTTAATCACTCACCTCACCTTCTTTAACCTTCAATCTTTCTCAAAATCCAAAACACACCACCACTGTCCATTCCTGTTTCTGGAGGCTCCTATTTCAAGAACAAGATCATTGCACCAGGTCCACACAGAGTTCTTCTTTAAGTTTACATGTCATTCCTTGTACTCCATACTATTCATACCTCAGCTCCACCACATCAGCTCCAGCAGTCAGTTTACATCCACTCAATCTATTTTATCAAATCATTCTGCACAACAGAAATGTGGAGGTGATTTATGGAGCATTTGCTGTGAGTATTGGATAACTTTGTCCCACTGAGACAGGTAAGGATAGGTATGGTAAAGGAGCCTTGGATGACAAGAGCAGAGGAGTTTCTCGTCAAAAGGAAGAAGGAAGCTTGCTTAAAGTTGAGGAGGCAAGGATCTGGCACAGAAAATGAGGTCTGCAGATGCTGGAGATCAGAGATGGAAATGTGTTGCTGGAGAAGCGCAGCAGGTCAGGCAGCATCTAGGGAACAGGAGAATCGACGTTTCGGGCATTGGATCTGGCACAGCTTTACAGGATTACAGAGTAGCTAGGAAAGAACTCAAAAATGAACTGAGGAGAACTAGGAAGGAGCACGAAAAAGCCTTGGCATGAAGGATCAGGGAAAACTCAAAGGCATTCTACACATACGTTAGGAATAAGAGAATGATCAGACAGAGGTTATGGCTGATCAGGGATGGTGGAGGGAACTTCTGCATGGAATCTGAAGAGGTAGGGGAGGGCCTAAATGAGTTTTTTGCTTCAGTATTCACTAGAGAGAGGGACCTTGTTGATAGTGCTAACACTGTGGATCGTTGAACAGATTGATATTAAGAAAGTGGATGTGCTGGAAATTCTGGGAATCATCAAGATAGATAAGTCCCCAGGGTCCGTACCAGATTACTACGGGAAGTGAAGAGTGAAATTGCTGCGCCTTTGGCGATGACCTTTGCATCCTCACTCTCCATGGGAGTAATACCGGATGATTGGAAGGAGACGAATATTGTTCCTCTGTTCAAGAAAGGGAATAGGGAAATCCCTGGGAATTACAGACCAGTCTGTCTTATGCTTGTGGTAAGCAAGGTACAGGAAAGAATTCTGAGAGACAGGATTTATGACTATTTGGAAAAACATAGTTTGATTAAAGATAGTCAGCATGGCTTTGTGAGAGGCAGGTCATTCCTCACAAGCCTTTTTGAGTTCTTTGAGGATGTGACGAGACAAGTTGACAAAAGTCGGGCAGTGAATTTGGTGTAAATGGATTTCAGTAAGGCATTTGATAAGATTGCCCACGTAGCTCATTCAGAAAGTTAGAATGTATAGGATACAGGGAAATCTGGCTGTCTGGTTACAGAATTGGCTGGCTGAAAGAAAACAGCAAGTGATAGTGGATGGAAAGTATTCCGCCTGGAGATCAGTGACCAGTGGTGTCCCACTGGGATCTGTTCTTGAATCTCTGCTCTTTGTAGTTTTTATAAGTGACTTGGATGAAGATGTGGAAGGGTGGATTAGTAAGTTTGCCGAAGACACAAAGGTCAGTGGTGTAGATAGTGTTGAGGGCGATTGCAGTCTACAACAAGACATTGACAGGATGCAGAGCTGGGCTGAGAAGTGGCAGATGGCGTTCAACCTGAATAAATGCGAAGTGATTCATTTTGGAAGATCAAATTTGAATGCTGAGTTAAAGACAGGATTCTTTGCAGTTTGGAGAAACAGCGGGATCTTGGGGTCCACATACATAGATCCCTCAAAGTTGCCACCCAATTCGATAAGGTTGTTAAGAAGGCATATGGTGTGTTGGTTTTCATTAACATGGGAACTGAGTTTAAGAGCCATGAGGTTTTGCTGCAGCTCTATAAAATCCTGGTTAGACCACACTTGGAAAATTGCGTCCAATTCTGATCGTGTCATTATAGGAAGAATGCAGATGCTTTAGAGAGGGTTAAAAGAGATTTACCGGAATGCTGCCTGGATTGAAGGGCTTTTCACATTGGAGGAAAGAAGGAAGAGAGGTGACTTGATAGAGGTATACAAGGTAATGAGAGGCATAGATAACTAGCCAGAGACCTTTCCCCAGGGCAGAAATGACTGTCACGAGGGGTCATAATTTTAAGGTGATTGGAGGAAGGTATGGGGGGGATGTCAGAGATTGCTTCTTTCCACAGAGAATGGTGGGTGTGTGGAATGCACTGCCAGCAGCAGTAGTAGTAGAGTCAGAAACATTAGGGACATTTAAGCGACTGCTGGACAAGCACATGGACGGCAGTAAATTGCGGGGCACTTAGTTTAAGTTGATCATAGATTAAGATAAATGCTTGGCACAACACCGTGGGCCAAAGGGCCTGTACTGTGCTGTACTGCTCTATGTTCTATGTTCATTCCACCACTGCCACCCTTCCTCTTTTCATTCAAAAAAGCTTTAAAATCCACCTCCTTAAACATGTTCAGTTTGTTCCCTTCCTCCTTCCCTATTCCCGCTTGGCCAAGGTGTTTACAAAACGTAAAAGGTGTGCTGAACACTTTCTGCTGACAACGATGTCCTTTAAGGAGGCAATGTCAGTGAAGGGAGGAGCTGCCCATTGGACTCGGAAACCCTTCCAATATACCACAAGGGCTATTGCACAGGAAGCTACTGCAAAGACTGTCCAAATACAATCTTATTTCAACAAGTTTCCATTCTTTAAAGATTATTTCCCACTGATTCATGCAATGATGTAATTGTATTCCTAGTTATATTGTCTCATTCCCCAAGTGCTTATTCTCTGAGTTAAATTGTCTCATCACAGCACTTGCTTTAAAAAGACACTTCTGCTTATTATAAACTACCCACATTCTGTATTCACAAGCATGATGCCATCATCTGATGCTTCCCAATACTTTGAGCACAAACTTGGCTGGAAATAGCTCAGCAACAGTGACTGAGCATGAAATCCATTCACCTACTGGATTGCAACTTGGGCAACAGCCAGACCTCAGAGCAAACAATAGGCCTGGAGCACACACTGGTGTGAATCAAGAGCTCTGACCTTCCCACTACTAAGCACAAGCTGTTCTGAGCCTTGCTGCTGGCAATTGTATATTTAGATAGATGTCAAAGGTGATATCTTTAAATGTTGAACAAGAATGTTGCCTGACCTTGAGAATTGAAGATATAAGGACAGATTGGATAGATTTATCCTTAGAGCAGAGGAGGCTGAGGGGAGACTCAATTGAGGTGTACAAAATAATGAGGGGCTTGGAGAAAAGTTGACATAGAAAATCTCTTATTCCTAGCAGCAAGATTAATTATAGAAGACACAGATTTAAGCTGCTCAGTAAGAGGATTAGAGGCAATATGAGGAAAATTGTTTTCCCCCAGATGGTGGTGGGTATCTGGAATTCACCGCCCAATTTGGCATTTGAGGCAGAAACCCTCAACTTATTTAAGTGGATCCTGGATTTGCAGCTGCAGTACTGTCATCAGCATGGGTGTGGGAAGATGGGATTACAATGGATGGTTAGTTTCCTCAACTGGGCAGACGTAAGGGGCTTAATGGCCTCTTTCTGTGCTGCAATGCTTCCATGGGTCGATATTATAATACAGTAGATTCTTTGTTCTGTCTTTAATTACCTTAGTTCTGCCCATATAGAAGAAAAAGCAAACAAGTTCTCACCAATACACCAGGGAAACAAAGGGAAGGATGGATTGAAGGGTTAGTATTAGTAAAAAGAAAGTGCTAGAGAAATTAATGGCACTAAAAACTGATAACTCCTCAGAGTCTGATAATCTACATTCCAGAAGAAAGGTGAACAAGGAAACAGAACATGCATTGATTGCCAACTTTCAAAATCTGTAGATTCTGGGGCAATTAGAGGATGACCAATAGAACCTCACTGTTTAAAAAAAGAAGAGTGAGAAAGCAGGAAATCACCAACTGGTTAGACTAACATCAGTTGTAGGGAAATAGTGATGTCCATTCTAAATCATGTCAAAACTGGACACTTAAAACATACCAACAGTATCACTCAAAGGCAACATGGATTTATGAAAGGCATATCATGTTTGGCAAACCTACTGGAATTTTTTAGGACGTAACTGGTAGAATAGATGAGATAGAACCAGTGAATGTGACTTATTTGGATTTTTAGGAAGATTTTGATGAAGTCCAAGTCAAGGTTATTGTGCAAACTCAAAGCACATGTGATTTATGGTAATAGACTGGTATGGATTGAGAATTGGTTAGCAGACAGAAAATAAAGAGAAGGAATAAATGGGTCACTGGTAGAGTGGAAAATCTCTCCCTCTGAAAATATTGAATGGAATTCTCAAGGGTATTAGGTAAAGGTATCAAGGGACAGGCAGCAAATGAATCTAGAGTTGAGATATTGATCAGTTAGCATCTAATAACTGTGTAGAGACCATTTTATTTTACTTTTCCACACCTTGATTGTGGAGTCGAACAGGAAAAGGACTGTTTTAAAAAACAAGGATTGTTGAAGGATTGTGAAACTTTTTAAAAGCAAATTACCTGACACTTATTGTAAGTGCTGTCTGCACAGCCGTCCGTGAGTTCAAGCAGTGAGGCAAAATCTAGTTACAGACAAGTTGGAGCCTCCTAACTACTAGCAACTACGAGAGTGGCTCCTAGGTAACTGAACAGCTTGTGGGTGTGAACATTCATATCAGAAGCCATTGGACCTCTGGAAGGAAAGGAGCTGTTTTTGCTCTGCAGTAAAAAGCCATCCCGAGCCTGAAGAGAGCAAGTTTATCTTCCCCCAGTTGTTGCTGTAAGCTTGGATTATTAAACCAGTAATAAGATATTTCATAATAGTGAACTATCTGCTTTATGCTTCCTGAAATCAAGTGAAAGAAAGAAAATCAAGCAGCAGCATTTTCTAACAAGCCAAAAGAATCACCTCAGCTAACCCTGTGGAAAGGGACTACTGAACTACCTTCCCAGTCTCTCCTTCCATTGATTCTGTCAATGCCTTTCTGTATGAGTGTGTCGGTGAGTTTATAAGGGAGTTATAGTTTTAAGTCATTAAATTTTATGTCAATTGTTCATAATTGTTTATCTGTAGTTAGAACCTAGTTAGTTGTAGTAAGTATTCATTCTTGTTCAGTGTAGAAAGCTGTTCTGTGTTTTCTGTCAGTCTGAATCTAAAAGACAGATAAATTAGGGAATTCTGCATACTTTTTAAAATCTATAACTTTTGCGACGACTCTGGGAAGGTGGGGCTTAATTTAGTTTAGGTGCTGGTCCGGGATTTATTTGAAACAGAGATAACTAAGGTTTGAATGTGGAATTAGTAAACTACACAGGTGAATAAAATCACCACGTTCTGTACTGCATTTAAGCCATGCCAGAGGAAACAGCAAAGGATTTCCTGCAGAAGGCAAAGTTGCCCTGGCAATCTTAAGGGAACTTTCAAAATCTAGGTTGATTGACTTGGTGAGTAACTGAAGGTAATATTGCCTGGCAGAGCTA
This sequence comes from Chiloscyllium plagiosum, assembly GCF_037043375.1. NCBI lineage: Eukaryota > Metazoa > Chordata > Chondrichthyes > Orectolobiformes > Hemiscylliidae > Chiloscyllium > Chiloscyllium plagiosum. Next base: position 60,810,120 of record NW_028270163.1, on the reverse strand, counting down.
TGAGTGAATGATGGTTGACCATGGGTTGCATCCTCATCATGGCTGATTATAGGTTCATCCTTGTTGTTCTAGCTTTCTGTTTCCCTGAAGCAACATCAGTTGTGACTGAAGAGACCAACGCTGAAATGACAGTCGCAGTCGCAGAGGTCACGGTTGTATGCAGTCATTGATCTGCTAGAACTGCTACAATCCTTCCTTGGTGCCCACTTATCTGCTGCAGCACTCATCAGCTTCTTTTCCCCTGTTTTGAGATGGTGGTTGTTCAGAGTGTTTCTCCATCTCATGCAGTCAACTGCAAGCCTTTCCCAAAACTCTGTAACAATATCAAGCTCTTTCATGTCCCTCATGTAGACATCCTTGTAGCACAGCTGAGGACGCCCAGTGGGTCTCTTCCCAGATCCAGGCTCTCCATAGAAGATATCCTTTGGGATGTGGCTATCCTCCATGCAGTGAACGTGGCTCAGCCAGTGCAGTCTCCACTGCCTGAGCAGAGTGTACACACTGAGAAGGCCAGCATGAGATAGAACCGCTGCACTGGACACTCTGTCTTGCCAGGATACAGCAGATGCTCCTCAAGTGGAAGGTATTCAGTCTTCTCTCTTGTCTGGCATATGTAGTCCATGTTTCTCTGCCGTACAGCAGTATGCTAATGATGCAGGTGTTGTAGACTGACATTTTTGACTTCACTGTCAGATTGGGATTTGTCCATACTCGAGTCGTGAGGCGAGCAAAAGTTGAGGCTAGCAAAAGTTGAGGCTGCTTTCCCAATCCTTTTGTCGATCTCTGTGTCCAAGGAGATGTTGTCAGTGATGGTAGATAAGGTACATAAACTGATGGACGAAACTGAGTTCATAGTCGTCAATTGTGATGACTGGCTGTGCCTCTGTGTCTTGTCTCAGGACGCTTATCTTCTTCAGAGTGATTGTCAGCCCAAAATTGTTGCAAGCGTGGGAGAGGCAGTCTGTGAGCAAATGGAGCTCCTGCTGGGTGTGTGTTGCAACTGCAGCATCATCGCCAAATAGTATGTCGCTGATGAGTGCTGCACATACTTTTGTCTTGGCTCTGAGGTGGGCCAGATTGAACAGCCTGCTGTCTGATCTAGTGTGTAGGTAAATCCCCTTCATTGTGGTGCCAAAGGCATGTTTCAGGAGCACAGCAAAAAAAATCCCAAAGAGTGTAGGAGCAAGGGCGCAGCCTTGTTTGACGCCGCTGCGGATATCGAAGGACTCAGAAGAGCTGCCATTGAACTGCACTGTCCCCTTAATGTTCCTGTGGAAGGATTCGATCATGCTCAGTAGTTTCGGTGGGCAGCCAATCTTCAGGAGAACCTTGAAAAGGCCATTTCTGCTGATCAGGCCAAACACCTGGTGAGGTCAATGAAGGCGACATACAGGGGCTTTTTCTGTTCTCTGCACTTCTTTTGCCTTGGTGAAGGGAGAAGATCATGTTTACTGTTGACCTTTTAGCTCGGTTACCGCACTGTGATTCCAGGTGTACACGTTCTGCCAGTTTCTGCAGGTGAGTCAAAATGACCCAAGCGAAGGCTTTGCCAACAGTGTTGAAGAGACAGATGCCTCTGTAATTGTTGCAGGCACTTCTCTCGCCTTTGTTCTTGTAGAGGGCAATGATCTTGGCATCCCTCATGGTCTATGGTATAGCTCTTTCTTGCCAGCACTAGCAGAGGACTTCATTCAATGGGAGCAGTAAGCTAGTCTTGCAGCACTCGATCAGATCAGGAGGATTCCCGTCGCTTCCTGGGGCCTTACCTGAGGCCAGGCTGTCAATGGCCTTGCTGAGCTCTTCTATTGATGGCTCTGTGTCTAGCTCCTCCATGGCCGGCAAGCACATGATGGCATCAAGTGCTGAAGCGGACGTGTACTCTGGACATCAGAGTAGTGTTCAACCCACCTCTCCATCTGCTGGCCTTGGTCTGTGATTACTTCCCCGGTAGAGGATTTGAGGGGGGCTATCATGCTCTGAGTTGGTCTTAGTGCCTTCTTGATGCCCTCGTACAATCTCCTGATGTTCCGTGTTATAGCAGCCATCTGAATTTCCTCACTTAGCCATGTCCAGTACTTGTTAGCGCAATGCCTGGCAGTCTACTGAACCTTGAACCTGGCAGCCCTGAGAATCTGCAGGCTCTTCCCAATAGGTGACCACTTGTCCTCAGCTGGGACAACATGCTGGATTCAACAAGGAGGGGGTCATCATGGCTGCCTTAGCCTGAAACCAGTCGTGTGACTTGGTGAGTAACTGAAGGTAATATTGCCTGGCAGAGCTGAGCAGGCAGAGATAATTGAGGTACTAGTATGACACTTGAGCTTAGAGGAAATTTAAGAGAGATCATGTACTTTGTTTCAAGAAATATCAGAATCAAATGAAATTCAGTTATGGCCAAGAAGAGAAAATGAGGAAACTGGAGATGGAATTCCAAAGGGAAGAAAAAGACACAAAAAGAGCAGAGAAAGTTCAGGAAAGTGAAATGGAATTGAAAATACTGGAGATGAGAAAACTAGATTTAGAATTGCAAGAGAGAGAGAAAAAGTGAGAGAATATGAAAATCATCTTTAAAGTGGAAACAGGAGTTGATGCAGGCCTTTAAAAGGAGAATCTGAGGTATCCATTCCTGGTGAAGAGCTTATGCACAAAACGTCAACTCTCCTGCTCCTCAGATGCTGCCTGACCAGCTGTGCTTTTCCAGCACCACTCTTCGAAGGAGAATCTGACTCAGGATTTAAAGTCCAGTGACCAAATGTTTAAGTTTGCACAGGCCCCGCCAAAATTTGAGGAAAAGGATTTGGAGGCATTCTTTATGTAATCACAAAAATGACTAGGCAGATGATTGGACAAAAGAGGATTGGACCCATTGCTCATACAGAGTAAGTTGAAGAGTAAGGAAAAGCGCAGCAGGTTAGGCAGCATCCAGGGAACAGGAGAATTGACGTTTCGGGCATAAGCAATTCATTCCTGAAGAAGGGCTTATGCCCGAAACGTCGATTCTCCTGTTCCCTGGATGCTGCCTGACCTGCTGCGCTTTTCCAGCAACACAGATCTCCAGCATCTGCAGACCTCACTTTCTCCTCAAAGTTGAAGAGTAAGGCAGAGGAAAAAAGAAAAGTGTTGCCAAGGACAACAAAAGTGATGGCTGTAATAGAATTCTTTTTTCCTAAAAGTAAATGTGAAATTCTGAGATATTTAGGAATGTGTGGGTTTTGCTGGAAATTTGGTCTTACTATTGTTATAAAGCGGAGGTTGACCCCACTCTGAGAACTAAAACCAAAACATCCAAAGAGGAGCATGTCGCCCCATAATCTGTAAAAGGAATGTGAAAAGTGGTGTAACCTGCTTTACAACAACTTCTAGTGGTTAAATAAAATAAATCCCTGACACTCACTTTAAAATCAATAAGTAACAATTTATTTAGATTAGATTAGATTACATTAGATTACATTACAGTGTGGAAACAGGCCCTTCGGCCCAACAAGTCCACACCGACCCGCCGAAGCGAACCCACCCATACCCCTACATTTACCCCTTACCTAACACTACGGGCAATTTAGTATGGCCAATTCACCTAGCCCTGCACATCTTTGGACTGTGGGAGGAAACCGGAGCACCCGGAGGAAACCCACGCAGACACGGGGAGAACGTGCAAACTCCACACAGTCAGTCGCCTGAGGCGGGAATTGAACCCGGGTCTCTGGCGCTGCGAGGCAACAGTGCTAACCACTGTGCCACCGTGCCGCCCATAAAAGGAATGTGAAAAGTGAACATTTATCTAACAGTGAACAAAATAACTAAACTATTAACAAACTGACTGATTATTCTCTAATAATGCAAGATTGTAAAGGCATGCTGTTTCAATAAATACAAGTCCCAGTCATATATATATATATATATATATATATACATATATAAAAATTAGTCTCTCGAAATTACAGCTAGGTTACATGTCTTCCAGAATGTTCTGTGCCTTCTCTGTCAATTCTTCTGTCAGGAATATTAACTAGTTGTGTCATTGATACTGTTGTTACTTAGATGGTATTTTCTCTAATAGAGGAGGCTGTGGGAGCCAGCGACTCTGTCTTGAGAGCTGAGGGCAGTTAGCTCTAGCGGATGGCAACTAGCTCTGAGATCTTTGTCCAACTGGCCCCTTCATTTTATACCCATGATAACATATCAATATTTCTTACAATAGGACTGGTCCTATGTTGTCAAATGCATCAGACTTAAATTTAATAGTATTGGTATTTTGGCATCTAAATACCAGGTTCAAATTGATTGACTAAATTCTAAATCTGTTCTCTTGATAGAAACTATGCTTGGCCTGCTAACCATATGGCTTTCGATATAAATGTTTCAATTCGGGTGCTCTCTATGTACTTGCTAACTTTCAAGCAGCTGCTCACAGACATCTATTTTAAATCTTTCAGCACAGAAAAAAAGCACAGGACCTTTTAAAGAGACCATGTAATGCTTTCCCCTCAACAATTTACAATTTTATAATTATACAAACACCAATTTCTGAATTGGGTTAAGACAAGAGTGAGCTGAGCCATCAAGTTTGTATTTGCTTGTTCTGGATTCTCCACAAAAGGAAACCTTTCTCTGTGTATATACTATCAATTTAAAAGAAAAAAATTATGATTTTAAATATCTGATTCGATATCAAACTGCAACACTTAGTCACACAAGCAACATTTATGCAATTTAAGCTCCATGGTCAAATATCCTGTCAGCTTTCACAGTCCAGATTTATACAAAATAAGAGAATCCCTCATGAACATCTATGTGAAAACTGGAAATACTAAGAAGGTTCAAAAATAGCATCAAAATGCTTCTAAATCATTACTAAATCATTACCCCTCAACTGAGGCATGGTGACCTGCGTTAAAGTCACCACCAGTTTAGTTTCTCTCTCTCTCTCTCTCTAATGAAAGCCTCTCACGAGAGCCTCTCACAGGCGTATACCCCGTCACATACATACACATCCTCTTTCACATGCACTCACATGCACACTCACATGCTCACACCCATTCTGTCTCTCCTGCACATGCACACGTGTAGGTTTATGGGGTAAATTTGTATTTGCAGAATTACATATCGTTTTACTCAAAAACTGCATAAATCCATGTAAGATTCTGTAAGTCAAACTTTAGAAATAGAACCAGTCTGACTTAACATTGGGACAGACTTTAACCTCACACCTTTAATGTATTATCTGAGCTGAAATGGCATCTATTGTTAGAAAAGTTGAAGCTATCTTGAGGTTTTCATATTAAAGAACCAAAACTAGCGTATCCCATTCTAAAAGATGAAAGACTTCATCTAAAATTTGCTTAATATATCATTATGATTCCATGACACTATTCTGTTCCACAACCACCTGATGAAGAGGCAGCACCTCAAAAGCTAGTGCTTCCAAATAACCCTGTTGGATGATAACCTGGTGCTGTGTGACTTTTAACTTAATGAAACAACAGCCCTATGGGACTGTAGTGACTTTAAATAAATCTCAAACTCGGTTTGTGAGATGTCTACCTCAACTAGCAGATTTGAGTAGATTGAAAGCTTATACTAAGTACAGCAATTTCTAAATTGTGTTCTCGAGATATAATTTATAATTAATATAAATGAATTCAAACGTGGCTATTTCTAATTCAAACTGGCTGGGAAATTTTATGGGATTGTTGTAACCAATCCCTGCCAATTCTCTTATATTTATCTGCTATATAAAATTTACTCAGGGGCAACCAACTTGAAAGTGCTCTCAGGTTTTAAGGCAAGAAGGTGAGTGTCTAACATAACACGGGTGTTGGCAATCCAAGGAGTAACATCATTTAACACCTGGACAGCATTTCAGCTGCATTTCTTGGAGCCACAGGGGATGGAGATACTAATCAAGTATTTTGCATCAGTGTTTACTGTGCAGAAGGACATGGAAGACATAGAATGTGGGGAAATAGTTGGGAGCATCTTGAAAATGTCCATACTACAGAGGAGGAGGTGCAGGATGTCTTAAAACATACAAGTGGATCCCCAGGATCTGATCAGGTGTACCCTAGAATTCTGTGGGAAGCTAGGGAAATGATTGCTGGGCCCACTGCTGAGATACTCATATCATCTATAGTCACAGGTGAGATGCCGGAAGACTGGAGGTTGGCTAACGCTGTGCCATTATTTAAGAAAGATGGTAAGGAAAAGTCAGGGAATTATAGACCTGTGAGCCTGACGTCAGTGGTGGGCAAGTTGTTAGAGGGAATCCTGATGGACAGGATTTAATATATTTGGAAAGGCAAGAACTGATTAGGAACTGTCAGCATGGCTTTGTGCCTGGGAAAGCTGTCTCCGAATTTGATTGAGTTCTTTGAAGAAATAACAAAGAGGATTGATGAGGACAGAGTGGTAAATGTAATCTACATGGACTTCAGTAAGGCCTTCCACAAGTTTCCTCGTGGGAGACTGGTTAACAAGGTTAGATCTCATGGAATATAGGGAGGACAAGCAATTTGGATACAGAACTAGCTTGAAGGTAGAAGACAGAGGGTGATGGTGGAGGGTTGCTTTTCAGACTGGAGGCCTGTGACCAGTGGTGTGCCATAAGGATCGGTGCTGGGTCCATTGCTTTTCATTACTTATATAAATGATTTGGATGTGAACATAGGAGGTATAGTTGGTGTAGTGGACAGTGTAGTGGACAGTGAAGAAGGTTACCTCAGAGTACAACGGGATCTTGATCAGTTGGGCCAATGGGCTGAGGAGTGGCAGATGGAGCTTAATTTAGATAAATGTGAGGTGTTGCATTTTGGAAAAGCAAATCAGAGCAGGACTTACACACTTAATGGTAAGGCCCTGGGGTGTGTTGCTGAACAAAGAGACCTTGGAATGCAGGTTCATAGTTCCTTGAAAGTGGAGTCGCAGGTAGATAGGATAATGAAGAAGGCGCTTAGTATGCTTTCATTTATTAGTCAGAGTATTGAGTACAGGAGTTGGGAGGTCATGTTGCGGCTGTACAGGACATTGGTTCGGCCACTTTTGGAATCTGGTCTCCTTCCTATCGGAAGGATGTTGTGAAACTTGAAAGAGTTGAGAAAAGATTTACAAGGATGTTGCCAAGATTGAAGAATTTGAGCTATAGGGAGAGGCTGAATAGGCTGGGACTGTTTCATCCTGGAGTATTGGAGGCTGAGGGGTGATCTTATTGAAGTTTTCACTCATGAGTGGCATTGATATGATAAATAGACAAGGTCATTTTTCTGGGATAGGGGTGTCCAGAAGTAGAGGGAATAGATTTAGGGTGGGGGGAAAGACATAAAAGGGATCTAAGGAGCAATGTTTTCACACAGAGGGTGGTGCATGTATGGAATGAGCTGGCAGGGAAAGTGGTGGAGTTGAAAGGTGTGGTGCTAGAAAAGCACAGCCGGTTAGGCCATATCCGAGGAGCAGGAGAATCAACGTTTCAAACATAAGCCCTTCATCAGGAATGCCTCCTCGGATACGGCCTGACCGGCTGTGCTTTTCCAGCACCACACCTTCCGACTCTGATCTCTCACATCTGCAGTCCTCACTTTCTCCTAGAGGAAGTGGTGGAGGCTGGCACAATTACAACATTTAAAAGGCATCTGGATAGGTATATGAATAGGAATGGTTTAGAGGGATATATGCCAAGTCTGGCAAATAGGACTAGATTAGGTTAGGATATCTGGTCGGCATAGACAAGTTGGACCGAAGGGTCTATTTCCGTGCTGTACATCGCTATGACTCTAAATAGGTAATATTTAAACCAGCCTTTTAACAGGTGAATGTCAAAATAAATACTAGGCTAATTTTGCCGAACATTGTTTCAGAGAAAACGATAACCAAGTTAAAAATCTGAAAGACATGGAGCTGAGATTACTGCCTGAGAAGGCCAGATATTCATGGAATCCACTTCCTCAGATATCAAGCCAGCTCCTGTAAATTAGAGTGATGATGATATCTCATACATAACTTACACATAACTTCCTCTTCCTAAGATGTGTTTAGGGATGAGGGGGATGGGATGGGATATAAAACAAGGCAGATCAAATGCACCCAGTACTATCTTAAGGTGAGGCACTCCAAACTGTTTGAATCAGACTGCAAAGTGTATCCAGCACAGCTGCAAGAGGTCACAGGCACTCCTCAGAGTCATGGGAAGACGCTTCTTTTTAATATTATCTTCTCTTTGATCTAACTGGCTGTGCTGTTAATTTAGGAAAGATGCCATAGGCGAGCTCTTTGCAAATTTTTCCATGTCATGTTATAAACTGTCTTGCTATCAGGCTGGAAAAATAAAGGTCGCAGCAGAAAAAGGAAAGCTGTATGTAACTGCTTCTGATCTAATTTACCAGAAACTATCAAAACTCCAACTACTAAAATACCACTCTTCAGTTCAGGAAACACAATTGCTTGCCAGGTTTCTCTCTTCTAACTGCTTGCATGTTCCACAACATAAAGTCCAGCACAAGTACCAACAGGAGCACTTTCTTATTGTAGAGGACACAAACCTGGTCTTCACCAACACAGACATCTTCCACTAGAGGCAATTTGTGTGTGATCAGGATTAAAAAGCCTGGCCAATATTTCTTCTCTCTAACTTAAGCACTCTGTGAACAACGATGGTAATCCCTCTGATATTTTTCCAGGTGCAATTAACTCAGTACAGACAATAATTTTATCAAACATTTACTGCCCTACCCCTAATGCCCTGCCCCTAATTGCTCTTGAGAAGATCTACCTCCTTCTTCTGTTTATTACGTTCTTACGTAAGGGTATCTCTCTGTGTAACTGTGCAGTGTTTTGGTCCCATCGGATGCTATTAGTGGACATTCCAGATCCCAGTCTGAAATCTTGCTTGATAGATTATATTTTGTCTTAGTTTATGATTTTAATGAGTTTGTCTTTCACTGAAATATAACATGCAATACTGCAAATGCAGACTTCACAATAAAACAGATGTTTATTATACAAAAGAATTTTTAAAAATGGAATAAACCAAAGTATTTATATAAAACACACATTTAACTATTTCAAAACACAATAAAACCACAATCCATTAATCCCAACAACATCCCACTACAGTACTCAAACATCCAAACTACCGTATATACACAAGTAATAGTTTAATCTTTTGACTACTTTTTAAGGTTAAATTTATAGGATCAACTATTACATGGATACTATTTTTGAGGGGCTGAAATTCATGCCCATCAAAATTCATACCGTATCACCAGCAGAAGCCCAATTGATCTCAAAATGAATAAAGAAAAAAAAATGAATTATGGTAATTGTGAAAACCCAGAGCAGAACACAAAGCCAGCAGACTGGAAGACTGGGAGCAGAGAGTAACAAACTGGCAGGCTGGAAAACTGGCGTGGGGCGTGACAGCCGGCACACTCACTCCTACACATTGATCTATTATATGATTAGATTACTTACAGTGTGGAAACAGGCCCTTCGGCCCAACAAGTCCACACTGACCCGCCGAAGCGCAACCCACCCATTTCCCTACATTTAACCCCTTACCTAACACTACGGGCAATTTAGCATGGCCAATTCACCTGACCTGCACATTTTTGGACAGTGGGAGGAAACCGGAGCACGCGGAGGAAACCCACGCAGACACGGGGAGAATGTGCAAACTCCACACAGACAGTCGCCTGAGTCGGGAATTGAACCCGGGTCTCTGGCGCTGTGAGGCAGCAGTGCTAACCACTGTGCCACCATGCCGCCTGTAATCTGTTATCTGTGAAGAAATAGGATTGACTTTTAAATGAGATATATGGAAAATTCCAGATTATTTGGCCAAAACTAAGGGGTCGACCTTTACATGAGATCGACCATTACTCAAGTATATATGGTAAATCCATCCTCTATCCTTATCTGTGGCTTAACTTCTCAGTCTTGGAAATCTTAAAGCTTTTTCCTTGATTCATCATATAATTGAGGATAAAGTTTCTCAGCTTCAAATAAACTCTTCAGGAGTTTAACCAAACACGTCTGGTCTGGAACTTTTACTAAACTCCTTGCACTGAGGTCACTTATTTTCAACAATTCTAAATTATTTTCTTCCTTTCTCAGGAAAAGAATCTTTACACATCTAGCATCAGCTAAGAACCTTGCAGAACTGTCCAATCTGAAATAAACAAAACCTTCTTTTATTTCCAAGTTATAGGTATGTACCCTAAGTTCTAAAAAAAAGCCAACATTTGCAAGCATAAGACATGGCACTGTTTACTTTGTTCACGAATAGAGTCATAGAGATATTCAGCATGGAAACAGACCCTTCGGTCCAACTCGTCAATGCTGACCAGATATCCCAACCCAATCTAGTCCCACCCGCCAGCACCCGACCCATATCCCTCCAAACCCTTGCTATTCATATACTCATCCAAATGCCTCTTAAATGTTGCAATTGTACCAGCCTCCACCACTTCCTCTGGCAGCTCATTCCATATACGTACCACCCTCTGCGTGAAAAAGTTGCCCTTAGGTCTCTTTTACATCTATCCCCTCTCACCCTAAACCTATGCCCTCTAGTTCTGGACTCCCCGACCCCAGGGAAAAGACTTTATCTATTTATCCTATCCATGTCCCTCATAATTTTGTAAACCTCTATAAGGTCACCCCTCAGCCTCCGACGCTCCAGGGAAAACAGTCCCAGCCTGTTCAGCCTCTCCCTGTAGCACAGATCCTCCAACCCTGGCAACATCCTTGTAAATCTTTTCTGAACCCTTTCAAGTTTCACAACATCTTTCTGATAGGAAGGAGACCAGAATTGCATGCAATATTCCAACAGTGGCCTAATCAATGTCCTGTACAGACGCAACATGACCTCCCAACTCCTGTACTCAATACTCTGACCAATAAAGGAAAGCATACCAAACACCTTCTTCACTATCCTATCTACCTGCGACTCCACTTTCAAGGAGCTATGAACTGCACTCCAAGGTCTCTTTGTTCAGCAACACTCGCTAGGACCTTTTCAGTAAGTGTATAAGTCCTGCTAAGATTTGCTTTCCCAAAATGCAGCAACTCGCATTTATCTGAATTAAACTCCATCTGCCACTTCTCAGCCCATTGGCCCATCTGGTCCAGATCCTGTTGTAATCTGAGAGAACCCTCTTCGCTGTCCACTACACCTCCAATTTTGGTGTCATCTGCAAACTCACTAACTCTACCTCTTTTGCTCACATCCAAATAATTTATGTAAATGACAAAAAGTAGAGGACCCAGCACCGATCCTTGTGGCACTCCACTGGTCACAGGCCTCCAGTCTGAAAAACAACCCTCCACCAACACCCTCTGTCTTCTACCTTTGAGCCAGTTCTGTATCCAAATGGCTAGTTCTCCCTGTATTCCATGAGATCTAACCTTGCTAATCAGTCTCCCATGGGGAAGCTTGTTGAACGCCTTGGATCACATCTACTGCCCTACCCTCATCAATCTTCTTTGTTACTTCTTCAAAAAACTCAATCAAATTTGTGAGACATGATTTCCCACACACAAAGCCATGTTGACAATCCTGAATCAGTCCTTGCCTTTCCAAATACATGTACATCCTGTCCCTCAGGATTTCCTCCAACAACTTGCCCACCACTGACGCCATCCCTCAGTCTCCAAGGCTCCAGGGAAAACAGCCCCAGCCTATTCAGGCTCTCCCTATAGCTCAAATCCTCCAATCTTGTTAATTCTGTTGTAAATATTTGCTGAACCCTGACGAGTGGCAGATGGAGTTTAATTTAGAAAAACGTGAGGTGCTGCATTTTGGAAAGGCAAATCAGCACAGGACTTCTTCACTTAATGGTAAGGTCCTGGAGAGTGTTGCTCAACGAGAGACCTTGGAGTGCATGTTCATAGTTTCTTGAAAGTGGAGTTACAGGTAAATAGGATAGTGAAGTAGGCATTTAGAGTCATAGAGTCATAGAGATATACAGCATGGAAACAGACCCTTCAGTCTACCTTGCCCACACTGACCAGATATCCTAACCTAATGTAGTCACATTTGCCAGCATATATCCCTCCATGTTGTCCATATCCCTGTAAACCTCTCCTGTTCATATACCCATCCAGATGCCTTTTAAATGCAGCAATTATAGCCACCTCCACCACTTCCTTTGGCAGCCCATTCCATACACACACCACCCTCTGTATGAAACATTTGCCCCTCAGGTCCCTTTTATATCTTTCACCTCTCACCTTAAATCTATGCCCTCTAGTTCTTGCATCCCCCACCCCAGGGAAAAGACCTTGTCTATTTATACTATCCATGCCCCTCATGATTTTATAAACCTCTATAAGGTCACCCCTCAGCTTTCAATGCTGCAGGGAAAATAGCTCCAGCCTATTCAGTTTCTCCCTATCACTCAAATCTTTCAATCCTGGCTGTCATGATTTGGAGATGCCGTTGTTGGACTGGAGTGTACAAAGTTAAAAATCACACAACACCAGGTTATAGTCCAACAGGTTTAAATGGAAGCAAAAAATTTCGGAGCGCAGCTCCTTCATCAGATGTGATTTTTAACTTTGTTCAACCCTGGCAACATCCTTGTAAATCTTTTCTTTACCCTTTCACGTTTCACAACTTCCTTCCAATAGGAAGGAGACCAGAATTGCACGCAATATTCCAAAAGTTGCCTCACCAATGTCCTGTATAGCCACAGTGTGACCTCCCAACTCCATTACTCAATGCTCTGACCAATAAAGGAAAGCTTACCAAATGCCTTCTTCACTATCCTATCTACCCATGACTCTTCTTTCAAGGAACTGTGAACCTGCATACCAAGGTCTCTTTGTTCAGCAACACTTCCCAGGACCTTACCATTAAATGTATAAGTCCAGCTCTGATTTGCTTTTCCAAAATAATGCACCTAATTTTTTTTTTGATACGCTTTCCTTTATTGGTCAGAGCATTTAGTATAGGATTTGGGAGGCCATGTTGTAGCTGTACAGGACATTGGTTTCGCCCGTTTTAGAATACTGTGAGCAATTCTGGACTCTTTCCTATTGGAAGAATCTTGTAAAACTTGAAAGGGTAAAGAAAAATCCATTAGTCTCCAAACTATCTTTCTCAGACGTTTTTAAAAGACATCACCATGGCTATAAAGATACTTACAAATTAATCATTAAACCTCTTCAGACACACAGAAAACCTTTACAACACTAATTCCAATTCAAACATCCAGACTCAAAACACCTTACATCATACCAGTCACTGTTGTTCAGAATAATGCATGCAAATGTATAAGTGCCTGTTTAGTGTGAATAGCATTCATTCAAAGTGTAATTTATTGTGAAGATATGTTACCTAAACTATTTAGTTAGAATGTCACTGACTGGATATACAGCTGTGTCTTATTTTTGTTGGACAGAAAACTTTGCAAAGCAAAAGACACTGGCTGTAGCAGGTAAAAAGTTGCATTTGCAAAGAAGGTAAACTGCTTGACTGGAGATATCAAACAGTGATCACAGGACTAGTTTATTGGCATCACAACATTATGGATTTGAACTCAGACAATCGGAAACGTAACTTTCCTTGAATAACAGACTTGTTCTCTCTTGCCTTTCTCTGAAACCCCTACCATCAAAGTATGTGAACTGAAAACCCACGAGAATATTACATCACTACAAGTAGATGGTATTGTGGCTCAATGGTAAGCACTGCTGCCTCACAGGGACCTGGATTCAATTTCAGTTTTGGGTAACTGCCTCTGTGTAGTTGGCACATTCTCCTCGTATCTGTGTGTATTTCCTCTGGGTGCTCTAGTTTCCTCCCATAATCCAAAGATATGCAGGTTATGAAGATTGGCTATGGGAACTGCAGGGTTAAAGGGATAGCATACAGGGGTGAGTCTGAGTGGGATGTTCTTCAGAGATTTGATGTGGACTTGTTGGGCCAAATGGCCTGTTCCCACATTGTAGGGATTCAATGAAAGTGGTGGCTCCTAAAAGAGAATCCAGAATCAATCACCACCATCTCTAACTAAAAACAGCTGAACCACATCTGACCTAGGAAGATGGGTGACTGTGGCTACAAACCAAAATTTACCAAGTTGTGAATCATCTTTTTTCTAAAAGTAACTGTACTTGGCCAAAATACTTTTGAGATAACACTCTGGAAAGGTTGGATTTTGTTTTATTTTTTCAGATGTGGGAGAGTGTCTGGGTGTGATAGTTTTCAAGAAGAGTAATTGTATATAGAACATAGAACATTACAGCGCAGTAAAGGCCCTTCGGCCCTCGATATTGCGCCGACCTGTCATACTAATCTGAAGCCCATCTAACCCACACTATTCCATGTACGTCCATGTGCTTGTCCAATGACGACTTAAATGTACTTAAAGTTGGCGAATCTACTACTGTTGCAGGCAAAGCATTCCATACCCTTACTACTCTCTGAATAAAGAAACTACCTTTGACATCTGTCCTATATCTATCACCCCTCCATTTAAAGCTATGCCCCCTCATGTTTGCCGTCACCATACTTGGAAAAAGGCTCTCCCTGTCCACCCTATCTAACCCTCTGATTATCTTATATGTCACTATTAAGTCACCTCTCAACCTTCTTCTCTCCAACAAAAACAGCCTCAAGTCCCTCAGCCTTTCCTCGTAAGACCTGCCCTCCATACCAGGCAACATCCTAGTAAATCTCCTCTGCACTCTTTCCAAAGCTTCCACATCCTTCTTATAATGCGGTGACCAGAGCTGTACACAATACTCCAAGTGTGGCCGCACCAGAGTTTTGTACAGCTGTAGCATAATCTCCGGAACTCGATCCCTCTATTAATAAAAGCTAAAACACTGTATGCCTTCTCAACAACTCTGTCAACCTGGGTGGCAACTTTCAAGGATCTGTGTACCTGGACACTGAGATCTCTCTGTTCATCTACACTACCAAGAATCTTACCATTAGTCATCTTAACCAGAGGGGTACCAATATCCTGGGGGGGAAATTCGCTAAGGCTATTGGGGTGGGTTTAAACTAATCCAACAGGGGGATGGGAACCAAAATTGTAGTTTGAGTATAGAAAAGGTTGAAAGAAGGGAGGTCCGAAATCAAGTTTCAGGAATGCAATATGGCACTGGCAAGCAAGAAGTTGGTTTGAAGTGTGTCTACTTCAACGCCAGGAGCATCCGGAAATAGGTGGGTGAACTTGCAGCATGGGGTGGTACCTGGGACTTAGATGTTGTGGCCATTTCAGAGACATGTTCAGAGTAGGGACAGGAATGGTTGTTGCAGGTTCCAGGATATAGATGTTTCAGTAAGAACAGAGAAGATGGTAAAAGAGGGTGAGGTGTGGCATTGTTGGTCAAGGACAGTATTACAGTTGCGGAAAGGATGTTTGGGGACTCGTCAACTGAGGGAGTATGGGCTGAAGTTAGAAACAGGAAAGGAGAGGTCACCCTGTTGGGAGTTTTCTATAGGCCTCCGAATAGTTCCAGAGATGGAGAGGAAAGGATAGCAAAGATGATTATCGATAGGTGTGAGAGAGACAGGGTAGTTGTCATGGGGGACTTCAACTTTCCAAATATTGACTGGGAACACTATACTATGAGTACTATAAATGAGTCAGTTTTTGTCCAGTGTGTGCAGGAGGGCTTCCTGACACAGTATGTAGACAGGCCAAAAAGGGCGAAGCCACATTAGATTTGGTACTGGGTAATGAGCCCGGCCAGGTGTTAGACTTGGAGGTAGGTGAGCACTTTGGTGATAGCGATCACAATTTGTTACGTTTACTTTACGTAAGTGATAGAAAGGGATATGTGTACACCACTGGGCAAGAGATACAGCTGGGGGAAAGGCAATTACGATGCGATTAGGCAAGATTTAGGAAACATAGGATGGGGAATGAAACTGCAGGGGATGGGCACATTAGAAATGTGGAGCTTATTCAAGGAAAAGCTACTGTGTGTCCTAGATAAGTATGTACCTGTCAGGCAGGGAGGAAGCTGTAGAGCGCGGGAGCCGTGGTTTACAAAGGAAGTGGAATCTCTGGTCAAGAGGAAGAAGCAGGCTTATGTTAGGATGAGATGTGAAGGCTCAGTTAGGGCGCTTGAGGGTTAAAAGGTAGCCAGGAAAGACCTAAAGACAGAGCTCAGAAGAGCCAGGAGGAGACATGAGAAGTTGTTGGCGGATAGGATCAGGGTAAACCCTAAGGCTTTCTATCGGTATTTAAGGAATAAAAGAATGACAAGAGTAAGATTAGGGCCAATCAAGGATAGTAGTGGGAGGTTGTATGTGGAGTCAGAGGAGATAGGGGAAGCACTAAATGAATATTTTTCAATAGTATTCATTCTAGAAAACAACAATATTGTCGAGGAGAATACTGAGATGGCTGTAAATGGCTGTGGCTGTGCCCTGAATAGGCTAAATCAGTTTTTGTTCTGCCTGAGCACATTAGCTCAGCTTATAAGCAACATGAGGTACTTCAAGGGACAACTGCATTTCTTGGTCAGTTTTAAAGTACAGGTTGAAGTCATTTATAAACATTGTGTTCCAGTATGTACAATGCATGCAGTGTACAACTGCGTGGATGCAAATACCAGTTACAAGTAATCTTGACCATACCACTGATCATTGCAGATTGAAGATATCTCATCTCAGTTCATCTCTGCAAATAACATTATCTCAGAGTACAATGGGATCCAGATCAGATGGACCAATGGGCCAACGAGTAGCAGATAGAGTTTAATTTAGATAAATATGAGGTGCTGCATTTTGGAAAGGCAAATCAGGTGAGGACTTATAATGGCAAGGTCCTGGGTAGTGTTGCTGAACAAAGAGACCTCAGACTGCAGGTTCATAGTTTCTTGTAAGTAGACTGCTAGGTAATAGGGAGGCAATGGCCTATTGGTAATATTGCTCAACTACTAATCTAGAAACTTAGAATAATGTTCTGGGGACCTGGGTTCGGATCCTGCCACAGCCGATGGTGGAATTTGAATTTAATTTTTTTAAATCTGGGATTAAGAGTTGACCGATGACCATGAAACCATTGTCAATTGTCAGAAAAACTCATCTGGTTCACTAATATCCTTTAGGGAAGGAAACCTGCCATCCTTACCTGGTCTGGCCTACATGTGATTCCAGAGCCACAACAATGTGGTTGACTCTCAACTACCCTCTGAAATGTGTTGAGAGTGTTTTGCTGGAAAAGCACAGCAGGTCCGGCAGCATTTGAGGAGTAGGAAAATCGATGTTTCAGGCCAGAGCCCTCCTGCCTTCTGAAATGGCCTAGCAAGCCACTCAGTTGTATCAATCACTAGAAAATCACAACAAAGAAATGAAACCAGATGGACCACCTGGCATCGATCTTGGAACCGGAAAAGACAACAGCAAAAACACAAACAGCCCTGTCAACCATGCAAAGTCCTCCTTACCAACATCTGGGGGCTAGTGTGGAAATTGGGAGAGCTCTCTCACAGACTAGTCAAGCAACAGCCTGCATTCTTACAGAATCATACCTTACAGATAATACCTCAGACCCCTCCTTTACCATCCCTGGATATGTCCTGTCCCACCAGCAGGATAGATCCAGCACACGTGGCGGCACAGTGGGATACAGTCAGGAGGGAGTTGCCCAGGAAGTCCTTGACAGCGACTCTGGGCCCCATGAAGTTTCATGGCTTCAGTTTAAACGTGGGTAAGGAAACCTCTTACTGGTTACCACGTACCGAACTCCTTCGGCTGAGGAATTGTTACTCCTCCATGTTGAACAACACTTAGAGGAAGCACTGAGGGTGGCAAGGGGACAAAGTGGACTCTGGGTGGAGGATTACACTGTCCACCACCATGAGTGACTCAGCAGCAGCAATACTGATCAAGCCGGTCGGGTCCTAAAGGATATAACTGCTAGACTGGGGTCTGCGGCAGGCGGTGAAGGAACCAACAAGAGGAAAAGACATACCTGACCTCATCCTTACTAATCTGCCAGCTGCAGAAGCATCTGTCCATGACAGGATCGGTAAAAGTGACCACCGCACTGTCCACATTGAGAATACCCTCCATCGTGTTGTGTGGTACTATCACCGTGCTAAATGGGACAGACTTCAAACCGATCTAGCAGCTCAAGACTGGGCATCCATGAGGCGCTATGGGCCATCAATTGCAGGAGAATTGTACTCCAACACATGCAACTCTGCAACCTCATGGCCTGGCATATTCCAACTCAACGATTACTATCAAGCCTGGGGATAAACCCTGATTCCCTCCAAGCCACTCACTACCCTGACTTGGAAATATACCATCGTTCCTTCACAGTCGTTGTGTCAAAATCCTGGAATTCCCTCCCTACCGGCATTGTGGGTCATCCCTCAGCAAGTGGACTGCACCGATTCAAGAAGGCAGCTCACCACCACCTTCTCAAGGGCAAATAGGGATGGGCTATCAATGCTGGCCAGCCAGCGGCGCCCAAGTGAATGCACAAACGAATAAAAAAAGGTAGATAGGATAGTGAAGGGGGCATTTAGTACACTTGCCTTTATTGATCAGTGCATTGAGTATAGGAATTGGGTGGTCATGTTGCTATACAGGACATTGGTTAAGCCACTAGTGGAATACTGTGTGCAGTTTTGATCTCCCTACTGTAGGATGTTGTGAAACATGAAAGGATTCAGAAAAGATTTACAAGGATGTTGCTAGGGTTGGAGGGTCTGAACTATAGGGAGAAGCTGAACAAACTGGGGCTATTTTCGCTGGGGTGTCGCTGGGCTGAGGGGGCGACCTTTTGGAGGTTTATAATATCATGAGGGACATGGATAGGGTGAATAGACAAGGTATTTTCCCAAGCTGGGGAAGTCCAAATCTAGAGGGCATAGAATTTAAGGTGTGAGTGAAAAATTTAAAACAAAGGTAAGAGCAACTTTTTCACTCAGAGGGTGATGTGTGTATGGAATGAGCTGCCAGAGGAAGTGGTGGAGGCTGGTACAATTACAGCATTTAAAAGGCATCTGGATGGATATATGAATAGGAAGGATTTAGAGGGATATGGGCCAAACGCTGGCAAATGGGACTAGATTTATTAGGACATCTGGTTGGCATGGACCAATTGGACTGAAGAGCCTGCTTTCATGATGTACAGCTCTATATCTTCATGATTCTTTATAGAGGTCTATAAAATCATGAGAGGTATGGATAAGGTAGATAGCCAATAGCATTTTCCCATGGCAAGGGAGTCTAAAACTAGGGGAGATAGATTTAAGGTGAGAAGGGTGAGATACAAAAGGGTGCAGAGGGGCAACTTTCTCATGCAGTGGGTAGTGAGTTTCTGTTTTGGGCTGCCAGTTGCAAAAATTGGGTAGTGTGGATAAGTTTGGCTGAAGGGTTTGTTTCCATGCTGTATGCCTTTCTGACTCAATAATCCCAGGTGAATTTAAATGTCACATCTGTGAGCCATTAAGCATATGGGTACTGCAAGATCTCAAAAACTACAGAAGGACACTTAACTTACACCTACCCTTACCCTTACACCTTGCACGTGTACTGATTCACAGACATGCTCTGATTTGCAAATAATGCCTTTTTCTAGTGATGTCGGGCTGAGAAGGCAATGTTTCAGTACTCATTCAGCACTTGCTAACATCCTACAGTCTATTTCTGACATGATGTTTGATGCATTCATCAGAATAAGGTCCGATTACAAAGATGCATGCATGGGCAATCCATGGCCTTCCTTGTTAGAGTGCTCCATGTCCCATCATATGAAGGAGCATGCTAAACTGTCATTTTTGGGTGAATGTGAACTGCTCATATCACAATGGACCTATTTTGCTCCGTACGTACCCTACACAGGTTCATTGCAAGATGACTCATTGATGCAGTCTCTGCAGGGCTTTTCATTACTGTGTTATGATGCAACACAGGACCAGATATGCCAAGAAGATCAGGACCAGCAGCAATATCCAGGGATTGCCGAAAAAACTCCACATTAAGGTTTAAGTTTCCTTCAGGATGTGCAGGAGATACAAGAGGACTAAAGACTATCATCCCTGGTGTCATTACCTCCAGATGAGCAAGGCTAAAATTCATTGCAGGCTGAGGATGTTAGACTTGAAATATTAACTCTGTTTTTCTCTCCCACACGTTGCTAGACCTGCTGAGTTTTTTCAACACTTTTTGTTATATTTCAGATTTCCAGCATCCGTAGCATGTTGCTTTTATTTTAATGTATTAAGGCTATTTCGATGCAATATGTGCCAGATCACATGACTACATCTTGTTTCCCCATGATGAGGTCAGTGCTGCAGCACTGCTGGTAGACTTTGGTAACATAGCAGTCTTCATTTTTTTCCTTTCCTGACATAGCCTCAGATGTATGGTGTAAAAGCCTGTACACACATTGCATTGAGTGGGACATGTCAGAACTCAGCTGAGTTCATCAGTAGGAATCAGTCCCATTCCATCAATGTGCAAGTTATCTGTGATCATTGGCATAACACCTTTGAAGTCTGGGCAGGTACCTAAGAACTAGCAAGTTTTGAGAAGATTTGTAGCTCAGGTTGAGGTTCTGGAAGTAGGTTTGCTTGCTGAGCTGGAAGGTTCATGTGCAGACGTTTCATCACCATACTTCATTAACATTTTCAGTGAGCCTCTGGATGAAGCATGGCTGATGATTCCTGCTTTCTATTTATATGTTTGGGTTTCTTTGGGTTGGTGATGTCATTTCCTATGGTGGTAATTTCCTGTTCTTTTTCTCAGGGGTGGTAAATCGGGTCCAAGTCAATGTGTTTGTTGATAGAGTTCCAGTTGGAATGCCATGCTTCTAGGAATTCTCGTGCAGATCTCTGTTTGGCTTGTCCTAGGATGGATGTGTTGTTCCAGTCGAAGTGGTGTCCTTCGTCATCTGTATGTAAGGACATGAGTGAGAGAGGGTCATGTCATTTTGTGGCTAGTTGATGTTCATGTATTCTAGTGTTTTAGGGGAGAGTGGCTAGGGTTTCTGGGCATGTTTTGTCTGCTTGTTTGGGTTCGTTGCTGAGAAATCTACGGACTGTGTTCATTGGGTACCCGTTCTTTTTGAATGCAGATTTCTCAGTAACAAACCCAAACAAGCAGGCAAAACACGTCCAGAAACCCTAGCCACTCTCCCTTACATCAAAGGCATCTCGGAAATGACTGCCAGACTACTCAGACCCCTTGGCATCATGGTAGCCCACAAACCCACCAACACACTAAAACAGTAGCTAATGAACTTGAAAGACCCTATACAGACAACAAGCAAAACTAATGTCATTTATAAAATACCATGCAAGGACTGTAACAAACACTACATCAGATAAACAGGCAGAAATCTATCCACTAGGATACATGAACATCAACTAGCCACAAAACAACATGACCCTCTCTCACTAATATCCTTACATACAGATGAGGAAGGACACCACTTCGACTGGGACAACACATCCATCCTCTGACAAGCCAAACAGAGACACGCACGAGAATTACTAGAAGCAGGCATTCCAACCGGAACTCTATCAACAAATACATTGACTTGGACCCAATTTACTACCACCGAGAAAAAGAACAGGAAATGACATCACCATAGGAAATGACATCACCAACCCACAGAAACCCAAACATACAAATAGTAAGCAGGAATCATCAGCAATGCTTCATCCGGAGGCTCACTGAAGATGTTATCTAGTATGGTGACGAAACATCTGAACATGAACCTTCCAGCTCAGTGAGCAAATCTACATCCAGAACCTAGGAACTGTTACGATGTTTACACCTTTGAGAACTCTCATTTTTGTGGTTCATTTCTCAGGCTGGAAGTCTTCCTAGGATGGTTACCAAGGCTGACAATCCCATTAATTAACACCTGACTGAGATGGAGGGTAGTTACAATGGGGAAGGCAATGGATCAGTGACATTATCACTAGACTATTAATCTAGAGACCAATGTTCTGGGGACCTGAGTTCAAATCCTGCCAGAGCATACAGTATATGAAATCATTGGCTGTTTAACAGAAAACCCACCTGGTTCACTAATATCTTTAGAGAAGCAAATTGCTGTCCTTATCTGGTCTGACTACACAAGATCCACAGCAATGTGGTTGACTCTTACTTTTGGAGTGGGCAAAAATGTTGGCCTATCCATTGACGCCCACATCCTGTGAATGAATAATAAATTCTTCCAACAGGGCCATAACAAATTGGATAATAGGTCTCCTGAAAATGATACACCGATGCTTGGATAAGCGGGCGGGGGGGCTTGTTATTTATTCTGGACAGCTTTGCAAATAATCTAAGAATACTATGGTCTAACTGGAACAGGCAAAACGTGCACATGATGGATACTAGAAAACTGGGAGAGCCAGAACAGTCTTCCAAGGAGAAGAAAGAAAATATTGAGCAGGAGAAACATCACATCCAGCATGGTAGATCACTGCAGTGCAGGAGTAGCGAGCCAGATAGAACCCGACACCTGCAGAAGTGATCACTCCTTGTTTGTAAAATTGCTAGTATTCCAGTCATTTCCTTATTGAGAGAACAGTGTGGGGTATTCAAACCAGAATTGGCAATAATACAGGCCTAACAAGTTCCTTTAGAATGAAAACTAGGAGCAACAAGCCTAGAGAACCTTAGATGTCTAGGAATATTCAGAACTGGATAAGAAGGGAAAAAAGGTGTTTAAAAAGTCTAAAGGGAGCAAATCAACAGAGATCCTACTGAAATATAGAAGGTTGAGGGGAGAATCTTAAGAAATCAATTAGTATACCATTGGTGGGAAATGAGAAAACATTGGCTGGTAAGATTAGAGAAAATTCCAAAATATTTGTAAGGATATCAAGGGAAAGGGATAACTAGGGAAAGAGTAAGGACCATGAGGGACGAAAGGGGCAATTTGTGCATGGAGCCTGAGGACAATGGCAGGATGTTAAATGAGTATTTCATGTTTGTCTTAACCATGGAGGAGGATCTAGGTTTGGAATTCAGGAAGAGGGATTGTGACACTCTTGAGCAGTTTGACAGAGAGTGAGGAGGTATTGGAGTTTTAGGCAGGCTAAAAAGCTGACAGATCTCCAAGTCCAGATGAGTTATATCCCAGGCTGCTATGGGAGACGGGGGAGGAAATCACAGGGGTTCTGACCCTAACTTATAATGCCTTTCTGGTCACAAGGCAGCTGTCTGAGGATTGGAAGACAGCTAATGTGGTCCCACTTTGCAAGATGGGTGGTAAAGATAAACTAGGGAATTACAGACTAGTGAGTCTCACATCAGTGTTAGGGAAACTATTGGAAACAATTTTGAAGGAGAGAATTAACCTACACTTGGAAAGGTAAGGTTTGATCAGGGATAGTTAGCATAGCTTTGTCAGAGAGGGATCATGCCTAACAAATTTGATAGAATTTTCAAAGAGGTGATCAGGCATGTGATGAGGATAAATTGATAAAGATATATACAATTATGAGGGGCATGGACAGGGTCATAAAGGGCAGCTTTTCTCCATAGTTAAAGGGTTAATAATGGGGAAAGACACAAGGTTTAGAGAGGTTTTGAGGAAAGGTCTTTTTACCCAGGGGGTTGGAATGCACAGCTTGAGACGGTAGTTGAGGTGGGGAACCTCATATTCTTTAAAAAGTACTTGGATGAGGACTTGAAATGTAATAACATACGAGGCTATGGGCTACCTGTAGGAAAGTGGGACTAGTATAGGTTTAACACAGTTTTTGTCTGAGTAGACTAAATGGGTCAAAGGGCCTTTTCTATATTGTATAATTCTATGGGACAATGAAATGTAGCTTCTGTTTGTTTTTTTTGTTAAGCTAGTGCTAAATAAAAGTAATGTTTTGACGCTTCTTGTATGTGATCTCACACTCAACAACAGGCAATATTGAATCTCTGGAAAGAGTAGTGACAAGGTTTTAAGCTGGGGCAAGTCTAATGGCCTGGATCTGAAACTATGATAGACGTAAGACTGTGCCCTTGTAAATCAATAAAGTTTCAGCTGCGTTACCTACGTGCCCTAAGAATCATTGGTTTGAAGCTACTCTCCCACGATATGCACAGTGAAGGGCAAGTCGGGATTGCCAACACTTGATAGCATGAACAGCTAATCTTCAAACATCACCCCAGTGCTGGGGAACCCAGGCTGTCCTGGCAGTGGTGACAAGTTATGCCTACAATAAGTGCCAAGAATATGCAGGTTAGACACTTAAGCAGCATGGTGCATAGGTAATGAGACAAATTTCAACTTATCGAAAAGACAGGAAGGTGGGCAGAGGGGGTGGGGTTGCCTTGTTAGTTAAGAACAAAATTAAATCTATGGCACTGAATGACATAGGGTTGGATGATGTGGAGTCTGTGTGGGTGGAATTGAGGAACCACAAAGGCAAAAAAACCATAGTGGGAGTTATGTACAGACCTCCTAACAGTGGTCAGGACCAGAGGCGCAACATGTACCAGCAAATAGAAAAGGCATGTCAGAAAGGCAAGGTCACGGTGATCATGGGGGACTTCAATATGCAGGTGGACTGGGTAAATAATGTTGCCAGTGGATCCAAAGAAAGGGAATTCATGGAATGCTTACAGGATGGCTTTTTGGAACAGCTTGTCATGGAGCCCACAAGGGAGCAGGCTATTCTGGACCTAGTGCTATGTAATGAACCAGACTTTATAAAAAATCTTAAAGTAAGGGAACACTTAGGAAGCAGCGATCATAATATGGTAGAGTTCAGCCTGCAGTTTGAAAGAGAGAAGGCAAAATCGGATGTAATGGAGTTACAGTTAAATAAAGGTAATTATGAGGGCATGAGAGAGAAACTGACGAAAATAGACTGGAAGCAGAGCCTAGCAGGGAAGACAGTAGAGCAAAAATGGCAGGAGTTTGTGGGTAAAATTGAGGACAGTGTACAGAGGTTCATCCCCAAGAAGAGAAAGATTATCCGGGGAGGGATTAGACAGCCATGGCTGACAAAGGAAGTCAGGAAATCTATCAAAGAAAAAGAGCACTGAGAAATCAGAAGATTGGGAAGGCTACAAAAACAAACAGAGGATAACAAAGAGAGAAATAAGGAAGGAGAGGATCAAATATGAAGGTAGGCTAGCCAGTAATATTAGAAATGATAGTAAAAGTTTCTTTCAATACATAAGAAACAAACGACAGGCAAAAGTTGATATTGGGTCGCTTCAAACTGATGCTGGAAGCCTAGTGATGGGAGATAAGGAAATAGCAGGAGAACTTAATAAGTACTTTGCATCAGTCTTCACAGTGGAAGACATGAGTAATATCCCAACAATTAAAGGGAGTCAGGGGGCTGAGTTGAGTATGGTTGCCATTACAAACGAGAAAGTGCTAGAAAAGCTAAAAGGTCTTAAAATTGATATATCTCCTGGCCCCGATGGGCTACATCCTAGGGTTCTGAGGGAGGTGGCTGAGGAAATAGAGGAGGCGTTGGTTGAGATCTTTCAAAAGTCACTGGAGTCAGGGAAAGTCCCGGATGATTGGAAGATTGCTGTTGTAACCCACTTGTTCAAGAAAGGATCAAGACAAAAGATGGAAAATTATAGGCCAATTAGCCTAACCTCGGTTGTTGGTAAAATTCTAGAATCCATCATTAAGGATGAGGTTTCTAAATTCTTGGAAGAGCAGGGTCGGATTAGAACAAGTCAACATGGATTTAGTAAGGGGAGGTCGTGCCTGACAAACCTGTTGGAGTTCTTTGAAGAGGTGACAAGTAGGTTAGACCAGGGAAACCCAATGGATGTGGTCTACCTAGACTTCCAAAAGGCCTTTGATAAGGTGCCACACGGGAGGCTGCTGAGCAAGGTGAGGGCCCATGGTGTTCGAGGTGAGCTACTGGTATGGATTGAAGATTGGCTGTCTGACAGAAGGCAGAGAGTTGGGATAAAAGGTTCTTTTTCGGAATGGCAGCCGGTGACAAGCGGTGTCCCGCAGGGTTCAGTGTTGGGGCCGCAGCTGTTCACATTATATATTAATGATCTGGATGAAGGGACTGGGGGCATTCTAGCGAAGTTTGCCGATGATACAAAATTAGGTGGACAGGCAGGTAGTACTGAGGAAGTGGGGAGGCTGCAGAAGGATCTAGACAGTTTGGAAGAGTGGTCCAGGAAATGGCTGATGGAATTCAATGTGAGCAAATGCAAGGTCTTGCACTTTGGAAAAAAGAATACAAGCACAGTCTACTTTCTAAACGGTAAGAAAATTCGTAAAGCCAAAGTACAGAGGGATCTGGGAGTGCTAGTTGAGGATTCTATAAAGGTAAACATGCAGTTGAGTCCGTGATTAAGAAAGCGAATGCAATGTTGTCAATTATCTCAAGAGGGTTGGAATATAAAAGCACCTTTGTGCTACTGAGACTTTATAAAGCTCTGGTTAGGCCCCAATTGGAGTACTGTGTCCAGTTTTGGTCCCCACACCTCAGGAAGGACATGCTGGCACTGGAGCGTGTCCAGCGGAGATTCACACGGATGATCCCTGGAATGGTAGGTCTAACATATGAGGAACGACTGAGGATCCTGGGATTGTATTCATTGGAGTTTAGAAGATTAAGGGGAGATCTAATAGAAACTTACAAGATAATACATGGCTTGGAGAGGGTGGACGCTAGGAAATTGTTTCTGTTAGGCGAGGAGACTAGGACCCGTGGACACAGCCTTAGAATTAGAGGGGGTAAATTCAGAACAGAAATGCGGAGACATTTCTTCAGCCAGAGAGTGGTGGCCTGTGGAATTCATTGCCACAGAGTGCAGTGGAGGCTGGGACACTAAATGTTTTCAAGGCAGAAATCGATAAATTCTTGATGTCATAAGGAATTAAGGGCTACGGGGAGAATGCGGGTAATTGGAGTTGAAATGCCCATCAGCCATGATTGAATGGCGGATGGACTCAATGGGCCGAATGGCCTTACTTCCGCTCCTATGTCTTATGGTCTTATAAATTTGGGGCAATAGCCTGGAAAAAGTCACAAACTTGCAAAGAGACACCCACTAAAAATACCACAGCCAATTTCTGGTAAGATTCAACCCTGTGTAATGTGGAGTCACAGTTTATTCAGGATAAGGATCACTCCCTGTACAATTGTACAGAATCATTATTTATTCAGGGGAAGGGTCACTCACGGTATAACTATACAGATTCAGTGTTTATTCAGATTGAGGACTAATCACTGTGCAACTGTAGAGTCTCCAGTTTATTCAGAGGAAGGACCAGTCACTGTGTGGCTGTACAAAATCACTGTTTAATCACTTTTTTAAATTTCAAAAATATACTTTATTCATAAACTATCTTTATATGCATACATAGTCACTAAAGTAGCTTGGTTCTGTACAGTAGCATATGGAGAAACAAACATTCAAGTTTGACTTGATCCAACAAATAAACTCAAGGAATTCCCTACTTATACAAGATATAAATATATAAATTTGAGGTACCAGGAGAGTCTGATAACTGAATGGACTCCAATGTAACTTTAGTAGAAAGACCTTAGATGGTAGTCTTTCCTACTGACCTTGGTGGCGTCCCTCAGCACATAGTGCTGGACCTTAGAACATGCCAGTCTGCAACACTCGGTTGAGGGTAACTCTCTGCACTGGAAGACCAACAACATTTGGGCAGAACAAACAGCATCTTTCACTGAGTTGATGGTCGTCCAGACTGAGTCAATGTTTGTCTTGGTGTGCATCCCAGAGAACAGCCTGTGGAGCACAAAGTCCTGCATCATGGAGCTGCAAGGGAAGAACCTCAACACGAACAATTACATCTCTCTCGAGATTTCCTTTGCAAAGGCACATTCCAGCAGGAGATGTGCGGCAATCTTTACCTTTACCCCACAGTCACTTTGAGAGCAACATGCGATGGGACAGAAAATCTGGTCACCCCCTCCTTAATCACTTTAAGGATCAGTCACTTTATAACTGCACAGAGTCACTGTTTATTCAGATTCAAGATCAGTCACTGTGTAGTTGTACAGAGTCACTGTTTAATTAGAGTAAAGATCAGTCGTTGTGTAGTTGTACAGAGTCACCGTACATTCAGTGTAAGGAGCAGTACATTGAGTACAAAGTGTACTAAAACAAAAACTGCTGAAGAAACGCAGCACATCTGACACCAGCTGTGGAGAGAAAACATTGAGAAAACAGTGTCAATTTTTCATTTTACTGTTTCAGTCATTGTGCAACTGTACAGAGCCACTGTTTAATCAGAGTGAGGATCAGTAATTGTGTAACTGTGCAGTCACTATTTTTTCATAGTAAGGATCAGTCACTATCTAAGTGTGGTAGTCACTTCTTAATCAGAGTAAGGATCAGTCACAGTCATGAGAATCATCCCAGCCCAGGAGCAGTGTGGGCAATGGTAAGAAATTTGGAAGAATGCAGTAAGAATGAAAAAACATGATTCTCAAACTGAGAAATAATCAACTGAGTTTCCCCTTAAGGTTTCAACAGTTACGTAATAACATAAAAACCAGGAGCAGGAGTAGGCCATCTGGCCCCTCGAGCTTGCTCCACCATTCAATAAGATCATGGCTGATCTTTTCGTGGGCTCAGCTCCACTTACTTGCCACTCACCATAACTTTTAATTCCTTTACTGCTCAAAAATCCTTTACTGCCGTGGGGTGGTACAGTGGCTCAGGGGCACAGCGCCAGGGAGCCGGGTTCAATGCCCATCTCAGGTGACTGGGTGGAGTTTGCACATTCTCCCTGTGTCTGTGTGGGTTTCCTCCTACAGTCACAAAGATATGCAGGCCAGGTGAATTGGTTATGCTAAATTTCCCATAGTGTTCAGTACATTAGTCAGAGGGAAATGGGTCTGGGTGGGTTACTCTTCAGAAGGTCGGTGTGGACTTGTTGGGCCAAATGGCCTGTTTCCACACTGTAGGGAATCTAATTGGAGCACAGAATTCCACAAATTCACCCACCCTTTGGGTGAAGAAATTCCTCCTCAACTCAGTTCCAAATCTGCTTCCACTTATTTTGGGACTATACCCATTTGTTCTAGTTTCACCCGCCAGTGGAAACAACCAGCCTGCTTCCATCTTATTCACTGCTGTTATAAATTTATAGGTTTCTGTAAGACCCCCCTCATTCTTTGAAATTCCAGAGAGTACAGTCCCAGTCTACTCAGTCTCTCCTCATAAGACAACTTTCTCAACTCCAGAATCAACCTAGTGAACTCCTTTGTACCCCACTGGCGCCAGTATATCCTTTCTCAAGTAAGGAGACCAAAACTGTACACACTGTATTCCATGTGTGGCCTCACCAGCACTTTATACAGCTGCAGCATAACCTCCCTCTTCTTAAACTCCATCCTTCAGCAATGAAGGACAATATTCTATGTACCTTCTTAATTACCTGCTGCACCTGCAAACCGACCTTCTGTGATTCATGCACAAGAACACACAGGTGCCTCTGTACAACAGCACGCTGCAATTTTTCACCATTTAAATAATAGCCCATTTTGCTGTTATTCCAATAAAATGGATGACCTCACATTTGCTAACATTGTACTCCATGTGCCAGACTCTGGCCCACTCACTTAACCTATCTATATCCCTCTGCAGAACGTCCTCTGCACACTTTGCTCAACCACTCATTTTAGTAACATCTGCTAACTTTGACACACTACACTTGGTCCCCCACTCTAAATCATCTATCTAAATTGAAAACAATTGCAGTCCCAACACTGATCCCTGAGGCACACCACAAACTACTGATCACCAACTAGAAAAACTCCCATTTAGCCCCACTTTTTGCTTTATGTAAGTTAACCAATCCATGCAAATACATTACCCGTAGCTATGCACCTTTATCTCATGCAGCCGCCTTTTGTGTGTCACCTTGTCGAATGCCTGCTGGGAATCCAGATTCACCACATCCACCAATTCCCCTTTGTCCACCGTGCTCATAATGTCCTCAAAGAATTCAGTAAATTAGTTAAACATGACCTGCCTTTTACGAATCCATGCTGTGTCTGCTCAATCAGACAATTTCTATCCAGATGCCTTGTTATTTCTTTCTTGATTATAGATTCAAGCATTTTCTCCACTACAGAAATTAAGCTAAATGGCCTATAGTTAGCTGCCTTGTGTCTATCTCCTTTCTTAAACAGTGGCGTCACACAGTTAGATGGGAATCTTATCTGGTAAGCCACGAGAACCTTATTTCTATGAATTTGCATCACTTTATTGTCTAATCTCCATTCATTTCTGTATAGTTCTTAATTCTCCGAGACAGTGATGAAAAACTAGACAGCTTGAAAATCTGAGCAGTTACGCTGTGGGTATCTCTGGGTTTCCATATTCAAATTCATTTGTCAGCATCTCAGGAGATGTTCCATGGCAGCAGCCACTGCACCTTTCATCCACAAAAGTTGGCATCAGCAAAACACCAATCTCACCATATCATGATGGTCGATCTCAAAGTAATTTGGAAGACACTCCAGCACATCACTATTGCAATTTGGTGCTGACATCTTACATTATAATGCTCCTGTGTATGACGGGGTACACATCCGTCTTGTGCAATTCATTCTCTTAGATTACTTTTTTAGCACTCACCCAGCATCTCCATCTTGTCCTACATTTTAGCACTGACAGAAAGCCACAAAGCTTGTCATGGATGGCATTCTGAACAGTTAAAGGGGTGGACATTAGATTAGATTAGATTAGATTAGATTACTTACAGTGTGGAAACAGGCCCTTCGGCCCAACAAGTCCACACCGACCCGCCGAAGCGCAACCCACCCATACCCCTACATTTACCCCTTACCTAACACTAGGGGCAATTTAGCATGGCCAATTCACCTGACCTGCACATCTTTGGACTGTGGGAGGAAACCGGAGCACCCGGAGGAAACCCACGCAGACACGGGGAGAACGTGCAAACTCCACACAGTCAGTTGCCTGAGGCGGGAATTGAACCCGGGTCTCTGGCGCTGTGAGGCAGCAGTGCTAACCACTGTTGCTGTACACAACCATTCTGTGTCAATGTCACTCCTACAGTATGTTGAGGCAGCTAACGCATCAAATACGCTGCATATGTTTCACCGAATGATTTCTGAAAGTCAAAGGGGAACAATCCTTAGTCCTACACTGGAGAACTATGGTCAGTTGGGGGGTTTCGTTACAGTCAGTCAAGGGCGTTGTCTGATCTTAGATGAGGGTTTGACCAAGGTCAGTCTTGGGGGTTTAGGCAGTAAATATCAAGGAGATTTATACAGTCTGTTCTGTGATGGGGAGGGCGAGAAACTCAAGTATGGGAATTGGAGCCATTGGAGTATGACTCAGAGGATATAATGCCTATGAAGGGAAGAAACTCCAAATATAAGGTTGGGATCTGACATAGGATGGGAGAGCACAGAAGACTGCGAGAGAGTGATGGTGGTGGGGGTGGGGGGAGGGAGGCAGAATCACAAGTCACCAGCAGCCTGGCCAAAAGAGATTACTGAGTGAGATTAAAGTGGCTGAGAGAAAGATAATGGCAGTGTAGGAACAGGAATGGTGTTGAGTATCTGAGTAAGTGAGTAGGGAATACAGAGGGTAAGAAGGCTTAGTAGTTTGGGGAGAATGAGTTGGGTGAGAGTAATTGAATGAAAGCAAAGCATGTAATCATGAGAATAGCAGACCACTAACCTGGGCGAGAAGTGCATGCAATGATAGAGTTACAATGAGCTTGAGATAACAGAAAGATGATGATGATTATTTGACTTGCATAGTTCACTGACTTTCTCGCTATATTGATGGGTGTTTCTTCTCATCATCCAGGCTGGCAGCTTCAAGTACCATGACCTTCTTTGGCTATATGGAAGAAGATGCTGTCCTCTCCACCACTCAGTCCATCAAGGTCTCCAAGATCCTATGTCACAATTTGAGGTGGCAACTTTCCTTTCTCAACCATCTCCTCTAGAATAATGGTCAAATAGTAGACTTGGAATGGTAGTTCCTGGCTTCCAGTATTTGAATGGTATGCAGCTGGGATTTAAAAATGGCTACCACTGCATCAACACCAGAAGGTCCTGGCAGAGGCAAACAATTCCATCCCCACATATGCACGATTTAGGAGGAAGGGTGCTTTGGAGGCTGGATTCATAATTAATGAGGTAAGCAGTGGAACATTGTGGAGGAAGCATTGCAAGATCCACAGAGGGAAACCCTCCATAAAACTCCCTGAAATGGCAGCCAAAATATGGACAGATTCAAACTTGTGCAACTCTTTCGAATTGCTATTTATACAATGTGGTAGATGTTATCATTTACACAAGCATTTGCAGAAAATAATTTCTTTTGGTGAACAGGACAAAAATCAAGGAGTTGAAATAGAAGTATTTTAGTGGAATATAATCCACGAAAAAAGTACTGTTAAAATTTCATGCCCCTCAGCTGAAAATTAATAAAACAGACATGATCTCAAGGTTGGCAGCAAAAGCAGTGTTTGGAGCCAACTTGCATTGCGTGACACAGGGCTGTCGTCAGCAGCCTGTTCAGGATGTGTAGGAAGCAGAGTTTCCCCAGCATGCTGAGTAATGATATCACTGTTAAAATAAATAAACACAGAGCTGAGGCATGTTTAGAGCCTCATGTTTCTTCACCACTGCACAACACCAACAGAAAGACTCTGTCCAGTTACTGACCCCCTATCTACAGGTCCATGCTCCAGATTTGTTCAACTGTGTCACATCAAGGAAGGTTGAAGACTGCTTTACTAAATGCACTGGAAATCCTCTGGGGACAACTGTGATACCTACGGATACTTAAATGTACTCCAGTTTCTCCAAGTAACTTGGCAGACTCTTGCTGGCAGGAAGGGCCTGTGATGATGATCACTGGGGAAACCACACCTAGAATGGAGGCACTGGGTCTGATTTAAACATTAGATTCATTAAATATATGGTGGATGATCATGTGAATATAGAATTGGAACAACCTCAAGTGTAGATTCATGGAAAATCTCAAATGTGTTTTCTCAATGGTCACTGCATTATAGGAAAGATGTGGAAGCTTTGGAAAGGGTGCAGAGAAAATTTACAAGGATGTTGCCTGGTATGGAGGGAAGGTCTTATGAGGAAAGGCTTGCGGATTTGAGCCTGTTTTCGTTAGAGAGAAGAAGGTTGAGAGGTGACTTAATTGGGACATATAAGATAATCAAAGGATTTGATAGGGTGAACAATGAAAGCCTTTTTCCTTGAATATTGATGGCTAGCACGAGGGGACAAAGCTTTAAACTGAGTGGTGGTAGATTTAGAACAGATATCAGAGGTAACTCCTTTACTCAGAGAGTAGTAGGGGCATGGAACATACTGCCTGCAACAGTAGTAGACTCACCAACTTTAAGGGCATTTAAATGGTCATTGGATAAACATATGGATGAAAATGGAATAATGTAAGATAGATCTGCTTCAGATTGGTTCCACAGGTCGGCGCAACATGAAGAGCCAAAGGGCCTAGACTGCGCTGTAATGTTCTATGTTTTAAATATGGAAGCAGAGATCTCCTCTGCCTCCTATACTGAAGGTGCTCATAATCAGTAGAACAGATCTCCTTGCAGCATCCTGTCCATGTGACCAGTAAGTGTCAACAAGTTACTATTACAGAGTCACCACCTAACATCCTAACATGCACTTGCTGGCAAACAGGAGTAAGAATCTTCGCCAAACCTCCACCACATGAAACTGGGAATATCAAGCCAAACGTAGTATACATATTTTTTTTTTTAATTTACTTTTTTTCTAATCAGCATGTTCAGGAATAGTAATACACACTTCTGGACCAGGTGGGACTTGAACCCAGGCCAGTCCAGGGTAGCAACACCATGACTATGCCTCAAGAGGGCCCAACTAACCTGTTACTCGACTGAGTGGTGGAACACAAACACAAGTGCAGAGGTGACATGAGCAGTTACTGGATCAGGGGCCTGACAAATTAATTCAATGAGTCAATGAATTGCTAATGAAAGGTGACAAACTTGAAATGTTGCCTCCTCCACTGTAATATGCTGTGAGACTTGCTGAGTGTGTCCAAATCTGTTGCTACATCAGCATAGGAAACAATCAACTCTTTGAAATACATTTTCAGCATTCCTGGTACACAGTGCATGATATGCTGGGAAGTATGCACATGTCAGGGGCGTACTGTCCAGTTCAGTAACTCTTAAAGGGCAATTGAACTAGGCCGAAATTTCAAAATGAACAGAACAGCAGAATATCATTTCAAGGAACATTCATGCCAAAGAACTGCCGAGCAATGACCACTTCCAACAAAAGTTGATCGAATCATCACCCATTGACGTTCAATAGCATTGTGCCTATTGAATAGCCCACTGTCATCATCCTAGAGGTTACCATTGACCAGAAACTGAACTGTATCCGCCATACAAATAACATGCCAGAGGAGCAGGCCAAAAGTTGGGAAGTCTGCAACAAATAACTCATCTCCTGACTCTCCACAGCCTGACCACCATCTTCAAGGGACAAATAAGCATGTGATGGAATATTCTACAATTGCCTGGAGAAATGCAGCTCTGAAAGCACTCAGAGATGGGCAATAAATGCTGGTCTTCCTAGTGGTATCAACATCCTGTAATCGAGAAAACAAATAAAACTTTGGCTGTCTTTCTGAGTTTTAAAGAGAAGGACAGACCTTGGAGAACATTAGAAATCTCCAGCTGAATATACTTTTCAAGCTACAGGATTTTAGATATGAACTCTGCACCCCAACCTCAAAGAAAGCACCTTAGGGCTTCTCCCAATCCCCACTTTGATGCCACACTCAGTCAATGCAGTCTTAGTGTCAAGGGGAGTCACTCTCCAATCCCAAAATGGGTGTCAGTGAGCAGGCTATAGATAAGCTAGTGCTGCTTCATATCACTGTTGATGACTCCTTTCATACTTTATTAACGAACAAGAGTAGACTGAAGGGTGCTATTTTGGCTTGGTTGGATTTGTCTGACTCTTTTGTGTATAGAACATAGAAGGGCCATTTTGCACATTGTCAAGAAGATTCACTATTGTAGCTGCATTGAAGTAGCTTGGCTAGGGGCACAGCAAGTTCTGGAGCACAAATCATCAGTACAATTGCCAGAAATGACACTATTGTGCCTACCTCTACCACCTCCACTGGAAACGCGTTATAGGCACCCACCACCCTCTGCGTAAAGACCTTTCCATGCATATCTCCCCTAAACTTTTCCCCCTCACTTTGAACTTGCGACCCCTAGTAATTGACTCCCCCATTCTGGGAAAAAGCTTCTTGCTATCCATCCTGTCTATACCTCTCATGATCTTGTAGACCTCAATCAGGTCCCCCCTCAACCTCAATCTACTCAATCTTTCTTCAAAGCTAGTGCCCTCCATACCAGTCAACACCCTGGTGATTCTCCTCTGCACCCTCTCCAAAGCAGCGACCAGAACTGCATGCAATATTCCAAATGCTCTTTCTCTATCCAACTCTCCAATCTATTTTCTGTTGCATTCTCTGATAGTTCCCTTCTGCTACTCCACCAAACTTAGTGCAATCTGCAAACCTGCTAATCAGTCCACCTATTCCTTCCTCCAGATCATTTATGCATATCACAAACTACAGTGGTCCCAGCACGGATCTCTGTGGAACTCCACAGGTCACAGTTCACAGTTCTCCATTTTGAGAAACACCCTTCCACTACTGCTACTCTGTCTCCTGTTGTCCAGCCAGTTCTTTATCCATCTAGCTAGTACACCCTAGACCCCATGCAACATCACTTTCTCCATCAACCTACCATGGAGAACCTTATCAAATGCCTTATTAAAGTCCATATGTATGTTATCTGCAGCCCTTTCTTCATCAATCAACTTTGTCACTTCCTCAAAGAGTTCTATTAAGTTGGTAAGACATGACCTTCTCTGCACAAAACCACGTTGCCTATTACTGATAAGCCCATTTTCTTCCAATGGGAATAGATCCGAGCTCTTAGTATCTTCTCCAGCAGCTTCCCTACCACTGATGTCAAGCTCTACAGTTTATAATTACATGGATTATCCCTGCTATCCTTCTTAAACAAAGGGGACAACATTAGCAATTCTCTAGTCCTCTGGGACCTCACCCGTGTTCAAGAATGCTGCAAAGATATCTGTTAATGCCCCAGCTATTTCCTCTCTCGCTTCTCTCATAACCTGGGATCGATCCCATCCAGACTTGGGGACTTGTCCACCTTAATGCCTTTTAGAATACCCAACACTTCCTCCCTCCTTATGCCAACTTGCCCAAGAGTAATCAAACATCTATCCCTAATCTCAACATCCACCATGTCCCTCACCTCGGTGAATACCAATGCAAAGTATTCATTAAGAATTTCACCCTTTTCTCTGACTCCATGCATAATATTCCTCTTTTGTCCTTGAGTGGCCAACTCTTTCTCTAGTTACCCTCTTGCTCCTTATATATGAATAGCAGGCTTTGGGATTTTCCTTAATCCTGTTTTCTAAAGATATCTCATGACCCCTTTTAGCCCTCTTAATTCCTCTTAAACCATGTGTTTAGACAGAAAATAAAAGCTTACACTAGCCAATTCCAGTGTGGTTACAGCAATTTTCCATTTTGGGGGGAAGTTTAAGATTCACACAAGCATAGAAGGCAATGCAGGTCATATTTGGCACAGTGAGTCATATGGTCAGCCTGGAAATCAAGGGGTCCCACTAAAACTCTACGTTCCTTTCTTTTTTGCATTCCAAGTCAAGCCCATCAGGCATGAGCTTTCACGTGTTCTTATGTACCCCTTTCAATTATGACTTCATCTCCCAATATTACTCCTGAGACCAGACCCAGCTTACTCATATCAACCATCATGCTACACTGTCCCCCAGCAAGGCCAGAGTGGTTCTGATTGCCAAAGAACCTCCCCCTGCTGCAGTAACTTATGTCCTCCTGTGTACAATCATCTTCCTTTTCCTTTTGTGCTGAGTTTCCCAACTCACAATTATAACCCCATTTGCATCCTAGGTTGCCTCTAACCCTGTGAACTGACTTCTCCAACTTCTCTACCACAGCAATGGCCTCTGATTACGACTCCTAGGATGTACCATGCCCCATGCCCTAACACACATGGATCTACAGCCACATCTGACGACTGACCAGACTCCTGACTGGTCAAGCAAATCCCTGACTGACTTTCTCTGAATCTTCAGACCAGTTGCACTGGACTTGCAGGACTGACAGTGCCACACCCCAGATAGTAAGATAAGGACCTTCTGACCCTGACCATCCAAGTAATCAACAGTTCATAATAGCACAGTGCTATATAGCAATATATCCACCGTTTTGATTGATTACTGCTAACAACCATGAAGCTGCCGGACTTTGTACTAAAGAACTAGGCTAAGACAGAATCACTGTGGGCCTTTAAGCTTTGCCTAAGGAATGAAAGTGCAAGGTATGACAAGGCAGAGATGCTGCGAACGTCAAAGTACACACAAAGCTAGTAAGCTCTATGAGACCAAGCGAAGAGCCCTGAGATGGATCCTGGTTGAATCCATGAATTAGGTGCCTGTCCCTGTGTGCAAAATATCCTGGCAGCAACATCTTAATAAAAGATGTCACTACACTCCAAAGTGAGTTTCGAAGTGGAAATGTGCTATAAGGGTGCAGTGAGGCTGGTACATGCCTATTGCTAATCTCTGTGGATGAGGGTACATACTTGGAGTGTGTCTGGTGATGATGGAGACTGCTGTACAAGTTGGAAGTCCACAGAAGTAAATGGCAATCTAGAATCACCAAGTGCCCAGCCTGACTTTCATGCTGGAAATTGTCACTGCCCAGTTCTTATCTGGCAGGTGGGAAAATAAGAAACATTTCAATGAAATGAGATTAGGTAATGTTAGTATGCTAACTCATGTAGATGAAGACAAATAGGCTGTCACTGCTCACTAGCATTCTCATTCAAAACTTGGAGAATCAAAATTTCTTTCCTTTATGTTGGAAATCTAATTTCTGCCAAACACACCTTACTTTTCCAGCTGACTCGCCAATGGTCATGTCATTGAGGAGTTGGGAAGATTCCATGCAGAGAGAAAAAGCGGAGTTACCTGAGCAGTAGCACAAAGAAAATGGATTTCATTGCATCAGATGAAAGTAGATGTCACTCTGGATTTGCTCAGTAACATTTGCAAAGGGCTATTTTCTGTATATTGAGGATTTTTTTCAGTATTTGGGGATATTTTTCAAATTATTCATAGGGGTTTGAATGTTTAAAATCAAACCATTTAACAATTACAACACAATGGATTTTTACATAATTCTATAAAGTATGGAAAATTATGCCTATGAAAATAAGTAAACTTAAATAAATCACATTTTATATAAGGGCATTTAAATATTCAATGGATAAACATATGGATGAAAATGGAATAGTGTGGGATAGATCTGCTTCAGATTGGTTCCACAGGTCGGTGCAACATCAAGGGCCAAAGGGCCTGTACTGCACTGTAATGTTCTATGTTCAATACATTCAGCCAATATATATTTACATTTTAAAGCTCTGCAGGTTTCTAATAATATACTTATTTTATTTTGTAAATTGTTTCAACTAGGAAAACACAGTGCTATACATGTAATGATGCAGTGTTTCAACTCAATGCATTGATTTTTCTGGACCAGAAATGTCCAAACAAGCCAAACTCTGGCTTTAACATTAATTCTTCTGGGAAGCAATGACTCATTTAAAGCTATTTTGCTTAAAGTGATGATTCTCAGGAGTGCAACTTCAACATGAATGAGGTTGACATGTAGTGGGATCCCCAGAGGCAGTGATAAGTCTACTACATTTTTTGATTGATATTAATGATCTAGATTTCGGTGGACAGGGCATAGTTTCAAAATTTGCAGATGACATAAAACTTGAAAATATCATGAACTGTGATAAGAATAAACCTCATAATACTCTAGATAGGTTGATGGAATGTGCAGACATTTGCAGATGACATTTCTTGCAGATAAGTGAAGTGATATATTCTGTAGGAGGAATGAGGAAAGGTCATATAAAATATAATGTACAATTCTAAATAGGGTGCAGGAATAGAGGGGCCTGAGGTATACATGCCTAAATCACTGAAATCAATACAGCAGATTGAACAAGCTGTTGATAAGGCATACACGTTTCCAATCATTACAAATAATCAGACTACAAAAACAATTAAGTTATAGAGAGCCCTTATACCTTGGGTTCATGTCACACTACAGGTGACCCCACTACACTATAGACACACACTCACACTCACTTGGTCTCCCCTGCATTTACACATATAAGTTTGTGGGGAGAATTTGTACTTGCAGAATTACATTTTATTTTGCTCAAAAACTGCATAAATCCATGTAGGTTTCTGTAGCTCCCATTTTAGAAATAGAATCAGTCTGACCTAACATTGGGACACAAACAGGCTTTAACTTCACACCTTCAATGCATTATCTGAGCTGAGATGACACCTATTGTTAAAAGCTGTCTTGAGAATGTAACTTTAAAAAAGTTCTGGGATTTAAATACGAAGGAACCGGAACTAACAGGATCATTCTAAAAGACAAAAGACGAGACCTAAATTTGTTTAAGGTTCCATTCCATGACTCGGCAATCCTGTTGCTATAAATTCTTTGCCTTAGGATTTTGCTCCACAAGCACCTCTAGCAGCTCTTCGAAAGCTAGAGATTCCAAATAAACCTGTTGGACTATAGCCTAGTGTTGTGTGATTTTTAACCTTATTCCTTCATCAGGTAGTTAGGGAGAATAAGATCATGATCACAGAATGTACAGCCAAAGGAGTCCAGTGTCACGGAGATATGATACATTAAACAATTTTAGATCAAATCTTTCATCTTTTAGAATGTGATATGTTTCTGTTCTTTGATACGTAGATCCCAGAATTTCTTTTCAATTACATTCTCAAGATAGCTCAGCTTTTCTAACAATAGGGGTGATGACTGTCTGTGTCCCAATGTTGAGTCAAACTCAGGAAACAGACACAGGCTGCAACAGAAAGGGTACCCTTCATTGTCAGTACTTCCCAGGAGAAAGTGAGGACTGCAGATGCTGGAGATCAGAGCTGAAAATGTGTTGCTGGAAAAGCGCTGGAAAAGCCCTGAAGAAGGGCTCATGCCCGAAACATCGATTCTCCTGCTCATTGGATGCTGCCTGACCTGCTGCGCTTTTCCAGCAATACATTTTCAGTACTTCCCAGGAGCCAACCGACTACCTGTACGCCATGTTCTTTGCAGCCTTCAACACATTATCAATGAGGATGTGCACGTCGCCAAGACCTTCCCCACATCTCCACTTCTTGCCTTTAAACAACCACCAAACCTTAAACAGACCATTGTTCACAGCAAATAGTCCAGCCTTCAGGACAACAACATTTTACATCCCTGTCACGGCAGATGCTGCAAGACATGTCAGAGTATCGACATGGATAACACCATTACACGTGGGGACACCTCCCACCATGTACATGGTGAGTACTCATGTTACTTGGCCAACGTGGTCTATTTCATGTCCTGAGGCATGGTACATTGGTGAGACCGAGCAGACACTACAACAGTGGATGAATGGCTGCCGCACAGCAATCACCAGGCAGGAGTGTTCCCTCCAAGTCGGAAATACTTCAGGACATTCAGCCTTAGACCTTCGGGTGACCATCCTCCAAGGCAGATGTTGGGACCAGCAACAACATAGAGTGGCTGAGCAGAAGCTGATAGCAAAGTTTGGTAACAATGGGAATGGCCTCAACCGGGACCTTGGGTTCATGTCACACGGCTAGTGACCACACTGCATGATACACTCTCTCTCTCACACACACACTCACAGCCACCCTCTCATATAAGCTCTCTCTCATAGGCACACATATACACCGCCTGCACTCACACCCACACCCTCTCACAGACACATACCTCACCACACATTTAACCAAGCTTACACAAACACACTATCATGTACATTTGCACCCACATGCACACACTCACATGTGCACTCACTCTGTCACTCCTACATATGCACACAAAAACGTTTATGGGGTGAATTTGTTTTTGCAGAATTCCATTTTATTTGCTCAAAAACTGCATGAATCCATGGAAAACTCTAAAACTACACAGAGGGCTTGTCAGTCTGACTCAACATTGGGGCACAGACAGACTTCACACCTACTGTGAGTAAAGCTGATTTAGAGTCACAGAGATGTACAGCATGGAAATAGACCCTTCAGTCCAGCCCGTCCATGCCGACCAGATATCCCAACCCAATCTAGTCCCACCTACCAGCACCCGGCCCATATCCCTCCAAAACCTTCCTATTCATATACACATCCAAATGTCTCTTAAATGTTGCAATTGTACCAGCCTCCACCACATCCTCTGGCAGCTCATTCCATACACGTACCATTCTCTGTGTGAAAAAGTTGTCCCTTAGGTCTCTTTTGTATCTTTCCCCTCTCACACTAAACCCATGCCCTCTAGTTCTGGACTCCCCACCCCAGGGAAAAGACTTTGTCTATTTATCCTATCCATGCCCCTCATAATTTTGTAAACCTCTATAAGGTCACCCCTCAGCCTCCAGGGAAAACAGCCCCAGCCTGTTCAGCCTCTCCCTGTAGCTCAGATCCTCCAACCCTGGCAACATCCTTGTAAATCTTTTCTGAACCCTTATCTTGAGAATGTAATTTAAAAGAAGTTCTGAAATCTTAATATCAAAGCACAGAAACCAGCATATTGCATTCTAAAAGATGAAAGATTTGATCTAAAATTGTTTAATGTATCACATCTCCGTGACACTGGACTCCTTTG
Source organism: Chiloscyllium plagiosum (assembly GCF_037043375.1). NCBI lineage: Eukaryota > Metazoa > Chordata > Chondrichthyes > Orectolobiformes > Hemiscylliidae > Chiloscyllium > Chiloscyllium plagiosum. The sequence continues at coordinate 60,768,350 of NW_028270163.1, read as the reverse complement.
GCTGAACATTCTGTGATTATTATCGTATTCTCCACAACCACCTGATGAATGAACAGCGCTCTGAAAGCTAGTGCTGTTGGACTATAAACTGGTGGTGTGATTTTTAACTTTGTCCACCCCAGTCCAACACCAGCACCTCCAAGTCATGAGTTCCAGGGATGGCAGACTTCAAGAAAAGATGGATAAAACTGTGCCTATCATCAAGAGAAGGTTGAGAGGAGATTTGATAGCATCATGTGTGGTGCCTGCAGAGTAAATAGAAATTATTGGAGGGTTTGAGCGATATGGAGAGGCTGAATAGGCTGGGACTATTTTCCCTGGAGTATCGGAGGCTGAGGGGTTACTTACAGAGGTTTATAAAATCATGAGGGGCATAGGTAGGGTAAACAGGCAAGGTCTTTTCCCTAGGTTGGGGGAGTCCAGAACTAGTGAGCATAGGTTTAGAATGATGGGGGGGGTGGGGGGGGGGAATTTTAAAGAGGTCTTTCTTGTCCTTTTTCAGGCAGAGGGTGGTGCGTGTATGGAATGAGCTGCCAAAAGATGTGGTGGGGGCTGGTACAATTACAACATTTAAAAGGCATCTGGATGGATATATGAATAGGAAGGGTTGAGAGGGATATGGGCCAAATGCTGGCAAATGGGACTAGATTAATTCAGGATATTTGGTCGGCATGGACAAGTTGGATTGAAAAGTCTGTTTTCGTGCTGTACATCTCCATGACTGTATGACTCTATTCCCATTGGTGGAAGAATCAACATATAGGGGATACAACAAGTTGAATGGCCTCTTTTTGTGCTACAATTATCCTATTATACTATGGATGGAGATTTGTGCTGATGTGCTGGCCTCATACCCTATCGGAGCAACATTGTAAGGATGTAAGCTCCAAGCTGATGTCATGGCCATTAGGTTATTAACTGATTCAGGAAGACTATCACCTGTCTCTTGGAGGAAGATCTGCCTCTGAAGGCTACTGGCCAATCTGATGAGAGATTAGAACTTCTAGGATTCAACCTTTCTCAAAATAAGCAGTCTACATTCACCAAGGTCTGTACTCTTATTGCAAAGGCATCACACTTTCTCCCTAAATGAACTATCAAAGACAATCCAGCATGTGATTGTGGATATCCAGATCAGACTGTTTACCACATTATGAATGAATGTGGCCTACCAAGATTTGCCATAGGATACAAGGCAGTCCACTGACTAACATACTGGGCGGCACGGTGGCACAGTGGTTAGAACTGCTGCCTCACAGCGCCAGAGACCCAGGTTCAATTCCCGCCTCAGGCTGTGTGGAGTTTGCACGTTCTCCCCGTGTCTGCGTGGGTTTCCTCCGGGTGCTCCGGTTTCCTCCCACAGTCCAAAGATGTGCAGGTCAGGTGAATTGGCCATGCTAAATTTCCCGTAGTGTTAGGTAAGGGGTAAATGTAGGCGTATGGGTGGGTTACGCTTCGGCGGGTCAGTGTGGACTTGTTGGGCCGAAAGGCCTGTTTCCACACTGTAATGTAATCTAATCATACACAATGCTGTGACTTGGCTGTCTAACTTAAGCTTGTGAAGCTGCACAATATCATATCCAAGATTTAGTCTATATTATCTTAAACCTATTCTTTCTACCAAAATATATCACCTACCTCTCTACACTAAATTCCACCTACCACTTGTTTTCTCATTCTGCAAGTCCATTTACGTCCTATTGCAGTTGAATAGTATCCTCTGTTAGCACCCTTCAAAATCTGGAAAAATCAGCAACACTTGAAACTTTGTTTTGTATTCCAATATCCAAGTCATTACTATATACATATGAAAAAACAATGGCCCTAGCACTGACTCTTGATAACAATATAGGGTCTGACTGATGCAACTTTAACTGATCTTCATATAGGACATTAGGGGTGGGAGGGAAGGCTGATAAGCTGCCTAGTTTAAGCCAATGGTCAGAAGTGGCAGCCTGTTTCCAATGTGGGGTCAAGGGCAGCTGCCCAGCCCTTGACAACTCCACAACCATAAATTTTACACAGTAACGATGTTAGTTTTGATCTGAAGACAGCCCTTTCATGATCATCCAGTTTGAATACATGTAGACCTGGTGCTCCACATTCATGTGCATACAAATATTCACATGAGGAAGAAAGAGACACAGAGGCAGAACAAAACAATAATATCCCAAATATCCAGTGAACAGAGGAAAGAACATGATTTGCCTACTAGTATTTACATTAAAAATTCAATATATATTCCCTTTCTATGTCATGCTTTTTATGTCAATGTTTAGAATAGAAATTCTGGTGTAATTATTTAGAATTCCCTACGTCAATAGCTTTTTGTGATCATAGGCTGTGGGTACTTGAAAGTCCAATGGAGGAAGTCTTTGAAAACTCTTTCCTCACTCAGACTGGACACTGAGTAATTTATTGAAATTAATTAACAGCACAGACTATGTTATTGGGTAGAGTATGTGTGTGTGCGTGTATCAAATGTTTGAATCAGTATAATTGAAGCCTTCAGCTTCAATCATCTTCATGAGAATGCTGTTTAATATTTGACCAGTAGATGGAACTTTCAATCAACAAATCTAACTTGTACATAGCAGCTCTGGTATTTGTTGTTCAAATAGCACAGCAGTCTAGATTTTAGATTAGATTAAATAAAAATGTTTGGGGCGGCACGGTGACTCAGTGGTTAGCACTACTGCCTCACAGTGCCAGGGACCCGGGTTTGATTCCAGCCTCGGGCGACTGTCTGTGTGGAGTTTGCACGTTCTCCCAGTGTCTGCGTTGGTTTCCTCCGGGTGCTCCGGTTTCCTCCCACAGTCCAAAGATGTGCAGGTTAGGTGAATTGGTCATGCTAAATTGCCCGTAGTGTTAGGTGCATTAGTTAGGGGGAATGGGTCTGGGTGGATTACTCTTCGGAGGGTCAGTGTGGACTAGTTGGGCAAAAGGGCCTGCTTCCACACTGTAGGGAATCTAATCTAAAAAAAATCGAATCTAAAAGCACATTTTCCTAAAAACGTAATTAGTGCATCTTCCTCAAGGAGGATGATTTAATAAACAATTACTATTTTTCATTTAGCAAGCAAAGCATCTCTGCTGTTTTGATAATTCCATGTCTCCATGCACAGCTTATGAATCAACAGTCATAATATTAACCCAGCTAACAAGCTAGCAATTGTACTAGCTAACAAATGCATCTTAAAGCCTTTGTGCAATTTTGAGAGAGCACTGTACTGTCAGAGGTGCTGTCTTTTAGGTTAGATATTAAATAAATGTTCTGTCTGCCCTCTGAGGTGGACATAAATATTCCAATGTACTATTCAAAGAGAAGCAGGAAAACTCTCCATAATGAAAGATCACAGAACTGAAATAGTGGTTGGGATATTGAGGTGTCAGGAGCTTGTCAGCCAGATGGTGAGCCAGTGAAACAGACACACTACCAACCTTTCCAGAGACAGCCTACTGAACCACATGCTAATCAGCCAGGGAGAGGATCGCAGGCTGCAAGTACCCTCAAACAGCACTGTGAGGGTGGAAATCCCACTGAGTGAGAACTGCTGACCAAAGAAAGGTTGGCAGCTCCTGCACTCAGCAGCACCCAAAAATGGGCCATGTTTGCTGTCAGACAAGCAACCTCAGAGTCCCGGGATCACAGAGGTTATAGGACAAAGATAAGTGGTGAGGAAGAAATGGGTTTTCTATAGTTAGGGGTCACCAGAAAAAGGATAACAGAGGAGTTGGAAGCAAGGGTGGGACTGGTTCCTAGATGACACCCATCCACTCAATCGTCAAGTCCCTTGAGCACACACTGACTTCCTTTCACTGAGGAAGTCACCCACCTTTTCTACTCCAAACTTCACCTACCATCCACATCCCTACTACCCCCCTTCCAAACCAATGAGGTAATAAGCTGCCCATAGACTAAAAGCTAAATCTCAGAAACAGGAAGGGAGACACAAGTCCCATACAGTATGCAGACAATTATCAAACCAAATAACTACTTTTGATTTGGCAGCAGGATATGAGTGATATTGGCAAGGCTATCATTCCTTCCCTCACTTATCTGAAATGATGGTGGTGGACCTTCTCTTGGAACCTCTTTAGGTCCTTCAATGGAGCTGCTTCCAACATCTTTTTCAGGACAATGGTCATGATTTTAGCCAGCTCATGCTAAAAGAAGGCCACAATAGAGCAGATGAGAACATTCCTGAGCTGGAAAAGCTGACTTGTTCAAAATCAAATGATATATAGGCAATGTTCTTGAATAAGTCATTTTACATAGGCAGCAGGGTGTGGACTGGGATCACCGAGTCATTGAGATATATATCACGGAAACAAACCCTTCGGTCCAAATTGTCCATGCCGACCAGATATCCCAAATTAATCTAGTCACATTTGCCAGCATTTGGCCCATATTCCCCATAAACCCCTCCTATTCATATACCTATCCAGATGCCATTCAAATGTTGTAATTGTATCATCCTCCACCACTTCTTCTTGCAACTCATTCTCTCCATGCACTATCTGGCATGAAACAAATTGCCCCTTATGTCACTTTTAAACCTTTCCGCTCTCACCTTAAATTTACGCCCTCTAGTGTTAGACTCCCACACCCAGGGAAATAACCTTATCTTCAGCGTATCCACGCCCCTCATGATTTTATAAACCTGAGGTCACTCTTCAGCCTCTGACACTCCAGGGAAAATAGTCTCAGCCTGTTCAGGCTCTCCCTATAGCTCACACCCGTAATGGAGAAAATGCTTGAATCTATTAGCAAGGCATCTAGATAGAAATTGTTCCATTGGGCAGTAGCAGCATGAGTTCATGGAAGGCATGTCATGCTTAACTAATCTGCTTGAATTCTATGAAGACGTTATGAACACAGTGGTCAATAAGAACCCAGGAGATTTGGTGAACCTAGATTTCCAAAAGGCATTCGACAAGGTGCTGCACAAAAGGCTGCTGCACAAGGTAAAGATGTAAGGTGTTACGGGTAATGTATTAGCATGGATTGAGGATTGGTTAACTAACACGAAGCAAATAGTGGGGATAAATGAATACACTTCTCTGGTTGGTGACCTGTGGCTGGTGATGTGCCTCAGGGACCAGTGTTGAGACTACAATTATTCACAATTTACATTGATGATTTGGACGTGGGGACCATGTGTAGTGTGTCAAGGTTTGCGGTTACAACAACAAATATGCCAGCATGAATTTGTTTCAGAAAGGCAATAATGTACACAGCGACAACTGTCCTCCACAGTATGCACAGGGTCTGTGTTCTGGGTGACAGAGACAAATGTTCTCTTTGATGTGCACAGGAACTGCTGAAGTCTATGGTCTGTAAGATGAGTGGTAGAGCAAAGTGTGCAAAAGACAGTGAAACTTTGCAAAGGGACATAGGTAGTTTAAGTGAGTGGGGTAAAGGTCCAGCAGATTAAGTACAATGTTAATAAATGTGAAGTCATCCATTTTGGCAGGAATAACAGTAAAAAGGACTACTGTGTGAATGGTAAAAAAATTGCAGCATGCCGCTGTGCAAAGAGACCTGGGTATCCTTGTGCATGAATCACAGAAGGTTGATCTGAAGGTGCAACAGGCAATTACTCCACTTGCCTGCCATCTCACCATAACCCTTAATTCCTTTACAAGAAGGCAAATGGAATTTTGTCCTACATTGCTAAAGGGATTGAGATGAAAAGCAGGGAGGTTATGTTGCAGCTGTACAGGGTGCTGGTGTGGCCACACCTGGAGTACTGCATATAGTTTTGGGTCTCCTTAATTGAGAAAGAATGTACCAGCAGTACAGGAGGTGCAGAGGAGGTTCATTCAGTAGATTCCGACATTGAGGTGGTTAGCTAATGAGGGGAGACTGAGTAGATGGGGTTATATTCATTGGAATTTAGAAGAATATGGGGAGATCTTATAGAAACATATAAAATTATTGAAGGGAATAAAGTAAAAGTAGAGAGGATGTTTCCACTGCCAGGTGAAACTAGGACAAGAGCGCATAGTCTCAAAATCAGGGGGAGTAGATTTAGGATTGAATTGAGAAGGAACTTCTCCCACAGGATTGTGAATCTATTGAATTCCAAGCCCAATGAAGTGGTTGAGGCTTCTTCATTGAATGTTTTTAAAGCTAAGTTTTTGAACAGTAAAGGAATTAAGGGTTATGGTGAGATGGTGGGCAAGTGGAGCTGAGGCCACGAAAGGATCAGCCATGATCTTATTGAATGGCGGAGCAGGCTTGAGGGGCCTACTCCTGCTCCTGTTTCTTTCGTTCTTATGTTCTAATCCGGGGTACATCCTTGCAAATATTTTCTGAACCCTTTTAAGTTTCACAACATCCTTCCTATAGCAGGGAGACCAAAATTACATGCAGTATTCCAGAAGTGGTCTAACCAAAGATCCTGTACATCTGCAACATGACCTCCCAATTCCTATACTCAGTGCACTGACCGATAAAAGCAAGCATACCAAACGCCTTCTTCACTATCCCATCCACCTGGGACTCCACTTTCAAGGAACTGTGAACCTGCACTCCAAGGTCTCTGTTCAGCAACACTCCAAGACCTTACCCTGAAGTGTGTAAGTCCTGCCCTGATTTGCCTTTCCAAAATGCAGGACCACACATTTGTCTAAATTAAACTCATCTGCCAATACTTACTCTATCTGATCAATATTCCGTTGTACTCTGAGGTAATCTTCTTCACTGTCAACCTCCACCCAAATTTGTGTGAGGTGCAGAACTTTTAAAAAGTTGAAAACAATGTTGCTGGTCATTGCTTGACATCTGATATGGCAACTACTGACAGACTGTGTGTGTGTGTGTGTGTGTGTGTGTGTGTGTCACATGTTGAAGGATCCATTCCTTTAACTAGGGCTTAACTGTCACAGGACGGAAGTAGTTTCCACCCAGTACGTCACTGAGAACTTCAGTCTGGCTCTGCATTTCCTGCACTCTCCCATATCCTGCCTTCCATGCTAATCATTCCCGTGAACTTCCTCCCTGGCCAACTGCCCATTGAATCAAACTTGCTAGGGTCATTTTTGGAAATCAAACATGTCCTTCTCAGCTCTTCCCTCATGGTTTGGTGGAAAAATGCCCTGCACAAAATGATATGAAAGCGCAGGTATCAAGATCCGCCTCTCTCTCATTACGATGTGGGTGCCGATTAGAATGTTGTAAATGGTCTCAGAGTCCAGTTGCTGTGAGAATAGACAAATGAGTTAGAATTACTATTCTGAACAAACTGCTATTCTTAATTGCATGTGAGCAAATGTCAGGCTAGATTCACGATCAAGTTCAGCCAGGATACCCAGATTCTATTCTACCAGAATGCTTTATCTATGCTAGAATGCTAAAGATGATCATTTGGTTCAGATTCTGGACAGTGCTAATAAATAGTTAAACAAGCTAGAGTCAGTCACATCAAGAGATGAGGAAGATCATTGAGAGGTGAATATTCTCTCAGTCCAGTAGAAGGCACACTCCAGTTTCCATGCATATGTTTAAGGGTTGCTATCAACAGAGTAAAGGGGATAATTTAGTTCCACGCACCATCCAAGTCTTTTTTCTTCACCACGATTAAATTCTATTTTAACTGTATATCATTTTATTCACCTTTTGTTCCAAGACTATTCAAGGTAACAGCATGAGTTATTTATGATTGTATTTTGTCGATCAGACTGTCATTGGAGGAGAAACAGGCAACTGAAACATCAAGTCACTGCAAAGACAGAAGTGATCCACAATACCTCTTATTCACGCCACAATATCCTAGTTTGCTAACTGTATCTTTACTGAACGTTGCTGCTGAAATAACTCCAGGCAGGCTGGGATCTCATCACCAAGTCACCCTTTATTTACACATGGAGAGTCCTTGACATTGATCCAGTTCTCTCAGAGCCAGCTCTCAGAGTGAACAGAACCTCTGACACTCTTTTTTTTAATAAAAACAAAGATTTCAAAATGAACTCCTCCTCAATGGGAAGACACCAACAGAATCAGGAAACTCCTGTTATATTTGTCAGCTAGCATTCCCTAATTCAACCAGATTAACTGAATCAATCAAGGAACTCATGTTCTATGAGGTCCAGCTGGCTGACCTTGTTACAATTACTACATCTCTTCCCCATGAGTCTGAGGACAAAAGCCAGTTCTATTTTTTTTTGCAGCTTCTCCTGGAGCATTTTGTCACTGGGTCATATTCCTCCAACTCTGCCTCTGATATAGGCAGTGTGTAATGCACAGCAGGTCACTTCTTGCACCGGACCATCTCAGAGACTGTGTTCTCACCATTAGCGCCTCTGTTGGAGCTTGCCCTTGTATGAGGGGCGATCCTATAACCAAATAGGAACCGGTGAAGGTATAGACTATTTCTTTACACCTGCCCTCAAAGTTTGGAGTGCTGTCTCTGCCAGACCATTGGATAATGGAGCTGCCCTTATATGAATACCTTTCAACTTCAGGAAATACTGAAAGTCCCTGCTGGTAAACGATGGACAATTTTCTGTGACTGGGAATCCAAAAGGACGCACACAGTTTTTCTATCATAGTCCCTGTGTTTGACAAATAAATTCTATGTACTTTCAGCCATTTGAGTGGGTGTCCACAATAACTAAGGACATTTAGCCCACAAAGGGAGCTGTGGGGAAACTGCTGGCAGTAATTTTCATCCTCACTCTGGACACTGCACCACCAACATGGCTATGTCTGCATCCAATCATGATCACTGGAAGCGACATCTTCATTTTGGAAACCCCTGGAACACCCTGGTGAAGTTCAGCAGAATCTGTCAGTGATCTTTGCTTGGGACAATCATTCTTGCTCCCCATAATAAGATGTTGCCCTCTCTTGCGATCTCATCTCTCTGGATCCAAAAAGCTTTCAATTCTGGTTGTGTTGGCCCTTTGGTTACCCCCATCACCACCAATTGTTTCAGTTTTATAAAGACCGGATCTTTCTGTGTCCAAAATCTGATATTGTCAGCTGTGAATGGGAGTGAGTCCAGAATACTTAAAACCATTATGGACTCTTCCAGTGACTGTACCACCAGAGGTGTATCTGCCAGCAGAAGGCAGCTCAATGCACTCTCATTTGCTATTTGGCCCTTCCAGACAGTGTTTCAACTTGTAATTAACATCACTTAGTATTACAGCTGAATTCCGCTTGAAGATAAGGGCAGCACTGTCTTGACCTCTTTAAGTAAACCTAGGAGGGTTTTGTGGCCCATTATTATTACAAACTTGCATCCATAGAGGTATTGGTGGAACTTCCTGACTCCAAATATGACCACCAAACCTTCCTTATTTGCCTGGTTGTATTAAGGATCTGCATTAGCCAAAGTCCTGGATGCATATGCTATTGGGCGTTCCTCTCCATTGAGCCACTCAGCTAGTACTACTCCCATGCTGTATGGGAGACATCGTACTTCAATACCAGATCTCAGTTGAGATCATAGTGTGTGAACATTTGGAGGATGATTGCTGTTTCCTCACTTCCTTGAAAACTATGGTTTAGCTACATAAGTGTTTCCAAAGCTGAACCTTTTTAAGAATTGAGGTAAAGGTGCCAGGATGGAGGCCAGGTTACATATGACTAATAGTCACCATCACTGACGTGGGAGCCAGGACACGGTCTTGTCACTTCTGCAATCCAAATAGGTGCACCTGGGGTGCCTGGAACACATTTTTCTCTTCTTAGGCATACACCTGCCTGGGAGAAATATCTAAGGACCATGTCCAAGTTTTCTAAGTGCTCCTTATTGATCTTCCTTGTTATAAGCATGTCATTCAGATAAATGTCAACCAGGGGTAGATCTTGTAAAATGTTCTCCACCATCCTCTGAAAGTTTACACTGGCTGACAATACTCCATACAGCTGTCTCAAACATTGGTACAAACCCTTATATGTATTAATTGTAGCATACTTCTGAGAATCCTCATCTAATCGCAATTGCAAGTATACATGACTCAAGTCAAGCTTTGTGAAGAATAGCTCCCTGCTAGCTTTGTGTATAAATCCTCTATGCAACAGATTGGGTATTTATCCAGCTGCAAAAAGGCCCTCAATCTCCTGCGGTCCGGTGAAAACAAACCCAGTCTATCCGACCTATCTTCATAGCTAAAATCCCCCATTCCAGGCAACATTGTGGTAAACCTTTCCTGAATCCTCTCCAAAGCATCCATATCCTTCTGACAGCATGGTGACTAGAACTGTGCTCATTATGCCAAGTGTGGCCTAACTAAAGTTCTGCAGCATATCTTGCCTATCCTTATACTCAAGATCCCTTCCAATGAAGACAAGAATGCCATAGACCTGTTTTTACTACTTTATCTACCTGTGCTGCCAGCTTCAGTGATCTGTGGGCCTGCACACCCAGAGCCCTCTGCATATCAATACTCTTAAGGGTTCTGTCATTCACTATATAATTTCCACCTGCACTGGACCTTCCAAAATACATAACCTCATATTTGTCCAGATTAAATGCCATCTGCATTTTTTCTGGTCATGCTTCCAACTGATCTATATCCTGCAGTATCTTCTGACAAGTCTCTGCCAGTCATCTTAACATTGTCAAAAATCCCGATATAAATTCCCCTGGTTCTCAAATTGCGGAGTAAGACCAGTAGTATCTCAGAATTCAAGGAGGTTTGTGGTCGTAATATTCCTTAATTGAATCTGTCATCTCTTGATAGGTTTTAGTATCTGGAGCCTCAGGGAAAGTTGGGCTCCTAATAAGCAAAAATACTGCAGATCCACAAACTGTTAGGAAAATTACTCATTATTTTTCATCTGCCCCAATGTCATTTGGCCAGAAATAAAAAACATTCTTTGCACTTACTGGGCCCACTCTTCGACATTAGGACTGAATGAGTCAAGCTTCTCAAATAATGGCATGATGTCAGAAATGCTTACCCCAATTCAAAGACAAACTGAGAGATTACCTTAGAGAGGTTTATAAAATCATGAGGGGCATAGATAGGATAAATAGACAATGTATTTTCCCTGGGGTGGGGGAGTCCAGAACTACGGGGCATAGGTTTAGGGTGAGAGGGGAAAAACATGAAAAGGGACCTAAGTGGCAACTTTTTCATGCAGACAATGGTGTGTATATAGAATGAGCTGCCAAAGCAAGTGGTGGAGGCTAGTACAATTGCAGCATTTAAATGGCATCTGGATGGGTATATGAATAGGAAGGGTTTAGAGGCATATGGGCTGGGTGCTGGCAAATGGGGCCAGATTGAGTTGGGATATCTGGTCGGCATGGACGAGTTGGACCGAAGGGTTTGTTTCCATGCTGTATATCTCTATGACTAAATGACCCCAGGCCACATGCTGCTGCCTATGCAAAAAGGACAAATGAATGATTTATTCCAGAACATTGCCGACATTTCATTTGATTTCGAACAGCAAGTCAGCCTTTCCAGTTCAGGACTGTTTTCACCTGCTCTTTCCGGGCTTTCCTTCAACATGGGGTGACTAAAATCCCCCTTAGTCCAGGAATATCTACATTTGGGACAACACCCACACCTTTCACCTCCTCCGAGAGTTTCATTTCCCCGCCCCCCTCACCTTATCTTCACCATGGACATCCAGTCCCTCTACTCATCTATCCTCCATGACAAAGACTTCCAAGCCCGCCCAACCAGTACCCTTTCACTGACACCTTCATCCACCCAGCTGAACTGGTCCTCACCTTCAACAACTTCTCCTTCCAATCCTCCCACTTCCTCCAAACCAAAGGGGTAGCCATGGACACCCACATGGGTCCCAGTTATGCCTACCTCTGTTGGGTATGTGGGGCAGCCCATCTTCTGCAGCTACACCGGCACCATCCCCTACCTTTTCCTCCACTACATTGATGACTGTATCAGCACCACGTTGTGCTCCCACAAGGAGATTGAACAGTTCATCAACTTCACTAACACCTTTCACCCAGACCTCAAATTCACCTGGACCATCTTGGATACTTCCCTCCCTTTCCTGGACATCTCCATCTCCATCTCCGTCGACTGACTAACCACAGACATCTACTACAAACCCATGGACTCCACAGCTACCTGGACTATAGCTCCTCCCACAGTTCCTCCTGTAAAAATGTCATCCCTTATTCCCAATTCCTCCGCCTCTGTTCCCAGGACGACCAATTCCACCATGGAAAATCCCAGATGGCTTCCTTCTTCAAAGACTGCAATTTCCCCTCCCATGTGGTAGACGATGCCCTCCAGCGCATTTTCTCCACTTCCCACTTTTCCGACCTTGAATCCCCTCCCAACGCACAAAGGTCAGAACTCCCCGGTCCTCATCTTCCACTCACCAACCTCTGTATGCATCACATCATCCTCTGTCATTTCTGCCGCCTACAAACACACTTCACTACTAGGGATATATTTCCCTCCCTACCCCTAACGGTCTTCCATCCACAACTCCGTCACATTCCCCCCACCCCCCAACCCACTCCCATCACCTTCCCCTGCCACTGTAGGAAGTGCAAAGCCTGAGCCCACACCTCCCCCCTCACCTCCATCCAAGACCCCAAAGGATCCTTTCACATCCGACAGAAATTTACCTGTACTTCCACACATCATCTGCTGTATCCGTTGCACCTGATGTGGTCTCCTCTACATTGGGAAAACAGGACACCAACTTGTGGATCATTTTAGAGAACATCTCTGGGACATCTGCACCAACCAACTCCACCGCCCTGTGACTATACACCTCAACTCCCCCTCCCACTCCACCAAGGACATGCAGGCCCTGGGTCTCCTCCATCGCCAAACCCTAACTACCTGACACCTGGAGGAAGAACGCCTCGTCTTCCACCTTGAGATGCTGCAACATTACAGGATTAATGTGGATTTCACTAGTTTCCTCATTCCCACCCCCCCCAACTTATTCCAGTCCCAAGCCTCCAACTCAGTACCGCCCTCTTGACAAGCCCATCTTTCCCATCTATCCACTCTGCTTTCCTCTCCAACCTATCACCTTCTCCTTCACCTTCATCTACCTATTGAATTCCCAGTTATCTTCCCCTTTGCCCCACCCCATCCCATTTATTTCTCATCTCTTAGCTCCCCGCTCCCCCACTCTCCGGCCTACAAGCCTCATTCCTGATGAAGTGCTTAAGCCCAAAATGTCGATTCTCCTGCTCCTCGGATGCTGCCTGCTCTGCAGTACTTTTCCAGTGTTACACTCTCGACTCTGATCTCCAGCATCTGCAGTCCTCACATTCTCCTGGCTAAAATAATGACCATTGTCCTGAATAAGATGTTGAAAGCAGCTTCATTGAAAGACCTAAAGAGGTTCCAAGAGAAAGTCCACCACCACCATCTCAGATAAGTGAGGGGAGGAATGATAGTCTTGCCAATATCACTCAAACTTAACATTCCCACACAAGCTGCAAGCAGCTAGATTATTAGAGAATTTGCACCTCTCATTTATTCAGCAATAATATATTCCCTAAGTCACTTGTTTGGCTCAACTGGTTGGATAGCTGTTTTATGAGATAGAATGATGTCAACAGTATTCCCAAATCAGTTGGAGTTAACACAACAGACTCTCCTTCTCAACTTCTCCCATCATCTGAGGTGTGGTGACTCTCAGGTTAAACTACCACCAGCATCTCTCTCTAATGAGAGAGCATCCCTATCGTCCAAAAGGACAATAGCAATTTTATTTTACTATCCTCAAGACACTATCAAATAAATGTCCACAATCTTCTTAATGATGGTGAGTGCATTGTTGCTGGATTACGCTATAAATATTTGAAATTCACCTATCCTGATGTTTTCTGACTTTCAGCTCATATCAATCAAATTTCTGTTGGCTGATGGTATCCTAAATTGAAGGGATTTAAGTGATTAAACTGAGTAGTTTTAAACCCTGCTGTTCAAGCTCTGAGTAGAAGATTAATGTATTTTTATCATAAAGCCAGCCTGCCCACTTTAGCTCCTGAAACTGAAATGACTTCTCTGACTTTGTCACAACGATGTTTTAGTATGGAGCACTGAAACATAGAGGAATAAATGGAGTTTTATCTGGAGATAGACCCTGTAACTTTGAACCTGATTATACTTGTGGCTAGTTATGTTATTCTATTATTGCTTTTCCTTATTTCATGCGTTTTATATGATTGCAGAGGTAAAGACCCCAGTGAGGAATATGGTCCTGAGATGGACCAACCCATCCAGTCTCCAATCCAGTTGGTGGTGATGCAAAACACAGTGGATGCTCGCTGCATTAACAACAAACCCACCATCACAGAGCATAAGTGTGAGCTCCCGGGATCACGAAGCACTTTGGTCTAGAAGAGACCGGTAGGAAAACTGAAAAGGCAGTCACCACTCTGCATCGAGGCTTGATGCTGATCACTTCCATTTTAATTGCCCATGGATGTACAGGTGAGTCTGAGTTGAGGTCTGAAGTTAACTAATGAACCTAGGAAAAGTATCAAAGTTTATGAAAAAGGATATAGCTGTTATAATCAGATTATAAAGAATAGCAGAGAACAACAAAAATTTAATTGAGGGAAAGAAATGAGAATATGAAAGGAAATTAGCTGGAAATATAAGGGATAGGATAGGAAGAATTTCTAGAGGAATCAAATAAGAAAAATATTAAATAAAGAGATTGTTAGTCTTCTTGAGAATGAAGAGTTAATGGTAGATAATAAGAAATTAGATGAAGTGAACAAATATTTTGCTTATATTCACTACACAAGATACAAAATAAAATTCCAGTAATAGCTTTACTTCAGGAAGTGGAAAGGAGAGAGAACTTACCCCAATTATAATCACTAGGGAAGGTTTACTGAGCAAACTGATGGAGCTGTGGGGTGTCAAGTCCGTAGGTACCGTTGACTTCAACTTAGATTCCTAAAAGAATGGCTAATAAGATAGTCGAGGTGTTGCTGTTAATTTGCCAGAATTCCTTCAATTCTGGAAAGGTTTCATCAGAATGTAAAATATCAAATATAACCCCTCAATTCAAGAAATAAGGGAAGCAGAAAACAGGAAGGTATAGACCAGTTAGCTTGATGTCTTTTGTGGGGAAGTGTTAGAATCAATCACTAAGAAAATTATAGCTGGACATTTCAAAAGAATCATAGAATCCCTACAGCGAGGAAAGAGGCTGTTCAGCCCATCGAATCCGCACTGACTCTCCAAACAGCATCCCAACCAAAGAGGCTTCAAGGTAATTAGGAATATTCAACAGAGTTTTGGGAAAGGGAAATTATGCCTATCCAATTTGTTGCAAGTTTTTCAAGGAATAACAGTGGAAAGGGGGAGCCTATAACACAATAGCATCGATAGAAAATCGGTTGGCCGGCACAAAACAGACAGAATGCATAAATGGATCTTTTTTCTGATTGAGAGTATTTGACAAGTCAGATCACGTAGTGATCTGCACTGGAACCTTAACATTATTAATTAATGACTTAGACAACTTTTTTTACACAGAGGGTGGTACGCATATGGAATGAGCTGCCAGCAGAAGTGGTTGAGGCCGGTCCAACATTTAAAAGGCATTTGAACAAATACATAGATAAGAAAGGATTAGAAGGATATGGGCCAAGTGCAGCGAAATGGGGTTAGCTTGAATGAACATTTTGGTTGACATGGACCAGTTTGGGCCAAAAGGACTGTCTCCGTGCTGTAGAATTCTATGTCTCTATCATGGCAGCAAAGGCATGATAGCTAAATTTGCAAATGATACAAATGCAGGAAAGTATGTTATGAAGGGAACATAAGGGAGTGAGTGAGTGTCTGAGTGAGCAAAAATCTAGCAGATGGAATGTAATGTAAGAAAATATGGAATTGTTCACTTTGGCAAGAAGAATAAATAAAACAGAGCATTACCTAAGTCGACAATGACTACAGAATGCAGAGGTGCAGACAGATCTTAGTGTTCCAGTACAAGACTAACAAAGTTGGTATAGAGGTACAGCAAGTAATTCAAGCGGCTAACGGAATGGTATCCTTTATGATGAGAGGAATTGAACATAAAATTAAAATATGCTATGCTTCAGTTATACAGGGCATTAGTGAGACCACACCTCAAATACAGTGTGCTGTTTTGGCTTTCTTATTTAAAGAAAGATGTTAATACATTGGATGCAGTTCAAATTGGATTATTAACTGGAAAGAACTGATTGTCTTATGAGGGAAACCTGGAAAGACTAGGTTTGTTTTCCCTGAGGTTTAGAAGATTGAGGACTGACTTGATTGGCATGTACAAAATTCTGAACAGTTTTAACATCTCTTCTATGTCCATCTTGTCAAGAAAAGCAAAATACTGTAGATGCTGGAAATCTGAAACAAAAACAAAGCCCTGAAGAAACTGAGCAGGTTTGCAGCATCTGTGATTATATTTATGGAGGTCAGAAGAATTAGTGTGGAATCTGATGGAAACATATAAATCTCTGACAGGTCTAGATATGGTAAGCCGCAAGATGGATGTTCCTGATGATTGGAGAGTCTGAAACAACAGGTCACAATGTAAAAATATGGGGAGACCATTTAGGACTGAGAGGAGAAGAAATGTCTTCACCTAGATAATGGTGAGCCTGTGGAATTCTCTGCCACAGAAAGTGATTTCACGAGTTAGATATAATTTTTATGGTGAAAGGGATTAAATGATATGGGGACAAATGCAGGAATAGGACACAGAATTGGATAATCAGCCACGATCACATTGAATGGCCAAGTAAGCTCAAAGGGCTGAATGACCTCTTTCTGCAGTTTTAAAAAATGTTTCTATGGTAGAGTTAGCGATATGCCAGGCTTTGTGTTGCAGTATAATTCTGCTGCTGGTAGTCCACAGAGCCTCTTCAGCTGCCCAGTCTTCAGTTGCTAGATCTGTCTGATATCTATCCCATTTAGCATGATGATAGTGCCACATAATGATAGAGGGTTTCCTCAATATGAAGACAGGACTTTGTCTTCACTAGGAATATATGGTGGTTATTTCTACTGATATCATCATGGACATATGCACCTTGAGCAGGCAGATTGGTGAGGATAAAATTGAGTATGTTTTTCTCTCTTTTTCGTACCATCCTCACTTTCACTTTCATCACCTTCCATAGACCCAGTTTGAAAACCATGTCCTTCAGGACTGGATCAGTTGATAAGTAGAGCTTTGCCAAGACACTCTTGATGATGAATGATTGAAGATGCCCACCAGAGTACATTTTGCACTCTTGCCACCCTCAGTGCCTTCTCCTCCAAATGGAGGGGTACTGATCCATCTGCACATGGTAATCAGCAGGCGTTTCCTTGCCCACGTAGTCCATTGTCACTATTATGGACTTTAGATTAGATTAGATTACTTACAGTGTGGAAACAGCCCTTTGGCCCAACAAGTCCACACCGACCCGCCGAAACGCAACCCACCCAGACCCATTTCCCTGCATTTACCCCTTCACCTAACACTACAGACAAGTTAGCATGGCCAATTCACCTAACCTGCACATTTTTTTTTTGGGCTGTGGAAGGAAACCGGAGCACCCGAAGGAAACCCACGCAAACACGGGGAGAATGTGCAAACTCCACACAGACAGTCGCCTGAGGCGGGAATTGAACCCAGGTCTCTGGTGCTGTGAGACAGCAGTGCTAACCACCGTGCCGCACATTTCCAGGGCTACTCCCTCCTGACTATGTACCACTGTGTCATGACCTCTGTTGGATCTGTCCTGTCATGGATGGTGGTATTGTTATCTGGGTGGTACCACTCTGCGTATGGCCACCAGGATACATGAACACCAACTAGCCACAAAAAGACATGACCCTCTCTCACTAGTATCCTCACATACGGATGAGGAAGGATACCACTGCGAGTGGGACAACACATCCATCCTACGACAATAGACAATAGGCGCAGGCGTAGGCCATTCAGCCCTTCGAGCCTGCACCGCCATTCAATATAATCATGGCTGATCATTCCTAATCAGTATCCTATTCCTGCCTTATCTCCATAACCCTTGATTCCACTATCTTTGAGAGCTCTATCCAACTCTTTCTTAAATGAATCCAGAGACTGGGCCTCCACTGCCCTGTGGGGCAGAGCATTCCACACAGCCACCACTCTCTGGGTGAAGAAGTTTCTCCTCATCTCTGCCCTAAATGGTCTACCCTGTATTTGTAAGCTGTGTCCTCTGGTTCGGCACTCACCCATCAGCGGAAACATGTTTCCTGCTGCCAGAGTGTCCAATCCTTTCATAATCTTATATGTCTCAATCAGATCCCCTCTCAGTCTTCTAAACTCAAGGGTATACAAGCCCAGTCGCTTCAGTCTTTCAGTGTAAGGTAATCCCGCCATTCCAGGAATTGACCTCGTGAACCTACAACGAGCCAAAGATACACACGAGAATTCCTAGAAGCATGGCATTCCAACCGGAACTCTATCAACAAACACATCAAGTTTAGACTCCATCTACCACCCCCTGAGAAAAGGAACAGAAAGTGAGTTCACCACAGGAAATAACATCACCACAGGAAATGACGTCACCAACCCAAAGAAACCCAAACATATAAACAGAAAACAGGAATTTTCAGCATTGCTGTGCCTGAGGCTCACTGAAGATGTTACCTAGTAGGGTAATAAAACGTCTAGAAATGAACCTTCCAGCTCAGTGAGCAAACCTACATCCAAAATCAATAGCAATGACGGGTCCAAATACCTTTCCAAGTCTTCAATGAGAACCCAATTTCTGAGTTCCCGCATACCTTTGTGTTAGAATGACAAGCAATATCAATCATGGTAACAAAGGCAGTACAATGGTTATATTATTTGTGACAAGGTGATCACCTCTTGACTCTTAAAACTTTTCCACTGTCAGAAGGCACATGATAGAACACTCTCCAGTGACCTAAGTGGGTGTCGCCACAAAAGGACTCAGGAAACAATACTCTTCCAGAATAAAGTAGTCCACTTGATAATACTCCTACCTCCTAAATCCTGATCCATTTCTTCCCAAATCATGTTCTTTGGTTACAGAATGTACTATTTACTATGCTTTTACTGTATTAACAACACTTCCCACAATCACAACCCCTTACTACCATGAAAAAGAGTAGTAATATCACAGAACTCCCTCCAAGTCACTCAACACCTCCCATTTTTCAGAGGCATTTGTTTGGGTAATTTCCTGGAAATTCCATTTCAGGTGCCACAAGAGTTACAGGTAGTTCTTACTTAATATTGCCCATCTAACATATCTCTTCAATATTGAGTTACATTAATATTTATGGGTTTATATCTTGTATTGCATGCCATGGCATCATCCACATCAGGACCCAATCCACAAACCTTGGTAACTTAATCAACATCATGAGAAAGCCAATGCCACAGACAAGTGGAACAATGAAAAAGATCCAGTCCAATTTCTGGGTGTTACAACATTCCTGCTAACTTCAGGTATGAAACTTGGAAGTTCTTGGAGGTTGTAAGATCTTGGAAGTTCAGATGGCCCAGGTTCATGTGGAAGACTTGGGATATCCCACCAGCCTTATGGTATTAGTTTCACACTCACAGGAATCAGATTCATTAGAGAGGAAGAAAAGGACAACCAATTCCCATTCCTAGACATGATGGTACAGAGAACACCGAATGGAGAATTCACCACAAAGGTATACAGGAAAGCCACACACACAGACCAAGTCCTGAACTATGAAAGCAACCACCCCAACACACACAAAAGAAGTTGCATCAAGACATTGTTCAAAAGGGCCACAACACACTGCAGCACACCAGAACTGCAAAAAGAGGAAGAAGAACACCTCTACAATGTAGTCACTAAAAATGGATACCCCCGCAATTTAAACAGATGCCTAAGGGAAAGACAATGGAATGAGGACATGCCACAACCCAAAGGACTAGCCATGTTACCATACATCAAGAACGTTTCTGAACTGACAGCCAGACTACTATGACCACTAGGACTCATAACAGCACACAAACCAACAGCCACTCTCAGACAACAACTCACCAAGACAAAGGACCCAATACCCAGCATGAGCAAAACCAATGTAGTGTACAAAACCCCATGCAAGGACTGCACAAAACACTATATAGGACAAACAGGAAGACAGCTAACGATCCGTATCCATGAACACCAACTAGCCACGAAACGACATGACCAGATATCCTTAGTAGCCACACACGTGGACGACAAGCAACATGAGTTTGACTGGGACAACAGTACTATTATAGGACAAGCCAAACAGAGAACAGCCAGGGAATTCCTACAGGCATGGCACTCATCCACAGATTGTATCAACAAACACATCGACATGGACCCAATATACCGGCCACTGCAGCGGACAGCTGGAACTGACAACCGGAAGTGGCAGAGACAAACCACTACAAATGCAGGAGGAAACATCACAGAAGTGCTTCACAGGAGGCTCCCAAGCACTAAGGATGTCATCTAGACAGGGGACGAAACGTCTGCAACACAAATTCCCAGCTCGGCAAACAGAACCACAACAACAAGCACCCGAGCTACAAATCTTCTCACAAACTTTGGTTTCATCGGCTACTACATAATGGCAATTAAGCAAGCATATTTGGAACAGCGAGAACAGCAAGAGAATGTCACATGCATATCATGAAAATAAAAATGCACTGATAGAGTTATTTGTTTTCATTCATCAAATGTGGGCATCACTAGCTGTACTAGTATTTGTTGTTCATCTCTAGTTCTTTGAGGTGGTGGTGGTCAGTCTCCTTCTTGAACCACCTACATGCTGTAGGTTGACCCACAATGCCCTTATGGAGGGAGATCCAGGATTTTGATCCAGTAACAGTGTAGAAGTAGTGATATATTTCCAAGTCAGGATACAGAATGGCTTGAAGGGAAGCTTATGGGTGGTGTTCCTATATATCTAGCACCCTCATCCTTTCAATGGTTGTGGATTTGGAAGGGGCTGTCTACAATACATCTTGTAGATGGTGTACACTGTTGCTTGTGAATATTGGTAGTGAAGGGCTAAGTGGTATGAAATTCACAAACAAACAATCAAGGAGGCAGTTTTGTCCTGGATGGTGTCAAGCTTCTTGAGTGTAGTTGGAGCTGTACTCTTCCAGGTAAGTGGGGAATATTCCATCACACTCCTAACTTCTGCCTTGTCGGTAGAGGACAGTCTTTGGGCAGTCAGAAGGTGAGTTACTCCCTGCCGAACTCCTAGCTTCTAACCTGCTTTTGTAGACACTGTATCTGGATGGATAGTTCAATTCAGTTGCTCATCAACTTTGATTTGATTGGATTAGATTTATTATGCTGATAAGAGGGGAATGAATCACATTGGTTCAGTGCTACACCCTTGATATGAAATTAAGTACTGCTGTACACTTGATCCTTGGATACATCATTTTTCAAATAAACATGAATTTATATGTACAGTATTACATTCAGTTTTTTGCAAGTTTTTTTTGCAAGGATTGCACAGCAGTACACATGTGCAGTAAAATATTTGACCTTAAACATAGGTTCCTTAGCATATTTTCTTGTCCAGGGAAATCAAACTTAGACTTTAACCTGGGTCGAAACCCATTATTCACTTAAAGGCATTCAACTTAAAAGTAGCAATTCTCACGAATACATCTACAATGCAAAAAGAGAAGCATCTGTATGTTTATTGTTACACAAACTTTTGGAAGTGCACCTTTGTCATACTTTTATCTACAGCTTTTTTAAAAAGCCAAATATGATGATCCTAAAACTGATTTGGAGGAGCCAATGTTGGACTAGAGTGAATAAAGTTAAAAATCATACAACACCAGATTATCATCCAACAGGTTTATTTGGAAGCTCTAGCTTTCAAGGTTCTGCCTCTTCATCAGGTGGTTGTGGATATTCTGAAAGATGAAAGACTTAATCTAAATTTATTTAATATATCATTACAGCATCGTGACACTGTAACCCTTTTGCTATAAATTCTGTCTTATGATCCTGTTCCACAACCACCTGAAGAGTCATAGAATCATGGTGATGTACAGCATGGAAACAGACCCTTCGGTCCAACCCGTCCATGCCGACCAGATATCCCAACCCAATCTAGTCCCACCCCTAGCACCTGACCCATATCCCTCCAAACCCTTCCTATTCATATACCCATCCAAATGCCTTTTACATGCTGCAATTGTACCAGTCTCCACCACTTCCTCTGGCAACTCGTTCTATACACGTACCACCCTCTGCATGAAAATGTTACCCCTTAGGTCTCTTTTATATCTTTCCCCTCTCACCCTAATCCGAGGCCCTCTAGTTCTGGACTCCCCCACCCCAGGGAAAAGACTTTGTCTATTTATCCTATCTATGCCCCTCATGATTTTATAAACCTCTATAAGGTCACACCCCTCAACCTCCAATGCTGCAGGAAAAACAGCCCTAGCTTATTCAACCTCTCCCTATAGGCAGTGCCTCGAAAGCTAGTCCTTCCAAATAAACCTGTTGGACTATAACCTGGTGTTGTGTGATTTTTAACTTGATCCTAAAACTAGCATACATGAGCAACATAAATTGACAGTGTCCTAATGGCTTTGGTTTCGTCTGTTACCAGCAAAATGACAGTATAAGGGGAGGGAATTGAGAAGATAGCTATTCCTATGACTGACAAGATCTATCATGTTTTGTAGGTACCTTGATGAACGTGCTTAATATATTAGAGGAAAGAGTGGACGATATTTGGGCTGAAACAAGTCTTTCCTGCCGTTATCTTCTGGTACTTCAAATATTCTTGCTGACAATAAAATTTCATGTGCTCCCAAGACATAGCCAAATAGTAGCAGTGCCAAGGTTGGTTTATGTATCAACTGCAAGAAGCCAAGACAGCAACAACTGGATAGGAACAAGGCCCATCCATTACCATTGGTCAATAGGATATAAAGGATGTCAAACACTTTCCCTATCCAGGAGTAACATCTCCAAAGAAGGTGATGTAGAAGTTGACATCAGTATAATAATTCCCAAAACTGCATCAATCTTCCAGCAGCTCCAATACAGTCTAGGCTTCCAACATCACTACATGGCCATGAAACTTCGACTCTACATTCCTACAGAACTGGAAATTGCAATCTGCATCGGCAAGACACGGAAGAGAAGAACAAAAGAGTCATGTAAGTTAGACATCTTGCACCAGCACTGCCTATTGCAAGATTCCAAGCATCAAATGACAAGACAGAATCACCAACGAAGAAGTGCTAATAAGGACTGGTGAGAGGCCCCTGCAGGACATCGTGACAGAGAGATGACTGATACTGACATGAGGTGATGATAAAATTCAGCTTCAACCCTCATGAATCTTCCAAAGTGATCTCACTTTGCATGTTGTTCTTTGTAAGAGTAGGAGGCTATGTTTGAGGATTTGGAAAATATCGGAAATCAGATTTACGAACTTCTGACCTTTTAACTAAACACCACCTGAAATAAAAAATCTACTTGACAGATTGCTGCATAAAACCAATTGTCACAAGAAATATTAAAACAGAAAGTGCTGAGTATACTCAGAAGGTCTAGTAGTAACAATGGAGAGAAAAATAGTTAACACTTCAAGTCAATGCCCTTTCATCAGACCTGATAAAAGGTTATCAACTTGAAACACTTATTACTTTTCTCTCTTTATGATACTGCCAGAACTGTTTAGCATTTACAGCATTTTCTGTTATTTCCAACTTCCAACACCTCAGAGTACAATGGGATCTTGATCAGGAATGGCAGATGGAGTTTAATTTAGATAAATTGCACTTTGGAGGTACTGCACTTTGGAAATGCAAATCAGGGCAGGACTTATACACTTAATTCTGGATCAGTGGTGCTGGAAGAGCACAGCAATTCAGGCAGCATCCGAAGACAGGCAAAATCGACGTTTCGGGCAGTGGTGGTGGAGGCCCAGCACCTCCATATCCTCGGCAGAGTGGGAGGGGGAGTTGAAATGTTGAGCCACTGGGCGATTTGGTTGATTGATGCGGGTGTCTCTGAGATGTTCCCTAAAGTGCTCTGCTAGGAGGCGCCCAGTCTCCCCAATGTAGAGGAGACCGCATCGGGAGCAACGGATACAATAGATGATATTAGTGGATGTGCAGGTAAAACTTTGATGGATGTGGAAGGCTCCTTTAGGGCCTTGGATGGAGGTGAGGGAGGAGGTGTGGGCACAGGTTTTACAGTTCCTGCGGTGGCAGGGGAAAGTGCCAGGATGGGAGGGTGGGTCGTAGGGGGGCGTGGACCTGACCAGGTAGTCACTGACCAGCTCCCTCACCACCAGACGCCTGGAGGAAGAACGCCTCATCTTCCGCCTCGGAACACTTCAACCCCAGGGCATCAATGTGGATTTCAACAGTTTCCTCATTTCCCCTTCCCCCACCTCATCCTAGTTTCTAACCTCCAGCAACTCGACTTGTCCGGACTTGTCCGACCTGCCCAGCTCCTTTTCCACCTATCCACTCCACCCTCTCTTCCCTGATCTATCACCTTCAACTCCTTCCCCACTGGCCTGTTGTGCTCTGTGCTACTCTCTCCCCACCCCCACCCTCCTCTAGCTTATCTCTCCATGCTTCAGGCTCTCTGCCTTTATTCCTGATGAAGGGCTTTTGCCCGAAACGTCGATTTTGCCTGTCTTCGGATGCTGCCTGAATTGCTGTGCTCTTCCAGCACCACTGATCCAGAATCTGGTTTCCAACATCTGCAGTCATTGTTCTTACCTTATACACTTAATGGCAAGGTCCGGAGGAGTGTTGCTGAACAGAGAGATTTCGGAGTGCAGGCTCACAGTTTTTTGAAAGTGGAGTCACAGGTAAATAAGATAGTGAAGAAGGCTTGATATGCTTGCTTTTATTTGTCTGTGCATTGAGTACAGATGTTGGGAGTTCATGTTGTGGGCGTATAGAACAGTGGTTAGGCCACTTTCGGAATGTTGCGTGCCATTCTGGTCTCCCTGCTATTTAAAGGATGATGTGAAATTTGAAAGGGTTCAGAATTAAAGTACATGGATTTTGGAGAGTTTGAGCAATAGGGAGAAGCTGAACAGGCTGGGGCTATTTTCCCTGGAGTGTCGGAGGCTGAGGGGTGACGTTATAGAAGACTATAAAATCATGAGAGGCATGGATAGGGTAAATAGACAAGGTCTTTTCCCCGGTGTGGGTAAGTCCAAAATTAGATTTAAGGGGAAAGATTTAAAAGGAATCTAAGGGGTAACCTTTTCACACTGAGGATTATGAATATATGGAATGAGCTACCAGAGGAAGTGGTGGAGGTGGGTACAATTACAATATTTAAAAAGCATCTGGATGGGAAGATGAATAGGAAGGATTTAGAAGGATATGGGCCAAATGGTGGCAAATGGGACTAGATTTATTTAGGCTATCTGGTCAGCATGGACAAGTTGGACTGAAGGGTCTGCTTCCATGCTATATATCACTATGACTCTATGACCTACAGCAGTTTTCTTTGGTTTTTGAAACTTTGTAGCTTGTAAATAACATTGGACACAACATGAAACAAACAAAAAAACAGAAATTGTTGGACAAACTCAGCAGGTCTGGTAGCATCTATGGAGAGAGAAACAGAGTTATTATTTTGAATCCAGTGAACTTTCATCAGAACTCGATTTTAAATTTTTATTGGACAACTAGTGTTGGTTTGGATTTCCATGAACTGCTCTTTCTTGCAGAAAGCCACAATTGGTCAAATAGCCTCCTTCTGTGCTGCAACCATTCTATGACAGGGCTTCCTAAAGTGGCATTTTAGTTTTTGTAAGCTCTAAGCAGCAATAGCCAGCTTGGAGTGCTGACTGAGTTATGACAGCTGTGCTCCTGATATAACAGGCAGCCACATTCAGAATCTATCCATCAGCTCTCTCATTCACATTCAGAGATCTTGACAATTTTCAAGTCTCAAAATAGGAACACAGTGGGAACAAGTTTGGAAAGTACAATTCAATGAAGTTTGACTCTGATAGGAATCTGGGGTTGCATTGAGTTCCTGAAATTTTTGAGATTTTCTTGTTGGTGTTATAAAGGATTACATTCTCACTGTCCTTCAGAAGGCTCAAGAACAGAAAAGCACCTCTTCCTCCACTGATTCAGAAATGAGTGCTGATACACCAAGTAAGGTGAGATGTACTGACCTCCACAAGGGCAAAAAAACCTGGGGGCATAGGAAATTCCGAGTGATGGGAGTGGCTTGGACAATAAGAATTTATGATAATCTTTTCTTTAGATCTCAGTCAGTTCGCAGAGAGCTAAAGGAACAATTTTAGAGTGGGGTCCCCATTTCTCCAATGGTAAACATGTACGGTGTTAGTCTAGCCTGTAACTGTGTGACCCATATATCCACTGACTCTATGCCATCTGAGCACTTTCCTGGTAAAATCACAAACTCTGTTTGCAGTCACTGGGCACAATTCCGCATTCTTTATTATAAACATACCATCATTATTCTGACAGAATCCTCCACTGCTCATTAACTGGAATTACACTTGATTGATACTTTCTACAATATATTGTATAATGTGATATACTGATCAAAATATTATTGGCAGAGATGGAAGAAAGGAAAAAAATTGAACCTTTCACCACCTCAGGACATCCAAAATCGCTGCAGAGTGAATGAAGTGCTATCGAAGACTAGTTTGAGTGCTGTAAAACTGAGCAATGTGGCAGCAACAAGATGAATCACCTTTTTTTGGTCATGTTCGCTGAAGGACAAATATTAATCAGGACTGGAAGAACACCACTACCCTTTTTTGAGATATGCCATGGGATTTTTAAAAATATTACCTGTTACTTGTCTTTCTAAGCCAACTTTAAACTAATCCTGTTCTGACAAAGGGTCACTTTGCTTTCTCTCCACAGATGCTGCCAGACCTGTTGAGTTTCTCTGGAAATTTCTGTTTTTGTTTCAAATTGAGACTGTGTCAGTTCATGATACTATGTAAAGCAGAAAAGGAACTTCTCCCAGGTAATCACCTATAATTATGCTTCAAAAATAGATAATCTATTATTTTATTTCACTGCTCTTGTGGGATCTTACAATGTGCAAAATGGCTGCTATATATATCACACATTGTAAGCAACTATACTTTAAAAAGTAATCATGAAAGGTGCTATCAAAATCAAATTTCTTTCTGAATATAAAAAAATTGAACACGCAAGTTTTTTTGGTTTGGACGAAAAAAAAATTCAACTTTGATCATGACTTCAGTCTTATAGTGACAATGTTTACTTGTTATTTCTTTATCTTACATGAACAAGTCCAGGGAGACTTGACATCTGCCATATCAGATAAACATTGCACTGATCTGTATGTGTCAATCCACCGATAAGAGCTAATGAAAACTTTAAGAAATTTTGTTTTTTCAAGAGATAAGCCAAACAACTATGTGTTTATAATAATCTGACCCCGGCCATGATAAGAATGGTATCATGTGATTAACCTACTTTACACAAACTTTCTGCAGAGCTCTAACAGATTTCAGCTAAGGCTGAAAAAGCAGTAACAGTGCTTTTAGAGCCTTCAGTATCACTGCAGGTTTATTACCAACAACCAGATACAGTCATAGAGGTTAACAGATCAGATAAAGGCTCTTCAGCCCATTGTGATTGTGCCAGTCAGAAACAACCACCTAAATACTCTAACCATTTTCCAACACTTGGTCCATAGCCTTGTATGTCTTGGCATCGCATGTGCACATCTGAGTACTTCTTAAATTTTATGAAGGCTTCTGCCTCTACCATCCTTACACGCAGTGAGTTCCAGATTTCCACCACTCTATTGGTGGAAAAGCTTTTCCTCACAACTCCAATAAACTTCACCTCCTTACTTTAAATCTATGCCCCCAGTCTCTGATCCCTTCATCAAGAGAAAAGATTTCTTCCAGTTTACCCAATCTACGCCCCTCACAATTTTATACATCTCAGTCATGTCCTCTGTCAATCTCCTTTCCTCTAAAGAAAACAATTCCAGTCAGTGAGATCTCTCTGCATATCTCAAACTACACAACATCCTGGTAAATCCCCTCTGCACCCTATCCAGTGTTATCACAGCTTTCCTATAATGTGGACATCAGAATCATGCACAATACTCCAGATGTCTAGATGTTACTCCCCGCGCACAGTACTCTAGATAAATAATGTCTTAGACAGTTCCAGCTTAACTTCTCTGCTCTTAAACTCTTGACTAATAAAGGTAAGCAAGTATAACATATGTTTTCTTAACAGCGCAAGATATTTCAAACATTCCATAATTGTAAAGAATACAAGAGAGGAATTAAACACCATCACCATCAATAAAGAAGTTTTATTAGACAAATTAGTGGTGTTACAGGCAGATAAGTCCCCTGTCCCTGACAGCTTGCATCCTACCATCCTAAATGAAGTAGCTACAGAGATAGTGGATGCAGTGGTTATAATTTTCCAAAAGTCTTTGGACTCTGGAGAAGTACCATGGTTTGGAAAATTGCTCATGTGACACCCCTATTCCAAAATACTGGTACTTCTAGCCCTATTAGCCTAACATCTATTATTGGGCAAGTATAGGAATCAATTATTTAGGAAGCAATAGAAGAGCATTGGAAAATCAAATCTCATCAATCAGAATCAATATAGCTTCATTAAATCTATCACGTCTGACCAGTGTATTAGAGTTTTTCAAGGGAGATTTAACCAGGATGGATAGAGGGAAACTAGTCGATGCAATTGTATTTGGACTTCCAGAAAGAATTTGATAAAGTACCTCACAAAAGGTTAAGTTATAAGAGCCCACAATGTTGGAAGTAGTGGAAAGGCATGGATAAAGAATTAATAATGGGCAGGAAACTGAGTGGGGATAAGGGGTTCTTTTTCAGGTTGGCGACTTGTGATCGGTGGGGTTCCACAGGGATCAGTGCTGGGACTGCAACCATATATAATATATACTAATGACTTGGAGGAAGGAAGTGAATGTACTGTAGCCAAGTTTGTAGTCAAATAGCAAATGGAGTATTATGTGGAAAAATGCAAAGTTGTTCATTTTGGAAGGGAGAACAAAAGGACCAAATACTATATACATGCAGAGAAACTGAGAGAGGAGCAACACAAAGGGATTTGAGAGTGCTTGTGCAGGAAACACAGAAAGCCAGCATATAGGTACAGCAGATAATCAGGAAAGCTAATGAAATGTTGGCCCTTATTTCAAGGGGGTTGGAGTATAAAATTGGGAAGCCTCACTTTAGTATTGCTCCTATCTCGTGATTCCACATATAGACAATTTCATCGATCCTTCATGGGCCATTATTCTCTCCCTAGTTACTCTTTAGCCATTAATGCACTTACAGAATCTCTTCGGATTCTCCTTATCCATGAAGGCTATCTCATATCTCGTTTTTACCTTCCTGATTTCCTTCTTAAGTATGCCTCTACTCCCTATATTATCCTCAAGAGATTCACTTCATCCCAGCTGTTTTTATCTGACATACGCCTCCTTCTTTTTCTTGACCAGAGACTAAATATCTTTAATCATCTATTATATCCCACTCCTACCAGCTTTGACCTTCATTCTACCAGGAACGGTCTCTGAACTCTCTTTATTTCATTTTTGAAAGCCTCTCAAATGCCAATTGTCCCATTACTTGTGAACAATCTACCCAAATCAACTTTTGAAAGTTTCTCATACCATCAAATTGGTCTTCATCCAATTTAGAACTTTAACTTGTATACAAGGCTTATCCTTTCCCCTAAGTATTTCAAAACTAACTTGAGTTTTTTGAAGCATTAACAAAGAGGATTGATGAGGGCAAAGCGGTAGATGTGATCTATATGGACTTCAGTAAGATGTACAACAAGGTTTCCAATGGGAGTCTGGTTAGTAAGGTTAGACCTCATGGAATACAGGGATAACTAGCCATTTGGATACAGAACTGGCTCAAAGCTAGAAGACGAATGGTGGTGGAGGGTTGTTTTCAGACTGGAGGCCTGTGACCAGTGGAGTACCACAAGGATCGGTGCTGGGTCCACTACTTTTCATTATTTGTAGAAATGATTTGGATGTGAACATAAGAGTTGAGTTACTAAGTTTGCAGATGACACCAAAATTGGAGGTGTAGTGGACAGCGAAGAGGGTTACCTCAGATTACAATGGGATCTTGATCAGATGGGCCAACGGGCTGAAAAGTGGCAGATGGAGTTTAATTTAGATAAATGTGAGGTGCTGCATTTTGGGAAAGCAAATCTTAGCAGGACTTATACACTTAATGGTAAGGTCCTCAGGGGCGTTGCTAAACAAAGAGGCCTTGGAGTGCAGGTTCATAACTCCTTGAAAGTAAAGTCGCAGGTAGATAGGAGAGTGAAGAAGGCGTTTGGTACGCTTTCCTTTATTGGTCAAAGTACTTTTTACAGGAGTTGGGAGGTCATGTTGCGGCTGTACAGGACATTGTTTAGGCCACTGTTGGAATATTACGTGTAATTCTAGTCTCCTTCCATCGGAAAGATGTTGTGAAACTCGAAAGGGTTCAGAAACGATTTATAGAAATGTTGCCAGGGTTGGAGGATTTGAGCTATAGGGACAGGTTGAATAATCTAGGGCTGTTTTTCTTGTAGCATCGAAGGCTGAGGGGTGACCTTATAGACGCTTATAAAATCATGAGGGGCATAGATAGGATAAATAGACAAGGTCTTTTCTCTGGGGTGGGGGAGTCCAGTTTAGGGTGAGGGGGAAAGATATAAAAGTACAATAGCAACATTTAAAAGGCATCTGGAAGGGTATATGATTAGGTAGGGTTTGGAGAGATATGGGCCGGGTGCTGGCAGGTTGGATTGGAATAGCTGGTCGGCATGGACATGTTGGACTGAAAGGTCTGTTTCCATGCTGTAAATCTCTATGACTCGATAATAGAACTATGATCACTGGTCCCAAAGTGCTCTCCCATTAACACCTCAGTCACTTGCCCTTCTTTATTTCCCTAGAGGAGGTCAAGTTTTGCCTTTGCTCTAGTGGGGCCACCTACATATTGATAAATAAAATTTTCTTGGAACACATTTAACAAATTTCTCCCCATCCAAGCCCTTGACACTCTGGCAGTCATAGTGTATGTTTGGAAAGTTGAAGACCCCCACTATTACAACCCTATTACTCTTACAGCTTTTTGAGATCTCCCTCCCTCAGCCATTTTTCTGTAATATCCGCAATTTCCAAGTCCCATGTTTAAACACAGTTACAGACAGCATGTGAATAGAAGGTGTTATAATTGCAGCTACAAGATATAGGGGCAGTGTTTGCCTGACATTCCAAGGTCAGGTGGGAAAAGAACTGCTCACAACTCCTTGGCTAAAGAATTCTAACATTAGGTGTAGCCATATAACTTTATATACAACTAACTTTATATTAGAATTAACATTATGAATTTTATAGAAATTAGTAGAAATTAGCATATTTTTATATTTCTGGTAATAACTGCAAGGATTGGAATGTAAATTAATAAAATATATTGTAAGATCCCAAGAATTAGTGATAAAGCTGTTTGCCAAACATCACAAGACGATGAGAAGACCTATGGTTGACCATGAAGTTGCCTATCATTGATCATTCGCAGAATTAGCTATGTAGGTCAGAAGGAATGTGGCAAACAATGTCAATGTTGCATGTAACCATTGTAACGTGGTATGTATAAATATTCTGTACTTTATTGGGAAAGATAAAGCATCACTGACATCTCCTCTGAACTGAGCTGTATTAAGATGGTAACTGGGCCCCTCATGAAAGCCAGATTCGGAGCAGTCTCCAGCCTCTTCCACATGTGTGGTAAAGGAGCTCCGAATAAAGATCAATTTATGTAACTCAACACAGGACTCAAGACTCCTCTTTGACATTTCTCCCCAACACCATCCATGCCCAAATTCATCTGCCTTGCCCGTCAGGTCTCTTGCGTTGAAATAAATGCTGCTAATTCTTCAGAGTTACCTCACCAAGGGGCAGCACGGTGGCACAGTGGTTAGCACTGCTGCCTCACAGTGCCAGAGACCTGGGTTCAATTCCCGCCTCAGGGAACTGTCTGTGTGGAGTTTGCACATTCTCCCCTTGCCTGCGTGGGTTTCCTCCAGGTGCTCTGGTTTCTTCCCACAGTCCAAAAATGTGCAGGTTAGGTGAATTGGCCATGCTAAATTGCCCGTAGAGTTAGGTGAAGGGGTAAATGTAGGGGAATGGGTCTGGGAGGGTTGCTCTTCTGAGGCTTAGTGT
Organism: Chiloscyllium plagiosum; assembly: GCF_037043375.1. Lineage (NCBI taxonomy): Eukaryota > Metazoa > Chordata > Chondrichthyes > Orectolobiformes > Hemiscylliidae > Chiloscyllium > Chiloscyllium plagiosum. Next base: position 60,736,140 of record NW_028270163.1, on the reverse strand, counting down.
GGACTTGTTAGGCCGAAGAGCCTGTTTCAACACTAAGTAATCTAATCTAATCTAATCATTCTTTACTGTGCTCTTGCCTGCCTTGTCAATTTAACTTGGTCCCTTCAACATCTGAACCATCCTCAGCCTTCTATCTTCATTCACTACTGCTTAGAATCTCCCCACACTTCTGCATAGTAGTTTCAAGCCTCCTGTGTTACACTAGCAAATCTCCCTGCCAGGATATTGGTCCCTCTCTAACTCATGTAAAACCCATCCCTTTTGTACACATCTCTTCTGACCGAGAAGAGATCCCAAAGATCCAAAAGTCTGAAGCCTTGACCTCTGCACCATTTCCTCAGCCACTCACTTATCTATCTTATCTTCCTATTTATACTCTCATGAGCACATAGCACATTAGAAGTAAGTGTACTCTATGCCTTCATAACTACCCTATTAATCTGTGCCGCTGCCTGCAGGGATCTGTGGACAAGCACCTAAAGACCCCTCTGTTCCTCTAAGCTTCCCAGTTTCCTGCCATTCATCGACTGCTCCCTTGTCTTGTTACTTTTTCCAAAGTATTCTACCTCACACTTATCAAGATTAAATTCCATCTGTCACTCTTCTGACCAATCCATTCATATCTTCCTGTCACCTAAGGCCTTCTTCCTCAATATCAACCACCAAGCCAATCATCAGATCATCTGCAAACGTATCTATCATTCCCCCATATTCTCAACTATATTGTTTATATATTACTTTGTTATAGAGATACATATTTATATGAGGGACACGCCACTGTGGTACTCCGCTGAACACCAGCCTCCAGTCAGACTTCTACCACTATCCTCCGTCTCCTACCATTAAGCCAATTTTGGATCCAATTCAAGTAACCGTGCTTTTACCTTTTTTATAAGTTTCCCATGTGGGATCTTGTCAAAGGCTTTGCTGAAATCCATGTAAACTACATCAACTTATCCTCATCTACAGGCCTGATCACCATCTTGAAAAATTCTATTCAATTTGTTAAGCATTTCCTACCTCTGACCTAGCATTAGAATCAACACAAAGACAACCAACTCACAGAGGAAACCCAGCAAACCATTAGACAGAAAGTCACACTAATATTAAGCAGGAAAAAGGAAGGAAACACACTCAATAGACAAGAAAGGAAAGCACTAGAAGAACTCAAAAAGGATAACAAACATTGTAACCCTACCAGCCGACAAAGGATACATGGACTGTCATTTTAAACAGAACAGACTATGAGAAAGCGGACGTACTGCTTTCAGATACCGACACTTACCAACAGGTGGCGATAGACCCGACCCCACAAATAGAGAACTGAATCACAGCCTTACTCAAAAGGCTTCAGAAATCAGAATTAAACACGACAGGGTTCCAAAAAATGAAACTAGATTGATCCAACACACCATGCCTCCACAGACTACCCAAAGTACACAAACCAGGAGCCCCTCCTCAGACCCATAGTCTCACTACATGGAACACCATACAGACTAGCCAAAGAACTACATCAAAGACTAAAACACTTAGAAGACTCACGCCACTCCATTCACTCCAGCAAAGAATTTCTGAACAAAAAAAACTAAGAAGGGGATAACGAGTTTTGAGACGATTTGTAGCTCAGGTTGAGGTTTTGGATGTAGGTTTGCTCACTGAACTGGAAGGCTCATTTCCAGACGTTTCATCACTCTACGAGGTAACGTCTTCAGTGGGCCTCAGGCTAAACACTGATGATAATTCCTACTTCTATTTATATGTTTGGGCTGGTGATGTCACTTCCTGTGAAGTCACTTCCTGTTCCTTTTCTCAGGGGTGGTAATTGGAGTCTAACTCAATGTGTTTGTTGATAAACTTCCGGTTGGAATGCCACACTTCTAGGAATTCTAGTGCGTGTCTCTGTTTGGCTTGTCCTAGGATGGATGTGTTGTCCCAGTCGAAGTGGTGTCCTTCCTCAACCATATGAAAGGATATACTGAGAGAGGGTCATTTCTTTTTGTGGCTTGTTGATGTTCATGTATCCTGGTGGATACAGTTTTCTGCCTGTTTGTCCAATGTAGTGTTTGTTACAGTCCTAGCACGGTATTTTGTAAATGACATTAGTTTTGCTTGCTGTCTGAATAGGGTCTTTCAAGTTCATTAGCTGCTGTTTCAGTGTGTTGGTGGGTTTGTGGGCTACCATGATTCCAATGGGTCTGAGTAGTCTGGCAGTCATTTCCAAGATATCTTTGATGTAGGGGAGAGTGACTAGGGTTTCTGGACGTGTTTTGTCTGCTTGTTTGGGTTTGTTGCTACGTAATCGGCGGACTGTGTTCATTGGGTACCCATTGTTTTTGAATACATGGTATAGGTGATTTTCCTCTGCTCTGCTCTGAGGCCCACTAAAGATGTTACCTCGTAGGTGATGAAACATCTGGAAATGAACCTTCCAGCTCAGCGAGCAAACTTACATCCAATAGAAGGGGATTAAATAAAGGTTTCTTTTGACGTAACAGTCCTGCTCACATCCAATAACATCAATCTGGCAAAGAAACCCTGATCACACTACTAGAAGAACCAAAGACAAATTGAATTAAATTGAACTGAATTTATTGTCATGTGTACCGAGGCACAATGAAAAGCTTTGTCTTGCAAGTAATACAGGCAGATCACATAGTTAAATAGCATAGATAAGTAAATAATGGGTAAACAGCAGCAAAAACAAAACTACAGATGCAGGAAAATGTTAAGAGTTTGAGAGTCCATTCAGTATTCTAACAACAGTAGGGTAGAAACTGTTTTGAAACCGACTGGTGTGTGTGTTCAGGTTTCTATACCTTCTCCCCGATGGTAGAGGTTGTAGAAAAACATTGCTAGGGTGGGATAGATCTTTGAGAATGCTGGTGGCCTTTCCTTGACAGCGGGCATAGTAAATGGATTCTATAGTTGGGAGGTTGGCCTTTGTGATTATAACTGCCGAGTTCACCACTCTCCGTAACCGTCTCCAATTTTGAATGGTACAGTTGCCATACCAGGTAGTGAGCTGAAAATGTGTTGCTGGAAAAGCGCAGCCCTGATGAAGGGCTTATGCCCGAAACGTCGATTCTCCTATTCCCTGGATGCTGCCTGAGCTGCTGCGCTTTTCCAGCAACACATTTTCAGCTCTGATCTCCAGCATCTGCAGACCTCACTTTCTCCTCAAAGATTTCAACCTACTGCGAATCCTCTTACAAGGATGCCTTCCTTGAAGAAGTTCTCTTCCTCCCTCTACAAAGATTTCAGTGAGTCCCTCTCTCACTGCACCCCCCAGGTCATCTCCTCTGCACAGAAGCTCTTCAGCCACATTCTCAAACAGACTCGCTACCACAGCCATACCTCCTTCCTCAGCACCTGCCCACGGAACCGACTTATCCCGCACGGACTCCGGACTACGTTCCGACATTCCTGAAGAAGGGCTTATGCCCGAAACGTCGATTCTCCTGTTCCCTGGATGCTGCCTGACCTGCTGCGCTTTTCCAGCAACACATTTTCAGCTCTGATCTCCAGCATCTGCAGACCTCACTTTCTCCTCCATACCAGGTAGTGATACATCCAGACAGAATGCTCTCCATGGCGCACCTATAAATATTGGCAAGGGTATTCGCCGTCATGCCAAACTTCCTCAGCTGCCTGAGGAAGAAAAGACGTTGTTGGGCCTTTGTAGCCAGTGCATCCACATGAAGAGTCCAAGAAAGCTTGTTATGGATGACCACTCCCAGGAGCTTGACAGTCACCACTCGTTCCACCTCTCTGCTGTTAATGTGTAGGGAGGCATGAGTAACATCCCACCGAAAGTCAATAATGAGTTCCTTGGTTTTGTTGGCATTGACAGCTAGGTTGTTCTCAACGTGCCATTTTTCCAGGTCTTCCACCTCCTGTCTGTAGTCAGTTTTGTTGCTTTCTGAGATTCGACCGACTATGGTTGTGTCATCTGCGAACTTTTAAATGGCATTAGTCTGGTATTTCTTCCATGGGTATAAAAGGAGTACAGTAGGGGCTGAGTACGCAAACACGAGACAGTGCCAACTTCATCAGCAAGGACAACATCATCAAGCTAGTGGACCTGTGCCTTACCACCCACTTCACATTCAATAACAAGACGTACAAACAACTCAATGGAACACCTATGGGATCACCAATATCAGGATTACTAGCAGAATCAGTAATGCAGAGACTCGAACAAACAGCTCTCCCAACCATCAAACCCAAAATTTGGGTCCGTCACATGGATGACACCTTTGTCAACACGAAACGAAACAAATTAGAGGAAACCTACAACACCCATCAATTATGTCCTCACTGGCATAAAATTCAAAAAAGAGGAAGAGAATAACAACAAACTACCATTCCTAAATGTCACAGTAGAGCGAACAATCAATGGGGAACATCAAATCTGCGTCTACAGGAAGATAACACACATGGACCAAATACATAACTATAGAAGCAATCATCCCAACACCTACAAATGAAGCTGCATGAGGTCATTATTTCAACGAGCCACCACACACTGAGCACAGAGGAACTATGAAGAGCAGAACAGAAATACCTATACAGCGTATTCAGGAAGAACAGGAACCCAATAAACACAGTCTGCCATTTCTCAGCGACAAACCCAAACAAGCAGACAAAACGCATCCAGAAACCCTAGCAACTTTACCCTACATCAAAGACATTTCTGAAATGACTTCCAAATAACTCAGACCTCTTGGCATCATGGTTGCCTTCAAACCCACCAACTTAAACAACAATCAAAACAAATGTCATTTACAAAAAACCTTGCAAGAACTGTAACAAACACAACATCGGACAAACAGGCAGAACACTAGCCACAAAAAGACATCACCCACTATCACTAGTATCCTTACATACAGAAGGAGGAGGACACCACTTTGACTGGGACAACACATCCATCCTGGGACAAGTCAAATAGACACATACACAAGAATTCCATGAAGCATGGCATTCCAACTGGAACTCTATCAATAAACACATCGATTTGGACCCTATCTACCATCCTCTGAGAAAAAGAACCGGAAATGATATCACCCACCCAAAGAAACCTGAACACAAACAGCAAGCAGGGCATACCACCAGCACTTCACCAGAGGCTCACTGATGATGTTACTTAGTATGGTGACATAACATCTGAAAACAAATCTTCCAGCTCAGCAAGCTAACTTACATCCAGAATCTCAACCTGAGCTACAAGTCTTTTCAAAAATTGCAAACCTTTGACAAAGTTGACCATCCTGATCAAATGATGCCTCTGAAAGTGGAGATTAATTCTCTCCTTCAGACTTTTCTCCAACAGTTTCCCTACCACTGATGTGTGACTCACTGGTCTACAATTCCCTGGATTATCTCTACTATCCTTCTTGAAAAGTGAAACCAAATTAGCTGTCATTCAGTCCTCTGGCACCTGCCCTATGGCCAGAGAGGAATTAGAAATTTGGGTCAGAGCCTCCAAATTTCCTCCCTTGTCTCTCACAGCAGCCTTGGATATGACTCATTTGGACCTGGGGATTTGTCCACTTTTCAGCCCTCTGAAACCTCCAATACCTCCTCACTCTCTATATCAATCTGATAGGAGCTTCACAGACCCTCTTCCCGAGTTCTGCACCTACATTGTCCTTCTCTTGAGATAAGGCAGATGTGAAGTAATCATTTAATATTCTGTTAATGTCCTTCAGTTCCAAGCAGAGATTGCCCTCTTGGTCCTTAATGGATTCTACTCTTTGCCTGGTTATCCTCTTCCATTTACCATACTTACAGAACATATTTTATCCCCTAATCTTACCCATCACTGTTTTCTCATGCCCCCTTTTTGCTTGCCTAATTACTTTCTCAGGATCCTTGCAGCGCTTTCTATATTCCACCAGGGTCCTTGTTGATTTGCTCCCTTTGTACGTGCTAAAAGCCTCTCTTTTCCAGTCCTGAATATTCCTCAACACCCAAGGTTCTCTGGAGTTTTACCCTGAAGGGAACATGCTGGGCATGTACTCCCCCCATTTTGAACACTCTAGACTATTCTGCCATAGATTTTCCCACAAGAAGCTGTCCCCAGTCTACTTTGTCGAGATCCTGCTTTATTTTAATAAAATTGATCTTACTGCAATTCTATTACAACGCTAATCATACTGAGTTGTAGTTGCTATCACTATGCCTCTAACTGATATAGTGACACTATGACACCAATGAAAACAATCATTATCACGAAAGACGTAATGTTGGGCAAGCTAATGGAGCTAAGGGCCTTGATGGAATGCATCCCGGGATGCTAAAAGAGACTGCTGGAGAAATAGCAAATGCACTTGTGGTAATTTTCCAAAATTCATTGAATTCTGGGGCAGTCCCAGCAGACTGGAAAACAGCAAATGTAATGCCACTAATTAAAAAAGGTGGTAAACAAAAGATGGGGAATTATTGACCAATAGCTTAAATTCTGTAGTGGGAAAAATGCTCGAGACTATTATAAAGGAAGAAGTAGCTAGGCATCTAGATAGAAATCGTCCATTGGGCAGATGCAGCATGGGTTCATGAGGGCAGGTCATGCTTAGGTAATCTACTGAAATTCTATGATGACATTACGAGCATGGCGGATAATAAGAACCCAATAGAATTGGTGTACCTGGACTTCCAAAAGGCATTTGAAAAAGTGCTGTACAAAAGACTACTGTATAAGATAAAGATGCAAGGCTTTAAAAGTAATATATTAGCATGGATAGAGGATTGGTTAACTAATAGGAAGCAAAGAGCGTGAATAAATGAATGCTTTTCTGATTGGCAGTGACCGGTAGTATGCCTCAGGGATCAGTGTTGGGACCGCAATTTTCACAATTAACATACGTGATTTGGGTTGGCGACCACGTGTAGTGTGTCAAAGCTTGCGGATGACATTAAGATGAGTGGTTGTGCAAAGTGTGCAGAGGACTGTGAAACTTTGCAAAGGGACATAGATAGTTTAAGTGAGTGGGCAAAGGTCTGCCAGATGGAGTACAATGTTAATAAATGTGAAGTCATCCATTTTGGTAGGAGTACCAGTAAAAAGGACTATTACTTGAACAGTAAAAAATTGCAGCATGCTGCTGTGCAGACTGTCCTGGGTATCCTTGCACATGAATCACAGAAGGTTGGTCTGCAGGTGCAACAGGTAATTAAGAAGGCAAATGGAATTTTGTCTTGCATTGCTAAAGAAATTCAGTTTGAAAGCAGTGAGGTTATGTTGCAGCTGTATAGGGTGCTGGTGTGGTCACAACTGGCATCCTGTGTGCAGTTTTGGTGTGCGTACTTGAGAAGGGATGTACTGGCAGTGGAATGGGTACAGAGGAGGTTTACGAGGTTCATTCTGGAGTTCAGGGGCTTAGCTTATAAGGAGAGACTGAGTACACTGGGATTATATTAATTGGAATCCAATAAAAACATATAAAATCATGAAGGGAATAGAAAAGAGAGAAGTACAGAGTATGTCTCCACTGGCGGGTAAAACTAGGACAAGACGGCATAGCCTCAAAATTAGGGGAGAAGACTTAGGACTGAATTGAGGAGGAACTTCTTCACCCAAAGGTTTGGGAATCTGTGGAATTCCTTGTCCCATGAAGTAGTTGAGGCTTCTTCAGTAAATGCGTTCAAAGGTAAAATAGATAATTTTTTTGAATAATAAAGGAATTAAGAGGAATAGTGAGTGGGCAGGAAAGTGGAACTGAGGCCCCGAAAAGATCAGCCATGATCTTACTGAATGGCAGAGCAGGCTCGGGGGGGCTAGACAGCCTACCCCTGCTCCTTGTTCTTATGTCCCCTATAATGCTCTGTACTGCCGCCTTGAACACTGTCCAACTTTGTTCCCCAGAATTAGATCCAGCACTATGCTATCCTTTGTTGGACCTTCTACAAATTGTTAAAAAATCACACAGGTTATGGTTCAACATGTTTATTTCGAATGCTTTTGGAAGGCTGCTCCTTTGTCAGATAGCTAGTGGGGCAGGATCATAGGACACAGAATTTAAAGTAAAAGATCAAAGTGTAATACAACTGATGCAATGTATTGAACAAAGCTAGATTGCTGTTAAGTGTTTAATCACACCCCAGTCCAACCCCGGCACCTCCACACCTTCAGCACATTGACATAAAAAGCTCTCCTGAATAAGAAGTGTGCTCTCTCCCTCTAAAGCCTTTACGTTATGACTTTCCCAATTAATGTTGGGATGTTGAAATAACCTAATTACTCTATCATTTCTATTGTAACACATCAGTGAATTGTTTACATATCTGCTCTTTTACTGCCTTCTGACTCAGGCCTTTAACTATTCCAGCAAAACAATTACTTCCTTTTTTATTCCTAAGCTTTACCTGCAAACCTCATTTGAAGAGTCTTCCAAGATATCTTCCCTCCTTACTATAGTAACTGACACCTTAATTAATAATGCGACACAACCTCCTCATTTATACCTTTTTAATCTCTTTTATATTCTTGCCTAAAGATCCAATATCCTGGAATGTTGACTTGATGGATTTTCTTTAACTTACTTTTCTATTCAACTCAATCAGAGATGTGGGACAGGTGGACCTGAGCCCAGGCCTCCCAGTCAGAGTGTAGGAACACCATCACAGAGCCATAATAGTGCTCCCTTGAGTTGTTAGACTATATTAGTGGTTTAGTAAGTAAGTAGTAAGGATGTTAATAAGGAGGGTTGTTTTCGCCATTGTGATTTCTGGTGCCAAGCTCAAATTCAGGTGTTGGTTTCATTCCTTTTTTGAAACTTTCTAGCAATTGATACAATTTTTCAGGATGTCCAAGAATGTAGGGAGGCTGTGGAGAAGGTAGCACTGACAGGGAATACTTGCGGACACAGAGATGGGTTCAAGTGTGTATACTTCAACGCAAGGAGTATCAGAAATAAGGTGGGTGAACTTAAGGCGTGGATTGGTACTTGGGACTATGATGTTGTGGCCATCACGGAAACATGGATAGAAGAGGGACAGAAATGGTTATTGGAGGTTCCTGGTTACAGATGTTTCAGTAAGATTAGGGAGGGTGGTAAAAAAGGAGGGGGGGTTGCGTTGCTAATTAGAAATGGTATAACGGCTGCAGAAAGGCAGTTCGAGGGGGATCTGTCTTTGGAGGTAGTATGGGCTGAAGTCAGAAATAGGAAAGGAGCAGTCACCTTGTTGGGTGTTTACTATAGGCCCCCCAATAGCAGCAGAGATGTGGAGAAACAGATTGGGAAACAGATTTTGGAAAGGTGCAGAAGCCACAGGGTAGTAGCCATGGGCGATTTCAACTTCCCAAATATTGATTGGAAGCTCTTTAGATCAAGTAGATTGGACGGGGCGATGTTTGTGCAGTGTGTCCAGGAAGCTTTTCTAACTCAGTATGTAGATTGTCCGAACAGAGGGGAGGCCATATTGGATTTGGTACTTGGTAACGAACCGGGACTCGTGATGGGCTTGTTAGTGGGTGAGCATTTTGGTGATGGTGACCACAATTCTGTGACTTTCACCTTGGTTATGGAGAGAGATAGGTGCGTACAACAGGGTGGGTTTTACAATTGGGGGAAGGGTAAATACGATGCTGCAAGACAGGATCTGAGGAGCATAAGTTAGGAGCATAGGCTATCAGGGAACGATGTAATTGAAATGTGGAACCTTTTCAAGGAACAGATACGACGTGTCCTTGATATGTATGTACCTGTCAGGCAGGAAAGAGATGGTCGTGTGAGGGAACCTTGGTTGACAAGGGAGGTTGAATATCTTGCAAAGAGGAAGGAGGCTTACATAAGGTTGAAGAAACAAGGTTCAGACAGAGCGTTGGAGGGATACAGGATAGCCAGGAGGGAGCTGAAGAAAGGGATTAGGAGAGCTAAGAGAGGGCATGAAAAATCTTTGGCGGGTAGGATCAAGGATAACCCCAAGGCCTTTTATGCATATGTGACAAACATGAGAATGGCGAGAACGAGGGTAGGTCTGATCAAGGACAGTAGTGGGAGACTGCGTATTGACTCAGAAGAGATAGGAGAGGTCTTGAATGAGTACTTTTCTTTAGTATTTACAAATGAGAGGGACCGTATTGTTGAAGAGGAGAGTATGAAATGGACTGGTAAGCTAGAGGAGTTACTTGTTAGGAAGGAAGATGGGTTGGGAATTTGGAAAAACTTGAGGATAGACAAGTCCCCCAGGCCTGATGGGATATATCCTAGGATTATGTGGGAAGCAAGAGAGGAAATTGCAGAGCCGTTGGCAATGATCTTTTCGTCTTCACTGTCAACAGGGGTGGCACCAGGGGACTGGAGAGTGGCGAATGTTGTGCCCCTGTTCAAAAAAGGGAATAGGGATAACCCCGGGAATTACAGGCCAGTTAGTCTTACTTCGGTAGTAGGCAAAATAATGGAAAGGGTACTGAGGGATAGGATTTGAGTATCTGGAAAGACACTGCTTGATTAGGGACAGCCAGCACGGATTTGTGAGGAGTAGGTCTTGCCTTACAAGTCTTGTTGAATTCTTTGAGGAGGTGACCAAGCATGGTATGAGGGTAGAGCAGTGGATGTAGTGTACATGGATTTTAGTAAGACATTTGATAAGGTTCCTCATGGTAGGCTTCTGCAGAAAGTCAGGAGGCATGGGATAGTGGGAAATTTGGCCAGTTGGATAGAGAACTAGCTAACCGGTCGAAGTCAGAGAGTGGTGGTGGATGGTAAATATTCAGCCTGGAGCCCAGTTACAAGTGGAGTTCCGCAGGGATCAGTTCTGGGTCCTCTGCTGTTTGTAATTTTTATTAATGACTTGGAAGAGGGAGTCGAAGGGTGGGTCAGTAAATCTGCAGATGATACGAAGATTGGTGGAGTTGTGGATAGTGAGGAGGGCTGTTGTCGGCTGCAAAGGGACTTAGATATCGTGCAGAACTGGGCTGAGGAGTGGCAGATGGAGTTCAACCCTGTCAAGTGTGAGGTTGTCCATTTTGGAAGGACAAATAAGAATGCGGAATACAGGGTTAACAGTAGGGTTCTTAGTAAGATGGAGGAGCAGAGGGATCTTGGGGTCTATGTTCATAGCTCTTTGAAAGTTGCCACTCAGGTGGATAGAGCTTGTAAGAAGGCCTATGGTGTATTAGCGTTCATTAGCAGAGGGATTGAATTCAAGAGTCGTGAAGTGATGTTGCAGCTGTACAGGACCTTGGTAAGGCCACATTTGGAGTACTGTGTGCAGTTCTGGTCGCCTCACTTTAGGAAAGATGTGGAGGCTTTGGAGAGGGTGCAGAGGAGATTTACCAGGATGTTGCCCGGAATGGAGAATAGGTCGTACAAGGATAGGTTGAGTGTGCTCGGCCTTTTCTCATTGGAACGTCGAAGGATGAGGGGTAACTTGATAGATGTTTATAAGATGATCAGGGGAATAGATAGAGTGGACAGTCAGAGACTTTTTCCCTGTGTACAACAGAGTGTTACGAGTGGACATAAATTTAAGGTGAAGGATGGATGGTATAGGGGGGATGTCAGGGGTAGGTTCTTTACCCAGAGAGTGGTGGGGGCATGGAATGCGCTGCCTGTGGGATTGGCAGAGTCAGAATCATTGGTGACCTTTAAGCGGCAATTGGATAGGTACATGGATAGGTGCTTAAACTAGGACAGATTTTCGGCACAACATCGTGGGCCGAAGGGCCTGTTCTGTGCTGTATTGTTCTATGTTCTAATTGAGAGGGCTATTTCAGAGTGCAGTTGAGAGTGTACTACATTCCTGTGGATCTGGCTCACAAGTAGACCAGACTAGGTAAGAATGGGAGATTTCCTTCTTTGAAGGACATTTGGGAATCAGATGGATTTTTCCAACATTCAATAGTTGTTTCATGATCATGATTAGCCTCTTAATTCCATACTTATTCAAATTCAAATTTGCCATAACAGGAATCAAACCCGGATGCCCTGAACATTGTCTGAGGTTTTAGATCAAAACTTAGCAATAATAGCTATGGCTTCCCTAATTAATATGGTGAAATTGGTGACTTACAGCGTAAAAATATATTCAACCTCACAGCAGGAATCATGTCACCAAACTCAATGAGACCCACACTTAGCCCAAAAATTCAGAAGATTCGGCCCAATGTTAAACTTTATCACTGCAACAAAGGGATCTGGGAATCCTCTTACATACATCTCAAAAGCGAGCATACAAATTCAGCAGGCAATAAGGAAGGCAAGTGAAATGTTGATTTTATTTCCAAGAGAATGGAGTATAAAAGTAATGAAGTTTTGCTATAAAACTATAAAAGGCAAGGACATAATTGGAATACCGTGAACAGCTTTAGGCTCCTTATCTAGTGGAAGATATGCTGGCATTGGAAACAGTGCAGAGAAGGTCACTTGGCAGATCCTTGGCTGGATTTGGAGGTTCTGTCCTATGAGGAAAAGTTTAGTAAGTTGGGCCTGTACTCATTGGAGTTTAGAAGAGTGAAAAATTTATGATTATTGGGGAATTTGACAGATCCGATGTGGAAAGATTGTTTGCTCTTGTGAAACAGACTTATACCAAAGGGCATAACTTTCAGAATAAGGAGTTGTCCTTTTAAGACATATATGAGGGAGAAATTCTTCTCTCAGTGAGTAGTGAATTTGTGGAATTATTTACCACAGTGAGATGTGGAGCATATTCAAGGCTGAGATATACAGATTGATAATCAGTAAGGGAATCAAGGGTTATTTTGAAAAGGGAGGAAAGGGAAGTTGAGGATTATCAGAATAGCCATAATCTTATTGAATAATTAAACAAACTTGATGAGCTGAGTAGCCGGTTTCTGCTCCTTCATCTTATGGTCTTTTACAATAAGATTATTAATTAGCTCTTTGTGATTACATAATACTAGACCAAAAATGGTCTATCCCCTAGTCATCTACTCAACAAACTATTCTAGACTCCAGAACGCTCCAGAAACTCATCCTCCCACGGCTCTAGTGCTCAATTGGTTTATCCAGACTATATGCAGACTGAGATTACCTATGATAACTGTGTTGCCCATGATACAAGCTTCTCTCATCTGATTAATTCCAATGCCCACTATATTTAGTGGCCTTTAAATAACTCCAAAAAAATTCTACTGTCCCTTCTTATTTCTCAGCTTCATCAAAACTGATTCTATGCATTGTTCTTGTAACCTGAGATCCTCCTTTTCTAATATTCTAGTTTCATCCCTTATTACGTGTACAGGTCAGCCTCCTTTTCCTTCTTGCCTGTTCTTCCTCACCATCAAGCATCCTTGAATATTCAGATCCTAGTCCTTGTTACCATGCAGATACATTTCTGTAATAGCAATTAGACCCAACTTACTAAAGTATCAGTTCTATATTCTATGTTCACACAGAGAGTGGTTCGTGTGGGGAATGAACTTTCAGAGGAAGTGGTGAATGCTGGTGCAGTTTTTAACATTTAAAAGACATTTGGATAAGTATATGAATAAGAAATATTTGGAAGGATATAGGCCAAGCGCAAGCAGATAGGACTAGTTTAGTTTGGGATTATGGTCAGCATGGACTGAAGGGTCTGTTTGCATGCTGCATGACTATGACTCTATGACCAGCTTGACCTTAATTGGGATATTGCATCCAGTTCTGGGCTCCACACTTTGGGAAAGATGTGAAACCATCACAGGAAGTGTAACAAATTTTCACAAGAATGGACCCAGGATGAAGAACTACAGTCACTTTAATATATTGGAAAAGTTGGGACTACTCTCCTTGGAGAAGTGAAATGAGAGATCAGGTTTGATAGAGGTATTCAAAATCATGAGTGGTCTGGATTGAGTAGATAGAAATAAATTGTTTCTACTAATCAAGGACAAGAAGATACAGACTTAAGCTAAGTGGCAAAGGATGTAATGGGGACATGAGAAACTTTTGCATACAGTCAGTGGTTAAAAGCTGCAATGCATTACCTGAGAGTATAGTGAGATTAAATCCAGGCTTTCAGAAGGGAATTGGATCATTGTCTAAAATGAATAAATGTTTAGAAGAATGGGGAGAAAGCAGGGGACTGGCATTAGATGAATTGCTCATTCAAACTGCCAGCACAGACAAAAGGTTCCTTTTGTTTGAAAATAATTATGCGAGTTTATCATAAAACAAAGAACTCAGGATACTGGAGGTCTGAAACAAAATCAGAAATTGCTGGTTCTGATGAAGAGTCACCAAATGCAAAACATTAACTCTGCTTTCTTTCCACAGACCTGCTGAGTTTCTCCAGCAATTTCTGTTTTTGTTATACCTGTTTATTACTTTGTTTACTGCCACTCAGCCAACTTTGGATCCATGCTACTACTGTGCCTTTTAACTCAGGAGCTCCAACATTGTTCACAAGGCTTTTTTGTGACCCTTTATCAAATGGCTTTTGGGAGTCCATTTGCACCATAACAACTACATCACCCCCATCAATAAACATTACTCCTCCAGAAGAAATAAATCAAAGAATTAGTTAAACCAAACAAACCTACTGAATAAGAACGGATAACACTCCAATGCTTTATTCTAGTCCTGAGAATTGTTTGAGATTGACCCTCCTACTCATCTTCCCCAATTCTCTGAATTCATGGAGTTCCATGAAATGTATTGTCTATCTGAGGGCTGGGCAAGATGAAACAAACAGGCTATAAGGAGAAAGTAAGCATCCAAGGAGATCTGTTGGTTCTTGGCCATTGCACGTGGCCTGCTAGTATCTCGGCTGCATTTAGGGGATTTGATATCAATGGATGGAAAAGCAACAATGGGCCACTTTGGGGTTTTGTGAAGGCTGGAGCAATATTGTTCTTTCACTCACTTCTGGAAATAAATAACATCCCTGGAATTGGCTTTTCTTTAGCTGGACATAAAAGACATAATACACTGTATCCTAGAAGCCCAGTGAAGAATGGCATTGGAGTTAACCGTTGCATGCTGTTTGTACTTATGCATCCAAAGTAAGCATCTCCCAAACCAATAACACCACACTAGTTTCAGTCTGTGTTCTACTTACAGAGGCTATGTGAATCCCCCGCTAATGTCTACCACCTACATACAACTAAAATAATTCAAAACACAATTAACAAAGCATATCCTCTAACCAATACTATTCAAAATTAGCACATAGTCCAATATGATGGAACTTTGATTGCAACTTAAATGGGTCAATTGCCTGATCCAGATGAATGCTCAAGTCACCAAGCAGTATACCCAGATGACTGAAGATTTGTTGATGAAACAGAGAGGCAAACATTATTCCCATATTTTTGGTGCTCTACTGCTCCAGTCCTATGATGTGGAGATGCCTGTGTTGGACTGGGATGGACAAAGTCAAAAGTCAGCCGACACCAGGTAATAGTCCAACAAATTTGAAATCACAAGCTTTCGAGCAATGTCCCTTCATCAGGTGAAGTGAGACAGAAGCACACAGGCACAGAATTTATAAGCAGAAAGGTCAATAGAGGAAGTGAGAACTGCAGATGCTGGAGAATCAGAGTCGAAAAGGCTGGTGCTGGAAAAGCACAGCGAGTCAGGCAGAATCCAAGGGGCAGGACAGTCAATGTTTCAGGCATAAACTCTTCATCAGGAGGGCTTATGCCCAAAACATCTACTCTCCTGGTCCTCGGATGCTGTCTGACTTGCTGTGCTTTCCCAGCACCACACTTTTCGACTGAGAGAGAGATCAAAGGGCAGAAAAATCAACAGATCGTACAATGGTGTGAATGGCGTGTTGACAGGACAAATAATAGGTCTTTGCAGGTGATCAGGAGTGTCAGAGGGTGAGAGTAAAGGGTCAACAGCTGAATAACAAGTGAAAGGATGGCCTATAATCTGATTAAATGAGGCAGAGAACATTAAATATAAGGTGGTGCTGGAGGCGAACTAATAACTAGAACAACATAATAGGTAAATTAATTGCATGCCAAGGGTCTAACCAAAGTAATAAGCAATCCAAAACTGGACAAACTAATTAAGATCATAACAATTTAATCAAGGTGATGCCATCAAACCAGGACAGTAAGGAAGATTTTACAGGTACAGAAATGTATGGTGGGGTCACATGTTGTGCACATGAACCCAAGATCACAGTTGAGGCTGCCTTCATGTATATGGAATTTGGCTATCAGTTTCTGCTCAGTGTCATAGAGATGTACAGCATGGAGACAGACCCTTTAATCCAACCCATCCATGCCGACCTTGTATATCTCGAAGGCCGCCTTTGAGGATGCTTAGCCATAGATCAAAGCTGAAAGCCCTTGACCATTGAAGTGTTCCCCAACTGGACTACCCAGCCTTCAGAACATCCCTGCAAGGGGTGACCTGACCGCCCAGTCACTGCCCACTTCAATCACCCTTTCCACTCCTTCTCCGACATGACCATCCTTGGTCTCCTCCATTGCCACAGCAAAGCAGATGGCAAATTGGAGAAACAACACCTCCTCTTCTGCCAGTCCAGCCTGCAGCCCGGAGGACTCAACATTGAGTTCTCCAATTTAAAATAACCTCCCTTTCCATCCCCCAACTCCCTTTCCAACCCCTCTTCCTCCTCCCTTACATTCCTCTGAACAACCCTTCCAGTGACTAACCTGATTCATTCCTCCCATCGACCAACTACACCATACCCTCTACCTGTGCTCACCTATCACCACCTCACCATTCTGTCCCTCTCCCCACCCAAAACCCTTCCCCATGTCCCCTTTATCTGCAGCTCCCCTTACCCCCACCCCCCAGTTCTGAAAAAGGGCTACACCTAAAACGTTGACTTCTCCATCTCTAGTAGGTACATCCACATATTGAAAAAGAAAATTTTCTTGAAGTCATTTGATTTCCTCCCTAACCAATGATTTAACACTATTGCAGTCCCAGTCCATGTTAGGGCAAGTAGGATTTCTACCTAGGCCTTCTAGTCCCAAGGTAGGGACAGTACCACAATGCCACAAGAACCTTTAAAAGGAAATTAGATAGTTGTTTCAACAGAAGAATGTTAAATTTATTGGAGTCACAGTTGCAGAGATATATAGCACAGAAAAAGACTCTTCGGTCCAACTCGTCCATACCAATGAGATATCCTATATAAATCTACTCCCATTTGCCAGCATTTGGCCATAATCCTCTAAACCCTTCCTATTCATATACCCATCCAACCTCTTAAATGTTGCAATCATACTAACTTCCACCACTTCCTCTGGCAGCTCATTCCAAACACGCACCATCCTCTGAGTGAAGACTGCAGATGCTGGCGATCAGAGTCGAAGAGTGCGGTGCTGGAAAAGCACAGCTGGTCAGGCAGCATCTGAGGAGCAGGAGAATCAACATTTCGGGCATAAGCCCTTCATCAGAAACTGTCTATAAGAGTTTTATGTTCCAGACTACTAGAGTATGATCTCCGGGATGAACCGAGAGGCTACAGGTCGAGTCCTTCAGGGATTCCCTGAGCCATCTCAAATAGGTACTTTAACAGTCCCAGAGGTCCCTTTTATATTTTTCCCCTCTCACCTTAAACCTATGCCCTCTAATTTGGACTCCCTCACCTTAGGGAAAAGACCTTGCCTACTTACCCTATTTACAAATCTCTATAAGGTCACTCCTCAGCCTCCAACGCTCCAGAGAAAATAGCCACAGTCTATTCAGCCTCTCCCTATAGCTCCAACCCTGGCAATATCCTCAAAAGTTTTTGCTGAACCCTTTCAAGTTTCACAACATCCTTCCTATTGGAGGGACATCAGAACTACATGCACTACTTTAAAAGTGGCCTAACCAATGTCCTGTCCAGCCAAAACATGGCCTCCCAACTCCTATAGGAGAAAGTGAGGACTGCAGATGCTGGAGATCAGAGTCAAAGAGTGTGATGCAGGAAAAGCACAGCCGGTCAGGTAGCATCCAAGGAGCAGGAGAATCATTTTTTCTGGGATAAGCCCTTCATCAGGAACTCCAAAACTCAATTATGGGGAGCAAGTGAAAAAGTGAAACGAGACATGGAGAAAAACACTGTTCTTGACTTGATTGACAGTACCACTTGTTTCAGTCTTGTAACACTTTATGGATCCCAACTGGGAGTGATCATTAAGCAATTGTAGGAAGTCAGTTTAGTGACTGGCCTCTCCTGTGTAATTACAGAATGCCACATATAGCTCGAGGGGATTGAGCAGCTCAGCTGGTATTTAGTTATTTAAATTCCAGACTACACAGGAGCAAACTGTGCCTGTAACGAATGATCCAATCTGTCAATTCTCCCAATTGCATGTCGAATCGCATAAATACTCTTTTTCATTCATGCTTTGCTGTATGAACGACACTTCTCCACAGTTATACAGTTAACTTCACCTTGTTGAATTAATAGTTAATGTTCAGCAGGGATTAAATGCAGTGCAGTAGGGGAGCTTTGCTTGATTTACCTCAGAGATTTGCTTTAGCACTGAAAATCAAATTGGATATCAGGTTCAAGTCCCACCTGCTCTGGAGGTGTATCATAGTAGGTTGAGTAAAAATATATTTCACTCCTTTTCAAAAACTCTAATGCAGGGGTGGGGAACCTCCAGCCCATGGGGTGAATTTGTCTCACTGTGAGATTAAATTTGACCCTCAGCAACATCATGGGACAAATGACTGCCGCAAAGGTTTGAGTTAAAGGAGAGGCTGGACAGGGGAGGTCTTTTTTTCCCTGAAGTGTAGGAGGCTGAGGGATGACCTTATGGAAGTTTATAAAATCATGAGAGGCATGGATAGGGTGAATAGTCCGGGTCTTTTCCCCAAGTAGGGTGTCTAAAAATAGAGGGCATAGGTTTATGGTGAGAGTGGAAAGATTTAAAAAAGACCTGAGGGGAAACTTTTCACACAAAAGGTGATGTGTTTATATGGAACGAGCTGCCAGTAGAAAAGGTAGAGTCATGTACAATTACAACATTTAAAAGACACTTGGACAAGTACATGGATAGGAAAGGTTTAAAGAGATATGGGCCAAATGTATGTAAAAGGGATTAGTTCAGTTCAAGAAACCTGGTCAGTATGGAAGGGTTGGGCTGAAAGTCCTGTTTGGAAGCTGCATGACTCTAAAACACTTCCTGCAGACATAACCATCAGTAACATTGAATTCTCCCTCACCTCCCACATTTGACTGGAAGAGCACATCACTTTACTCAAGGCCATCTTTGTGCATTAACAATCTATAGACCCAGAAAATAGCACAGTCTCACTGCTTTAAAAACACTGATCTAGCATAACTTGGTACCTATGTTTTATATTTCAAACAAAATTTAATCTAGAGACAGATATCAATAAAACATTTAGACAAAAAATCCATCCTACTCACTATTGTAGATTTATTTTTTAAAAATTAAGATTACACTTAAAAAAAACACTTCGCTGTTTCTCTTCCTTGAGCAGCTCCTGGTACTGAGGTTTCTCCAAATTCAGCTGTGAATTTCACTTTGTTTTTCTTCTTAGACCAAATTCAGATCTCCAGAGATGCTTGTGACGACACAGCACAGACCGAAGGGTTTGATTTTGTGCTATACATGTCTATGACTATTTTCTCTGCAGCACTGGAGGGTGGAGGGGTTACCTTATAGAAGTTTATAATATCATGAAGGGCATGGATAGAGTGAATAGTCAAGGTCTTTTCCCCAGGTAGAGGAGTCCAAAACTAGAGGCTATAGGTTTAAGGTGAGAGGAGAAAGATTTGAGAGAGACCCAAGGGCCAACCTTTTCATGCAGAGGGTCATGCGTGTATGAATGAGCTGCCAGAGGTGGTGGTGAAGGTAGCTGGTAGAATTACAACCTTTAAAAGAAATCTGGATGGGTATATGAATAGGAAAGGCTTGGAGGGATATATGTCAAATGCTGACAAATAGGACAAGATTAATGTAGAATATCTCATTGCCATGGAAGAGTTAGACCGAAGAATCTGTTTCCGTGCTGTACATCTCTGATTTATAACACTGAGCTAGAAGGACCAAGGGTGCAAGTTTTACTCCAGTGTCCTGAGAATATAAAGTATAACAGGTCAGGCAGCTAATGCCCGAAACGTCGATTCTCCTGTTCCCTAGATGCTGCCTGACCTGCTGCGCTTCTCCAGCAACACATTTCCATCTCTGATCTCCAGCATCTGCAGACCTCATTTTCTCTTCAATATAAAGTATAATCCAGGCTGACACATCAATACATCATTGAGAAAGAAATATACCACTGAATGTACCTTTTCTTGAATGACACTTTAAACTGTTTGCCTCTTAAATTAATTTCAGAGTCATCCAGCTTTTACAGCAGGCCCTTTGGTCTATTACATCCATGCTGGCCATCAAATGTCTATCAATCTTAATCCCACTTTCCCTCACTTGATCTGTAGCCTTGATGCTATGGCCTTTCAAGTGTTCATCTCAATAGTTCTTAAATGTCTTGAGGGTTCCCACCTCAAGCATTTTTTTAGGCAGCAAAATCTAGATTCAACGCAAAAAACTGCAGATGCTGGAATCCAAGGTGGAAAGTAGGAGGCTGGAAGAACACAGCTAGCCAGGCAGCATCAGGAGGTGCAGACGTCAACATTTTGGGCATAACCCTTCTTCAGCACTGGGGATGGGTGGGAGGTGCAGGTTAGTGAGGTGAGGAAAGGTGAACACAGGTAGAAGGTATGACCTGCTTGGTCGATGGGAGGAATGAATCCTGCTGGTGGCTAGAAGGAAAGGTTAATGAACGGGATTGAAGGGAGTGGGATGGCTGGGAAGGGGTAAGGGGAGGGAGGAGGGGCTGGAAAGAATGCTGCACGTTCGGAGTGGGTGTGGGGGAGTGAAGAAATTGAGGCGGTCAATGTCACGTCAGCAGTCAGCCACCCTGTACCATCTAGGGTGTGTATAAGGCCGATGTGACATTGACCGCCTCAATTTCTCCACCCCCTTCACCCGCTCTGACCTCACTCCTTCTGAACATGCAACGCTCCACTCTCGCCGCACCAATTCCTAGTTCACCATCAATCCTGCTGACAAAGGCGTGGTGGTGGTAGTAGTCCAGAGAACAGACCTCTATGTTGCAGAGGCCTTACGTCAAATCTCCGATACCACATCCTACCTTCCCCTTGACCACAACCCCACAATGACCCATCAGGTCAAAATCACTCACACTGTCTGTGCCCTCATTGTCTCCGATAATCTCTCCTCCACTGCCTTCAATCTCATAATCCCCCAGCCCTGCACTGCCAGTTATACCTGCTCTCCAATATCCACAAGCCCAACTACCCCAGCCAACCCATCGTCTCTCCATGCTCCTGCCCCACCAAACTCATCTCGTCCTGTCTCAACTCTATCTTCACCCCCTTGGTTCAGACACTTCCCACCTACATCCACGACACCAACTACACCCTCCACCTTTGAAGTAACTTCCAGTTCCCCAGCATTTTATCTTCACTATGGGCAACTAGTTCTTATACACATCCATAACCCACAAGAATGGCCTTCAGGCTCTCAGCTTCTTCCTTTCCATCCAGTCCCCCTCCACCAATACCTTCCCCCACCTTGCTGAACTAGTCCTCACTCTTAACAACATTTCCTTCAACTCCTCCTATTTCCTCCACAGGGTGGCCATGGGCACTCAGATGGGTCTCAGCTATGCTGCCTCTTTGTTGGCTACATTGAACAATCCCTCTTCAGTACCTACGCAGGAACTGAGCCTCAACTCTTCTGCCATTACATCGTTGATTGCATCGGCGCAATGTCCTGCACCCAAGCTGAACTGGAGCAGTTCATCGACTTCCCCCAGAACTTACACCCTGTCTTCACATTCACTTGGTCCATCTTGGACACATTCCTCCCCTTTCTTGACCTCTCCATTTCCATCTCCGGTGACAGTCTCCAGACAAACGTTTGCTCTAAACCCACAGACTCTCACAACTACCTGGACTACACCTCCTCCCACCCAGTATCCTGCAAAAACACCATCCCGTTCTTCTAATTCCTCCGCCGCATCTGCTCGGACAAGGAGACATTCCACTCCCAACCTTCCCAGATGTCCACCTATCTTGAACAACATGCTTTTCCCTCCTCTGTCATGCAGACAGGCCTCCACCGCACCGCCTTCATTCCTCATTCCACTGCTGTAAACCCACCCTGACAAACGCAATAAAAACAGAGACCCCCTTGTCCTCACCTAAGACCCCACCAGACTCCACATCCAACACATCATTCTTTAAACAATTCTGCCAACTGTAACTAGGCCCCACCACCAAGAACATCTTCCTCTCCCCACCCACTTCTGTCTTCCACAAGGTCCATTTCCTTTGCCAATCTTTGATTGGTGCCACTCTCTCCACCAACACCCCCGAACCCCCAGGTACCTTCCCCTACAAGCGGAAAAGATGCAAAACCTGCTGGTAAACCACTCCTCTTCCCTTCATTCAGGGCCCCAAACAGTCCCGCCACATGAGCCAGAGGTTCACCTGCCTCTCCTCTAACCTAGTTTACTGTATCCAGTGCTCCTGATGTGGTCCTCTCTACATCAGGGCGACCAAACATAAACTAAGGGAATGTTTTGCTGAGCATCTCAGCTGGGCCCACAGCAGTCACCACCCATTTTAATTCTCCTTCCCACTCCCTTTCCGACATGACCATCCTCGGCTTCCTCCATCGCCACAACGAATCAGACCACAAAGCGGAGGAACAACATCTTATTCTCCGCCTGGGCAGCCTACAGTCCGAAGGACTCGACAGTGGGTTCTCCAATTTCAAATAACCCGCCTTCCCATCACCCAACTCCCCTTCCAGCCCCTCCCCTTCTCTTCCATTGCTCTCATCGACCCTTCCTTCTAGCTACCAACCTGATTTATGCCTCCCATCGACCAACTAGGTTGTATCCTCTGCCTGTGTTCACCACCTCACCATTATGCCCCTCCCATTCCCTATATCTGCAGCTCCTCTTACACCCATCCCAAGTCCTGAAGAAGGTTACACGCGTAACGTTGCCTTCTCCACCTCCTGATGCTGCCTGGCTTGCTGTGTTCTTCCAGCCTCCTGCTTGTGTACCAGTGAGATCTAGATAGCCACCATCCTCTGGGTGAGTTCTTTTCCTCAAATCCTCTTGAAAACTCCTGTTTCTTAGCTAAAAACTGTTCTTCCTACTTACTGACCCCACTACTAATGGAAAAATTTTGTCCCTGTCTATGAACCTCAGAACTTTATACACCTCAATCAGAATTCACCTTTTCAGCATTCTCTGTCTTTAATGACAACAACTCCAGCCTATCTAGTCTCTCTTCATAAAAGTGGGGCCTTGGGTAGTGTTATATAACAGAGAGACATAGGGGCTCAGGCACTTAATTCTTTAAATTTTGCATCAAGATTGACTGGGTATCAAGAAGCTGTCTAGCATGCTTGTCTTCATTGCTCAGACTTTTAAGTATGGAACATCATGTTGAGGTCTCTTCTGGATTTCTGTGTTCAGTTCAGGTCTCCCTGTTGTAGGAAGGATATTATTAAGCTGAAGAGGGTTTAGAAGAGATTTACCAGGACGTTGCCAAGAATTGAGGGTTTGAGTATTAAAAATAGGTTGGATAGGCTGGGACTTTTTTTTCTCTCTGGAGCGAAGGAGGTTGAGAATTAACTGATAGAGGTTTATAAAATGAGTGGTACAGATAAGGTGAATGGCAAATGTCTTTTCCTCAGGATGGGGGATTTTAAGACAGGGGTATTTTAAACTGAGATGAGAAAGATTTTAAAAAGACATGAGCGGCAATTTTTATTTATGAGTGGCTCAGGTGTGTAATGAACTTCCAGAAGAAGTGCTGGATGTGGGGACAGGTACAAGATATTTAGTTAAGTACGTTAAAAAAAAAAATGTTTGGAGCAATATGGGCCAAGTGCAGACAGGTAGAATTCATTTGGAATTATCATCAGCATGGATTGTTTGGACTTAAGGGTCGGTTTCCATGCTGTATGACTCTATATCATGGAAGGTGTCAAGCAAAGAAGTCAAGATTCATGGGGGGAGGGGATGTTGAGGCATGACTCGCTACACCTCAGGTGAGGGGAGAAGTTGAGAAGGACAGTTCTTCATGGTAACCTCATCTGGTACAGGAAATGAACCCACTAGCCATTCAGAAACCTGATTTTCTCTGTATACATTTTTTAATAATGTATCACTGAGCAGATTTTGGGTTTGAGTGTTGATGTTGGCGGGACTGGAGTTAGTGGTGTTATCATTGATTTTAGTGTGACCTTGTAGAGGTTCATAAAATCATGAGGAGCATAGATATGATAAATAGCAAAGGACTTTTCCTTGGGGGGGGGGGGGGGGGGGGGAATTCAAGATGGTGAGAGGAGAAAGATTTAAAAGGGACCTGAAGGGGAACCTTTTTCACACACAGCCTGGTTCATATGTGGATAAATTGCCAGAGGAAGTGGTAAATATAGGACATATACATGAATAGGAAAGGTTTAGAGGGATATGGTCCAAATGCAGGCAAGGATGATTAATTCAGTTTGGGAACATGTCAGCATGGATAAGTTAGACCAAAGGGTCTATCTCCATGCTGTACGAATCTATGACACTTGTTTCTAATCCTTATGTATAACTGCAAGTTATTTCCTTCAAATCCATTGACTGCCTGATCCACCAATTAAGTTGACCGGAAACTGAATGGACTTGTCATTTAAACACAGTGGCTACAAGAGTAGTTCAGAGGCTAGAAAGTATAAACTTCCTCACAGACTGTCCACCATCGGCAATGGCATATGTCAGGACTGTTATGGAATACTCCCGAATTGAATGGATGGGTGCAGCTGAAGAAAAACTCAAGAGGCTTAGCACTATCCAGGACGAAGCAGCATTCACTTCCTCCAGGACTTATGTGCAGTAACATTATAATTTACAACATGCCCTTAGCAACTCACCATAGCTCCTCCGATAGCAGTGAACGAATAACGACATATTTCTGAAGCAGGATGGTAACTAGCTTGGAAAACAGGGATGTTAATAGTCTTGGAATTGAAAAGTAACTACATTAACACATTTCATTTCATCCTTGGACAACTCAGTGTGATGAATTAAAAGACGACACGTTGAAAAAAAGGCTGTGTCAATGACCGAGTTAGTATCTTGAGCTTCCAGTGGCTGTCCATAGCTCCATAACCAAAATAATGGCGGCACAATCTCGACCGTTGCTCTCGCGCCAGACCAAGTAGGACGCATGCGCACTCAACGGGCAGGACCGGGCATGCGCAGTGAGGCGACTGAAGCAGGCGGAGGCGGTATCGGTGTGTGGCCGGGGTTGACCCTCGCTCGCTCTCTAAGGTGGGGGTGGGGGCGGAGGCGTGGGGTCGGTAACCGTGACCCGGCCTCCAGCCGCTATGGGATATCTCAAACACATCTCTCCGATCAGGTAGGAAGACGCTGATCTTTTGAGTGACCACCTGATAGCGGCAAGCGGGGAGTCCGCTTCTGAGTCATGGTTGGCGTGGAAAGAGGGAGAGGAGTGGAAGGGGAGGGAAAGACATACTGGGGTGGGGAGAGGAGATGGGGGCGACAAGTGGGTGAGAGAGGAGGGGGATGGGACGGTGAGTGAAGGAGGGGCAGAGAGGCTGGAGGAGGAGGAGGAGGAGGTGGAGGAGAGGGGGGCAGGATGGTAGGGGAGAGGGGTAGGAGAAGGGATTCACTCATTTCTTACTTGTGCAACAACA
This sequence comes from Chiloscyllium plagiosum, assembly GCF_037043375.1. Taxonomy (NCBI): domain Eukaryota; kingdom Metazoa; phylum Chordata; class Chondrichthyes; order Orectolobiformes; family Hemiscylliidae; genus Chiloscyllium; species Chiloscyllium plagiosum. The sequence goes on along the minus strand of NW_028270163.1, from coordinate 60,710,489 downwards.
TATTCTTGAACTGAAGCTGATGATACTTTCCAATTGCTACGTGCAATGCGACAGGGCTGGTGCTTTTGTGGCATGCAGCTGAAGCCTATTTTCATAATCTGAGGAGAAACTATTTATTTGAGTTCTGATCTTAATTTTAGCAGCAGATGTACTTGGCGTTACAGGCATGTTGCAATCCTTCCAGCTTTTTAGTCTGGAAACATATTTCTTTAGAATGCATTCCTAGTATGCAAACTCCGAAGGGGAAATCTGTGCAAATTTCTTTGCAGTTACAGCAATGTGTAACTTCATGAAAAATTATTTTAAAACTAGCCTAGAGCAAAGATGAAATGAGTTTCCCTTCTTTAAGGAAAACAGGGAATAAATTTTTGATGTTATGTGTGTTTATTATATTTGGGAATCTTTTTGTATATTTCTTTAGGAATAATGAAGTTATTCTCTGCATCTCTCATTCTCTGCAGATTCTCTTGAGATAATGCATTTGGCTGATTTACTCTGACGCCAATTTCTGAACTTTAGAATCACAGAATCGTACAGAAAAGAAACAGATCATTTGATTCAAAGCATCCATGCCAGCCAGGTTTCCCAAACTAAACTAGTCCCATTTGCCTGATTTTGCCCATATCCCCATAAATCTTCCCTATTAATGCACCTGTCCAACTGTTTTTTAAATATTATAACTGTACCTGCATCTACCACTTCAACAGACAGTTCATTCCATATATGACACCTCAGCCTTAGTGGGCGGCACGGTGGCACAGTGGTTAGCACTGCTGCCTCACAGCGCCAGAGACCCGGGTTCAATTCCCGCCTCAGGCGACTGACTGTGTGGAGTTTGCACGTTCTCCCCGTGTCTGCGTGGGTTTCCTCCGGGTGCTCCGGTTTCCTCCCACAGTCCAAAGATGTGCAGGTCAGGTGAATTGGCCATGTTAGGTAAGGGGTAAATGTAGGGGTATGGGTGGGTTGCGCTTCGGCGGGTCGCTGTGGACTTGTTGGGCCGAAGGGCCTGTTTCCACACTGTAATGTAATCTAAACCTCAGCCTTTGTTCCTGTGGGGAAAAATCCCAACCTATTCAGCCTCTTCCTATAGAGCAACCCTCCAACCCCAGCAACATCCTTGTAAATATTTTCTGAACCCTTCCAAGTTTAACAATAACTTCTCTATAAGTTCTTGCGTACAGCCATAAACATGACATTTTAACTCAATGCACTGACCAATGAAGGCAAGTGTACCAAATGACTTCTTCATTTCCTTAGTTGCCTATGACTTCACCTTCAAGGAGCTATGAATCTGCACCCAAGGTCTCTCTGTTCGGCAACATTCCCCAGGACTCTTCCATTAAGTGTATAGATCCTACCATGATTTGCCTTACCAAAATGCAACACCTCACATTTATCTAAATTAAACTTCATTTGCAGGTTCTCTGCCCATTTTCCCATCTGACCAAGGTCCCGTTATAATCTGAGATACCTTTTTTACTGTCTACTACATTACCAATTTTGATGTCATCTGCAAATTTACTAACCATTCCTCCTATATTCACATCCAAATCATTTATGATTAGATTACTTACAGATTAGATTTTTAGATTAGATTAGATTAGATTAGATTAGATTAGATTAGATTACTTACAGTGTGGAAACAGGCCCTTCGGCCCAACAAGTCCACACCGACCAGCCAAAGCGCAACCCACCCAGACCCATTCCCCTACATTTACCCCTTCACCTAACACTACGGGCAATTTAGCATGGCTAATTCACCTAACCAGCACATTTTGGGACTGTGGGAGGAAACCGGAGCATCCGGAGGAAACCCACACAGACACCGGGAAAATGTGCAAACTCCACACAGACAGTCGCCTGAGACGGCAATTGAACCCGGGTCTCTGGCGCTGTGAGGCAGCAGTACTAACCACTGTGCCACCGTGCCGCCCACAAAGAACTACAGAACTATATGAATAACAAAAATCAGTAGACCCAGCACCAATCCTCACAGGCCTCCAGTCTGAAAAACAACCTTCCATCCCTAATGTCTGTCTCCTACCTTCAAATCAATTTTGTATCCAAATGGCTAGCTCTCCTTGGATTCTGTGATATCTAAAACAAAACCAGAAGTAGCTGGAAAAGCTCAGCAAGTCTGCAGTATCTGTGAAGAGAAATCAAAGTTAATATTTTGGGTTCAGTGACCTTTCCTCAAAACTGGGCAAGTGTTCTGAGAAAGGACCGCCAGATCTAAAATATTAACTTTGGCTTCTCTTTACAGATGCTGCCAGACCTGCTGAGCTTTTCCACCTACTTTGGTTTTGTCTCTGATTTACAACATCTGTAGTTCTTTGTTTTTTTTCTATGTGATCTAATCTTGCTAACCAGTCTACCATGCCAGAGGGATGGAATTTACAAATAAGGAGGTTATGCTGCAGTTGTATAGGGTGCCCGTGAGGCCATACCTGGAGTAAGGATGTATTGGCACTGGAGGGAATGCAGAGCAGCTTCACTAGGTTGATTCAGGAGTTGAGAGGTTGGCTTATGAGGAGAGACTCCGTAGACTGATTCTATATTCATTAGAATTTCAAAGAATGAGGGGGGGATCTTATAGAAATATATAAAATTATGAAGAAAATAGACAAGAGAAGTGGGGAGGTTGTTTCCACTGGCAGGTGAAACTAGAAATAGTGGGACGTAGCCTCAAAATAAGGGGAGCAGACTTACAACTGAATTGAGGAGGAACTCTTTCACCCAAAGGGTTGTGAATCTGTGGAATTCCCTGCCCAGTGAGGCAGGTGAGGCTACCTTGTTGAATGTTTTTAAGGCAATGATGGATAAAGTTTTGAACAATAAATGTTTTAAGGGTTACAGTAAGCAAGTGGGTAGGTGGAGCTGAGTCCACGAAAAGACCAGCCATTATCTTATTGAATGATGGAGCAGGCCAGTTGGCCTGCTCCTGTTTTTTGTGTTCTTATGCAAAACTGCTCTGCCTTCATCAATCTTCTTTGTCACTTCTTCAAAAAAATTAATTCAAATTACTGAGACACGATTTCCCACGCACAAAGCCAGGTTGACTATCCTTAATCAGTCATAGAGATGTACAGTACAGAAACAGACCCTTCAGTCCAACCCGTCCATGCCGACCAGATATCCCAACCCAATCTAGTCCCACCTGCCAGCACCCCGGTCTATATCTCTCCAACCCTTCCTATTCATATACCCATCCAAATGCCTCTGAAATGTTGCAATTGTACCAGCCTCCACCACATTTCTCTGGCAGCTCATTCCATACCCGTACCACCCTCTGCGTGAAAAAGTTGCCCCTTAGGTCTCTTTTATAGCTTTCCCCTCTCACCCTAAACCTATGCCCTCTAGTTCTGGACTCCCCCATCCTAGGGAAAAGACTTTGTCTATTTACCCTATCCATGCCCCTCATAATTTTGTAAACCTCTATAAGGTCACCCCTCAGCCTCCAACGCTCCAGGGAAAACAGCCCCAGCCTGTTCAGCCTCTCCCTACAGCTCAAATCCTCCAACCCTGGCAACATCCTTGTAAATCTTTTCTGAACCCTTTCAAGTTTCACAACATCTTTCCGATAGGAAGGAGACCAGAATTGCACACAATATTCCTACAGTGGCCTAACCAATGTCCTGTACAGCTGCAACATGACCTCCCAACTCCTGTACTCAATACTCTGAGCAATAAAGGAAAGCATACCAAACGCCTTCTTCACTGTCCTATCTACCTGCAATTCCACTTTCAAGGAGCTATGAACCTGTACTCCAAAGTCTCTTTGTTCAGCAACACTCCCTCGGACCTTACCATTAAGTGTATAAGTCCTGCTAAGATTTGCTTTCCCAAAATGCAGCAACTCGCATTTATCTGAATTAAACCCCATCTGCCAATTCTCAGCCCATTGGCCCATCTGATCAAGGTCCTGTTGTAATCTGAGGTAACCCTCTTCGCTGTCGACTACACCTCCAATTTTGGTGTCATCTGCAAACTCACTAACTCTACCTCTTTTGCTGACATCCAAATCATTTATGTAAATGACAAAAAGTAGAGGACCCAGCACCGATTCTTGTGGCACTCCACTGGTCACAGGCCTCCAGTCTGGAAAAACAACCCTCCACTACCACCCTCTGTCTTCTACCTTTGAGCCAGTTCTGTATCCAAATAGCTAGTTCTCCCTGCATTCCATGAGATCTAACCTTGCTAACCAGTCTCCCATGGGGAACCTTGTCGAATGCCTTACTGAAGTCCATATAGATCACATCTACTGTTCTGCCCTCATCAATCCTCTGTGTTACTTCTTCAAAAAAACTCAGTCAAGTTTGTGAGACATGATTTCCCACGCACAAAGCCATGCTGACTATCCTTAATCAGTCCTTGCCTTTCCAAATACGTGTACATCCTGTCCCTCGGGATTCCCTGCAACAACTTGCCCACCACAGAGGTCAGGCTCACCAGTCTGTAGTTCCCTGGCTTGTCCTTACCACCCTTCTTAAACAGTGCCACCACATTAGTCGACCTCCAGTCTTCCGGCACCTCACCTGTGACTATCGATGATACAAATCTCTCAGCAAGTGGTCCAGCAATCACTCCTCTAGTTTCCCATGGATTTTCAGGTACACCTGATCAGGTCCTGGGGATTTATCCACCTTTACCTGTTCCAAGGCATCCACCATTTCCTCCTCTGTAATCTGGACATTTTGCAAGATGTCGCCATCTGTTTCCCTACAATCTATATCTTCCATATCCTCCTTGCCTTTCCAAATACATAGAAATCCTGTTCTTCAGGATCCCTCCGACAACTTACCAACCACTGATGTCAGGTTCACTGGTTTATAATTCCCTGGCTTTTCCTTACCATTCTTCTTGAATAATGGCACCATATTAGCCATCCTCCAGTCTTCTGGCACCTCACCCACGGCTATCGATGATACAAATATCTCAGCAAGGGGTCTGGCAATCTCTTCCTCAGCCTCCCACAAAGATGCCATCATGATTTTATATACAGTATATACTGTATAGTCATCCCTGAACTTGTCTTACAGGGGGTTCAGTTGTGCTATTCCCATGTTTTGGACTTCTCTATCTAAACTTTTTTTATAACAGATCTTTTGCATAACAGTTTAGTTTATTAAACTCCTGGTTGACTTCCAAATCTTTTGTAACATCAATGTTCCTTGTAGTTAATTGTGAAATGCTGAAAGGCATTTTCTTAAACCAAAGGTTTCATAGTTGATAGGAGAGTGTGTCACAATCACATGACAAGTGTAAAGGTATCTGTGGAGGGAAAGGAGTTAACATTTTGGAGAGTGAGTTCTGAAGAAGGGTCACTGGACTCGATGCTAACTGTTTTCTCTGTACAGATGCTGCTAGATATGTTGGGTTCTCCAGTAATTTGACTTTTGTTTCAGATTTCCAGCATTCACAGTCCCTGTTTAATAATCACACCAGGTGTGCCATCAGTGTGGTTTGTGAACTAATAATTTGTAGAAGATCGTACATCACTCTTTTAGTTTATGTCTAAGTTTAAAAATAATCAGCAGTAAAACTTTAGAATTGACTGAGATTTGTTAATTCAAAACTATTACTGGACTTTTTAAAATTTGTTCGTGGGATGTGGGCATTGTTGGTTAGGCCGACATTTATTGCCCATCACTGGTTACCTGCAGGCAGATAAGAGTCAGCCACACATTTTACAACAATTGGCAACAGTTATGTGGTCACCACTCGGCTAGTTTTTATTCTGGATTTTTTTAGTACATTTGCCAGTTGCCATGGTGAAATTGCCATGGTGCCATGTTTCCACAGCATTACCCCTGGTGTCCTGAATTACGAGTCCAGTGACATCACAGCTATGTCACTGCCTCCTTTTTTTTCAAGTAAAAGTGATGAGGCTATTCGACAAAAGTGTATATCCAAAGATTAGAAGTGGGTAAGGATAAAAGGTGCTTATAAAGGTGAAAGACTTTTTGCTGCTTGAAGTTTCCCTTTCAGAAGTGAAGTAATTGAAGTGTCATTTTGAGAGTTGCAGTTACCTCAGCAAATGAATACTTGGTGTTTTCTATTACGGTTGGTCTCAGCAAGATTTGGGGAGCATTTCATATTCCTCCCTTGTTCTGCCGTTTTTGAGCTTGCCAGGCCATTGACAATCCCCAATAAAAGGCAATTTAACTACCACCCTTTGACATCCAATAGTGTTGCATTTACTGAATCCCCCATTGTTGACATCCTGGGGATTATCTTTGACCAGAAACTTAACTGGACTCTCCATATAAATACAGTGGCTATGAGAGTAGGACAGAGGCTAGCAATCCTGCAGCGAGTAATTCAGCTCCTGACTCCCCAAAACCTGTCCACCATTGTCAAGAAACAAGTCAGGAGTGTGATAGAATTCTCTCCACTTGCCTGGATTAGTGCAGCTCCAACAACACTCAAGCTTGACACCATCCAAGGTAAATCTGCCTGCTTGATTGGCACCACATCCACAAATATTCACTCACTCCACCAACAAATTAGTAGTAATGTGTATTATTTACAAGATAAACTGTAGAAATTCGCCGAAGATCCTTAGGCCCTTACAAACACAGGGCCACCTCCATCTAGAAAGCTAAGGGCAGCATCACCATCTGCATGGGAACATCACCATCTGCTAATTCTCCTTCATGCCACTCATCATCCTGAATTGGAAGTGTATAACTATTGCTTGGTCAAAATCCTGGAATTCCCTTTCAAACAACATGTTCTGCAACAGTTCAAGAAGGCAGCTCATCTCCATCTTTAAGGGGCAAATAGGGATGGGCAATAAATGCTGTTCCAGCCAGCAATGTCAGGCCCCACCCTTGATTTACTTGTCTAACAGGAATCTAAAAAATTCTGCCTTTCAACTATCCAACACCCTGCCTGCACCACCATCTGAGGCAGAGTGTATTAAAGTTGCAGAGCACTCTGAGAGAAAACAAATTCCTATTGTATCTGTCATAAAAAGATAACTCTTAATATTAAACAGTGCTCCTGTTTCTGGAGGGACCCACAAGATGAAACAGGTTTTCTGTGTTCACCATGCCAAGATCGGGTCCTTCGTTCTGGTGAGTTGTTGTCTGAGGGTGCAACCCAAAGGACTAGCTACACTACCATACATCAGGAGCATTTCAGAACTGACAGCCAGACTACTGCGACCACTAGGACTTATAACAGCACAGAAACCAACAGCCACCCTCAGACAACAACTCACCAGAACAAAGGACCCGATACCCAGCATGAGCAAAACTAATGTAGTGTACAAAATCCCATGCAAGGACTGCACAAAACACTACCTAGGACAAACAGGAAGACAGCTAACGATCCGCATCCATGAACATCAACTAGCCAAGAAACGCCACGACCAGCTATTCTTAGTAGCCACACATGCAGACGACAAGCAACATGAATTCGACTGAGACAACACTACTATTATAGGGCAAGCCAAACAAAGAACAGCCAGGAAATTCCTAGAAGCATGGCACTCATCCACAAACTCCATCAACAAACACATCGACCTGGACCCAATATACCGGCCACTACAGCAGACTGCTGAAACTGACAACCGGAGGCGGCAGGGACAGGCCACTATAAATGCCGGAGGAAACACCACAGAAGCGCTTCAAAGGAGGCTCCCAAGCACTGAGGATGTCACCTAGACAGGTGACGAAACGTTTGCAACAAAAATTTCCAGCTCGGTAAACAGAACCACAAAAACGAGCACCCGAGCTACAAATCTTCTCCCAATCTTCATACATAGGAACATCACCCCTACCAATGTAGCAAACCTTCTCTGAACCACCTCCAACACACTCATGTCCTTGATTAAATAATGTAGTCTTACCAATGCCCCGTATAACTGAATTATAAACATCATTACTTTTATTCTCAATTCCTCTCGTAACAAACATGGTTTAGTAGCAAAGTGACAAGTTTCCTCACTGCTGGGCTACAATACCTGACATCAAGCCTCACCTGCTGCAGAGGTGTGTCATAACATGTCTGAACAAGTTGATTAAAAATATACAAAGGTTAGTGTTTGTAGTAATGATTTTATGGAATAATCTTGAGGTGAAGGTCAACGATCGTTTATTGAGCCAATGTTGGGAGTGTTGACTCTGAAAAAGATTCCAAGGTGGCACTGTAACTCATTCATCAGATATTTATACATTGTAAATCATGTAGACAGTAAACTACTTGAATTCCAAAATGGTCTGTTTCTGACAAACATCTTGTGTTTCTCACATTCCAAAAGTGGCACGGCACCTGTTACCTCTGGTCTCACAACTCCCTATCTTCCCAGGTGCCATTCTCTCTAAGGCCTGTGCTTCAATCCCAATGGTGACTAAACCCCATTGCTTTTTCTTTCTTGCTGAAGTCGGGCTCATCCTCTTTTTTTTCCATTTCCAAATAAGGCCTCAGGCTTAATGCTAGTTCAGGCATATTGTACTTTCATACAAACAGTCTGTCTACTGCATCAGCATCTGAGCGTGTTTAAATTATTTTATTTTCAACTTAACTACTTTCTTGAATAGAAAATGAATCTTAAATAATATTTGCTTATAAAATTAACTAAAACATTCTACTCCATTCTAATCCTAGATGGTGTGGATTTATAAATTAATTGATGTCATACCCAAATTTCCCCCTAACAATGGCATTTAATTTGCCTTTTAAGTTATTTGCTTTTTTTTTTGTGACGTGCACCAAAACACCCACATTCCTGAATTCTGCAGTCATTCTTCATCAAAGTAATATTCTGCTTTATTACTTGCTAAATTTTCCCAAGTAGTATTCCATTTGCTGGATGTTTGCCCAGTTACTTAATTTCAACTGATTAAATGAATTATATTGATGTCCTTTAATGCCTTTTGTTCTTGCATAAGCTTTGAATTTTAGATCTCTAGGAGGACCGATTGCGGTGGGTTATCTTATCCAAGGGTTAAACAAATTCCAAATGTTTTCCTTTTGTGCACAAATCTCTACTTTCTTTAAAGCTATAGTGAATTAGGAATTTTCATGTGACTTCTGGTAGCCATCTTGTCAGATTCTGTGACCATTTTTAAAAAGTCAGGTTAGCCTTCTTTTACAAAATATATCTTATGATTGTGACAGTTGATTGGGGATTGGGTAGAGGAAGAAACAGATTTAGGATGGGGAAAAAGAAGGTCAAGTTTATAGAGCTCTGGCAGGTGCAAGTACAATTGAAAGAGACTTGGAAGAAATATAGACTTGAGTTTAGAAAGTAATACCATGTTCCTGAATTTGAAGAGGAAAAAGAGGTTGAAGTTAGAATAGAAATTTCCAAAAATGGGTAAGTGAAGAATAGTTGTAATATTGAAAGGGAGTAAACAGAAAAGTTGCCCCTAGAAATGGTGGATTGATTGGTCACCTTTCAAGATTCTTTAGGCTCTGGAACAGTTTCTCAGGATTGGCGGGTAGCCAATATAGCCCCATTATTTAAAATTTAAAAAGGAGCTAAAGAGAAAACAGGAAAATACAGACTGATTTTAGCCTGACATCAGTAGTAGGGAAAATCCTGGAGTCCGTTATAAAAAATGTAAAAGAACATTTAGAAAGGAAACCTTTGTGAATGTGCAGGAGACTTTCAATAAGAAATTGACATGTAAAATTAAGGCACATAGGACTGGAGATGGTGTACTAACATAGATAGGGAATAGCTACCAGATAGAAAACAAAGAGTAGGAATAAACAGATCACTTTCTGACTGTTGGGTAGTGACTGGTGGAGTATGACAGGGAAGATGTGTCCAGAAATTCACCATTCAGCCCCTCGAACTTGTTCTGCCATTCAGTGAGATCATGGTCGATCTGTAGCCTAATTCTATTCACATTATATATTAATGATTTAGATGAAGGAACTAAGTGTAATATGCAGACAACACAAAGCTAGGTGGGAGAGTGAACTGCAAGGTGGATGAAAGATCCTTCATGTGTGATTTTATCAGGCTGAGTGAATGAGCCAATGCATGGCTGATGGGATATAATGTGCTTAATGTGAGGTTGTTCGCTTTGATAGCAAAAACTGGAACACTGATTATTATCTGGATGGCAAATAGATTCAGAAAGGGAGAGCTTCAATAGGACCTGGATGTCCTTGTATACCAATTGTTGAAAATAAGCATGTAGATGCAACATGTAGAATAGATTCCCTACTGTGTGGAAAGAGGCTACCTGGCTCATTGGGTATGCACCAAACCTGCAAAAGAGTATCCCACCCAGACGCTCACCCTATCCCTATAACCCTGCATTTTCCAACCACTTCCTTATACACTATGGGGCAGTTTAGCATGGCCAATCCATCTATTCTGGAAGGAAACTGACGCAGAGGAAATCCAAGCAGAGAATGTGTAAACTCCACACAGGCAGTCATCAAGGCTAGAATCGAACCCAGATCCCTGGCACTTTAAGGCAGCAGTGCTAACCACTGTGCCATAGTGCTGTGTAGTGAGAAGATGAAAAAGGCAGAATTTAGAAGAATGAGGGGGCATCTCATAGAAACCTGTAAAATTCTAACAGGACTAGACATGGTAAACGCATGAAGCATATTCCTGATGACTGGGGAGTCCAGAATCAGGGGCCACAATCTAAGGATGCAAGCTCAGCCATTTAGGACTGAAATGAGAAATGTTTACAACTAGAGAGTGATGAATCTATGGAATTCTGTGACATACAAAGCAGTTGAGGCCAAAAGTTTGAATGTTTTCAAGGAGGAGATGGATATCATTCTTGGGGCTCAAGGGATCAGAGTGTCGGGGTTGGCAGTGGGGGGGTGGGGGGAGACAGGAAAATGGTACTGAGTTGGATGATCTACCACAATCATGTTGAATAGTAGAGCAGGCTCGAAGGACTGAATGGGATATTCCAGCTCCTATTTTCAATGATTCTATAAGTACTATTTAGAAAATTTGGGGTGGTATTGACAATAGTCAGATGCTGAATTGTGACCATAGTGTTTCCTATTTATGTGTTAACTCTTTAGCTCTTAAGGTGATGAGCCATGAAGATATTCTTGTTTTGAGGCCTTCACAACCACAATCACTATGGAGGCTGTATGTCAGAGAGAAAAAATACAAATATTATCTGAGAACAATATTATTCCATTAATATATGCTTCCGCAATACGAATGAAAACAATATATTCAAAAATATCTTTTTAAATATTTTTATATTCCGTGATTGAACATGGAAGTCCTGGAGCATACTTTTTCATGGTTTTGTGTGTCTATCTATTAGATTAGATTAGATTAGATTAGATTAGATTAGATTAGATTACTTACAGTGTGGAAACAGGCCCTTCGGCCCAACAAGTCCACACCGACCCGCCGAAGCGCAACCCACCCATACCCCTATATTTACCCCTTTAACCTAACACTATGGGCAATTTAGCATGGTCAATTCACCTGACCCGCACATCTTTGGACTGTGGGAGGAAACCGGAGCACCCGGAGGAAACCCACGCAGACACGGGGAGAATGTGCAAACTCCACACAGTCAGTCGCCTGAGTCGGGAATTGAACCCGGGTCTCTGGCGCTGTGAGGCAGCAGTGCTAACCACTGTGCCACCGTGCCGCCCACTTTTTTTTAGAGGGGAAGCTTGAAACCACACAGTGAGTGTGTGGGGGGAAAGGGGAAATCTATAGAGCGGCATGGTGGCTCAGTGGTTAGCACTGCTGCCTCATAGCACCAGGGACCTGGGTTCGATTCCCACCTCGAGCGACTGTCTGTGTGGAGTTTGTATATTCTGGGTACTCTGGTTTTCTCCCACAATCCAAAGATGTGCATGTCAAGTGAGTTGGTCATGCTAAATTGCCCATTGTATTAGGTGCATTAGTCAGGGGTAAATTATAGGGTAGGGGAATGGGTCTGTGTGGGTTACTGTTCAGGGGGTCGGTGTGGATTTGTTGGGCCAAAGGGCCTTTTTCCATACTGTAGGGAATCTAATCTAATCTATCCACACCACACATACTGCAGCAGATTGAGAAGGCAGCTCGCCACCACCTTTTCAATGCACCTAAGGATGGGCAATAAATACTGGCCAAGCCAAGCCAGGCCAAGCCATTTTAAAAATCACAATACAGTATTTAATCTTGTATTTTAAAAAATGCCAATGTTCCCTTTACGTGAAGGTTAATGCCTGGTGGAAGGATTCTTAATGTCAACAAATAGGCTTAATGAGTGCTAATGATGTGTTAATTAACCATTAACTATCACATTATCAAATCACAGGGGCGCATCTCCTCATTAACAAGTTGCAAAGTAGTCGGCATTAGTTTTGTAAACGAGCCTCTGTGAATAAGATGACAAGGTAGTATCGTGGTAATATTGCTAGCCTGGTAATTCTGAAGCCATAGATTCTGTGACATTGATTCAAATCCCTGTGTGGCAGCTGGTCGAATTTAAATTTAAGTACTAAATCTGGGATTGAAAACTTGTTGTAAAATCCATCCTGTTTGCTAATCCTTTCAAGGAAGAAAATCTCCTGCTCATACCTGGTCTGGCCTATATGTGATTGATCCTTAACTCCTCTCTGACACAGCCAAGCCATATACTCATTGATTATTTCCCTGCCATTAAATTTAAAGCCACAACATACAAGGAAAGTATTTATTTCTTAGGCAGAAATTTAAATTGGCACAAGAGCTAAGTTAGCAACCAAGGCTTTTCTCTAAAATAGTGGATACAAACTTTGTTTCAGTGACTTCATATTTAATAATTTTGTGGACTTGATTTTAAAGAGTCCTGGAGAAAATGGGATTTTATTTAAGTATTGGAAACTATTTGTAACAATGCTGTTCTTCAAAGTCTCATTCCAGGCACTAATTGCTTATTTACTGCAGATGCTCTGCTTAGAAACTTGGTTTTATAACTGTCAGATTGCAGTTTCTATTTTGGAGATTTGGTGGTCAGCTTGATGAAGGAAAAGAGCTTCCCAACTTAGTTCTCCTGTTTCTAGAAAACCTCTTGTTGTGTGCCCAGTTCAGTAGCTGGAGCCCTGGTCTAGTCTGAACCATGACTGTCCTCGTGAAGAGCATCTGTTAGAACTCTTAATACAGTGGTTTCCTGAGTAAGGTGCATTGGCAAATATCCCACAGACATCTTTGTGTGCCAGACATTATAGACATTCCACATCTTATTCTTTACTATTTCCCTCAAGAATGAAGAATAAGTGACTAAAATTGTTTAAGTGAGACTCAGTGGGATTTGTGTATGTTTTGAGTTAATTAAAGGCATAAGCATTGTTTGTATTATGAAAATGTTAACCAGTCTTGCAACATCATAGAATATGTTCTATTTATAATAAATCAATAATTTTGTATTCGTTAAATCTGGTTTATAAATCTTTTATTGCAAATCTAATTGAGGACGCATACAGTTGGCAATTAAAGTAAAATAAAGAACCGCGGATGCTGGAGATGTAAAACAAAAACAGAAGTTGTTGGAGAAACACAGCAGGTCTGGCAGCATCTGTGGAGAGAAAGCAGAACTGAAGAATCACTGAACTCAGCATTAACTCTGCATTCTCTTCACAGATGCTGCTAACTAGCCATTTTAGTTTTTGTTACTATTGGCCATATTGGGGAAAATGGCAAAGCAATTAACTATATTTGTGACCTGTGTAGTAATGGGACTAGAGAAAAGCAGTGCCTTCCATCTCAGTCATGTACAATAATACATTGGTGATTCTGATGAAAGCAAACTAGATGAGATTGTGCCTGGTGACGAGGTTATAAAGAAGCTTCAGAGTGACTTAGACAGGGTGAATGAGCAAATATGTAGCAGACTCAGTATAACATGGAGAAGTATTAAGTAATCAAGGTTTGTGAAACAAAACAGTATTTATATGGTGATAGACTGGAAAATACTAATATGCAAAGGGATCTGGGAATCCTTGTACATAAGTTGTTGAAAGAAGCATGTCGGTACAGCAAGCAGCTAGGAAGGCGAGTGGTATTTCAGCATCATTGGTGAGAGGATTTGAGTTTAGGAGCAAGGAAGCTGGACCTCATTGAGACCACACTTGGAGCATTATGTGCAGTTTTGCTCTCTTTACCTAAGAACAGGTATATTTGTCATAGAGGGAGTGCATCAGACTGATTCCTTGGGTGATGGGTTTGTTGTATGAGAAGAAATTGGGTCAACATTTGCTTTAGAAAAATGAGAGGGGATATGATTGAAACAGAGAAACTTCTAACAGAGCTTGACATAATGGATGCAGAGATGATGTTGCCCTTTTGGTGGGGATTACATTCTATAAGCAATGGTTGGCTATTTCAGACTAATTTGAGGAGAAATCTCTTCACTCAGAGGAAGTTGAACCTGTGAAATTTTCTGGCACAGAAATCTGTGAAGGCCAAGTCACTGAATAAATTTAAGAAAATTAATGTCTGTAGAAGCTTAAGGAGCCAAAGGGTATGGGAGAGAGTGGGAATATGGAAATGAGAGAGATGATTAACAATGATCTTGTTGGATGTTAGAGTGGGCTAAGAGGCTAATGGCAAAAGTGGGTACTGCAGATGCTGGAGATCAGAGACAAGATGAGAGTGGTGCAGGAATAATCGACGTTTCGGGCAAAAGCCCTTCATCAGGAAAGAGTCTAATGGCCTGCTCGTGCTTCTGTTTTCTATGTTTCTATAATGTCTGCATGCACAAAGCCAGCACCCTGAATACGCCTTTCACAGATTCTTGAGATCAAAACAGATGCATTGCTAACATGCGCACAAAGGTGGAAGATTTTATCTAGACAGTTACAATCCTTTTTACTGCAGCTCGCTTTTCAAACTCAAATTTAAATGTAACAATTGACAGTGTTGATTACAATAAATCCATTACAATTTTCCTCTTGTATTCTTGACTCTAAACCCATGCAACTTAAAGCTAGATGGTACACGTTCATTTGCAATGAATGAATTGCTTCAGTGATTTTGAAGTTTCCTTGGCCCCTTGTTAGCTGAGTATTTCTTTGTTAACGAGTTCAAAAATGTAGTCATCTTTCACCCATCCATGCCTTGCAACCTTTCTCCCCACCCTAGGAGCTTCCTACTCCCTCTTCCTCTCCACCAAACCTTGATGCCTCCTCTCCGTATGTCCCCTTGGATTGTTTATTCTCTCTCACTCTCGCTCTCTCTCTCTCCACCCCCTACCCAGCAGACATAGAACATAGAACACTACAGCGCAGTACAGGCCCTTCGGCCCTCGATGTTGCGTCGACCTGTCGTACCAATCTGAAGCCCATCCAACCTACACTATTCCGTGTACATCCATGTGCTTGTCCAATGATGATTTAAATGCACTTTAAGTTGGCGAATCTAATAATGTCGCAGGCAAAGCATTCCATAACCTTACTACTTTCTGAGTAAAGAAACTACCTCTGACATCTGTCCTATATCTATCACCCTCAATTTAAATCTATGCCCCCTCGTGCTGGCCATCACCATACTTGGAAAAAGGCTCTGACTGTCCACCCTATCTAACCATTTGATTATCTTATATGTCTCTATTAAGTCACCTCTCAACCTTCTTCTCTCTAACAAAAACAGCCTCAAGTCCCTCAGCCTTTCTTTGTAAGACCTTCCCTCCATATAAGGCAACATCCTAGTAAATCTCCTCTGCACCCTTTCCAGAGCTTCCACATCCTTCTTATAATGCTGTGACTAGAACTGTGCATAATACTCCAAGTGCGGCCGCACTAGAGTTTTGTACAGCTGTAGCATAACCTCATGGTTCCGGAACTCGATCCCTCTATTAATAAAAACTAAAACACTATGCCACCTTAACGTTGCCACTCCTATCCCCATTCCCAGAATACCTCCCCATGAATTCTGCCATTCTACTCATGTGGGCAGCTTTTCTCTCATTGACTACCGCATGATTGAATTTTCTTTGGTGTTTTGGGTTCCACTGGAAAATTCTCTTGCATTTAGTATATGGGAAGAAGGTAACATCTTATTTTTCTCTGTTTTGATTGTGGACTGAAATGGGGAAAAGCAAATTACTGAAATTCATGCAGAATTATTATGCTTGCATTTACTGCTCTAAGTAGTGAGGGAGGAGAGATGGTATGGCACTGGGATGTAGGCACAGGGTGAGATTTGGAAAGTGACCTATCGCTGATTGGTTTGTGCATATGTGACCAATTTTAGTTGCCAGAAGTTGTCAGCCAGACAAAAGCTGTTTATCTCCTAGGCAGTGCACAGACTGGGGGTTCACAATAGAAAGGGAGAAGCCTCCATAGCGGTGGAACAATAGAGTCTGTCTCTCTCTCTCTGCAGTAAAAGTTCATGAAGCCTGAAAAAAGGCTTTTTTTTCCTCCCATCAGTGGCTGCTGCCTTTAAGAAATAGACTCTGATGGTTTTAAGCATAGAAGGGTGCTGTTTGGCCCTTCATGTTCACGTTGGTCAACATCTAACCACACTAAACAAATAAAAACAAAGAATGGCAGATGCTGGAATTGGGAAAGAATATCAGAAATTGCTGGAAAAACTGAGCCGGCCTGGCAGCAACTGTGGACAGAAAGCAGAGTTAATGTTTCGCGTCCAGCTCTGTTCTGTTGAAGGGTCCCTGGACCCGACATGTTAACTCAGCTTTCATTGCACAGATGTTGCCAGACCTGAGTTTTTCCAGCAATATTTGATTTTGTTTCTAGCTACACTATTTCTATCTTCCAGCTTTTGGTCCATAACTCTGTCTATGCAAGTGAATATCTATATTTACTGCTTTATTGTTATGAGAGTTTGATTCTGAGAAAGCTTGTAGCCTTATACATCTGCTATAGGAGATGCAGGAAAGCACTTGACCACGATGGGGGCCCCATTTGTTCAGAAGAATTAAGGACATCTGTTCTTAGTGTCAATGGATCGGTGTAAATAAGGTGATAACATTTGTTCACTTGTGGAATGTGTGGCAGTACTTCCTTCTCACCCTGGGGGCTGGAAGCTGTGCATATTTCACAGTGGAATGTTGGATAACTGAGACTCTCAACAAAACTCATAATAGGAAAAGAGCTTGTAATGTAATAAGCTGAGTTCAATGTACACATAATAGAACAATCCTAATACATTTTCGTGTATACCACACTGAACAGATTTGGATTTATGAAGTTCAGTTCCCTCATCTTGACTGTCCTGAAATGTGAATGTCTCATTGCCCTTACAAGCTTGGAAAACACAGGCTGAAACTGACATAGTAAGAAATTTGAAAGATGTTCATGTGTGAGTGAGCGAAAGAAAACATTCTCCTGTAGATTGCATTCACTGACTGAAGGGTTCAAGGGACACAGAGAGGGAGAGACAGGACGGAAGCCTGTCAAAAGTTTAACTGTTTGTGGTCTGATTTGAGTGTACATTTGCTTGTCATGAATTGAATGTTTGTGTGTTGTTCCCTGGAGCTTGAGATCCAGGAGGGTCATAAATTTAATTTGGATTTGGGAATCTAAGATGATTTTAAAAGAAAAGGTAATTTTGTAGGACAATGATACTGGACATGTTAGCTGAGCAAGATTACCTCATGACCTTTTCCACATTGTTTAGACCAGTCCCTCGTTATGATGTACTGTTAAAAGGGAAGGTTGTCTAGACAAAGCAGTTGGCCATTTGGGCCTGGCTGGATCAAGTTTCCCACTTTTTTATGCTGTAGCTTAATTAGTCAAGTGTACTCAGACCTGTCAATGCGTTTCTCTTCCTCGGCAAACTCTTGCCACTTAAATTTGGATAAATGCGAGGTGCTGCATTTTGGTAAAGCAAATCTTAGCAGGACTTATACATTTAACAGTAATGTCAGAGGGAGTGCTGCTGAACAAAGAGACCTTGGACTTCAGGTTCACAGCTCCTTGAAAGTAGAGTCGCAGGTAGATAGGATAGTGAAGAAGGCGTTTGGTTTGCTTTCCTTTATTGGTCAGAGTATTGAGTACAGGAGTTGAGAGGTCATGTTGTGGCTGTACAGGACATTGGTTAGGCCACTTTTGGAATATTTCATGCAATTTTGGTCTCCTTCCTATTGGAAGGATGTTATGAAACTTGAAAGGGTTCAGAAAAGATTTACAAGGATGTTGCCAGGGTTGGAGGATTTGAGCTATAGGGAGAGGCTGAATAGGCTGGGGCTATTTTCTCTGGAGCATCGGGGTGACCTTATAGAGGTTTATAAAATCATGAGGGGCATGGATAGGGTAAATAGGCAAAGTCTTTTCCCTGGGGTCATAGAGTCCAGAACTAGAGGGCATAGGTTTAGGGTGAGAGGGGAAAGATATAAAAGAGACCTAAGGGGCAACTTTTTCACGCAGAGGGTGGTACGGGTATGGAACGAGCTGCCAGAGGAAGTGGGGAGGCTGGTACAATTACAGCATTTAAAAGGCATTTGGGAGGGTATATGAATAGGAAGGGTTTGGAGGGATATGGGCCAGGTGTTGGCAGGTGGGACTAGATTGGGTTGGGATATCTGGTCAGCATGGACGGGTTGGACCGAAGACTCTCTTTCTGTGCTATACATCTCTATGACTCTATTGCTGCTTATCTGATGAAGGACGTGTGGTGTTTTTGTAATTTTAATACCAATTTCTGTATAAAGACAGCTTGTTTGCAGCAATAATTAGAGTAGCCTGAGAGAGCTCTTATGGGTAAGAGCTGGCGCAGCTACTCTAATGGTTTTGAAACCTTAGCTCAAACCTGGCTTGTGGATATCTATGTTGTAGTGTAACATTGATACCATTTGTAAATGAAGGTAATCATTTAAACTAAACTGTCTATAAGAGTTTCATATTCCGGACTACCAGAGTACTACCCCGAGTCCATCGGGGATCTCCTGAGCCATCTCAAATAGGTACTTGAACAATTCCAGCACCTTTTCAGGCAGTGAGTTTCAAGTGCCCACCACTTGGTGAGTGAAGAAAATTCTCAATGCTCCTCTTGGCTTTCTCCCTCTGAAGTCTGTTTTCTCTGGGTATTGATCCCTCTACAGATGGGATAAGTGCCCTTCAATATTATTCACTTTTATCAGGACCCCTCGTCCTTCACTGCTGTAAGGAATTAGTGTATCAATTTCCAGTCCTGCCTGTAAAGCAATGGAAGGAGAAAGAAGAGTAGAAAATCTTGGGAGGCGTAAGGATCATATCATTGAACCCTATGATTTGATGCTTTTGAACTCTGCCTCCAGTTTTTTCACCTCCTCCTGTAATAACTATTTCTGTTTGGATTTGTATCTGTGCACAAATATAAAAAGTTAATTTTAACTAGTAGGATTATATGTTGACATTCAGAGTTTAGTTTACCTATGGCTTGAACTTACTTATTTGTAAAACAGTTTTTTTTTGTTAAATGCAGGAACCTGGTCAATGATTCCTGTTAAACTGATTCTATTGGACAGGTATATTGGAAACTTTGCATACTTTGATTAAATCATTAACTTTTGATGTGTCCTCAGTAGTATAGGGGTTGGGAGTCAGCGCATCTTCCCAAGTGGGTCATAATACTAGAGAGAAGGGTGGTTGGACAAAGATTACTTCATGCCTAGGTCCAAGATTGAGTCGATCAGATCTGGGTGAGACAGTTATTCATCCCTCTCCTGTTGATTGTTACATTGCAAACCATGGGTGTTATTGGTACCATATTGAATGATTCAGCAGGGTTCTTGCAAGCATCCTTGCAGAGATTTCTTGAAGTATTTAAATTCCTATGAAATTCCTGTCTTGATAACGGATAAAAGATCTTTGAATTTGGGAGTGATGGCTAGAGTAATAGAGTCTTGCAGCACGGAGACAGGCCCTTTGGCAGAAACTGGTCCATGCCGACCAAAATATCCGTCAACGCTAACTCCATTTCCCTTCACTTGGCCCACATCCTTCTAAGGAGAAAGTGAGGTCTGCAGATGCTGGAGATCAGAGCTGGAAATGTGTTGCTGGAAAAGCGCAGCAGGTCAGGCAGCATCCAGGGAACAGGAGAATCGACGTTTCGGACATAAGCCCTTCTTCAGGAATGAGGAAAGTTTGTCCAGCAGGTTAAGATAAAAGGTAGGGAGGAGGGACTTGGGGGAGGGGCGTCGGAAATGTGATAGGTGGAAAGAGGTCAAGGTGAGGGTGATAGGTCAGACTGGGGTGGGGGCGGAGAGGTCGGGAAGAAGATCTCAGGTTAGGAAGGCGGTGCTGAATTTGATGGATTTGACTGAGACAGGGTGGGGGGAGGGGAAATGAGGAAACTGGTGAAATCCGAGTTCATCCCTTGTGGTTGGAGGGTTCCTAGGCGGAAGATGAGGCGTTCTTCCTCCAACCGTCGATTTGTTGTGGTCTGACGATGGAGGAGTCCAAAGACCTGCATATCCTTGGTGGAGTGGGAGGGGGAATTGAAATGTTGAGCTACAGGGTGGTTGGGTTGATTGGTCCGGGTGTCCCAGAGGTGTTCTCTGAAACGCTCCGCAAGTAGCCGGCCTGTCTTCCCAATATAGAGGAGGCCGCAGAGGATGCAATAGATGATGTGTGGAGGTACAGCTGAATCTGTGGCAGATATGGAAGTTTCCTTTGGAGCCTTGGAGGGAGGTGAGGGGGGAGGTGTGGGCGCAAGTCTTGCACCTCCTGCGGTTGCAGGGGAAGGTGCCGGGAGTGGAGGTTGGGTTGGTGGGGGGTGTGGATCTGACGAGGGAGTCACGGAGGGAGTGGTCTTTACGGAATGCTGATAGGGGAGGGGAGGGAAATATATCCTTGGTGGTGGGGTCCGTTTGGAGGTAGCGGAAATGACGGCGGGTGATGCGCTGTACATGGAGATTGGTGGGGTGGTAGGTGAGGACCAGTGGGGTTCTGTCCTGGTGGCGGTTGGAGGGGCGGGACTCAAGGGCGGAGGAGCGGGAAGTAGAAGAGATGCGGTGGAGGGCATCGTCGACCACGTCGGGGGGGAAATTGCGGTCCTTGAAGAAGGAGGCCATCTGGGTTGTACGTTTTTGGAACTGGTCCTCCCGGGAGCAGATGCGGGGGAGTCGAAGGAATTGGGAGAATGGGATGGCGTTTTTACAGGGGGCAGGGTGGGAGGAG
The DNA here is from genome assembly GCF_037043375.1 of Chiloscyllium plagiosum. Lineage (NCBI taxonomy): Eukaryota > Metazoa > Chordata > Chondrichthyes > Orectolobiformes > Hemiscylliidae > Chiloscyllium > Chiloscyllium plagiosum. The sequence goes on along the minus strand of NW_028270163.1, from coordinate 60,689,444 downwards.
GTGTAGTCCAGGTAGCTGTGGGAGTCGGTCGGTTTGTAGTAGATGTCCGTGTTGATTCGGTCGCCTGAGATAGAAATAGAAAGGTCGAGGAAGGGGAGGGAGGAATCTGAGACTGTCCAGGTGAATTTGAGGTCAGGGTGGAAGGTGTTGGTGAAGTGGATGAACTGTTCAACTTCCTCGTGGGAGCACGAGGCGGCGCCGATACAGTCATCAATGTAGCGGAGGAAAAGGGGGCTGGGGCCAGTGTAGTTGTGGAAGATGGATTGTTCCACATATCCTACGAAGAGGCAGGCATAGCTGGGGCCCATGCGGGTGCCCATGGCTACTCCTTTCGTTTGGAGGAAGTGGGAGGATTGGAAAGAGAAGTTGTTCAGGGTGAGGACCAGTTCAGTCAGTCGAAGGAGGGTGTCAGTGGAAGGGTACTGGTCGGTACGGCGGGAAAGGAAGAAGCGGAGGGCTTGGTGGTGGGGGGTGGGGTGATGGTTTGGTGGTGGGGGGTGGGGTGATGGTGATGGTTTGGTGGTGGTTTGGTGGTGGGGGGGTGGGGTGATGGTTTGGTGGTGGGGGGGTGGGGTCCCCACCCCCCACCACCAAACCATCATCTCCCAGACCGTCCATAACCTCATCACCTTGGGGGATCTCCCATCCACCGCCTCCAACCTCATAGTCCCACAACCCCGCACCGCCCGTTTCTACCTCCTGCCCAAAATCCACAAACCTGACTGCCCAGGCCGACCCATTGTCTCCGCCTGCTCCTGCCCCACCGAACTCATCTCTGCGTACCTTGACACCGTCCTGTCCCCCTTCGTCCAAGAACTCCCCACCTACGTTCGGGACACCACCCATGCCCTCCACCTGCTCCATGATTTTCGCTTCTCCGGTCCCCAACGCCTTATTTTCACCATGGACATCCAGTCCCTGTACACCTCCATCCCCCATCACGAAGGACTCAAAGTCCTCCGCTTCTTTCTTTCCCGCCGTACCGACCAGTACCCTTCCACTGACACCCTCCTTCGACTGACTGAACTGGTCCTCACCCTGAACAACTTCTCTTTCCAATCCTCCCACTTCCTCCAAACGAAAGGAGTAGCCATGGGCACCCGCATGGGCCCCAGCTGTGCCTGCCTCTTCGTAGGATATGTGGAACAGTCCATCTTCTGCAACTACACTGGCCCCACCCCCGACCTTTTCCTCCGTTACATCGATGACTGTATCGGCGCCGCCTCGTGCTCCCACGAGGAAGTTGAACAGTTCATCCACTTCACCAACACCTTCCACCCCGACCTCAAATTCACCTGGACAGTCTCAGATTCCTCCCTCCCCTTCCTCGACCTTTCTATTTCTATCTCAGGCGACCGAATCAACACGGACATCTACTACAAACCGACCGACTCCCACAGCTACCTGGACTACACCTCCTCCCATCCTGCCCCCTGTAAAAATGCCATCCCATTCTCCCAATTCCTTCGACTCCGCCGCATCTGTTCCCAGGAGGACCAGTTCCAAAAACGCACAACCCAGATGGCCTCCTTCTTCAAGGACCGCAATTTCCCCCCCGACGTGGTCGACGATGCCCTCCACCGCATCTCTTCCACTTCCCGCTCCTCCGCCCTTGAGCCCCGCTCCTCCAACCGCCACCAGGACAGAACCCCACTGGTCCTCACCTACCACCCCACCAATCTCCATGTACAGCGCATCATCCGCCGTCATTTCCGCTACCTCCAAACGGACCCCACCACCAAGGATATATTTCCCTCTCCACCCCTATCAGCATTCCGTAAAGACCACTCCCTCCGTGACTCCCTCGTCAGATCCACACCCCCCACCAACCCAACCTCCACTCCCGGCACCTTCCCCTGCAACCGCAGGAGATGCAAGACTTGCGCCCACACCTCCCCCTTCACCTCCCTCCAAGGCCCCAAAGGAAACTTCCATATCCGCCACAGATTCACCTGCACCTCCACACATATCATCTGTTGCATCCTCTGCACCCGATGTGGCCTCCTCTATATTGGGGAGACAGGCCGACTACTTGCGGAGCGTTTCAGATAACACCTCTGGGCCACCCGGACCAACCAACCCAACCACCCTGTAGCTCAACATTTCAATTCCCCCTCCCACTCCACCAAGGATATGCAGGTCTTTGGACTCCTCCATCATCAGACCACAACAAAACGACGGTTGGAGGAAGAACGCCTCATCTTCCGCCTAGGAACCCTCCAACCACAAGGGATGAACTCGGATTTCACCAGTTTCCTCATTTCCCCTCCCCCCACCCTGTCTCAGTCATAACCATCAAATTCAGCACCGCCTTCCTAACCTGGGATCTTCTTCCCGACCTCTCCGCCCCCACCCCAGTCTGACCTATCACCCTCACCTTGACCTCTTTCCACCTATCACATTTCCGACACCCCTCCCCCAAGTCCCTCCTCCCTACCTTTTATCTTAGCCTGCTGGACAAACTTTCCTCATTCCTGAAGAAGGGCTTATGCCCGAAACGTCGATTCTCCTGTTCCCTGGATGCTGCCTGACCTGCTGCGCTTTTCCAGCAACACATTTCCAGCCCACATCCTTCTAAACCTTTCTCATCTATATATTTGTCCAAATGTCTTTTAAATGTTGTTAATGTACCAGATCAACCACTTCCGTTGGCAGCTCATTCCACATGCATACCACCCTCAGTGTAAAACACGTTGCCCCTCAGGTTCCTTTTATTCTTTCCCCCTAACCTTAAACTGATGCCCTCTAGTTCTTGATTGCACAACCAAGTTAAAAAGGCTGAGTGCATTCACCCTATCCATGCCTCTCATGATCCTATATACTTCTACAAGATCTCCCCTCAGTCTCCTATGCTCTAAAGAAAAAAGTCCTAGTTTGTCCAAACTCTCTCTCTCTCTAATTCAGGCCATTCTGCACTCTTTCCAGTTTAATAGCATCCTTCCTCTAGCAATGATTCGGAGATGCCGGTGTTAGACTGGGGTCTACAAAGTTAAAAATCACACAACACCAGGTTATAGTGCAACAGGTTTAATTGGAAGCACAGTAGCTTTCGGAGCGTCGCTCCTTCATCAGCTGGTAGTGGAGGGCTCAATCCTAATGCACAGAATTTATAGCAAAAATTTACAGTGTGATGTAACTGAAATTATACATTGAAAAATTGATTGTTAAGTCTTTCATCTGTTTGAATACCATGATAGTTTCACTTCTTTCATGTGTAAATCAATCATGGTATTCAAGTAGATGAAAGACTTAACAATCAATTTTTCAATGTATAATTTCAGTTACATCACACTGTAAATTTTTGCTATAAATTCTGTGCATTAGGATTGAGCCCTCCACTACCAGCTGATGAAGGAGCGACGCTCCGAAAGCTAGTGTGCTTCCAATTAAACCTGTTGCACTATAACCTGGTGTTGTGTGATTTTTAACTTCCTCTAGCAAGGTGACCAAAAGTGAACACAATGCTCCAAGTGCAGCCTCACCAACATTCTGTCCAACTGCAGCATAACTTCCCAACTTCTATACTCAATTCCCTGACTGATGAAGGCCAGTGTGCCTGAAGCCGCCTTCACTGCCCTGTCTACCTGGGACTCCACTTTGAGAACTGTGCACCTGAACTCCAAGGTCCCTCTGTTCCACGACACTCCTTAAGGCCCTGCTATTCACCATGAAACTCCTACCTTGATTTGACTTTCTAAGATGCAAAACCTCCCACTTATCTATATTAAACTCCATTTTCCATTTGTCGGCCCATTTCCCCAACTGATCAAGGTCCTACAGCATTCCTGATAACCTTCCTCAGTGTTCACAATACCTCCTATTTTAGTGTCCACTGCAAACTTACTAATCATGCCTTGTGCATTCTTAACCAAATTATTGATATAGATAACAGCAAGGGGTGCAGCACCGACCCCTGAGGCACTCCACTAGTCACAGTCGCATTCCGAAAAGCATCCTTCCGTTATTACCCTCTGCTTCCTACCATCAAGCCAATTGTGTATCCAAATAGCTAGCTACCCACGGATTCCATGCAATCTTTGCTTCCAGAGCAGCCTACCTTATTAAAGGCCTTACAGAAATCCATTTAGATACATCTACCGCCTTGTCCTCGTCAACTTTCCTGGTCACTTCATCAAAGAACTTCTAACAAGTTGGTGAAACAAGATCTCCCATGCTGACTATTCCTAATCAAACCCTGTCTTTCCAAATGCTAATAAATCTTATCTCTCAGAATCTTCAAGTAACTTACCCACCACAGATGTTAGGCTTATTGGTCCATAGTTCCCAGGTTTTTCTTTTGCAGCCTGTCCTGAATAACATTCACTACCCTCCAGTCCTCTGGGACCTCACCCGTGGCTAACGATGATGCAAAAATGTCAGCCAGGGCCCCCTCAATTTCTTCTCTAGCTTCTTGCAGTGTTCTTGGATAGGAAAAACATCCAGGGAAGTTATTTGGGTGGAACTGAGAAATAAGAAAGAGATGATCACCTTACTGGGATTGTATTATAGACCCCCTAATAGTCAGAGGGAAATTGAGAATCAAATTTGTAAGGAGATCTCCGCTATCTTTAAGAAAAATAGGGTGGTTATGGTAGGGGATTTTAACTTTCCAAACATAACACTATGGCAGTCCCAGTCTAAGGGTTTAGATGGAGAGGAATTTGTTAAGTGTGTACAAGAAAGTTTTCTAACTCAGTATGTGGATGTACCTAGTAGTGAAGGTGCAAAACTTGACCTACTCTTGGGAAATAAGGCGGGGCTGGTGACTGAGGTGTCAGTGGGGGAGCACTTTGGGGCCAGTGACCATAATTCTATTAGATTTAAAATAATGATGGAAAAGGATAGACCAGATCTAAAGATGATTAGGGGGTTAGATAGGGTCGACAGTATGAACCTTTTCCCGCGTATTGAGTCGGGTATTACAAGGGGGCATAGCTTTAAATTAAGGGGGGGTAGATATAGGACTGATGTTAGGGGTAGGTTCTTCACTCAGCGAGTCGTTAGTTCATGGAATGCCCTGCCAGTAACAGTGGTGGACTCTCCCTCTTTATGGGCATTTAAGAGGGCATTGGATAGGTATATGGAGGATAGTGGGTTAGTGTAGTTTAGGTGGGCTTGGATCGGCGCAACATCGAGGGCCCAAGGGCCTGTACTGCGCTGTATTCTTCTATGTTCTATGTTCTATAAAAGTTGAAGTTCTAAATTGGAGAAAGGCCAATTTTGACGGTATTAGGCAAGAACTTTCAAAAGCTGATTGGGGGCAGATATTTGCAGGTAAAGGAACGGCTGGAAAATGGGAAGCCTTCAGAAATGAGATAACGAGAATCCAGAGAAAGTATATTCCTGTCAGGGTGAAAGGAAAGGCTGGGAGGTGTTGGGAATTCTGGATGACTAAAGAAATTGAGGATTTGGTTAAGAAAAAGAAGGAAGCATATGTCAGGTATAGACAGGATAGATCGCGTGAATCCTCAGAAGAGTATAAAGGCAGTAGGAGTATACTTGAGAGGGAAACCAGGAGGGCAAAAAGTGGACATGAGATAGCTTTGGCAATTAGAATTAAGGAGAATCCAAAGGGTTTTTACAAATACATGAAGGACAAAAGGGTAACTAGGGAGAGAATAGGGCCCCTCAAAGATCACAAGAAGGCCTTTGTGTGGAGCTGCAGAAAATTGGGGAGATACTAAACGAGTATTTTGCATCAATATTTACTGTGGAAAAGGATATGGAAGATATGGACTTAGGGAAATAGATGGTGACATCTTGCAAAATGTCCATATTACAGAGGAGGAAGTGCTGGATGCCATTAAGGTGGATAAATCCCCAGGACCTTTCCTGAAGAAGGGCTTTTGCCCGAAACATCGATTCTCCTGCTCCTTTGATGCTGCCTGCCCTGCTGCACTTTTCCAGCAACACATTTTTCAGCCCTGATCAAGTGTACCCTAGAACTCTGTGGTAAGCTAGAGAAGTGATTGCTGGGCCTCTTGCTGAGATATTTCTTTCATTGATAGTCACAGGTGAGGTGCCGGAAGACTGGAGGTTGGCTAACGTGGTGCCACTGTTTAGGAAGGGTGGTAAGGACAAGCCAGGGAACTATAGACCAGTGAGCCTGACCTCGGTGGTGGGCAAGTTGTTGGAGAGAAACCTGAGGGACAGGATGTACATGTATTTGGAAAGGCAAGGACTGATTAAGGATAGTCAACATGGCTTTGTGCGTGGGAAATCATGTCTCACAAACTTGATTGAGATTTTTGAAGAAGTACCAAAGAGGATTGATGAGGGCAGAGCAGTAGATGTGATTTATATGGACTTCAGTAAGGTATTTGACAAGATTCCCCATGGGAGACTGGTTAGCAAGGTTAGATCTCATGGAATGCAGGGAAAACTAGTCATTTGGATACAGAACTGGCTCAAAGGTAGAAGACAGAGGGTGGTGGTGGAGGGTTGTTTTTCAGACTGGAGGCCTGTGACCAGTGGAGTGCCACAAGGATCGGTGCTGGGTCCTCTACTTTTTGTCATTTCCATAAATGATTTGGATGTCAGCAAAAGAGGTAGAGTTAGTATGTTTGCAGATGACACCAAAAATTGGAGGTGTAGTAGACAGCGAAGAAGGTTACCTCTGATTACAACAGGATCTTGATCAGATGGGCCAATGGGCTGAGAAGTGGCAGATGGGGTTTAATTCAGATAAATGCGAGTTGCTGCATTTTGGGAAAGCAAATCTTAGCAGGACTTATACACTTAATGGTAAGGTCCTAGGGAGTGTGGCTGAACAAAGAGACATTGGCATGCAGGTTCATAGCTCCCTGAAATTGGAATCGCAGGTAGATAGGATAGTGAAGAAGGCGTTTGGTATGCTTTCCTTTATTGCTCAGAGTATTGAGTACAGGAATTGGGAGGTCATGTTGTGGCTGTACAGGACATTGGTTAGGCCACTTTTGGATATGCCAACCCAATCTAGTCCCACCTGCCAGCACCCGGTCCATATCCCTCCAAACCCTTCCTATTCATATACCCATCCACATGACTCTGAAATGTTGCAATTGTACCAGCCTCCACCATTTCCTCTGGCAGCTCATTCCATACACGTACCATCCTCTGCGTGAAAAGGTTGCCCCTTAGGTCTCTTTTATAGCTTTCCCCTCTCACCCTAAACCTATGCCCTCTAGTTCTGGACTCCCCGACCGCAGGGACAGACTTTGCCTATTTACCCTATCCATGCCCCTCATAATTTTGTAAACCTCTATAAGGTCACCCCTCAGCCTCCGACGCTCCAGGGAAAACAGCCCCAGCCTGTTCAGCCTCTCCCTATAGCTCAAATCCTCCAACCCTGGCAACATCCTTGTAAATCTTTTCTGAACCCTTTCAAGTTTCACAACATCTTTCCGATAGGAAGGAGACCAGATTTGCACGCAATATTCCAACAGTGGCCTAACCAATGTCCTGTACAGCCGCAACATGACCTCCCAACTCCTGTACTCAATACTCTGACCAATAAAGGAAAGCATACCAAACGCCTTCTTCACTATCCTATCTACCTGCGACTCCACTTTCAAGGAGCTATGAACCTGCACTCCAAGGTCTCTTTGTTCAGCAACACTCCCTCGGACCTTACCATTAAGTGTATAAGTTCTGCTAAGATTTGCTTTCCCAAAATGTATCACCTCGCATTTATCTGAATTAAACCCCATCTGCCACTTCTCAGCCCATTGTCCCATCTGGTCAAGATCCTGTTGTATTCTGAGGTAACCCTCTTTGCTGTCCACTACACCTCCAATTTTGGTGTCATCTGCAAACTTACTAACTCTACCTCTTATGCTCGCAACCAAATCATTTATGTAAATGACAAAAAGTAGAGGACCCAGCACCAATCCTTATGGCACTCCACTGGTCACATGCCTCCAGTCTGAAAAACAACCCTCCACCACCACCTTTTGAGCCAGTTCTGTATCCAAATGGGTAGCTCTCCCTCTATTCCATGAGATCTAACCTTGCTAATCAGTCTCCCATGGGGAACCTTGTCGAACACCTCACTGAAGTCTTAATAGATCACATCTACTGCTCTGCCCTCATCAATCCTCTTTGGTACTTCTTCAAAAACCTCAATCAAGTTTGTGAGACATGATTTCCCATGTTGACTATGCCTAATCAGTCCTTGCCTTTCCAAATCATGTCCATCCTGTCCCTCAGGATTCCCTCCAAAAACCTGCCCACCACCGAGGTCAAGCTCACTGGTCTATAGTTTCCTGGCTTGTCCTTACTGCCCATCTTAAACAGTGGCACTACGTTTGCCAATCTCCAATCTTCCAGCACCTCACCTGTGACTATCGATGATACAAACATCTCAGTAAGAGGCCCAGCAATCACTTCTCTAGCTTCCCACAGAGTTTTCGGGTACACCTGATCACGTCCTGGGGATTTATCCACCTTTACCCGTTTCAAGACATCCAGCACTTTAATCCTGTGTAATCTGGACTACTTTGACCTATCCCTGACATCCATTGTCCAAGGTAGTGGTTTGTGTGATTGGGTCATTTGCACCAAGTCCTATTCCTCTGTGCTCATTGATTACATCATCTCTCGGTCAATTAAAGCATAATTTTAAAGTTCCCACCCTCTCACTCCACTCCAATCTGTCCATGACCTTGTCCATTATTAACTTGGCAATCTCTTCCAATTGTGCACTCCTCAAAATCCAGCCTTTTGTGCGTCTGTTTTAATTGCTTCTTCCTATGCCACCAGTGGGCTAGATTCCAAGTTTTGGAATTCCCTCTCTATACTACTTGCCCCTCTACTGTGTTTTTTAACTGGACTATGATTCATGTAAACCTGTAGGTGGCACAGAGTGAGCATATGCAAGGAGAAAGCCAGTGCCATTGGTAAGCATCGGAAAACAGTATCTCGTTTGAAAGATGGTGCTTCAGGAAGCATAGGTAGAAAATATCTTCAGGTTTCCCATTCATTTTGTTTTATAAAAACAAATGCATTTCAATCTAAGTCATTGTCTATGCCACAAAGCAATTGGAGGCTGACTCCCAGTACTGGCCTTATTTTTTCAAAAGCACCTACTCCCAATTCTGGAACAAGCCTCTGATGCCATGTAAATAGTGGCACAGAATTGTTACAGTGTAGGAGGAAGCCATTTGGCTACGTTGGCATTATGAGTATTAGTGCTGTAAATAGCTCACATGGGCATTGTCCTTCACTTGCAACAGTGACTGGGTTGCTAGTATTTGAGTTAATTGCTTTGCTTCTTAATCAATAGCCCCAAAACACTTATGTTTAACTGAATCACTTTGTTTAAACAAAAGAAAAATATTCTAGCAATTGTCACTTTTCCATTTTGAAACAGACTGTTTGTGTTCACTGGTTTTTGCTCTGCTGACATAAAGTTTGACAAAGTCCCACAATGTCAGATTATAGTTCAACAGATTTATTTGAAATCATCAGATTTTGGAGGTAGCCCCTTCAGGTGAAGTGAGAGGCCAGAACACAGAATGTATAGGCAGAGAGATCAAAAGATCATACAAATGGTGTGAGTGGAGTATCAAATAATAAGTCTGTGCAGGTGACGAAGAGTGTTAGTGAGTAAAGTGTCAATAGCTGAATAACAACCATAAAGATGACCTATAATCCAATTAAATGAGCCAGAGGGATAATTACTAAAATAAGCTGGTGCTGAGACAAGCCAAATGACTGGGATAACATGTTATAACATTTGAAATCTGAGACTGACCACTCAAAAGCCATCATGGTGAATATGCAGACTTACATTGTTGAGCTCAAATAAGCATTTATGTTGGTGATGAGGTCTGTAATATAAAAGTCATTGGAGTTTTATTTTCGTGTTGTATCTAATGTGGCTGTGATAAAACAGTCAGCTGCAAAACCGTGCATTCCATCTTCCCAAACCTGCTTGTGACCTGGATAAGTACAAGAGTGAAGTATTCCTGGGTAAAGGCTCACTGACTGGAAATTGTTTAAATTCGGGAATGAGCCCCACTCTTAAATTCAAAAGTTAGTCTTGAGAAGAAATGGATGAATTCATGAAGCATTTAAGGTAACAGACATTTCCTAACTGGATTTTTTTTAGTATATTCGTGAAAAAGTACTTCATTAGAACATTGTAATGCTGATAGTGTTTGAGCTGGACAATGGCATTTGAAATCTATTTAGCACTTAGATAATGTCCCAATCTTAAAATTCTCAACTTTATTTTCATTTCTTTTGGCTCTTGCTCCTTCCTATCTTTAATCTCCTTCACCCCTATGTAATCTGTGTTCCTCCAATTTTAATCTCATAATCATTCCTGATTTTGGTCATTTTATTATCCTTATCCTTTGAAATTCCATCACTCTTCTCTCCTTTGAAATTCTGAATTAAAACTGCCTCTGACCAAGAATTGCGTCATGTGTCCTATGGTATTTTCTTAGTGGCTAGATATCAAATGTTTTTTTGATAATGCTCCAATGAAGCGACTGGAAGCACTTTACTACATAAATGCTGTGCTACGTGAGAAACTTTGCATGCTGTATAAACAAAAGCAGCTGGCATTGTAACTATGGTGACAGCTATCCTGAGATTTACTGCTTTCTACAAGTTCCATGTGAGGGATGTGGTTCGTAGCTCGAGGTCAAAGTATTTGATTTATCTGGTGATAGAAGTTAATTGGAAACATAATCAGCTATTGCTTCCAATAACAGGACACAAAGTACACATTTTAAAAATTGTAATTTAAGCTAGGCTATTAGATTGCAATCATGTAGTGACAACACTGATTTGCTGATTAATTATTGTCACAGGCACATTTACAAAGAAAATTAAGTAGAACTGTGGGGTATAATTCTCCCAAATGCTATTTAAAATTATATGTAAATCAAAGAATTTATTTGATCATCCTAAATTGAATACCCCTGGTGTATTTGCCTCAGCAGATCTTTAACTATCACTGAATAACAAAGTACACAGCACAAATGGAAATCAATGACCATCCAGTCACACCCATTTGAGACATGCTACAAGGTGACCAATGTTGAGAAGGTAATATTCAGGGGTATCGGACCTATGGGATGACTGCAATATCAGGAAAAGATTGGTCTTAAAGATACCTTACACCTAAGAAAACACAAAGTGGACTAGGGAGTACTAGGGCGACACGGTGGCGCAGTAGTTAGCACTGCTGCCTCACAGCGCCAGAGACCAAGGTTCAATTCCCACCTCAGGCAACTGTCTGTGTGGAGTTTGCACATTCTCCCCGTATCTGCATGGGTTTCCTCCCAAGATGTGCAGGTCAGGTGAATTGGCCATGCTAAATTGCCCGTAGTGTTAGGTGATGGGGTAAATGTAGGGGAATGGGTCTGGGTGGGTTGCTCTTCGGAGGGTCGGTGTGGACTTGTTGGGCTGAAGGGCCTTTTTCCACACTGTAAATAATCTAATCTAATTTCCTCTGAAAGAGGATGAATTGCTTGCCTGATTAGGGCGACATTAGTTTCCCAGAAAGAAATGCCCATATGATCTGAGATTGCAGTGCAGATGAATACTCCAGAAGCTGCATGCCCATGGTGAAGATGAGGTGTTGAGGGCCAGGAAAACGGGTGTGGGTGATGTCACGAACATAGGTGGGGAGTTCCTGGACTAAGGGGGACAGGGCAGTGTCAAGGTAGGAAAAGATGTGTTTCCCTAGCCCACAATGCCTCATCTTCACCATGGACATCCAGTCCCTGTACACATCTCCAAGTCTTCCTGTCATGCCATTCCTACCAGCATCCTTCCACTGACACCCTCATCCACCTGGCTGAACTGGTCCTCAGCAATGAAAACAATCCCTTCCAATCCCCCCACTTCCTCCAAACAAAAGGGGTAGCCATGGGCACCCGCTTGGGCCTCAGCTATGCCTTCCTGTTTGTCAGGTACATGGAACAGTCCATCTTCCATGGTTATACTAGCACCCCCACCCCCCCCTACACACACACACACACACACACACACACACACACACACACACATACAGATGACTGACTGTATCGGCGCCACCTCTTGCTCCTACATGAGGTTGAACAGTTCATCTCTGACACCTCCCTCCCCTTCCTGGACCTCTCCATCACCATCTCCAGCAACCGGCCAACCACAGAAATCTACTAAAAACCCAACGACTCCCACAGCTACCTGGACTACACCTCCTCCCACCCTACCTCCTGTAAAAACGCCATCCCTTATTCCCAGTTCCTCCACCTCCGCCACATCTGTTCCCAGGATGACCAATTCCACCTCAAAGTCCCAGATTGCCTCCTTCTTCCAAGATCACAACTTCCCTTCTCACGTGGTCGACGATGCCCTCTAGTGCATCTCCTCCACTTCACGCACCACTGCCCTTGAACCCCACCCCTCCCAATGCAACAAGGACAGAACCCTCCTGGTCCTTACCTTTCACCCACCAACCTCTGCATACATCGCATCATCCTCCGCCACTTCGGCCACCTCCAAGTGGACCCCACATGAGAGATATGTTTCACTCCCCACCCCTATCAGCGTTCCAGAGAGACCATTCCCTCTGCGACTCCCTTGTCAGGTCCTTGCCCCCCCACCAGCCCACACCCCTCTCCTGGCACCTTTCCCTGCCACTGCAGGAAGTGCAAAACCTGTGCTCGCACCACTCCCCTCACCTCCATCCAAGGCCCCAAGGGATCCTTCCACAAGTGTCGGAAATTTATCTTTACCTCTACCAATGTCATCTACTTCATCCGTTGCACCCGATATGGTCTCCTGTACCTCAGGGAGACAGAACACCTTCTTGCGGATTGTTCCAGAGAACATCTCTGGGACACCCGCACCCACCAAACCCAGCGTCTCGTGGCTGAACACTTTAACTCCCCTTCCCACTCCATCAAGGACATGAACATCCTGGGCCGCCTCCAATGCCAAACTGTTACCACCCGATGCCTGGTGGAAGAATGTCTCAAATTCCACCTTGGGACCCTGCAATCACATGGGATAAATGTGGGTTTCCTCATTTCCCCTCTCCCCACATTATTCCAGTCCCAAGCCTCCAACTCTGCACTGCCCTCCTGACCTGTCCATCACTCCCGTCCCCCTCCGACCCATCACCTTCTCTCTCATCTTCATCCTCCACCTATCGCTTTTTCAGCTACCTTCCCCCCCTCTCCCCCCAACCCACCCCTCATTAATTTAGAGGGAGAAGCAAGTTTCTTGTCAAAAGGAACTGTTTTCTATTTGACAATGTTCAAGCACAACCTCTTGTTGAAGCAGATCTCTGACAATATAACAGAAATTATTTTACAATGCTTTATTCAGTTAGAAAAAGCAGAAAGCTATTGACAAAGACCACAGATTTTGGAATGAGAGAGACCATTGTTACTGTCTGAGTTACCAGTGCTCTTCAGGCCAGTAAAAGGATTCAGAGAAGGGAATTCTGTGCCAATCTGATCTTCCATGACCTGAGCGTGAGAGAGTTCATAAAGGTGCATATTGTCAGAATACCTATATTCAGGATGAAATACAGCTGTGGTGAACATGAAGGGATAACTAATCTTGTGGGATTAGCGGAGGCCGAAATGGAAATGAGATTACACGTGTCCTACATTTGTGTAGGAAATGACGTGAGTGCTTGTAAATGGTAGAGGTGTACCTTTGTATCAAGTACTTAAAGCAATTTTGTTTAGAATATCTTCAAATTGTTAATTGACATTTGAGTTATGTTGACTTAGTTGAGTTATGTTGAGTTAGTTGGTTCATTTGTAATAAATGTTTAAAGGGAATTCTTATCTGGCAGTTTTCTTTCTGTTTGCATCTTTGGGGATTCCTTTCTTTTAAAAGCCAACAGTCTCTCTGGGCATCATAATTTTTTGAAAGACAGAAAAATAATAGTTTAGAAAAATAATTGGCTAAGAAAACAGTCATGATAAATGGGTCATCACAGTTTGGAAAACTAACCAGTGGGGTAGCAAAGAGATCAGTGTTGGATACAAATATCTCTAAAATAGCAATTGGCTAGCCATACTTGACAAATTAGATTTGGCTGAATGATATTTTGGTTTTTCTTTATTTCATGGGAAGTCGACATCACTTGTAATACCAACATTTGTTGCTTGTCCATAATTTTCCTCGTACTTGGTAAGCCATTTGAAAGTGTTGTTAAGAGTCAACCATATGTGGATTTGGAAACCCATGTAGACATGATCAGGTAAGGACAGCAGGCATTAGTGAATCACATAGGATGTTTCAGTAATCTATGATAGTTTCATAGTAATGATTTCTGAGAATGGCTTTCAATGTAGATCTTTAATAATAGAATTTAAATTTCACCAGTTGCCCATGGTGAGGTTTGAACATTCGGATCCCCAGAGCTTTAACCTGGGCCTTTGGATCACTAGTCCAGTGACATCACTTCTACCTGTTGTCACTCAACAACTTGTGCACTGTGCACCTTTTCACCCTACAAGGGGGTCAGTTAGTTGGCTGAACAGCTGGTTTGTGATGCAAACAATATTGATTCAATTCGTTTACAGGCTGAGATCACCAGAAGATCTCACCTTCTGACCCTTGTCCTTTGCCTGAGGCATGGTTTATTTGATATATTTATTGTCACATGTATCTTGTTACAAACAGTGAAATTTATTGTATGGTGTCATCACTCTCTGTTGCCATCTTAAAATGCAAACATAAACCAAAACATAGAATATAAAGACAGGAAAATGAAGAAGTAAAGAGTGTCTAACTTTCTTGTTAAGTGCTCCGTCTTGGGCCATGGGCCTGATGGCCTGGTATGAACCCCCTTCACCACGCCATTGCTGAAATGGAAGTTGCTATTCTTCAGCGCCATCTTGCCTCCACCGACACCCTCACCACTGAGTCCTCACTTATAGTGCATGTGTTCATCTGCATGTATTCATCTGGATGCTTTTCACTCCTGATACTAAATACAGATGCAACAAAAAAAATTTGAAATGTTTCAATTATTGTTGAAATAATTTACCAAGTACGTTCTTTTCAACTTCAAATTATTCACAAAACAACACTAGTGTTTGAAAGGGATTTATTAGGGATTTGGATCGGCTCAGGCTTTGAGGGCCGAAGGGCCTGTTCCTGGGCTGTAAATTTTCTTTGTTCTTTGTTCTATTAACCTGTATCAGAACTCCAGATGATTGTAGGAAAATTGATAGCACTGTAGGACTGATCTATCTGGGGTTGAAACTTTGACAACTTCTTTTTAAAGCAAACATTATCTGCTCAATTGATTTACTGTAAGTTGATTGTTAATGCAGGTTATAAGTTTGCTCACTGAGCTGGTAGGTTTGTTCTCAGATGTTTCATCACCATGCTAGGTAACGTCATCAGTGAGCCTCTGTTGAAGCACTGGTGTTCTGTCCCATTTTCTACTTGTGTGTCTTGGTCTGTTAAGGTGAGTATCATTTCCAATGGGGTCCAAATCCATGTTTATTGATGGTGTTCCGACCTCTAGGAATTCCCGTGTGTGTCTCTGTTTAACACGTTATAGGACAGCTGTGTTGTCCCAGTCAAAGTGTCCTTCGGCTGTGTGTCAGGATGCTAGTGATAGTTGGTCATGTCCTTTGGTGGCTTGTTGGTGTTTGTGTATCTTGGTGGCTAGTTTTCTGCCTGCCCGTTCGATGTTTCACTGTGTTGGTAGGTTTGTGGGCTACTGTGATGCCAAGGGGTCGGAGTAGTCTGATAGTCATCTCCGCGATGTCTTTGATCTACGATAGTGTGACTAGTCTCTGGGCATGTTGTGCCATCTTGTTTGGATTTGTTGTTTAAAAATCGGCAGACTTTTTATCAGGTAGGACCTCCGAGGTAGTTATATTAGGATTGCTACCAGTGTCACATGCTAGTCACTGTAGAAATGAAAGAATAGGCAGCATAAATGCATGGCTTGAGAGATTGTGCAGGAGGAAGGGGTTCAGATATTTAGGACATTGGGACCAGTTCTGGGGGAGGTGGGACTATTACAAATTGGATGGTCTACGCCTGGGCCAGACTGGAACCAATGTCCTTGGGGGTGCTTTTCCTAACACTGTTGGGGAGGGTTTAAGCTAATGTGGCAGGGGGGTGGGAACCAAGCAGAGGTCAGTGGACAATAAGAAAGCAGTAAGGAACTAGATAATTAGGTCCATGTGACTAAGGGAAAGAGTAGGCAGGGAGCAGATGTTGAACATAAAGGGACAGGTGGTCTGAGGTGCATTTGTTTTAATGCAAGAAGTGAAGTAGGTAAGGCAGATGAACTTAAGGCTTGGATTAGTACCAGAGAGTATGATGTTATTGCTATTACTGAAACTTGGTTGAGGGAAGAGCATATTTGGCAACTAAATATCACAGGATATTGACACTTGAGGTGGGTTAGAGAGGGAGGTAAAAGGGGTGGAGGAGTTGCATTACTGCTCAGAGAGGACATCGCAACTGTGCTGAAGGAGGGCACGGTGGAGGACCCAAGCAGTGAGGCAATATGGGCAGAGCTCAGAAATAGGAAGGGTGCCATAACAATGTTGGGGCTGTATTACAGGCCTCCCAACAATGAGCGTGAGATAGAGGTACAAATATGTAAACCGATTATGGAAAGATGTTGGAGCAACAGGGTGGTAGTGTGAGGCAATTTTAATTTTCCCAACATTAACTGGGATTCACTTAGTGTTAGAGGTCTCGATGGAGCAGAATTTATTAGGAGCATCCAGGAGGGTTTTCTAGAGCAAGGGAAGGAGCCAATTTGGACCTGGTGTTGGGGAATGAGCCTGGCCAGGTGGTTGAAGTTTCAGTAGGGAGTTACTTTGGGAATAGTGATCACAATTCCGTAATCTTTAGAATATTCGTGGACAAAGACAAGAGTGGTCCGAAAGGAAGAGTGCTAAATTGGGGGAAGGCCAATTTAGCAAAATTCAGCAGGAGCTGGGGAACATTGATTGGGAGCAGCTGTTTGAAGGTAAATCCACATTTGATATTTGAGACCTTTTCACGAGAAGTTGATTTGAGTGCAGGAGAGAAATGTTCCTGTGAAATGAGGGATAGAAATGGCAAGATTAGGAACCATGGATGATATGTGAAATTGTGAGACTAGCGAAGAGGGAAAAGGAAGCATTCGTAAGGTCTCGTTGTCTGAAAACAGATGGAGCTTTGGAAGAATATCAGGAAAGTAGGACCAATCTGAAATGAGGAATTAAGAGGGCTACAAGGGGTCGTGAGATATCTTTAGCAAACTGGGTTAAGGAAAATGCCAAAGCCTTTTATTCATATATAAGGAGTAAGAGGGTAACTAGAGAAAGGGTTGGTTGGCCCACTCAAGGACAAAGGAGGAAAATTATGCAAGGAGTCAAAGAAAATGGGTGAGATTCTTAATGAGTACTTTGCATTGGTATTCACCAAGGAGAGGGACATGAGAGATGTTGAGGTTAGGGATACACGTTTGATTACTCTAGATCAAGTCAGCATAAGGAGGGAGG
Source organism: Chiloscyllium plagiosum (assembly GCF_037043375.1). Classification (NCBI taxonomy): domain Eukaryota; kingdom Metazoa; phylum Chordata; class Chondrichthyes; order Orectolobiformes; family Hemiscylliidae; genus Chiloscyllium; species Chiloscyllium plagiosum. The sequence goes on along the minus strand of NW_028270163.1, from coordinate 60,671,982 downwards.
AAGTGTTAGGTATTCTAAAAGGCATTAAAGTAGACAAGTTCCCAAGTCTGGATGGGATCTATCCTAGGTTACTGAGGGAAGTGAGAGATATAATAGCTGGGGCCTTAACAGATATCTTTGCAGCATCCTTGAACATGGTTGAGGTTCCACAGGACTGGAGAATTGCTTGTGTTATCCCTTTTGTCCCCTTTGGAAGAAAATGGGCTCATCAGTGATTGGAAACATGGTTTTGGCAGGGAAGGTCATGTTTTACCAACTTAATAGAATTCTTTGAGGAAGTGACAAAGTTGATTGGTGAGGGATGGGCTGTAGATATCATATGCATGGATTCAGTAAGGTATTTAATAAGGTTCTCCATGGTAGGCTGATAGAGAAAGTGATGCCGCATGTAGTCCAGGTGTACTAGCTAGATGGATAAAAAACTGGCTGGGCAACAGGAGACACGAGTAGTGGAAGGGAGTTGCTCAAAATGGAGACCTGTGGCCAGCGGAGTTCCACAGATATCTGTGCTGGGACCACTGTTGGTTGTGATATGCATAAATGATCTGGAGGAAGGTATAGGTGGTCTGATTAGCAAGTTTGCAGGTGACACTAAGATTGGTGGAGTAGCAGACACTGAATGGGACTGTCAAAAAATGCAGCAGAATATACAGAGGAACCTTGATTATCTGAACGATACGAGCGGAGAGTATTTTGTTCGTATAATCAAGTATTTGGATAATCAAATGCTGGATAACACAACTTAGCCAAGCATTGGGACCTTGCAATCTTGTATGGATAATCTGAAATTTGGATAATCAAATGCTGGATTATTGAGGTTCCTCTGGAGACAGATTGGAGAGTTGGGTGGAGAAAAGGCAGATGGAGTTCAATCCGGGCAAATGTGAGCTGATGCATTTTAGAAGATCCAATTCAAGAGCGAACTATAGAATAAATGGGGAAACCCTGGTGAAAATTGATGTACTGAGAGATCTGAATGTTCAGGTCCACTGTACCCTTAAGGTGGCAATGCAGGTCAATAGAGTGGTCAAGAAGGCATATGGCATGCTTTCCTTCATCGAACGGGGTATTGAGTGCAAGAGTTGGCAGATCATGTTCCAGTTGTATTAGACTTTGGTTTGGCCACATTTAGCATACTGCAAACAGCTGTGGTCGCCACATTAACAAAAGAATGTGGATGCATTGGAGAGGGTGCAGAGGAGGTTCACCGGGTGCTGCCTGGTATGGAGGGTGCTAGCTATGGAGAGAGGTTGAGTAAATTGGGGTTATTTTCATTTGAAAGATGGAGGGTGAGGGAGGACCTGATTGAGGTCTGCAAAATCATGAGGTGTGTAGACCAGGTAAATAGCAAAAAGCTTTTTCCCCAGATGGGGGACTCAATTACTAGGGATCACGAGTTCAAAGTGAGAGGGGAAATGTTTAAGGGAGGTATGCGTGGAAAGTTCTTTACGCAGAGGTTGGTGGATGCCTAAAACACGCTTCCAGTGGAGGTGGTAGAGTTGGGCATAATAGTGTCATTGAGGATGTATCTAGACAGATACATGGTAGGCAAAGTAATGGAAAGGGTACTGAGGGATTGGATTTATGAGTATCTGGAAAGCCACTGCTTGATTAGGGACAGCCAGCATGGATTTGTGAAGGGTAGGTCTTGCCTTACAAGTCTTATTGAATTCTTTGAGGAGGTGACCAAGCATGTGGATGAGGGTAGAGCAGTAGATGTAATGTACATGGACTTTAGTAAGGCATTTGATAAGGTTCCCCATGGTAGGCTTATGCGGAAAGTCAGGAGGCATGGGATAGAGGGAAATTTGGCCAGTTGGATAGAAAACTGGCTAACCGGTCGAAGTCAGAGAGTGGTGGTAGATGGTAAATATTCAGCCTGGAGCCCAGTTCCAAGTGGAGTTCCGCAGAGATCAGTTCTGGGTCCTCTGCTGTTTGTAATTTTTATTAATGACTTGGAAGAGGGAGTCGAAGGGTGGGTCAGTAAATTTGCAGATGATACAAAGATTGGTGGAGTTGTGGATAGTGAGGAGGGCTGTTGTCGGCTGCAAAGAGACTTCGATATGATGCAGAGCTGGGCTGAGGAGTGGCAGATGGAGTTCAACCCTGTCAAGTGTGAGGTTGTCCACTTTGGAAGGACAAGTAAGAATGCGGAATACAGGGTTAACGGTAGGGTTCTTAGTAAGATGGAGGAGCAGAGGGATCTTGGGGTCTATGTTCATAGATCTTTGAAAGTTGCCACTCAGGTGGATAGAGCTTGTAAGAAGGCCTATGGTGTATTAGTGTTCATTAGCAGAGGGATTGAATTCAAGAGTCGTGAGGTGATGTTGCAGCTGTACAGGACCTTGGTAAGGCCACATTTGGAGTACTGTGTGCAGTTCTGGTCGCCTCACTTGAGGAAAGATGTGGAAGCTTTGGAGAGGGTGCAGAGAAGATTTACCAGGATGTTGCCTGGAATGGAGAATAGGTCGTACGAGGATAGGTTGAGAGTGCTAGGCATTTTCTCATTGCAACGGCGAAGGATGAGGGGTGACTTGATAGAGGTTTATAAGATGATCAGAGGAATAGATAGAGTGGACAGTCAGAGACTTTTTCCCCAGGTACAACAGAGTGTTACAAGGGGACATAAATTTAAGGTGAAGGGTGGAAGGTATAGGGGGGATGTCAGGGGTAGGTTCTTTACCCAGAGAGTGGTGGGGGCATGGAATGCGCTGCCTGTGGGAGTGGCAGAGTCAGAATCATTGGCGACCTTTAAGCGGCAATTGGATAGGTACATGGATGGGTGCTTAAGCTAGGACAGATGTTCGGCATAACATCGTGGGCCGAAGGGCCTGTTCTGTGCTGTATTGTTCTATGTTCTATGAATGGGCAAGGAGCAGAGGGATACAGATCCTTAGGAAATAGGCGATAGGAAATAGGTTTAGATCGAGGATCTGGATCGGCACAGGCTTGGAGGGCCGAGGGGCCTGTTCCTACACTATAGCTTTCTTTGTTCTTTTGGTACCCGTTGTTCTTGAATATGCTGTATAGGTATTTTTCTTCTGCTGCTCTTAGTGCCTGGGTGCTGCAGTGTGTTGTGGCCTTTTTAAATAATGTCCCGGTGCAGCTCCATTTGTTGGTGTCGGGATGATTGCTCCTGTAGTTGATCTTCTGGTCTGTGTGCTGCTTTCCTGTCGACGCTGGTCAGCAGTTCTCCATTGACTGTTCGTTCCACTGTGACATCTAAGAAGGGAAGTCTGTTGTTGTTCTCTTCCTCCTTTACTGACACAAATTTCACCAAAATGTTAATGATATTGTAGGTTTCCTCTAATTTGTTCTGTTCTATGATGACAAAGGTGTCATCCACATAGTGGAGCCAAAGCTTGGGTTGGATCATGGGAAGGGCTGTTCATTCTAGTTATGTTATGATTACTAATGCACCCAGATCTTGCTTAACAACCCTACTCAATTGCATGGGTGGATGTTTTGTTTTGGGCCTAGCATGTATAGGCTGGTTGCATACAATATGAACAAATGAAGGAGCAGGCTGTTTGACTCAATTCGACAGTATCTCTCAGTAACTGTCTATGTGCCTAGCATTGAGCCAACATTGAAATTCAGACATGGCCTTCTCAGTTGTGTGGTCGGCAGCATGTCCTTTTAGACTGACAACATCCTGATACTGGGGGAAAAACCCACTTGCGTAGCCAACACAATAGCATGAAATGGCTTGCCTAGCCTGTTCAGATTTTTAAGGTCTACCTCAAATTACCTTGAAGCAATTAAGTACCTCAAAATTTTGAGTATTTTTAATTTCTGCAAAATATTTATCTGATTCCTAATTCTCTCCAAATATTTCAAATGTACCTCGTCTCAGTTTTCTTTCTCCATTTCAATTTCTCTCACTCTTCCCACTTTCCCTTTTTGTTGTAAAAGACTAATTGTTTGCAACGCCCTTTAACGGGGAATATATGTGGAGACCTTCTTGCACTTTGAATTTGAACTTGAATTCCATGATTGAGACTCCACTAAATCATTGTACTACTTGTTGGACCAATCTGGAATTTACTGAGTTTAAGAATTTCACTTAATTGAAAGTTCCATGAAGTGACTTGATGCAGTGGAACCTAAAACACTGGCAGTTAGATTTATTTACAAACATTTTCAGTGTTTGATATTAGGCTGGTCTTGTGACTGCCAGCTTCGGCATGTGGAGTCGGTATCCAGGCAACCCCACTGTTCATTGTGTGCGCCTGGGCTTGTTTCTTTAATGGGCTTGAATAAGTTGTTGCCTAAGATGGCCATCATCTTCCTACAGGGAGAAAGTGAGGACTGCAGATGCTGGAGATCAGAGCTGAAAATGTATTGCTGGAAAAGCACAGCAGGTCAGGCAGCCTCCAAGGAGTAGGAGAATCGACGAATCGAAAGATTCAAAGAAAGGCTCATGCCAGAAACGTCGATTCTCCTGCTCCTTGGATGCTGCCTGACCTGCTGCGCTTTTCCAGCAACACATTTTCAGCTATCATCTTCCTACAGTCATGCAATCCCTGTAGTAAAAGAATACTTCATAAAAACTGATACAAATGTGAAACTGCCTCTATTCAGTAAGGTCATTGATGAGTAACATAAAAACAAGTAGGCAAGACCTACCTATCAGCCTTGCAATTTATCCAAAAATCCACCCAAACCCCCACTGTAACTTTTTTTTTAAAAGTGCAGAAACATTTAGTTGCAGGTCTTATTCCACTTCTGATTTAGCAGTTAACCTGCACTTCTATCCATTCAGCTGTTAAACCAGTAAAGTGTGGATTACAAACTGTAGCTTGCTTCTGTTTGTTAAATATTCTTTCACAGGATGTGGGCATAGCTGAGCTAACCTTTTATTGCCTATCACCAGTTGTCCTTGTGAGTTTGATGGCAGAACACTGTCTTGAACTGCTTTGAATATCCTTTATTTTCTACGTATATCCCCCAAACCACTTGATTAGATTTCAGGTGGAGTTCCACACTTTTTGTGGAAGTTTATGCTTTATACACAAACAAGGATAAAGTTTTAGCAACTAAATTAGACATGCACAGATACCCATAGTTTTAACGATTTAGCTCATTCTGATCCTACAGATCCCCTTTGGTGCTGACTAGTTTAGAACAAGATGGAGAAGATTATCTTTTTTTAAAAAAAACTTAGTTTAAGAACAAAATGTGCTTTTATGTACTCCCTTTCACAATATCCCAAAGTACCTTCTGAAGTGGAGTCTCTGCAATGCAGGTACATATAGTAATCAACTTTCTCAAAATAAGGTCCCACAAACAGCGCAGAAGGAATGGCCAGATAATCTATACATTTTTACTAATGTTACCTGACTAGAACAGTTTGATTTGTTGAAATTTTGTAAAGTTAGAGTAAAAATTGTTAGGACTTGCAATATTTGGATAAGATTTAGATTTTAATTGGAGTTCTGGGCTCATTGCGTGCAGAGTTTATTCACGAATACATTTGAAAGATATGTTTTAACATAAAATAGCTGTGAATAAAAGAACGGTTGTGGGTGGTGATAATCGTCTAGATTTACCTTCACTGGGAGTTAACTTCCTTTTTTAAAAATAGATATTGAACCAGGAAGTCGTCATATTAATTCTAGTACGCTGCATACTAGCTTTACTGGTTTAACAGCTGAATGGATAGAAGTGCAGTTTAACTGCTAAATCAGAAGTGGAATAAGACCTGCAACTAAATGTTTCTGCACTTTAAAAGAGTTATATTGTGGTGAAGAGAAAGCAGTTGCTTTGTTATGATGTGGTTCTACACGATTTCAACACAGATCGTCATGGGGAGGAAACATGGATTGTCAAAGTAAGATGTCTAGCCATTAACTTAACTTGTCTAAGTGGGATATTTGATCATTTCAGGTATCTAGTTCTGACTGGTGCATTAGATCTGTAGTTTCAGTACAGATCTAGGGACAGTACCCAATGATGGAGAAAGGAATTTCTGTGCAGGACAGTTTTATTCCAGTTTTGGGTTTTTTTTTGTGGGGAGGAGGAGATTTTGTTTGAGTTCAAGCTCAGTTGAATCAAAGCTCCCCCTGAAAATTGAGTGTTTGTTTGACTGTTTTCGTATTGCATTAATAAACTCTTGCTCTCTTTGCAGATTTATGAATAACCGACCTCCAGCTAATTCGCGATACCAACCCACTGCCTATGAACATGCTGCCAACTGTTACACACATGCAGTAAGTTTTCCAACTCATCCGTTTTTATGTGGCACGGTAGAGAGGGAATAGAGAGAATCACACAAGCACCAGCACCTAAGGAGTCACCAGCATTTTCTGTTGAGGCCACCAAATGCAGTTCTAGTCCCAGTTTAATATTTCACCCAAAAGACAACATGTCTGATATTGCAGTACTACATCAGAACTGTGCTTGGGGGTGTTTCAGCCTACCTACGTGCCTGGTCTGAGACTTGAACCTACAAATTGCTGACTTACTGGTGCTTTGGATAATGTACCTAATGCTCTACAGTCAAAAGTAACTCAACAAGCCAATAGGAAAGGTTCGGAGTAACATGGGCCAACACAGGCAAGGGGGACTAGTTTAGTATGTGAACTCGGTCAGCATGGACTAGTTGGGCCAAAGGGTTGTTTCCATGCTGTATGACTCCATGTTTGAGTCTTTAAATTTGGCTGATGATTATGTTTTTGCTCAGGATATTGTCCTGATTGGAAGGAATAAATAATTTCATTGCTGGTATATACCAGGCATGATTACTAAACCACAGTCAAACCAAAAGTTCTAACCGCTGGTGATGTGGAAACAGGAAGACTGTTGGAAGTGCAAGTCAGTAGTTACTATTCCTTGCTATTGTCAGTGAGTTTATAGTGGTCACGAAAACTAAAGGAGATTAAAGGGATTCGGGCTGACACCGTCTCAGTTTTACAGACACTGCTTGATGGACAATGTTCAGTGTTGTGATGCTACCCAAACTCTGAATCTGAGCTGAACAGCAGCTGATGGAAATGTTTAATGAATCTGGTAGGTACTGTGGAGAGAGGGACAGGCCAGTGGCCTTTCACCAGAACTGAAAGATGATAGATGCTTAACAGATCTGTTCGCCGAGCTGGGAATTTGTGTTGCAGACGTTTCGTCCCCTGTCTAGGTGACATCCTCAGTGCTTGGGAGCCTCCTGTGAAACACTTCTGTGATGTTTCCTCCGGCATTTATAATGGTTTGTCTCTGCCGCTTCCGGTTGTCAGTTCCAGCTGTCCATTGCAGTGGTCGGTATATTGGGTCCAGATCGATGTGCTTATTGATTGAATCTGGAGATTAGATCACTTACAGTGTGGAAATAGGCCCTTCGGCCCAACAAGTCCACACCAACCCGCCGAAGCGCAACCCGCCCATTCCCCTACATTTACCCCTTTACCTAACACTACAGGCAATTTAGCACGGCCAATTCACCTGACCTGCACATCTTTGGACTGTGGGAGGAAACCGGAGCACCCGGAGGAAACCTACGCAGACACGGGGAGAATGTGCAAACTCCACACAGTCAGTCGCCTGAGTCGGGAATTGAACCCGGGTCTCTGGCGCTGTTAGGCAGCAGTGCTAACCACCGTGCCACCCACACCACCGTGTCGCCCACATCTGTGGATGAGTGCCATGCCGCTAGGAATTCCCTGGCTGTTCTCTGTTTGGCTTGTCCAACAATAGTAGTATTGTCCCAGTCGAACTCATGTTGCTTGTCATCTGCATGTGTGGCTACTAAGAATAGCTGGTCGTGTCATTTCGTGGCTAGTTGGTGTTCATGGATGCGGATCGTTAGCTGTCCTCCTATTTGTCCTATGTAGTGTTTTGTGCAGTCCTTGCATGGGATTTTGTACACTATATTGGTTTTGCTCATGCTGGGTATTGGGTCCTTCATTCTGGTGAGTTGTTGTCTGAAAGTGGCCAAAAACACAGACCATGTCCTGAACTACGAAAGCAACCACCCCAACACACACAAAAGAAGTTGCATCAAGACACTGTTCAAAAGGGCCACAACACACTGCAGTACACCAGAACTGCAAAAAGAGGAAGAAGAACACCTCTACAATGTATTTGCAAAAAACGGATAGCCGCACAATTTCATCAACAGATGCCTAAGGGAAAGACAACGGAATGAGGACATGCCGCAACCCAAAGGACTAGCCACACTACCATACATCAAGAACATTTCCGAACTGACAGCCAGACTACTGCGACCACTAGGACTCATAACAGCACAAAAACCAACAGCCACTCTCAGACAACAACTCACCAGAACGAAGGACCCAATACCAGCATGAGCAAAACCAATGTAGTGTACAAAATCCCTCCATCAAAGTGAAATGTTTCTTCCTGTCCATTCTATCTTATGTCCCTCATAATTTTATACATCTCAATCTCCTCTACTGATAGGAAAACAATCCCAGTTTGCCCAATTTCCACTCGTAACTGGAACTCTCCAGCCATTCTTCAGTCCAAGCAACATTTGAGAAATGTCCTCTGCAATCTCTCCAGAGCTATCCCATCCCTCCCATAATGTGATTGCAGAACGTGGAACAGTACAGCACATTATGGGAGGAATGGGATAGCCCATTATGTCTGTGCTGTCCATGATGTCATTCTAAATTAATCCCAATGCTTGCATATGGTTTAAATCCCTCCCTTCCCTCCCTGTTCATGTGTCTGGCTAAAAGCTTCTTAAATGTTGCTATCGTATCTGATTCTACCACTCCCATGGCAGTGTATTCCAGGCATCTGTCATCCTCTCTATAAAGAAAAAAGCCTTACTTCACACATCTCCTTTAAACCTTCTTCCTCACCTTAAACATATGCCCCCTAGTATTTGACATTTCCGCCCTAGGAAAAAGACTCTACCTATCCACCCTATCCATGTCTCTCATTTTATATACATCTATCAGGTTGCCTCCTCAGCCTCCAATACTCTAGTGAAAACAATCCAAGTTTGTTCAACCTCTCCTTATAGCTAACACACTCCAATCCAGGCAATATCCAGGCACTGCCTCTAAAGCTGGCTCAGTGGTTAGCACTGCTACCTTACAGCACCAGGGTCCCAGGTTCAATGCCAGCCTTGGGCAACTGTCTGTGTGGAGTTTGCACATTCTCCCCGTGTCTGCGTGGGTTTCCTCTGGGTGCTCAGGTTTCCTCCCACTATCCAAAGATGTACAGGTCAGGTGAATTGGCCATGCTAAATTATCCGTAGTGTTAGGTGCATCAATCGAGGGAAATAGGTCTGGGTGGGTTACTCTTCGGAGGGTCGGTGTGGACTGGTTGGGCCAAAGGGCCTGTTTCCACACTGTAGGGAATCTAAAAATAAAAGTCCTTGCTATAGTGTGGCAAGTAGAACTGCGCACAATACCCCAAATGTGGCCTAACTAAAATTTTATACAGCTGCAATTTGACTTGTCGACTCTTATTCTCAGTGCCCTGACCGATGAAGGCAGGCATGCCATGTGCTGCCTTTCCCACCTTAGCCACTTGTGTTACCACTTTCACGGATCTATGAACTTACACCCAAGATCACTCTATGCTTCAATGCTCCTAAAGATCCTGCCATTTACTGTATACTTTTCCCTTGCATTTTACCTCCTAAAATGCATCACCTCACACTTGTCCAGATTAAACTCCATCTGCCATTTTTCATCCAACTATCTAGCTGATCTATATCCTGCTGTATCCTTTCTCACTATCCACAATTCCACTGTTTCGTAATGCCTATTAATCAGACCATCTACATTTGCAGCCCAATCATTGATACATATGTATTAAAAACAACAGAAGTACCAGCACTGATCCCTGTCACTGAGCACAGATCTCCAGAAAAACACCCCTCCATATCTATCTTCTGTCTTCTACGACCAAGCCAATTTTTGTATCCAAGTTCCACCTCACCATGGACGCTATGTGACTTAATCATCTGGACCAGCCAACCATAAAGGCCCTTTCCAAATGCTTTAAAGTCTGTATAATCAACATTCACTGCCCTACCCTTACCAACTGTCAAATACATGTATACAGTTAATGACAGGACCCCGAACAGCACTAATGTAGAGGGGAATATTGGGGTTCAAGTCCATAACTTTCTGAAAGTAGCCACGCAAAAGGGTGTTACAAAAGGTGCATGGCATGCTTGCCTATGTTAGTTAAGTACAAGAGTCAGGATGTCATGTTGCAGCTTTAAGGTTTTGGTTAGATTTCCACATTACAGGAAAGATGTGGTGGGTTTGGAGAAGAGGTTTACCGACATGCTGCCTGGATCTCCTGAGCTATAAGGAGAAGCTAGAAAAACTAGGGCTGCTTTCTCTGGAGCAGTGGAGGCTGAGGGAAAACTTGATGGAAATCTATAAAATTGTGAAATTATGACATTCTGGGGCTATCACTGTTGGCCTTCACGAACATATATTAGACCAAGAACAGAAATGTGAATGAGAGAGGAAGCGGTGTATCAGAATGGCAAGTGACCAGAAAGTTAGGGACGCGCTTGCAGACTGAGTGGAGGTGTTCTGCATTTGGTCTCCCAGAATGAGGGAGATTAGATTGAGAGCAGTGGAAATTATGGATTAAAAGAAGTCTATGTGAATTGCTGTTTCACCTGGAAGGAATGTTTGGAGCCTTGGGCAGTAAGGAGTGAGTAAGTAAAAGGGCGAATGTTATAGTTCCCTTAGTTGTAAGGGAAGGTGTCTTCGGAGGGGGATGAGGTGTTGGAGTGGTAGAACAGTGGGCCAAGGTGGTAGGGAATCGTCCCTTTGGATTGCTGATGGGGAGGAGAGAGCAACATGTGTTTGGTGATATCATATTGCAGATGAGGAAATGGAAAGAATGATCCTTTGTATATGGAAGCTGGTAGCAAGGACATTTAGGATGAGGGGCACCCTGTCAAAATTGTAGAAGGGATAAGGAAAGAATGTGCAGGAAATGAGTTGGACACATTTTATTGTCATTGGCTGTGTCTGGATGTTTCTCTCCTGCCTCTCCATTTAGATGCTCATTGTGTGGAGCTGCCATGTATCACCTTTGTGCAGTTCTTGGTTGTGCAACCCATTAGCTTATCTGCACAGTGCTATGCCACACAGTTCCTCTAACTTTCTGTAATGCAGTCAAGTTTTGGATTTTTGGTGAGTTCCTATTGTAGTTTCCTATCTCTAAAGTATTGGGAACAGCAGGAGTCGAGAGGTGTGTGCATATCTGCCACAGGTTCCTAGAGCAGGGACCCTTAAGAGAGGGGCAATAAAGTCTTCAAATGTTGGAAAAGCTAGAGCCACTGAATTAAAGTTTCGTTTTGTCTTCAGTTCCTCATTTTTCCAGCAATTGTCGGCAGCACATTACTTCATCGACTGTCGGATGACCGATGGAAGAAGATCACAGCGTGGATGTATGGTGTGGGTCTGTGTGCACTGTTCATCATTTCAACAGTATTCCACATCATCACATGGAAGAAGAGTCACTTAAGGTAATAGGGAGTAGTGTTTTTCCAACGTTCTCTTACAGGGTTGGCTTTTGCATGGGGTGGAAGTTTCATTAACAGAATGCTGCAATACCTGAGCTCTGACAACCAACATGTCAAAAGATTAGATTAGATGAGATTATTTACAGATTAGATTACTTAGTGTGGAAACAGGCCCTTCGGCCCAACAAGTCCACACCGACCCGCTGAAGCATAACCCACCCAGACCCATCCCCCTACATTTACCCCTTCACCTAACACTAGGGGCAATTTAGCATGGCCAATTTGCCTAACCTGCACATTTTTTGGATTGTGGGAGGAAACCGGAGCACCCGGAGGAAACCCACGCAGACACGGGGAGAATGTGCAAACTCCACACAGTCAGTCGCCTGAGGCTGGAATTGAACCTGGATCTCTGGCGCTGTGAGGCAACAGTGCTAACCACTGTGCCACCGTGCCGCCCACTAAGGCTTGAAGATATTATGACAACTGAGCCTGATCCTGTCCTCGACTAATATTCACCCACCAAGGAGTCGCTGGGAGTGGTCAGTAAGGGGAATTTGTTTAATTTCACCTTTTCTAAACTGGGGTTTGGAGATAAATTGGAAGTGCCCCGTTACCCTGTAGACTGGCATTTACTAGATCAGCATAGAAAGGGCTTTGATCCTCCTTCACATTTTTATAACAGATTTGGGTGGTCAGTTAAAATTAATGTACCTTGCCTCCCTGCCCCAGAAGAAAAAGACATCATTCTTTAATTTGGAGTAAAGGATCCAAGGTTAATGCTACAACATTCATGGCTGAAGTATCAGTTAAAACCCGGCAACGTGGTGCTACACTGGTCCAGCACGTGCAACAATTTGCTGTCTGCATCACTCTGGGTTAGAATCCCTTCCTTCTGATGGAAGGGTTTAACCAGGTCCAACAGCCTGCACAAACTGGCATGTCTCCTGATCCATGCACATGGTGTTCCATTAAGACTCCAAGACCCTGTACATCTGAGACATCTTAGGCGTGTGAGCAAACATAGAGGGGTTCAAGTGAGCCAGCTACCCTTCTGCCTCAAGCAGTTTAGCAAATTCTTTAACTTGACTGTCAACAGCAATGTATGTATCCACACATGACAGGAATAAAGCAGGGCCTAAAGATAGGCAGAGTGCTGTTGAACCTCTCAGTTGCCTGCAATGCAATGTGGCACACTGGCCTGTTCCTAAAGCTATCCAGGGTTATTGAAACAATCCTTCACAGCAGATAAGGTAGAGTCCATCTTGAATTAAGCATTGAGAATATTGACCAATGGACTACTCTGGACTCTGTTCACCCCAACTTCCTTTAACATTGATACTAATGACCTGTCAACAGCCACACCCCACGAGGTCATCTATGCTGATGCCATCTATTATGCTAGTCTTTTTATATTTTGTGCAGTCTGAATCAGATCTTTAACAATGGTGTTACAGATTGCTGTAGGACATAAAGGAATTTAACATAAGACGCTAAAACCATATCCAGTGTATTCCATTTCCAGAATGCCAATGCCAAAAAGAGAACAAGCTATCTATGTGAATTGTCAGAGCCTAAAGTATATTCCCAGCCCAACATAATTGGGAGTGACTCGAGATAGGATTTTGTTCCTTGAGGACATCTGAAGAAAAGAACAGTAATGGCCCAAGCTGGAAGCAACATACTAACCAAACTTGCTGGATTATTATGAGGCACTCTTGAACCTCAGTCCTCACCTGATCGGATACTGAAGCAGTACGATGCAGCAGTGTGATGAGGGCGTGGGTTTGAATCCCACACTGACAGATGGTGAAATTTGAATTCCATCAAATCTGTGTGGAAAAATTCCCACTTAGGTCCCTTTTATATCTTTCCCCTCTCATCCTAAACCTATGCCCTCTAGTTCTGGACTCCCCCACCCTAGGGAAATGACCTTGTCTATTTACCCTATCCATGCCCCTCGTGATTGAGGAAGTGACGAGGATCAGAGGGGCAGCCGGGAAGGAAAGCAATGACCACATATATCAGCAAGGTGGCTAAACCCGAGACTCTACAACTGTAGTGTCCCCCACCCGCCCCCCTCCTCTAACCTAGTTAATAAGGTAAGGTTCATTCTAAACTTCCTCTATTGAATATAAGTTTGTTATTAATTTTATAGCAACTTAAACTAAGCTTCCTACTTTAGTACTGTGTGAGTGTTCAGATAAGTCGGTAATGGATGCTGGGGCAGTTGCTTGCTCCTCCTGCAGAATGTGGCAGGTGGGAGACATGGCACACTCTCCGCTGGCTACATCTGCGGGAAGTGCACCCAACTCCAGCTCCTTGAAAACCGTGTTAGGGAATTGGAGCTGGAGCTGGATGAACTACGGATCATTTGGGAGGCTGAGGGGGTAATTGAGAGGAGTTACCGGGAGTTGGTCACTCCTAAGGCTCAGGACAAGGATAGATGGGTTACAGTTAGGGGGAGGAAAGGGGACAGTCAGACAGTGCAGAGATCCCCTGTGGACATTCCCCTCAGCAATAAGTATACCGTTTTGGATACTGCTGGGGGGGGATGACCTACCAGAGGAAAGCCATAACGGTTAGTTCTCTGGCACTGAGCCTGACACTGTGGCAAAGAAGGGAAGGGGGCAGAATAGAAAAGTACTTGTGGTAGGGGACTCGATAGTTAGGGGAATCGGCAGGAGATTTTGTGGTCAGGATCGGGATTCCCGGGAGGTTTGTTGCCTCCCTGGTGCCAGGGTCCGGGACGTCTCCGATCGGGTGTATAAGGTTCTAAAAGGGGAGGGCGAACAGCCAGAAATCGTGTTACATATTGGCACTAATGATATAGCCAGGAAAAGAATTGAGGATATAAAAAGTGATTTCAGGGAGTTAGGATGGAAGCTGCAAAGCAGAACGAACAGAGTAGTGTTCTCTAGTTTACTACCGGTGCCACGAGATAGCGAGGCGAGGAACAGGGAGCGGGCACAGCTTAACATGTGGCTGCGCAGCTGGTGTAGGAGGGAGGGCTTCATATATGTAGATAATTGGGATGCCTTCTGGGGAAGGTGGGACCTGTACAAGAAGGACGGGTTGCATCTGAACTGGAAAGGGACCAATGTCCTGGGTGGAAGGTTTGCTCGAGTAGTTCGAGAGGGTTTAAACAAGTATGCCAGGGGGGTGGGAACCTGAGCTGTATACTGGAGGTGAGAGTTGATGCAGATGAGGCAATAGCAAGAGGTAAACCAGCTAGTGGGAAGGATTTTCCTGGCAAGGAACCAAGGTATCAGTTAAAGTGTGTTTGCTTTAACGCAAGGAGTATCAGGGATAAAAGTGATGAACTTAGAGCATGGATCAGTACCTGGTGCTATGATGTTGTGGCCATAACAGAGACATGGGTTTCTCAGGGGCAGGAATAGTTGCTGGATCTTCCAGGGTTTAGAACATTTAAAAAGAATAGGGAGGGGGGAAAAGAGGAGGGGGCGTAGCACTACTAATCAGAGAGGGTATCACAGCTACAGAAGCTTCCATTGTCGAGGAAGATCTGCCTACCGAGTCAGTATGGGTGGAAATTAGGAACAGCAAGGGAGCAGTTCTTTAGGGGTTTACTACAGGCCCACCCAATAGCAGAAGGGAGATGGAAGAAAGCATAGGTCGGCAGATTTTGGAAAAGTGTGGACGTAGTGGGGTTGTTGTAATGGGTGACTTTAACTTTCCCAATATTGATTGGAACCTCCTTCGAGCAGAAGATTTGAAAGGAGTTGTTTTTGTAAGGTGTGTTCAGGAGTGTTTCCCAACTCAGTACGTTGACAGGCCGATGAGGGGAGAGGCCATTCTAGACTTGGTGCTCGGAAACGAGCCGGGGCAGGTATCAGATCTTGTGGTGGGGGAGCATTTTGGTGATAGTGACCACAACTGCCTCACCTTCTACATAGCTTTGGAGAAGGAGAGGATTAGGCGAAATAGGAGGATATTTAATTTGGGGAAGAGGAAACTATGATGCGATTAGACATGAGTTAGGAAGCATGGACTGGGAGCAATTGTTCCATGGTAAAGGCACTATAGACATGTGGAGACTGTTTAAGGAACAGTTGTTGTGAGTGATGAATAAATATGTCCCTCTGAGACAGGCAAGAAGGGGTAAGATAAAGGAACCTTGGATGACGAGAGCAGTGGAGCTTCTCGTCAAAAGGGAAAAAGGTAGCTTACATAAGGTGGAGGAAGCTAGGGTCAAGCTCAGCTCTAGAGGATTACAGGCAGGCGAGGAAGGAGCTCAAAAACGGTCTGAGGAGAGCCAGGAGGGGGCACGAGAAAGGCTTGGAAGAACGGATTAGGGAGAACACAAAGGCATTTT
Organism: Chiloscyllium plagiosum; assembly: GCF_037043375.1. Lineage (NCBI taxonomy): Eukaryota > Metazoa > Chordata > Chondrichthyes > Orectolobiformes > Hemiscylliidae > Chiloscyllium > Chiloscyllium plagiosum. The sequence continues at coordinate 60,656,179 of NW_028270163.1, read as the reverse complement.
ACACTTATGTGAGGAATAAGAGAATGGTCAAAGAAAGAGTAGGGCCGATCAGGGATAGCATAGGGAACTTGTGTGTGGAGGCTGAGGAGGTAGGGGAAGCCCTAAATGAGTTTTTTGCTTCTGTCTTTACGAAAGAAACGAACTTTGTAGTGAATGAAACCTTTGAACAGCAGGTGTGCATGCTGAAATGGATAGAGATAGAGGAAGCTGATGTGCTGAAAATTTTGTCAAACATTAAGATTGACAAGTCGCCAGGCCCGGACCAGATTTGTCCTCAGCTGCTTTGGGAAACGAGAAATGCAATTGCTTCACCACTTGCAAAGATCTTTGCATTCTCGCTCTCCATTGGAGTCATACCTGAGGACTGGAGAGAGGCAAATGTAATTCCTCTCTTCAAGAAAGGAAATAGGGAAATCCCCGGCAATTACAGACCAGTAAGTCTCACGTCTGTCGTCTGCAAGGTGTTAGAAAGGATTCTGAGAGAGAGGATTTATGCCCATCTGGAAGAGCATGGCTTGATTAAATGCAGTCAACACGGCTTTGTGAGGGGCAGGTCATGCCTCACAAACCTTATCGGGTTCTTTGAGGATGTGACCAGAAAGGTTGATGAGGCTGGAGCTGTGGATGTGGTGTATATGGACTTCAGCAAGGCATTTGATAAGGTTCCCCATGGTAGGTTCATTCAGAAGGTCAAGAGGAATGGGATACAGGGGAACTTAACTGTCTGGATACAGAATTGGCTGGCCAACAGAAGACAGCGAGTGGTAGTAGAAGGAAAATATTCTGCCTGGAAGTCTGTGGTGAGTGGTGTTCCACAGGGCTCTGTCCTTGGGCCTCTACAGTTTGTAATTTTTATTAATGACTTGGATGAGGGGATTGAAGGATGGGTCAGCAAGTTTGCAGACGACACAAAGGTTGGAGGTGTCGTTGACAATATAGAGGGCTGTTGTAGGCTGCAACGGGACATTGACAGGATGCAGAGATGGGCTGAGAGGTGGCAGATGGAGTTTTCAACCTGGATAAATGCGAGGTGATGCATTTTGGAAGGTTGAATTTGAAAGCTGAGTACAGGATTAAGGATAGGATTCTTGGCAGTGTGGAGGAACAGTGGGATCTTGGTGTGCAGGTACATAGACCCCTTAAAATGGCGACTCAAGTGGACAGGGTTGTTCAAAAAGCATATGGTGTTTTGGCTTTCATTAACAGGGGGATTGAGTTTAAGAGCCGTGAGATCTTGTTGCAGCTCTATAAAAGTTTGGTTAGACCGCACTTGGAATACTGCGTCCAGTTCTGGAGGAGGATAGGGTCGATAGCCAGAGACTATTTCCCAGGGCAGAAATGACTAACACGAGGGGTCATAGTTTTAATCTGGTTGGAGGAAAGTATAGAGGGGATGTCAGAGGCGGGTTCTTTACACGGAGAGTTGTGAGAGCATGGAATGTGTTGCCAGCAGCAATTGTGGAAGCAAGGTCACTGGGGACATTTAAGAGACTGCTGGACGTGCATATGGTCACAGAAATTTGAGGGTGCATACATGAGGATCAGTGGTCGGCACAACATCGTGGGCTGAAGGGCCTGTTCTGTGCTGTACTGTTCTATGTTCTGTGATTTTGTAAACCTCTAAGGTGTCACCCCTTAGCCTCCGACACTCCAGAGAAAACAGCCCCAGCCTATTCAGCCTCTCCCTGTAGCTCAAATCCTCCAACCCTGGCAACATTCTTGTAAATCTTTTCTGAAACCTTTCAAAGTTGCACAGCATCTTTCCTACATGGAGGCTGGTACAATTGTAACATTTAAAAGGCATCTGGGTGGATATATGAAGAGGAAGGGTTTCAAGGGATATGGGCCTAGTGCTGGAAAATGGGTCTAGATTTGTTTAGGGTATCTCATTGGCATGGACAAGTTGGACCGAAGGGTATGTTTCCGTGCTGTACATCTCTAAGACTCTGACTCTAAGTCTGGAATAAATAGCAAGTCCGGCAATCATGTAACCGTTGTCAATTGTCATAAAAATCTATCTGGTTCCCTAATGTCTTTACAGAAGGAAATGTGTTCCTAACTGGTCTGGCCCACCTGTGCCTCCAGACCCCACTTTAGTTTGTTGGAGCCTTAACATAGAGCAATGCAGCACAGTACAGGCCCCTCAGCCCATGATGTTGTGCCAAGCATTAATCTTAATTGAAGATCAACCTAACCTACGCACCCCTCAATTTACTGCCATCGATGTGCTTGTCCAGCAGTCGCTTAAATGTCCCTAATGTTTCTGACTGTACTACCACGGCTGGCAGTGCATTCCACGCACCCACCACACTCTGTGTAAAAACCGACCTCTGACATCTCTCCAATACCTTCCTCTAATCACCTTAAAATTATGATCCCTCGTGACAGCCATTTCTGCTCTGGGCAAACTTCTCTGGCTATATACTCTATCTATGCCTCTCATTACCTTGTACATCTCGATCAAATCACCTCTCTTCCTTCTCCTCTCCAGTGTGAAAAGTCCTAGCTTACTCGATCTTCCTTCATAAGACAAGCCCTCCAATCTGAGCAGCATCTTGGTAAATATCCTCTGCACCATCTCTAAAGCATCTGCATCTTCCTATAAAGGGAGATGACCAGAACTAGACGCAATATTCCAAGTGTGGTCTAACCAGGATTTTATACAGCTGCAGCAAAACCTTGCGGCTCTTAAACTCAGTCCCCCTGTTAATGAAAGCCAAAACACCATACCCCTTCTTAACAACCCTATTAACTTGGGTGGCAACTTTGGGGGAACCTATGGACGTGGACCTCAAGATCCCGCTGTTCCTCCACACTGCCAAGAGTCCTGTCCTTAACCCTGTATTCAGCATTCAAGTTTGACCTTCCAAAATGAATTACTTCGCATTTATCCAGGTTGAACTCAGTCTGCCAGTTCTCAGCCCAGCTCTGCATCCTGTCAATGTCTTGTTGCAGCTTGTAACTGCCCTCGACAGTATCTACAACACCACCGACCCTTTGTGTCATTGGCAAACTTACTAACACACCCTTCCACTTCTTCATCCAAGTCTTTTATAAAAACTACAAAGAGCAGAGGTCCAAGAATAGATCCCTGTGGGACACCATTGGTGGTCACTGACCTCCAGGCGGAATACTTTCCATCCACTATCACTTGCTGTTTTCTTTTGGCCAGCCAATTCTGTATCCAGACAGCCAAATTTTCCTGTATCCCATACCTCCTGACTTTCTGAATGAGCCTACCATGGGGAATCTTATCAAGTGCCTTACTGAAATCCATTTACTCCGCATCCACTGCTCGACCTTTGTTAACTTGTCTCGTCACATCCTCAAAGAACTCAGTAAGGCTTGTGAGGCATGACCTGCCCCTCGGAGAAAGTGAGGACTGCAGATGCTGGAGATCAAATTCAAACATGCGGTGCTGGAAAAGCACGGCCAGTCAGGCAGCATCCGAGGAGCGAGAAAATTGACGTTTCAAGCATAAGCTCTTCATCAGGAATGATCGGCCCCTCTCAAAACCATGCTTTCTTTAATCAAATAGGATTTATGACTATTTGGAAAAACTATCTCTCAGAATTCTTTCCTGTACCTTGCTTACCACAAACATAAGACTGACTAATCTGTAATTCCCAGGGATTTCCCTATTCCCTTTCTTGAACAGAGGAACAACATTCGCTTCCCTCCAATCATCCGCTACTATTCCCATGGAGAGTGAGGATGCAGAGATCATCACCAGAGGTGCAGCAATCTCACTCTCCACTTCCTGTAGTAAGCTTAACGATATCTGGTCCGGCCATGGGGACATATCTATCTTGATGCTTACCAGAATTTCCAGCACATCCACTTTCTTAATATCAGTCTGTTCAAGCCTATTAACCTGGTCCACAGTGTTCTCACAAATCAACAAGGTCCCTCTCTCTAGTGAATACTGAAGCTAAAAACTCATTTAGGCCTCTCCTACCTCTTCAGACGCCAAACACAAATTCTCTCCACCATCCCTGATCAGCCCTACCCTCTCTCTGATCATTCTCTTATTCCTCACGTACATGTAGAACACATTTGGGTTTTCCCTAATCCTTCCTGCCAAGGCTTTTTCGTGCCCCTTCCTAGCTCTCCTCTCCATTTTTGAGTTCTTTCCTAGCTACCCTGCACTCTCTAATTAATAATGCTACTCCCCCTCCTCTTTTACACCCCGCTCTGTTCTTTGTAAAAGACCTAAACCCTGGAACATACAGCAACCATTCCTGCCCCTATGAATTCCATGTCTCATTTATGCCACAACATCGTAGTTCCAAGTACTGATCCATGCCCTAAGTTCATCACTCTTATTCCTGACACTCCTTGCATTGAAACATGACTTGAGGTGTCGGTGTTGGACTGGGTTGGACAAAGTTAAAAATCTCAACACCAGGATAAAGTCCAACGGGTTTATTTGGAAGCACTCACTTTCAGAACGCTGCTCTTTCATCAATCACCTGCCGAAGGAGCGGTACTCCAAAAGCTATTGCTTCCAAATAAACCTATTGGACTTTAACCTGGTGTTGTGGTTTTGACCTTTGCATTGAAACAGACACACTTTAACCCATCCCTACGCCCTATCAACTGTATATCCTGCCTGACAAACTCTCTGCATTCTATTTCTGCCCTTTCAACAACTACCCTCTTCTCTGATCCATAGCTCTGGTTCCCATCCCCCACTCTGAGTAATTAGGGATGGACAATTAATGCTGGCCTAACCAGTAGTGCCCACATCCCATGAATGAATTTTTAAAAAATACCTTGTCAAATATGAAAGACACCACACAATTCTTTCACCTATGGTGGGGGCATGAATAGATTGAAGTGTAAGTTGGATTGCTGTAATCAGAGTGAAAGGAAAGTTATGCAACTTGAAGATCAAGTGCTGCATATTGTTGAGCTGTGGAGTACAATGTTGCTTTTCAGAAGCAGTAAGAGGGAGAATTTGAAAATGAACGCATCGTGAATATTTTTAGTTACCTTCTGGTTGAGCTGCAGTGTTGAAAACCATCCAGAACCTGCAGACAAAGTATGGGGCAAGAAAGCTTAAAAAAAAACTCATACAAGGAAAGACACAAGTTCACCTGGTCACCTATCGAATCAGAGGACAACCCATCACCCTACAGGCAAGATCAACTCACCATTGTAACAATCGCAATGACTAGGAGAAAAATCTCTTTTTACCTCATGGTTTAGTCTTTTGATTTTGGAATTTTGTTTATGTTGTATGTAATCTTTTTCCCCTACAGTATTTTCGTTAAAATGTTTTTCTTATGTTTGTCAACGTTGTGATTTTGTGTGTTCTTGGCAATATGAAAGGGTATAGTTTATATGCATAACTTAGAAATCCTTTCTTTTCAGTGCTTTTTTTTAAAATGTATTATTGGAAAACAAAATGAATATTACAGCCAAACAACTCAAAGCAATGTTAAAAACAAACCCACTAATTACAGAGGTAAGTAAATAATAACTAAGCTAAAAAAGGAAAATCTTAAGAAATAATAACAGTAACACAGCTCAATGAAACAAAGCAATAGCCCTCGATCATCAAGTGCATAACTTTATACATATTCATACGTTCGTAGTTCCTCCTCTCCAGATTCATTACATAGAATTGCCATGGCTATATAAAGGCTCTTACTAGTATGGCAGACGAATCTGTACCCGGGTAGTCCAAAAAGGGCCACCACGTCTTATAGAAATTCAGTTTTACGATGCACTATACTCGTCAGAAATTCCAAGGGGCTGTGGTCCATGACTAGCTTATGCCAGCCCACCAGCCCTAGGGAGTTTCCAACACCTAACCTAATAGAATGTTCTTTCTTTCTTTCACAAAATGTGATGATACTGAAAAGCCTTTTTTTTTTAGTGTGTGTACATCTAATGAAAGTGAATTAACAAAGCCAAGAAGGAGAGATGCTGGGTCCATCTCCACCTCCGTCCCCAAGGCCTTCTCTATTTTACCAATATAGTGCTCCAGTATGCCCGTAGTCTGTGCCAGGACCGAAGACAATGAGTAAGTGTGCCCATGCTCACTCTATGTTTAGGACACATTGGAGATGCTCCAGCTTTAAATTTTGTGAGGCAGCCTGGGGCCAAAAGGACCCTATAGAGAATCTTCAATTGCAAGGCATTGGGTCCTGTTGCAAATCAAGACCCTTCTTGCATTTTCCCAGATATCCTCTCATACTTCAGGAGAAATCTCAATGTCCAACTCCCTCGCCCATACCTTACAGAGCCGTTCGGCTTCTCTGGTTGCCCTCACCCTGATACATTGTCCTCCACACCTTGACAGTATTGATGACTATTGGGCTATGGCAATATTCCTTAACTGTTCTCATATTGTCTAAGAACAACAGGCTAATGAGGGGGCATCTTGCCCGAGATGCTTTGATGTCCAACCAAAGTTCGTGAGGGTCCCTCCCGGGCCTAATCATTCATGTAAGACAGCAACAAGCTTAACTGATAGTTTTTGATATCTGGGAGGCCCACTCCTCCCAGTTTTTAAGGTGACTGCAATTTAGTCAATTTAATTAGGGGCCGCTTGTGATTCCAGATAAAAGAACTAAACCAGCTGTTCAGTTTTCTAAATATTTGCCTAGTAAAAAGCAGAGGAAACATTCACATAGGATTCAAAAAGCAGGGCCGAATGTTCATTTTAATGAGGGTTATCCAACTTAACCAAGAAATCGGAAGTGCCTCCCATCTACAATGGTCCTGCTTGATTCTGTCAAATAAATGAGCAAAATTGGGTTTAAATAGCCAATCAAAAACAGGAGTAATAAACATACCTAAGTAGAGAAAGCTCTCCTGCGACCATCTAAAGGGGAACCGAGATCCGCCCTCAGGATCAGGCACTCTGGGCAGACCACCTATGGGCATGGCCTCTGACTTGGTAAAGTTGGTATTCTAACCCGAGAAGCCCCCAAATAAATTGATGCATTGTTTCAGGTGTGGGACTACGACTGTTGGGTTTGATAGGAAGACAAGGACGTCATCCACATACAGTGTGATCTTATGTGACTTCGTCCCCACTTCTGGAGCAGCTATACTGGGATCCCTGTGTATTGCTTCTGCCAGCAGTTCGATCACCAATGTGAAAAGCAATGGTGACAAAGGACAGCCCTGTCAACTGCCCCTACAAATATTAAACTTGTTTGATCGTGGTGAGGACCATGGCAAGAGGGCCACTTTACAAAATCTCCACCCACCTGACGAAGGTTTCTCCCAGGCCAAACTACTTCAAAGAATAAAAAAGATATGGCCACTCGACCCTGTCAAATGCCTTTTCCGCATCTAAGGACATCACCAATCCCTGTACCGAGTGCTGTTGACATATTTGGATCATGCTAAGTAATCTCCTGACATTATCCGTCAATCTGCGATCTTTTACAAACCCCGTCTGGTCCTCCTTAATGATGGAGGGCAGTACAGTTTCTAGCCTTAATGCCAGTGTCTTAGGATTTTGAAGTCAACATTCAGGCGTGAAATGGGTATAGGAAGCACAGTCCTCCAGGGCGTTCCCTTTTTCAAGAATGAGAGAGATGTTCACCTCTCTTACAGATAGTGGGAGGAGGCCACGACTGTGAGAGTCATTAAACATACTAAGCATTGGCCCTGACAATATACTTATAGAACTCACTGGGGAGCCTGTCAAACCTGGCGCCTTGCCATTCTGGAACTGCCTCACAGCTTCCTGCTTCTCTTGCTTTGACAGTGCAGCATTGAGGAGAGACTCTTGTTCAGGGGTCACTCCTGGAAGTTCCAAATTCTTTTTTTTTTAAATTCCATCCAACCTGCCCATTGTCACAGCTTTCAGATTGGTATAATTCAGAGTAAAGTTTCCAGAATGCTGCAGTACTCCTTTTAGAATCATAGGTTAAATTTCCAGTGTCCTCTCTGATCGAGGTAATGGCTTGGGGGGGCACTCCTTTTCTTAGCAAGGTATGCTAGGTACTTACCCGGCTTAGCCCCATGCTCAAACAGCCTTTGACTTGCAAATGTAAGCTCCCTCTTGGCTGCCTGTGTGAGCATGGAGTTCAGTGTAGGCCAAAGTGCTGTGATGCAGTTTAACCAGCGAGGGCCTGTCAAAATATGCCTTTTCAGCAACTTGCAGACGTGTCTCGAGCAAGCATTGCTGCTAACTCGTCTGCCGCTTCTTATTGGCTGAGTAGGAGATAACCAACCCCCTAGCATAGGCTTAAGCTGTTTCCCAGAGAATGGACAGGCTACCGGCCGAACCTGAATTAAGATCTTAAAAAAAGCCCTGAACTCAGTAGAAAAGAATTCAATAAACTTGCTATCCTCGAGGATGAAGGGGTCCAGTCACCAGTGCCTCGAGCCTACCACAGTATCCTTATTCTTAACCATTAAATACACTGAAGTGTGATCGGAAATAGTGATATAGTACAGATGCTACTGAGCCCAGATGTGCTGCGGGGGTCAGAAAAAGATCAATCCTGGTATGGCATTTATCTGGGTGAAATCCCTGTCAGTAGGGTGAAGGTGCCTCCAAACATCTACCAACCCAATTCAGCACACAAATCCCTTAATTGTTTAGATTGCGAAGATGATATCAGAGGGCCTTTGGACAATCTGCCCATTATAGAGTTTATTAGACAAGTGAAATCTCCTCCTACGATGATACATTGAGATGCAAGGTTAACCAGTCTAGAAAGTGCATCTGTCAAGAACTTGGGGAGGTGGGGGGGTTAGGCTGGGGGACAGTAAATATTTAAGATCCTGTATTCTTCCCCATGTATCAAAGCTTTAAGGATTACAAGTCTCCCATGTGTGTCTTTAATGCACTTTAGTAACTTAAATAGGCGATTCTTTCTAACTAAAATGGCCACCTCTTCTCATATTGAAGGATGAAAAATAAACCCATTCACACCCAATCTGTTGCAGCTTCAAATGCTCTGCATCATCCAAGTTTGTTTCTTGTAATAAGGCAACATCTACCCTCTTCCCTTTTAAGGCTGGAAAGCACCTTCTTGCTCTTGACAGATGAATGACTCCCCTTAATATTCCAGGTGCACCACTTAAACACATCCTTAGCCATACCCTTCTGTAGCACCATCTAGACTCGAGAGGAAGAACCTGAACTACAGATCGCTGAGTTTTAATGCAAAATAATCCACAAAACACAAAAACTACATAAACTAAAATAACTACAGTCAACAAAACATACAAAACTATATACAACAAAAACAGAAAAACAAAAAATTGCCAAAGGCACTGATTAGAGGAATTTACCCCCCCCCCCCCCCATTCAAAGGAGGTACCTCCACATCCTCCAACCGTACTCACCATCCCAACCACCCTCTCAGCTCCTACCAACTAAGGCTGTGCCACATACAACCTGATAGAGGGGGGAAAAAAACGCCAAGAGCAAGATTGGTACTGTAGACAAGTAAACCAAAAATAAATGTCACCCATCCCTTAACATAACTTGGAGATTAAAGATAAGTGCTCTATCCATCCTGGACATCATTTATGCAACTTCTTACCAGAAAGGAGACTTCACCAAGTCCTTTTTTTAAAGAAAAACAAACCCAAACAGCTCTGTCCTCTACACCTCTTTGGCTGTTTGACTTAAGTCAACGTGTCCACAATGGTCTTCTTTTTCTCTGGCCAGTCAAACAAATGTATAGATCCAGTATGATTGATCTGGAGTACTGGATCCCAAGCGCTTTTCCAGACCATTGCTGCCGAGAAGTCTTGAAAGATCTTGACCCTGGGGCCACCGCATACTAATGCCATTGGATCCCTCCCCTGGGCTCTAGAGGCTTCCATGACCCTCTGCCTGTCTTTATAATGATGGAACCTTACCAGGATGTGGGCGCTGATCCGCATCTGGCTTTTGTGCTGCGATCCAGTGGGCTCTCTCAATTGTTATCCTTCCCTTCTCAGCCTCTAAACTAAGGAATTCCGGGAACCGCTTCTTGAACTCCACCGGCTGGTTTCCCTCCATCCCCTCCGGTATGCCAACAACGCGCAGGTTCTTCTTTCTGCCTCAATTTTCGCGATCCAACAGATGAGGGACCTGTGTTTCCAGGCTTCAGTCCAGTTCTTGGAGGAGTCAGTCTCTGCCTCTACCCCTGAAGCCTGGTGATCGAGCTCATCAGTCCTTTTTCCCAGGTCTTGCAGCATAGCAGATACAGGTGCCAGCTTCTACTCAATTATATTTTTACCTGGATCTGCTCCCCAGGACCTTACGAGATTTGGCCAGCTCCTCAGCCAGGGTCTGGTGAGTAAGCAAGGCTGCTGCTTCAGAGGGCTGCCCTCATTGAGTTTCCTCCTTTTTCGTGGCATTCTCCAGCTGCAAGAACATAAGTAAGTTGTTTTTTTCAGATTTCTAGCTCCTTTACTGTGTTTTTACTCACAGTAAAGTGAATGGGACGGGTTCAAGCTCTGTCGGGTCAGTATTGCAGCGTAGGGCCCAGCAAACACGATCCTAACAGGATGCTGCCATCTTGGATTCCCACTTCAGTGCTTTTTTTAAAGTTGTGTTTCACACCCGACGCCTGGAGGAAGAACGCCTCATCTTCTGCTTTGGGACCCTCCAAACACACGGGATCAATGTGGTCACCAGGTTCCCCACTTCCCCTCCTCCCACCTTATCCCAGTCCCAACCTTCCAACTCGACACTGTCCTACCAGTCCATCTTCCTTCCCACCTATCTGCTCCACCCTCTGCTCTGACCTATCACTTTCACCCCCACCTTCATCCACCTATCGCATTCCCAGCTGCCTTCACCCCACTTCCCCCAGTCGCACCCCCCTCCCATTTATCTCTCAGCTCTCTTAGCCCAAAAGCCTCATTCCTGATGAAGGGCTTATGCCCGAAGCATCTAATCTACTGCTCCTCGGATGCTATCTGACTGGCTGTGCTTTTCCAGCACCACACTTTGATTCTTTTACAATAAATATTTATTCTTTCTGTCACTGAAGAAACCCCTAACCCGTGTCCCTTAGTCACAGTCAGGCAAATGGGACATTTTGATGGCCTTGTTGGGATTTTATTCATTTTATGTTGACTTGTGGAATAGTGAGGCGCGTTCCTCAGTGCACTCTTTCTAATTAAGTCATGAGAAAAGTTTGGGGGCCTATCTGATATATTTTGAACAAGGACAAAATAAAATTGAATGTTGAGTCATTGGGAGGGTAAAGGATAAAAGAACAGATACTTGCTTTCTCTTATTAGAATAAGATGGCACTGCAAACAGTGAAAACATCAGAAGAATAGCCATACCAGATTTCCACGACCTGGCAATAGCTGTGTCGATGAAATTGGCAAATCAATTAGTGGTGGGATTGCCTGCCAGAGTCAATGAGGCAGCTAATTTAAATATTGACAAAGCATCTGAGGTTGGTGGAAATACAGGGAGAACAGGTTTCAAGGTGGTGAGACACTTAAGTTAGCAAGAGTTCAAGTTGTAGCAGCATAAATTTGGAAAAAGAAATAAACAGCTTTTCAGAGAGAAGATAAAAGTAGAGTTTAGAAAGCCAAGATTAGAATGGTAAAAGGAAAAGGAGCGAGATGGGAAATACCAGCTTAAAATGATGGACGTGATTTGGAGGAGCCGGTGTTGGACTGGGGTGTACAAAGTTCAAAATCACATAACACCAGGTTATAGTTCAATAGGTTTATTTGGAAGCACTAGCTTTCAGAGCGCTGCTCCTTCATCCATCAGGGCCCACATAGGCCCTTCCAACATCTAAGGAGATGTGCAGGTAGTCTTTGTCATTTTGTGGTTGTACAGGACGTTGGTGAGGCCAGCTTTGGAGTACTGTGTACATTTCTGGTCACCCTGCTATAGAAAGGATACTATCGAATTGGAAAGGATGCAGAAAAGATTTATAAGGATGTTACTGGGACTGGAGGGTTTGAGTTATAAGGAGAGACAGGATAAGCTGGTACTTTTCACACTGGGGCATAGGAGGTTGAGGGGTGACTTTAAAAGTTTAGAAAATCTTGGCGGACATAGACAAGGTGCATAGAAAAGGTCTTTTCCCTCGGGTAGGGGAGCTCAAAGATAGTGGGCATAATTTTAAGCTGAGAGGAGAAGGATTTAAAAAGGAACTAAGAGGCAACTTTTTCCACAGAGGCTGATTTATATATGGAATGAACTGCCAAAGGAAATGGTAGGTGCAGGTACAGTTACGTTTAAAGGACATTTGTATAGGTACACAAATAGGAAAGGTTTAGAGGGATATGGAAACCTGGTCAGCATGGATGAATTGGACCAAAAAGGTTTCCGTGCTGTATAACTCCACAACTGGCACTCTTGATAAACCAGCAAAAATTTTATACATCATGTACAACAATCTACCACGATGTCCAAGTACTTATGCTGTAAATATAATATAACAGTGATGCATATACCGCCTGCATTACATTTCTATTGCTTAGTGTGTTTTTATATTGATCTTAGGAAATGTCTTGATGTTTTTACATACCAATAAATGTTTTTGAGGGATATTGTTGTCTTGAAGCCTCATTTGGTGAGGGTTCATTGTTATGTGTACTTTTTGATTATCCAGAATATTTGGGAAGCTGATGGCCTAGTGGTATTATCACTGGACTGTTAATCCAGGAAATCAAACTATTGCTCTGGGGACACTAGTCCGAATCCTGCTACACCAGATGGTGGAATTTTAATTCAATAAACATTTGGAGTTAAGGTTCTAATGGTGACCAGGAATCCATTGTCAAGTGTTAAAATAACCCTACTAGTTCTCTCATGCCTTTGAGGGGAAGGAAACTGCCTATATAGTCTAGCCTATATGTGAGTCCAAACGCACAGCAATGTGGTTGTTTCTTAATCTGTCCTCTGAGCATTTAGGGATGAGCAATAATTGAGGGCCTAACCAGCGACGCCCTCAGCAGTGAATGAATAATTTTTGAAAGATTTGATCAACCAGCACTTTCCTGGTCTCAGGCTGGCTAATAAGATGTTTGCTGTATTTATTCTTTTTCATCCATAGTACGTGTTAAAAAGTTTGTCGTTGGTCTTTCTTAATCATGATTGAGTGTCTACGCATTATGGGGTTTGAAGGAGTATAGTTTATGTTGCATTTGGTCAAAATCCAGTCTTTTCACTGCTGCGTTAGAGTTATGTTACAATAATTAGCTTTTTCAATTACTGAAGGAAACCTACTGAGAATTCCTTTTCCCTGGGTAGCAGTCAGCCAGGAAAATTGGTCATTTTTGTGCTCTCTTTGTAGAACAGTGGGACACGATTATCAGTGCACTCTTCCTGGTTGAGTCTTGAAAAAGGTCACCATGCAGATCTTGTTGACACTCATCATTATTGGAACCCCGTGTTCAACACCTCTTCTGTGTCCTCTCAAACATCTGTCCCTGCAAAACCAACAAGCTTGTTGAGACTATCCATGCTACATCTCGTTTATCCACTCCACAATGAACTGTTTAAACACCCCACTGCCCACATTCCAACTCAATGGCCCATATGGCGAATCCTTCCAAAGCTGGATCCACCAGCTAACATCTTTTGGATTAAGGAATGGGAAGATAGGAAGTCATGGAACAATTTGTCATGACAACACACGCCCTCCCCCACCCCCCTGTCCCCCACCCATCCAACCACACCTGAAATCGCATGACAGGCTTTGAACTACCATGTGAAAGTGGTCTTGCTAAATGGTTCAGGGCATGTCAGGGTCTCTGTGCAACCAATCTCTCCAGTGGGGCCTCAATACAACCCCTTTGCATGTATGTAATTGTGTACAATTGGCAGTCCTGCCTGATTGGCAGTTGCATAACTGGTATAGAAAATGATATTAATCTTTTTTGTCCTATTTGACAGAATGATGGAGCAGTGCTTCCACATGTGTGACCGAATTGTTATCTACTTCTTCATTGCATCATCTTATGCACCATGGTGAGTGTTTTAACATTTTGTTTTTACAAAGATTAATGACTTGGGGAGACTTTCTACATGGTTGTAATGTCACAGGACTAGGACCTCTGACCCCAGGCTAATATTCTGGAAGCATGAATTTGAAACCAGCCATGGCATATGGTGAAACCTAAATTCTATTTTAAAACCCTGGAATATGTTGTGAAAATGGATGTGCCTTGAAGGAAAGGCACTATCTTGGTCTGGCCTGTATGTGACTCCATGCCCACAATGATGGAGTTGACTCTCTCTGCTCTCTGAAATGGCTGACCAAGCCACTTGGCAAAATGGGTGGGCAATAAGTGTTGGCATTGTCAGGGACACCCACATCCCATTAACAAATAAAAAAAATTCCAGCTGAATCTGGAGCATGAGATGGCATGGAATTGACTGCACATCCTGCTGATCAAACTGCAGGACCTGGGAGCCCACAGGCTCTAGTAGAATGACTGAGACATCTTTCTGGCACTAAATATTACTTTATTAGAGCTAACTGGGAGTGTGAAAGCTCACACTCTACTAAACCTTTTCATTAGCCATACCAAACACCTAGTGGCAAGTGTTGTAATTGAAATCAAGACAGAGCTGTGCATCTAACTGAAACGCTGAAATGAACCATAATTTTGATCCCTGGTATAAGACCCCCCCGTCCAGTACTGTCAGCTTATCAGATACCGAAGCTGACATCTGACACAGGTTTCACAGGAGTTGAACACAAGTTCACTTTCCTCTACTTGGACTGATGATTATATGTTTTCTTTAGTTTTGTTACCCCTGGGTAGTGAAGGTGAAATTAGACAGGGTTCCAGTTCCAGAGGGTTTTCCTAATGCTGTATGTATATAAAAATAGTTATAGACTTGACTATGATGATCTGCACAGATGGGAACTTTCTAGTGAACACAAGATCACAGAGGAATATCAGTCAAAAGGTAAAGCACTGGAGAACAGTGATCACACAAGACAGTGAAACCTCAACAAGGGAATGCTTTCTCAAGAATTGAACCATGTATCTCCATATGTAACATTCAACAGATTCAGAATGTCTGTAAGCCACTCTAATATCTCTCTTTTGAAGGTTAAATCTCCGTGAGCTTGGGCCCTTGGCGTCTCATATGCGTTGGTTCATTTGGATCATGGCAGCTGCTGGAACCATCTATGTCTTTTTATACCATGAACAGTAAGCAATTTGTCCACAACTCAATGCCGTTCACAGCAAAGGAACCCACTTGATTGCACCCTACCTACCACCATTAACATTGAGTGGTACAACTTCAAGAACAACCAGGAAGCTTGACGCCATCCAGAATAAAGCGGCCCACTTGATTGGCACCACATCCATAAACATCCACTCCCTCTATCACCAACATTCTGTAGCAGCAGTGTGCACTATCTACAAGATGCACTGCAGCAATTCAAAGGTCCCCAGACAGCATCTTACAAACCCATGACCATGTCCATCTAGAAGGAAAGGCAAATGCATGGGAACACCACCACTCGCAAGTTCCTCTCCAAGCCCGTCACCATCCTGACTTGGAAATATATCCCCATTTCTTTACTGTCACTGGGTCAAAATTCTGGAATTCCCTCCCTTAAGGGTCTACCTAAAGCATATGAACTGCAGTGGTTCAAAAAGGCAGCTCACCACCAACTTGGCAATGAATGCTTGCCCAGCTACTGACACCATGTGCCATGGATGAATTAAAAAAACAAATCACTCCCTTCACGGGGGTACAATTGTGACAATGTTTATCATCTACAAGATGCACGGCAGCAACTCAACGAAGCTCCTTCAATAACACCTTCCAAACCCGCAATCTCTAACACCAAAAAAGACAAGACAGCTGAAGCACGGAAAAGTTGTAACCTTAAATTTCTTCCAAGCCGCTCTCCATTCCAGTTTGAAACAATAATGTTGTTCCTCACGTTATTGGGTCAAAATCCTGGAGCTTGCTTTCAGACCGCACTCTGGGTGTACCAGCACTGTGTTTAAGAAGACAGTTCACCACCAGCTTCTCAAGAGACAAATGTGAACGGGCCTAATTAGTAACCTACATCTGAAGTACAACTAGTTTTTAAAATGTCGTCATAGTTTAAATCCGCATCGGTAATTAGCTGCAAGCGTGAACCATGTTTTAGTAGAAGTATATTTTATTTAAGCCTTTGTATTTTCTCTGTACAGGTATAAGATTATTGAGCTGCTGTTTTACTTGACAATGGGATTTTCACCTGCTGTGGTCGTTGCATCTATGGTAGGTGGCTCGAATAATTGCCTTCAATTCTTCAGGCTATAGCTGGATCTTGAATGGTTTCAGAACTATTGGACCTCCATGGATATTTTCAGAACATTAGAACTTTTAAGAATAGTAAGCTCAGAAGGTCAGTAAGCATTCCCTATATAGATTAATGGGAATGTCACTCTGCTCCTCCTAACAAGGAATGTTCATTGCCCCATGACGCCAGATCTTCTGTCACATGCTGTTTCCATCACTGAATTCTCCAAGTAACCAATTGCATGATTTCATTTGGCAATTCTGTACAGTTACACTGATTGAATAAACCATGATTCTGTGTAGGTGCACATTGACTCTTACCCTGAATAAACATGGACTCTGTATAGTTACACAGCGAGTGATCCTTGCCCTGAATAAATAGTGAGTGACTAAATTCATGTGTTGCCTCAGCCCTAGTTAATGCAATAATATTGTTGAGCCAAGTTATTCTTCTGTTCCATCCCTCCCCAAGTTCGATTTTCTGTAATAATCAGGCCATTCTGGTCAAACTTATTCAAAGAGAGAATCAATAAAAATACCGCAAGAAATCTGAATGGGAGTGGGCCTTTTGGTCCCTCTCACCTGCTCCACCATTCGACAGGATCGTGGCTGATCAAAGATGCCTCGCATCCACTTTCTTCTTTCCTTGTAACCCTTGATTCCCCAACTGATCAAGAATCTATCTCAACTTTCAATATATACAAAAAAAAGACAAGAGAGTCAGAGTATGTAGTAACTCAGAAGAAGTAAATTGTGTTTAGTTCAATGCAAGGGATCTTATAGGTGTGACTGATAAACTTAGGACATGTTTAAGAACATGGGATTAAGACATCATAGCTATTACAGAAACTGGGCTGAGAGATTGACAAGATGTTTCGGGTTTTAGATGCTGTAGGAAGGATAGGAAAAGAGGCAAGAAAGGAGGGGGTTGCTATTTTTAATTAAGGAATACTTTACAGTTGTAAGTAGAGAAAATATATTTTCCCTGGTTGATTTTTCAGAAATATCAGTAGAAATTAGAAAGGAAAGATCACCTTGATGGGATTGTACTATAGCACTCCCCCCCACCCCCACCCCCAATAGTCAGAGGGAAATTGAGAAACACACATGTATGGAGATATCAGACATATTTGTCAGTATAATGTTGTAGTAATGGAGGTTTCAAATTTGACTGGGACTGCCATGGTGATAAAGGTTTGGATGCTGAAGAATTTTCTAAAGGTGTTCAAGAAAATTTTCTTTATCAGTATGTGGATACTTCTACTAGAGAAGGAGCAAAACTATACCTTCTGGGCAATAAGGCAAGGCAGGTGACTGAAGTAAAAGTGGGGGAACACTTTGGGTCTTGTGGTCATAATTCTATCAGTTTCAAAATGGTTATGGAAAAGGATCAGCAATCCATAAAAGCTAAAGGTTTTAATTGGAGAAAGATGAACTTTAATGGTGCATGAGACAAGAACTTCCAAAAACAAAAACAGAAATTGCTGGAAAAGCTCAACAGGTCTGGTAGCATATATGAAGAGAAATCAGAGTTGAATTTCAGGTCTGGTAACCTTTCCTCAAAAACGGACCCGAAACGTTAACTTTGATTTCTCTTCACAGATTCTGCCAGACCTGCTGAGTTTTTCTAGCAACTTCTGTTTTTGTTTCTGATTTATATCATCCACAGATCTTTCGGTTTTTATTTAGAACTTTAAAAAGTTGATTGGAGTAAACTGTTCTGAGGTAATAGGACATCTCATGTGTCAGACGCTTTTAATAGTGTGATGAGAGAGAAGGTTAAGGCTGATAAGATTAAGGAGCAATGGATAAATAAAGAGGTTCTAATCAAGAATAAAAGAATATTATTTTAGATTATAGGCGATTTGGTTCAATTGAATCTCTTAATCAATATAAAGAGTGCAGGGGCATGCTTAAGGAAATCAGGAAGGCAAAGAGGGGATATGAGATGGCATTGGCAGATAAGGTTAAGGATAATCCAAAGAGATTCTACAAGTACATTAAGAGCAAGAGGATAACTAGAGAATGCAGAGAAATAAACTTTGATCTTTTAAAAATAGTTCACATTATAGTGGATGAAGTTCGGGAGGTCTTAGAGAATATAAAGGTGGATAAATCTCTGGGACCTAATCTAACGTACCCCAGAGCGATGTTGGGGAGGAATTTACAAGACCCCTTGGAGAAATATTTGCATAGTCTATAACTATGGGTGAGGTGCCTGATGACTGAAGGGTGGCTAATGTTGTACCTTTATTTAAGAGAAATCGTAAGGAGAAACAGGGAAATGATAGACCTGTGAGTCTGACTTCGGCTGTGAGTAAATTGTTCGAGGTGGTTATAAAAGAGTTTATGGACATTTAGAGGTGCACAAATTGATGGGCGAAAGCCAGCACGGTTTTATGCAAGGAAAATCGTGTCTCCAAATTGATTGAATTTCTTGAGGAAGTTTCCAAAAAATTGACGGCAGAGCAGTAGATGTTCATTTAGATTTTAGTAAAGCCTTCAACATGGTTCTGCATGGTAGTTAGTAGAATTAGATCACATGGGATTCAGGGTGAGCTTGCCAACTGAATGCAGAATTGGCTTAACAGCAGGAGACAGTGTGGTAGTGGAGGGGTTGCTGTTGTGGTTGTGATCGCCGAGCTGGGAGTTTGTGTTGCAGACGTTTTGTCTCCTGTCTAGGTGACATCCTCAGTGCTTGGGAGCCTCCTGTGAAGCGCTTCTGTGATCTTTCCTCCGGCATTTGTAGTGGTTTGAATCTGTCGCTTCCAGTTGTCAGTTCCAGCTGTCCGCTGCAGTGGCCGGTATATTGGGTCCAGGTCGATGTGCTTATTGATTGAATCTGTGGATGAGTGCCATGCCTCTAGGAATTCCCTGGCTGTTCTCTGCTGGGCTTGTCCTATAATAGTAGTGTTGTCCCAGTCGAACTCATGTTGCTTGTCATCTGCATGTGTGGCTACTAAGAATAGCTGGTCGTGTCTTCCTATTTGTCCTATGTAGTGTTTTGTGCAGTCCTTGCATGGGATTTTGTACACTACATTGGTTTTGCTCATGTAGTGTACAAAATCCCATGCAAGGACTGCACAAAACACTACATAGGACAAACAGGAAGACAGCTAACGATCCGCATCCATGAACACCAACTAGCCACGAAACGACACGACCAGCTATTCTTAGTAGCTACACATGCAGATGACAAGCAACATGAGTTCGACTGGGACAACACTACTATTATAGGACAAGCCAAACAGAGAACAGCCAGGGAATTCCTAGAGGCATGGCACTCATCCACATATTCAATCAATAAGCACATCGACCTGGACCCAATATACTGACCACTGCAGCGGACAGCTGGAACTGACAAGTGGAAGCGGCAGAGACAAACCACTATAAATGCCGGAGGAAACATCACAGAAGTGTTTCACAGGAGGCTCCCAAGCACTGAGGATGTCACCTAGACAGGTGACGAAACATCTGCAACACAAACTCCCAGCTCGGCGAACAGAACCACAACAACGAGCACCCGGGCTACAAATCTTCTCTCAAACTTTGAAGGGGTTGCTTTTAGGACTGGAGGCCCGTGAACCGGTGGTATTCCGCAGTGATTACTTCTGGGTCCTGTTTTGTTTTGTCATTCATATAAGTGATTACGATGAAAATATAGAAGGCATGGTTAGTACCGGTAAGTGTACGGGTGACACCAAAATTGGTGACATTGTAGACTGTGAAGGAGGTTTCTAAGATTAC
Source organism: Chiloscyllium plagiosum (assembly GCF_037043375.1). Taxonomy (NCBI): domain Eukaryota; kingdom Metazoa; phylum Chordata; class Chondrichthyes; order Orectolobiformes; family Hemiscylliidae; genus Chiloscyllium; species Chiloscyllium plagiosum. The sequence continues at coordinate 60,636,222 of NW_028270163.1, read as the reverse complement.
AAAGGGATCTTGATCAAATGGGTCAATGGGCTGAAAAATGGCAGATGGAGTTCAATCTGGATAAACGCAAAGTATTGCATTTTAATACAACAAACAAGGGTAGGGCTTACACAATTAAATAGTAGGGCCTAGGGTAGTGTTGTTGAACAGAGGGACCTGGGGTGCAAGTACATAATTATTTGAAATTTGTGTCACTTTGTGTCACAAGATGGTTAAAAAGGCATTTGGCATGCTTGCCTTCATTATTCAGTCCTTTGCATATAAGAGTTGGGAAGTCATATTGAGATTGTACAGGACGTTGTAGAGGCCTCTTCTGGAGTATTGTGTCCAGGTCTGGTCTTCCTGTTATAGGAAGGATATTATTAAGCTGGAGAGGGTTCAGAAGAGATTTACCAGGATGTTGCCAGGTATGGAGGTTTGATTTATAAAGGCTGGATAGCTGGAACACTTTTCACTGGAACGTAAGAGACTGAGAACCTGATAAAAGTTTAAACAATAATAAGTGGCAAAGATAGAGTTAATGGTAGTTGTCTTTTCCCTAGGATGGGAGATTTCAAGTCAAGGGGTCACATTTTTAAGGTAAGGTGAGATGAGACTGATTTAAAAAAGACATGAGCAATTTTTTTACACACAGGGTGGATGGGGTACAAAAACATGAATAGGAAGGGTTTGGAGGGATATGGGTTTGGAGGGATATGGGTCAGGAACGAGCAGGTGGGACTAGTTTAGTTTGGGATTATTGTTGGTGTGGACTGGTTGGACTGAAGGGTCTGTTTCAGTGCTGTATGACTGCCCCCACAGCACTGTGTGGCAAGGAGTTCCAAGACACTTAACCCTCCAACAAAAAAAAAAATCCTCTTCTCATTCATAAAGGGTGAAACTATGCCCTCTGGTCCTATATTCTCCAATGAGGGGAAGTATCCTCTCTCCATTTACCATGGCAAGCCCTTTACGTGTCCCTCTCTCTCTCTCTCTTCTAAACTCCAGTGAGTAAAGTTCCAACCTGTTTAACTTTTGCTCATAAGACAGTGCCTGCATATCAGGGATCATCCTGGTGAACCTTCTCTGCACTGCATTCAATGAAATAACATTGTTCCTTGGTGACTAAAGCTGCCCAGTCAGTTGCAGTAAGACTTCCCTACTAGGTAGGTAATTGAGAATATTTGGAGTGGGTTTGATTGTTTTGAACTAATCCCTGTTTTTCTGATACAGCCAAACACTGATGGAATCCAGGAGCTGGTATGGGGTGGCATGCTGTACTGCCTGGGAGTGGTATTCTTCAAAAGTGACGGGATAATTCCTTTTGCCCATGCAATCTGGCACATCTTTGTGGCTTTGGCTGCAGCAGTCCATTACTATGCGATCTGGAAATATTTATATCGGAGTTCTGCAATATCTACGTGGAAGGACTTCTAACATCCATCCCAGACTTCTAACATCCAGGTTGCAGTTTGTGTTAATTAGTTTATTTGAACAACATATTAACACACAGGGCCAGGTTGCAGAAGATGGATGTGAGACATTGCGGGCTATGTTCCGATGGCATCCCAACTGTGAATAAGCAGAGTCAGTCACAAGCTCAAGGCTGATGTGAAATCCTAACAGATCCTCAGGCTGCTGCTGCCCACTCGCTTTTTTCACCATCTTTTCCTGAGATTACAGGTTTTAACCTTCAGTTGTCTTTCTTCCTGCTGTCTTATCCCAACCATCTTGACTTTTCTATGAAATTTCAAGAACTTCATTTTGACTTGATGGCATTGAAGTGATCTCCAGGTTTTGACTGTACTTTTTTTTTGTGATTAGAATATATATGAGGATGAATGGACTCGCTAAGGAATAGATCTGCACCTTTTGTACAGTGACTTGAGGCCTTGTAGGCATCCTACAGTTTAACATGAACACCCACAGCAATCTGAACTGATACATTCCATTGGGTGGCATTTTATACCTCAGCTTTGCCAAATTTTCAACTTACTCAGTGATTCTGGGTGGTGCTCTGATTGGACTGGTACTTTCCTTTCACACTTACCAGTAAAGAATTCAATTAACAGTTACTGTATTTCTGAATAGCACTGCCTCGTCTACTGTGATAGAAGGCTAATGAACAGAGCATGTACCTACTCTATCACCCTGCATAGAGAGTGCACGGCCATATCCCAACAGTATTGTTAGTCTGGTTCTGATTATTTCAGCAATGCACTAATGGTGAGGAATACAACAACAAAAAAGCAACACATTTTGTTGGCCATCACTACAGCAGCCAGCAAACCACACCTCTTGCAGACAAATGTTTGCGCATTTGTTTCCACTTCGTGGCTGATCAGAAGTCAATCCCCTGAATCTGAGAGATTCCAAATACCTCATTCTTGAAAAGGAGCAGCTATTGTTCCCTCTGTCAAATGCTCTGCAGTTCTCAGCTTTTTTTTTGCATTCTCCTCTTATGCTAAATTGACCATTCCAGTAGCTGTTGTAAGCTCCTGTTGCTCAGTGACTATGACCACCATCTTAAGACTGTGAATTAAACTTAATAACGGTTTACATTTTGTTAAGACTTGATTCTATATTCAAATATTAATTTTGATGCAGCCAATGCACACTCACAATGGCCCTACTAACCTTCTCCCTTCACCTGCCTACCCGAGATGTACAAACACAAATAAATGCAGGATTCCAGCTAGGTTGTGGTTTCCACCATGTGGAAAGAGCAGATGACCAATTCACATCTTCCTATGACAGCTTCTGTAAAAGAGTAATGAAACACTACTGACTTCCTGCAGGAGGGCACTGGGATCTCTATTCAACATCCACACAGCCATTGATTGTTGTCAGTAACCGGTTAACTTGGTGCTAGTGATCAGTGAGAATGAACCTGATTTAGTGTTTCTGTTACAGTACTCACGGATGAATCATACCTCAGTGGTAATGTTTAGATTTTAAAGGTGCTTTTAAGTCAAACAAAACAGAAATTCAGGTGACATTTTTGGTAATCTCTTCATTAAGCTCAGATTCTCTGTAATTCACGGGTGATAGTATTGTCAGGTTGGAAATGGGAAGTGGTTGGAAGATTGTGCCAACTTGCACTTGATTCCAGAGCAGGTGATTAGATGATATAGAGGATGAGAGACACTGGCTTAATGTTCTTAACCATGTGCTCCATTGGTTACAAAATAATTATAAGTAACAGTCCCCACTGAGTAAAAGGTGACGGAACATAGCTACTGTATTACTGCAGGGAGAAGAATTGTTCAGCATTGTGTTCGACTGGGCCTCTGTATGGATTATAGGGTTCATTGTCACCACAGCTTCTCCTGCTCTTTGATCAGTTTATCTGTGTGTCAGATACATACAAAATAACAGACAGACCAGATTATACAATCTATAGCTTTTACCCAGCTTTGCTGTACATGTATAAAAGCTGTCCTTGAGAAGTCCTCCTGTCACATGAGAGAATAATCCCCTCTCACTCAACCTGTGCTGCCCATTTCTGTGTCAGCAGTTTAAATCAAGACTGGAGCTTGTTCCTCTAGTGTTTCTAGACCAGGATTTACACTGCAATCTGTTTGGGATGTTGTGAAGTTGTTGGTTTTATTATCACAGAAAGGGAGGGTCACCATTAAGTTGTGATATTAGTGAAATGATTAGCATTGCATCAACAAGGGTTATGTCTCTACATGTTTATTTTGTGATTCTTTGCAGACTGTGATGGTTGGGGTTTTAAATTGATGCATGCCAAGTTTTTTAGCCAGGGCATCTATAGCTTTTAATATTTCTGATCCAGATACTGTATTCTCGAGTGTAAAACCTTTTCAGTGTTTACAAGTAACGAATGCTGCTCCCACTGGTTATCCCTAGCATGCAAATTGTCTGTGCTACCTAAAACCACCTCTACCCGTTTTAGGGAAAATTTGCAAATCATTTTTATACTTGTGCAGGTACGGGACCTTGTGCACCTTTTGGGCCTTTACACTTTCTCAAGAACTTTGTTTTTGTAACTAGCTTGAATCTTGCCAAAACTATGGAGTCAGGACTGAGCACAGCTCATCAACACTAATAATGAGGTGAAGAGAAAAACCTGCCATTCCTTGTCACTCCCAGTGATGAATTGCCAGGACAATATGCAACTTGCTTTTGGCTCTGGTTTCTAGTTGACCTGTTTCCCTATTTCTCCCGATAGATTTGAGACATTAGTTGACCCAGCAGTTTGGGAAAATATGGCTTGGACATTGGGGCTTGTCAGACTTTTAACCTGCACTGTTTCACAAAATATGTTCAGTGTTTCTAGAATGGTACCATGCCAGGAGCTCCGGGTGGTTGAGATAGGCAGTTTTCAGGCAAGTTTTCCCAATGAGGCTTTTCCTCCACCTCTCAAACTGCTTTCCTTTTTAGTTCCCTATCTGCCCACCTGCTGAGTGCCTGTCTCATCTTGAACAGTTTTAAGAGGAGCTTACAGTCCCAAGTCAGCTGTCATACAGAGAATAAAACTCCTGCTTTTCTGGTGGAGTAGCCTGTAACAACTGACCTAGGACAGCTGATGTGCTGTGTTACGGTAGTCTGGATCTTGACAAAGTCTGAAAGTTACAGAAACTATTTTCTCAAACTGTCCAGCAGCCTCACTGTGCACAGTGTTTCCTGGGATAGGCTGCACAGCCTCCTGACTCTTTCGGCAGAGTCACCTGGATAATTCCAAACTCAAGTAACCCATCGGATCGACATTTCAACATGTCTCCTAAATGGTTAACAGGACACTCGGGTAGAGGGAACGTGCATCTTTGTAGCTTCACTGCTGCTGAGCATTTTAAAATAATTTCTATTCTGAGGCTCAATCTCATCTGAAATATTTGATCTATTGAAATAGATTCCAAATACTGTTTGAAAAATAAATTCATATTTAGAGTATGCATTGATGTGACAGGAAATATAGTATTGAGCCTTTTGCTGGGAGTGTGCTGTATATTTTCTGTGTCTGTGTACTCTGTATCTGAATGAACCAGACTACAGTTAAATAAAGGATGCATTTTGTTTACATCTGATTTTTAATGTGCTCTGGGTACAGACAGGGAGGCAATGGTGGTTTCACACACCCAGTTATTGGGAATGACATCATCCATGTAAGCACTGCTGGGACAGGCCATTTCAAAGATCTCAGGAATCCTAACCAGAACCTCCCAGTGGCTCTGACTTCTGTTTCATATTCATACATCATTTAATCAACACAGGAGCTGTCACCTTCTATCGATGGTATCACCAGGTCACTGTCTGGCTTTGCCCTCCCAGAACTAACTCATCACATGGCATTTATTCTGCCATACTGTTTCTTTACTTCCTAAAGAACAGGCCCTCACTGGGATCCAGTTTTTGATGCCCTAGAGACTTCAAAAAAGTTGCCAAAATTCATCCTGTCAAATGCTCCCAGGGCAGATGCAGCACAGGATTAGGTACACAGTAGAGCTCCCCCTGCACTCTCCTCATCATTGTCAATGTAACACCCTTATTCAAAAAAGAGAAAAAGATAACTCGGCCAGTTAGTTGCAAAAATGTTAGAATTCATTATAAAGGATGTAATAGCAGATCATTTAAAAACATGATCAGTCAGTATGGTTTCATGAAGGGGAAATCATGCCTCACAAATTTACTAGAATTCTTTGAGGAGGTAACAAGCTACATAGATAAAGGGGAGCAGTAAATGTAATGTCATTTGGGTTTGCCAAAGGCATTCAACAAGGGGCTGCAATAATTTACAATATAAATGGATTTGATGAGGGAAGTGAATTACTATCGCCAAGTTTGCAGGTGGTACAAAAAAAACAGATGGGAAAGCAAGTGGTGTGTATGACAGTTTATAGAGGTAAAGTGAGTGGGCAGAAATTTGGCAGATGGTATATAACCGTAGGGAAATGTGAGGTTCTGCACCTGGGCAGGAGGAATTTAGGAGCAAGACTGCAGAAAGCTACAGAATTGAGGGATTTGGGAATCCTCGTGCATGAGTCACAAAAAGCTAGCATCCAAGTTCATTGGGTAATAAGGAAGGTAAATAAAACATAGGCCTTTATTCCAAAGGGAATAGAATATAAAAATAGGGAGGTTTTGCTAAATCTATACAAGGCATTAGTCAGACCACAGCTAGAATACTGTGAATAATTTTAGATCCCTTCTCTAAAGAAAGATATACCAGATGCAATTCTGAGAAGCTTCACATAGTTGATACCAGGTAAGGAGACACTAGCTTATGAGAAAAAGTTGAATAATTTGAGCCTTACATATTTCAGATTGAATATTTCAATAAGGTGACTTTTCAAAGATTCTTTGAGGGCTTGACAGAATAGATGCAGAGAGATTGCTTTCCCTTGTGATGGAGATTGCGTTCTGTGGTCATAAACTCTTTCTTAAAGTGTAGCCCTTTACTCAGAAATGAGGAATTTCTTTGAGAGGATAGAGAATCTGTGGAATTCTTTACCACAGAGGGCTGTCGAGGGTGTCATTAGATATTATTGGTTTATTATTGCAAGGACAGGTACAGCATGGAGTTAGATACAGAGTAAATCTAACTCTACACTCCCCATCCAACACCCCCAGGTCAGGTTCAGTATGAGATTCAATACAGAATAAACCTGCCTCCACAGTGCCCTCAAAAAAAGTATGGCTTGGGTGGTGACAGCATGAGATTAAGTGCACTGTAAAATTCCTACTACATTCTTCAACTGAATTGTGGCAGAGTGGTGGCTATTGCTGACTCATTATCCCATATTTAAATCCAATTGTGGCAGATGGTGGAATATGAATTGAAAAATAAATCTGGAATGAGAATTCTAATTACTCATGGAAGGTTTCAGGGTACATCTCTGGGACACGCACCAAATAACCCCACCGCCCTGTGGCTGACCACTTCAACTGCCCACCCACTCCACCAAGGGTATGCAAGCCCTAGGCTGCCTCCACCACCACTAAATCCTAACCAGCTGCCACCTGGAGGAGGAACACCTCATCTTCCACCCTGGGACCATATGCTCTGACCACATGGGATCAATGGCGATTTCACCAGTTTCCTCATCTACCTTCCCCACCCCCCACTTCATCCCAGATCCAATCCTCCAACTTGGCACTGCCCTCTTGAATTATTGTACCTGTCCATCTTCCTGCCTATCTGTCCACTCCACCCTCTGCTCTGACCTAAGGGCGGCACAGTGGTTAGCACTGCTGCCTCTCAGCGCTGGAGACCCGGGTTCAATTCCCGCCTCAGGTGACTGACTGTGTGGAGTTTGCACGTTCTCCCCGTGTCTGCGTGGGTTTCCTCCGGGTGCTCCGGTTTCCTCCCACAGTCCAAAGATGTGCAGGTCAGGTGAATTGGCCATGCTAAATTGCCCACAGTGTTAGGTAAGGGGTAAATGTCGGTGTGGACTTGTTGGGCCGAAGGGCCTGTTTCCACACTGTAATGTAATCTATCACCATCACCTCCATCTACCTATCACCTTCCAAGCTACCTTCCCCCAGCTCCACTGCCGCCTTCTGTTTATCTCTCAGCTCCCCCCGCCACATTCCGGATGAAGGGCTTATGTCCAAAACATCGACTCTCCTGCTCCACGGATGCTGCCTGACCGGCAGTGCTTTTCCAGCACCACACGTTTTGACTCTGACCTCAGCATCTGCCATCCTCACTTTCTCCTAATGAGAATTCTAAAGGTGTCTTGAACCATTGGCCCTTAGTGTAAAAATCCTTCTGGTTCAGTAATGCCCCTCAAAGAAGGAAATTACCATCTGTATCTGGTCTGGCCTGCATGTGACACCACACCCACCGCAACGTGGTGCTTTAGGGCACTTACAGATGGGCAATAATTGCTGGTATAGCCAGAGTTTCCCACATCCCATGAGTGAATAAGAACAGCTAAGCAATCCCACAACCAACCTCTCAGATCTGAGCTCTACAGTCCTGCGACATCCTGTCGTGAATGATGGTGGACAATGAACAAGTCATTCAATTAAACAACTCACTGGAGGAGAAAACTTCACAAATCTCCCCATCCTCAATGTTAGAACAGCCCAGCACTAGTGCAAAAGATAAAGCTGAAGCATTTGCAGTAATCTTCAGCCAGAAGTGCCGAGTGCATGATCGATCTCCGCCTCCTCCAGTGGTCCCCAGCATCACAGATTCTGGATCAGTGGTGCTGGAAGAGCACAGCAATTCAGGCAGCATCCGAGGACAGGCAAAATCGACGTTTCGGGCAAAAGCCCTTCATCAGGAATAAAGGCAGAGAGCCTGAAGCGTGGAGAGATAAGCTAGAGGAGGGTGGGGGTGGGGAGAGAGTGGCATAGAGTATACCGAGTTTGTTTCAGGACATGGTTGAAGAGCTTCAGGGCTGAGGAAATGACCTGGGAGTTGCAGTGAGAGAGAGACTCCCTGAGATTCTTGTAGAGAGAGGAGGAAAACTTCTTCACAGATACCAGCCTTCTGCCCATTTGATTCTCTATATGATACCAAGAAACTATCAAACATAGGAGCGGAGTTAGGCCTATAGAACAGTCCAGCTTAGGAGCAGGTCCTTCACTTCACCATGTCTGTATCAACCATGCTGCATCCCATGTGCCTGCACAGGGCCATATCCCTCTATTCCCTGCATGTTCATGTGTCTGTCTAAATGCCTCTTCAATATTGCTATTGTTTCTACTTCTACCATGTCCCTGGTAGAATGTTTCAGGCATCTACTATCCTCTGTGTAAAAGACTTGCCTCACACATCTCTACACTTTCCCCATTTCACTTTAAACCTGTTTCCCCTAATATTTTACATTTCTACACTGGGGGAAAAGACTCTGACTATCCACCCTACCCATTTCTGTCAAAATGTTATATATTTCTATCAGGTCACCCCCTCACCCCTCTGACACTCCAGTGAAAACAATGCAAGTTTGTCCAACCTCTCCTTTTCCAGTGCCACACTTTTTGATTCTGAACTCCAGCATCTGTGATCCTCACTTTTTCATAGCTGACACACTCCAATCCAGGCAGTATCCTGGTAAATTTTTTTTGCACCCTCACCAAATCTTCCACAATCTTCCTATATTCTGGTGACTAGAACTGTACACAGTACTCCAAATGTTGCCTAACTTAAGCTGCAGCATGCCTTCCCAACTTTTATACTCAATTCCCTGACTGACGAAGGGAAGCATGCCATATCCACCTTATCCACTGTGTTGTCACTTTCAGACTTGGACCCAGTGTCCCTCTGGATGTCAGTGCTCTTAAATATCCTGCTATTAACTGTATACTTTCCTCTTGCATTTGACCTCCCAAAATGTGTCACCTCACACTTGTCTGGATTAAACTTCATTGCCATTTATCTGCCCAACTTTTCCAGTTGATCTACCTCCTGCTGTATTCTTTGAAAATCTTCCTCACTATCCACAAGTTCACCAATTTTATGTAATCTGCAATTTTAATAATCAGATTGCCTACATTTGCATCTAAGTGATTTGTCTCTTTTACAAACAGCACAGGTTCCAGCACTGATCCCTGTGGAATACCACTGGTCACAGACTTCTAGTCAGATAACCATTCCTCTACAACTTCCCTCTATATCCTCTGACCAAGCCAATTTTGAATGTAATTTGCCAAATTACTGTAGTTCCCAGGTGACTTACACTTCTGGATCAGCTGACCATGAGATAGTAAAGTCCACAGACATGGCTGATATATTTCTCAACCCCATTCTCCTGCCTTCTCCCCATAACCCTTGATCCCTTTACTGATCAAGAATTTATCTGTTTTAATAACATGGTCTCCACAGCCCTCTGCAATGAGTTCCACAGAGTCACCACCCTCTGGCTAAAGGAAAGTCCTCCTCATCTCAGTTCTTAAGGGTCATCCCTTCACACTGAGGCTGTACCACCAGGAGAAAGTGAGGACGACAGATGCTGGAGACCAGAGTTGAAAAGTGGGGTGCTGGAAAAGCGCAGCAGGCCAGGCAGCATCCGAGGAGCAGGAGAATCGACGTTTCGGGCATAAGCCCTTCTTCAGGAATGAGGCTGGTGTGCCAAGCGGGCTGAGATAAAAGTGGGGGGGGGAATTTGGGGGAGGGGCGCTGGGAATACGATAGGTGGAAGGAGGTGAGGGTGAGGGTGATAGGCCAGAGAGGGAGTGGGGGGGGAGAGGTCGGGAAGAAGATTGCAGGTCAAGAGGGCGGTGTGGAATCTGAGGGTTGGAACTGAGATAAGGTGGGGGGAGGGGAAATGAGGAAACTGGAGAAATCTATATTCATCCCTTGTGGTTGGAGGGTTCCTAGGCGAAAGATGAGGCGCTCTTCCTCCAGGCGTCGTGTTGCCAGGGTCTGGCGATGGAGGAGGCCAGGGACCTGCATGTCCTTGGTGGAGTGGGAGGGGGGAGTTAAAGTGTTCAGCCACGGGGCGGTTGGGTTGATTGGTGCGGGTGTCCCAGAGGTATTCTCTGAAACGTTCCGCAAGTAGGCGGCCTGTCTCCCCAACGTAGAGGAGATCACATCGGATACAGCGGATACAGTAAATGATGTGTGTGGAGGTGCAGGTGAATTTGAGACGGATATGGAAGGATCCCTTGGGGCCTTGGGGGGAGGTGTGGTTGCAAGATTTGCATTTCTTGCGGTTGCAGGGGAAGGTGCCGGGAGTGGAGGTTGGGTTGGTGGGGGGTGTTGACCTGACGAGGGAGTAGCGGAGGGAGTGGTCTCTCATGAACTCTCTGGAAATATATCTCTGGTGGTGGGGTCTGTTTGGAGGTGGCGGAAATGACGGAGGATGATACGGTGTTTCCGGAGGTTGGTGGGGTGGAAGGTGAGGACTAGTGGGGCTCTGTCCTGGTGGCGATTGGAGGGGCGGGGCTCAAGGGCGGAGGTGCAGGAAGTGGAGGAGATGCAGTGGAGAGCATCATCGACCACGTCGGAGGGGAAATTGAGGTCTTTGAAGAAGGAGGCCATTTGTACCATGCCCACTCTGTCCAGGCCCTTCAGTATTCTGTAAGTTTCAATCAGATCCCCCGCATCTTTCTAATCTCTTTCAGGTACAGACTCAGAGTCTTCAACCAGTCCTCATATGAAAAGCCCTTCATCCCCAGGATCATTCTTGTAAACCTCCTGTGGATCCCTCCAACTCCAGTGCATCTTTCCTTAGATACAGAGCTCAAAACTGCTCACAATATTCCCAATGCTGTCTGAACAGAACATTATACAGCCTCAGCAGTACATCCCTGCTTTTGTATTCTAGCCCTCTTGAAATAAATGCCAACTTTGCATTTGCCTTCCTAACTGCCAATTGAACCTGCATGTTAACCTTATGAGAAACTTGAACCAGGACTCCTAAGTGTCTCTGTGCTTCAGATTTCTGAAGCCTTTCCTTGTTTAGAAAATAGTCTATACCTCTACTCTTCCTACCAATGTGCATAACGACATACTCCATCCTCACCTCAAATGGTTACAGGCACTGGACAGTGCAAAGGCTATGGGCTGTGACAACATTCCAGCAATAGGACTGAAGACATGTGCGCCACAACATGCTGCTCCCCAGTCAAGCTCTTCCAGTACAGTTACAACACTGGCACTTACCCGACAATGTGGAAAATTGTCCATGTATGTCCTGTATAAAAATAAAAGGACAAATCCAACCTGGCCAGTTTCTGCCCCATTAGTCTACTCTCCATCATCAGTAAAATGATGGAAGGGGTCATCAACAGAGCTATCAAGCAGCACCTGCTCAGCAATAACCTGCTCAGTGATGCCCAGTTTGGGTTTTGCCAGGGCCACTCAGCTCCTGACCTTGAGCTGAAGAATCATTACATATTTGAAATGTTTCTCTTTCCAAAGGTTTCTCCAGAATTCTCTGTGTTTGTTTCTGTTAAAAGAAGGTGGTTGTGGTTGTTGGAGGTCAGTCACCTCAGCTCCAGGACATCTCTGCAGGAGTCCCTCAGGGGTAGTGTCCTAGACCCAACCATCTTCAGCTGCTTCATCAATGACCTTCCCTCTGTCATAATTGGGAATATTTGTGCAATGGGGATGATTGCATAACATTCAGCACCATTTGCAACTCTCAGATACTGAAGAAATCCATATTCAAATGCAGAAAGAGCTGGACAACGTCCAGCTTTTGGGCTGACAAGTGGTAATTAAAATGCGCACCACAGAAAAGCCAGGCTATGACCATCACCAATCAGAGATAAGTTAATCATCATCCTCTTCACATTCAATAGCATTACCATCACTGAATCCCACACTGTCAATATCCTGAGGGGCACTATTGACCAGAAGCTCAAGTGGACTTGCCATATAAAACACAGGTCAGAGGTCAGGAATAATGCATTGAATAACTCATCTCCTCACTCCCCAAAGCCAGTCCATCATCTACAAGGCACAAGTCAGGAGTGTGATGGAATACTCCCCACTTGCTTCAAGAAGCTTCAGCAACACGGTGGCACAGTGGTTAGCACTGCTGCCTCACAGCACCAGAGACCCGGGTTCAATTCCCGACTCAGGCAACTGACTGTGTGGAGTTTGCACATTCTCCCAGTGTCAGCGTGGGTTTCCTCCGGGTACTCCAGTTTCCTCCCACAATCCAAAAATGTGCAGGTCAGGTGAATTGGCCATGCTAAATTGCCCGGAGTGTTAGGTTAAAGGGGTAATTGTAGGGGTATGGGTGGGTTGCGCTTCGGCGGGTCGGTGTGGACTTGTTGGGCCGAAGGGCCTGTTTCCACACTGTAAGTAATCTAATCTAATCTAATCTAATCTAAAAAACACTTGACACCATCCAGGACAAAGTATCCCATTTGACTGACACTACATCTACAAACATCCACTCCATTCCTTACGCTCAGTAGCAGCAGTGTGTACCATCTACAAGATGCGTTGCAGCATATGAATCAGGAGCAGGAACAGACTGTTCAGCCCCTTATTGTAACCCAAAAATTAAATATCTTTCCTTGATATTTTACATTCTCAACAAGAATCTCTCCACCACTGCCTTAACAATATCCAAGGACTCTGTTTCAGCAATTTTAGCAAACTTCGTTCCAAAGAATTGGAAGGCTTGAGCTGTAGAGAGAGGCTGAACAGGCTGGGGCTGTTTTCCTTGGAGCGTCGGAGGCTGAGGGGTGACCTTATAGAGGTTTATAAACTCATGAGGAGCATGGATAGGATAAATAGACAAGGTCTTTTCCATGGGGTGGGTGAGACCAGAACTAGAGGGCATAGGTTTAGGGTGAGAGGGGAAAGATATAAAAGGGAGCAACTTTTTCACATAGAGGGTGGTGCGTGTACGGATTGAGCTGCCAGAGGAAATGGTGGAGGCTGGTACAATTACAGCATTCAAAAGTCATCTGGATTGGTGTATGAATAGGAGGGGATTAGAGGAATATTGGCCAAGTGCTGGCAAATGGGACAAGATTAGGTTGGGATATCTGGTCAGCATGAATGAGTTGGACCAAAGGATTTGTTTCCATGCTGTACATCTCTATGACTCCCCCTCTGAGAGAGAAACATTCACCCATTTCTGTTGGAAATAAGGGAGCTCTGATTTTTAAACCCTGACCCCTCCATTGTCCCATAAATGGAAAGATCCTCTCCAGAGAGAACATTTCAGGATTTCATCATTTTCAGTCAAAATACTTTTAAATTCGAGTGAAGACATGTCAGTCCTGTCCAACCTTTTATCATCAGACAACTCTCCCACCCGCCATTCTAACCACTCGTACAGTAAACCTACTCTGAATTGTCTCCAATGCATTGATATCCTTCCCTAAATGAACTGGCCAGTACTGTACACAATGCTCCAGTTAGAATCTCACCAGTGCCCTGTGTAACTGAAACATAATCTCCCGGTTTTTAAATGCAGTTCACCTTGCAGTAAATGATAATATGCTATAAGGTTTCCTCATTATTTGCTGGACTCATCAATTTGTGATTCACACACTCTGACACTCACAGCCCTCTGCATTTCAGAGCTCTGCAGCCTTTCACCATTTCCTTCTTTTGCGTTTATTAATTTATATTTTCCAGTCACTCACCCAGGCTCCTTCAATAGCACAATCTGAACCCATCCTGACAAGGGCACCAGAAACGCCCTGCACTCCAGTACCCCTGTACTCCAGTACCCTTGTACCCCTGTACCCCTGTACTCCAGTAGATTAGATTAGATTACATTACAGTGTGGAAACAGGCCCTTCAGCCCAACAAGTCCACACCGACCCGCCAAAGCGCAACCCACCCATACCCCTACATTTACCCCTTACCTAACACTCCGGGCAATTTAGCATGGCCAATTCACCTGACCTGCACATCTTTGGACTGTGGGAGGAAACCGGAGCACCCGGAGGAAACCCATGCAGACACAGGAAGAACGTGCAAACTCCACACAGTCAGTCGCCTGAGTCGGGAATTGAACCCGGGTCTCTGGCGCTGTGAGGCAGCAGTGCTAACCACTGTGTCACCGTGCCGCCCACAGTACTCCACTACCCCTGTACTCCAGTACCCCTGTATTCCAGTATCCCTGCATTCCAATACTCCAGTACCCCAGGTACTCCAGTACCCCTGTAGTCCAGTACCCCTGTACTCCAGTACTCCAGTACCCCTGTACTCCGGTACCCCTGTACTCCAGTACCCCTGTACTCCAGTACCCATGCACTCCAGTACCCCAGGGAACACCCCTTGCAATTTTCCCTCTCAGCCACAAACCATCCTGACTTGGAAATATATCACTGTGTCACTGGGTCATAATTCTGGAATTTCTTCACTAAAGACATCGATTAAAAAAAAGCAGATACACCAAGTGAACTGAACTGATTCAAGAAGGCAGCTCAAGCCCACCTCCCTTTCTCAAAGTTAAAAATCACACAACACCAGGTTATAGTTGGACTATAACCTGGTGTTGTGTGATTTTTAACTTTGTACACCCCAGTCCAACACCTGCATCTCCAAACCATCGCTTTCTCAAGTGCAAGTAGGGATGGCCAATAATGATGGCCCAGCCAGTGACAATCACACCACATGAATGAACTTGAAAAAAGCCTGTTATTCCCACAGTAATGACCCTCCGACAGTGCCACAATCCCTCAGTAACAAATCCTCCAACAGTGCAGCATTCCCTCAGCATAGACCCTCCGACAGTGCAGCACTCCCTCAGCATTGACCCTCTGACAGTGCGGCACTCCCTAGGCACTTACCCTCCAACAGTGCGGCATTCCCTCAGCACTGACCCTCTGACACTGCGGCACTCCCTCAGCGCAGCACTCCATCTGCGTTGACCCTCTGACTGTGCAGCACTCCCTCAGTACTAACCCTCCGACAGTGCAGCACTCCCTCAGCACTGACCCTCTGACAGTGTGGCACTCCCTCAGTACTGACCCTTCAACAGTGCGGCACTCCGTCAGCACTGTCCCTCTGAGAGTATGGCACTCCCTCAGCACTGACCCTCTGACAGTGTGGCACTCCCTCAGTACTGACATTCCAACAGTGCGGCACTCCCTCAGCACTGACCCTCCAACAGTGCGGCACTCCCTCAGCACTGACCCTCCAACAGTGCGGCACTCCCTCAGCACAGACCCTCTGACAGTGCGGCGCTCCCTCAACATTGACCCTCCGACAGTGTGGCACTCCCTCAGCACTGACCCTCCAACTGTGCAGCACTCCCTCAGAACTGACCCTCCGACAGCGCGGCACTCCCTCAGCACTGACCCTCCTACAGTGCGGCACTCCCTCAGCACTGACCCTCCAACAGTGCGGCGCTCCCTCAGCACTGACCCTCCGACAGTGCGGCACTCCCTCAGTACTGACCCTCCGACAGTGCGGCGCTCCCTCAGCACTGACCCTCTGACAGTGCGGCACTCCCTCAGCACTGACCCTCTGAGAGTATGGCACTCCCTCAGCACTGACCCTCCGACAGTGCGTGCTCCCTCAGCACTGACCCTCCGGCAGAGCGGCACTCCCTCAGCACTGACCCTCTGACAGTGCAGCACTCCCTCAGTACTGACCCTCCGACAGTGCAGCACTCCCTCAGCGGTGACCCTCCGACAGTGCGGCACTCCCTCAGTACTGACATTCCAACAGTGCGGCACTCCCTCAGCACTGACCCTCCAACAGTGCGGCACTCCCTCAGCACTGACCCTCCAACAGTGCGGCACTCCCTCAGCACAGACCCTCTGACAGTGCGGCGCTCCCTCAACATTGACCCTCCGACAGTGTGGCACTCCCTCAGCACTGACCCTCCAACTGTGCAGCACTCCCTCAGAACTGACCCTCCGACAGCGCGGCACTCCCTCAGCACTGACCCTCCTACAGTGCGGCACTCCCTCAGCACTGACCCTCCAACAGTGCGGCGCTCCCTCAGCACTGACCCTCCGACAGTGCGGCACTCCCTCAGTACTGACCCTCCGACAGTGCGGCGCTCCCTCAGCACTGACCCTCTGACAGTGCGGCACTCCCTCAGCACTGACCCTCTGACAGTGCAGCACTCCCTCAGCACTGACCCTCCGACAGCGCGGCACTCCCTCAGCACTGACCCTCCGACAGTGCGGCACTCCCTCAGTACTGACCCTCCGACAGTGCAGCACTCCCTCAGCGGTGACCCTCCGACAGTGCGGCACTCCCTCAGCACTGACCGTCCGACAGTGCGGCACTCCCTCAGCACTGACCCTCCGACAGTGCAGCACTCCCTCAGCACTGACCCTCCGACAGTGCGGCACTCCCTCAGCACTGACCCTCCCACAGTGCGGCACTCCCTCAGCACTGACCCTCCAACAGTGCGGCACTCCCTCAGCACTGACCCTCCGACAGTGCGGCACTCCCTCAGCACTGACCCTCTGACAGTGCAGCACTCCCTCAGTACTGACCCTCTGACAGTGCGGCACTCCCTCAGCACTGACCCTCCGACAGTGCGGCACTCCCTCAGCACTGACCTTCCGACAGTGCGGCACTCCCTCAGCACTGACCCTCCGACAGTGCGTGCTCCCTCAGCACTGACCCTCCGGCAGAGCGGCACTCCCTCAGCACTGACCCTCTGACAGTGCAGCACTCCCTCAGTACTGACCCTCCGACAGTGCAGCACTCCCTCAGCGGTGACCCTCCGACAGTGCGGCACTCCCTCAGCACTGACCGTCCGACAGTGCGGCACTCCCTCAGCACTGACCCTCCGACAGTGCGGCACTCCCTCAGCACTGACCCTCCGACAGTGCGGCACTCCCTCAGCACTGACCCTCCCACAGTGCGGCACTCCCTCAGCACTGACCCTCCAACAGTGCGGCACTCCCTCAGCACTGACCCTCCGACAGTGCGGCACTCCCTCAGCACTGACCCTCCGACAGTGCGGCACTCCCTCAGCACTGACCCTCCGACAGTGCGGCACTCCCTCAGCACTGACCCTCCGACAGTGCGGCACTCCCTCAGCACTGACCC
The DNA here is from genome assembly GCF_037043375.1 of Chiloscyllium plagiosum. Classification (NCBI taxonomy): domain Eukaryota; kingdom Metazoa; phylum Chordata; class Chondrichthyes; order Orectolobiformes; family Hemiscylliidae; genus Chiloscyllium; species Chiloscyllium plagiosum. Next base: position 60,618,830 of record NW_028270163.1, on the reverse strand, counting down.
TCCAACAGTGCGGCACTCCCTCAGCACTGACCCTCCGACAGTGCGGCACTCCCTCAGCACTGATCCTCCGACAGTGTGGCACTCCCTCAGCACTGACCCTCCGACAGTGCGGCACTCCCTCAGCACTGACCCTCCAACAGTGCGGCACTCCCTCAGCACTGACCCTCCGACAGTGCGGCACTCCCTCAGCACTGATCCTCCGACAGTGTGGCACTCCCTCAGCACTGACCCTCTGACAGCGCGGCACTCCCTCAGCACTGACCCTCCGACAGTGCGGCACTCCCTCAGTACTGACCCTCCGACAGTGCAGCACTCCCTCAGCGGTGACCCTCCGACAGTGCGGCACTCCCTCAGCACTGACCGTCCGACAGTGCGGCACTCCCTCAGCACTGACCCTCCGACAGTGCAGCACTCCCTCAGCACTGACCCTCCGACAGTGCGGCACTCCCTCAGCACTGACCCTCCCACAGTGCGGCACTCCCTCAGCACTGACCCTCCGACAGTGCGGCACTCCCTCAGCACTGATCCTCCGACAGTGTGGCACTCCCTCAGCACTGACCCTCTGACAGTGCGGCACTCCCTCAGTACTGACTTTCTGACAGTGTGGCACTCCCTCAGCACTGACTCTCCGACAGTGCCCAACCCCTCAGCACTGACCCTCCGACAGTGCGGCACTCCCTCAGCACTGACCCTCCGACAGTGCGGCACTCCCTCAGTGCTGCTCTTGAATTATTATCTGCTCACGTGTCTGTCTTGAAGCTTCAACGCCACGACCAGATCATTCAAAAACACGTTTTACCAGTCCATTAACTCACCTGTGACAGTAAAGTTAGTTGAAATTGGTCTGCATTATTGGTAGGACAGTGAAGGTTTGTTCATTGCATTGCTTGTTAGAAACAAAAACAGAAGTTGCTGGAAATGTTCAGCAGGTCTGGCAGCATCAGTGTATTAAACTCAAAGTTAATATTTCAGGTCCAGTGACCCTTCCTCAGAATGTTAGAATCGTGCTGGGGTTTAAAGGGTGTGGGGGCATTGGCTGAGGTTGGGGAGGTCTCTCCCATGAGTTGAAGAAGTGTCACAGGATTGGAAACAGAGCTCCTCAGTTTTCTCCAAAATTTACATTTTTCTTTCTGATATCCAACTTGCGCAGTTGTTTTCAGTATTTTCCCCATGAGGTTGGCTCTGAAATCCTTCCAAATGCCATAATAATGACAACCTCAGTGTGATGCTGCCACCTGGTGTACAATAATCAAGTTCAAGTGTCAACATGCTGACTAAAAGTGATGTTCAAGTAATGACTTCAACACAGAAAACAAACCATACGGAACTTCAAGAGCAGCTTAGAAGGAGTACTGCACTATCGGAGGGTCACTACTGAGGGAGCACCGCACTGTCAGAACGTCAGTGCTGAGGGAGTGCCGCACTGTCGGAAGATCAGAACTGAGGGAGTGCTGCACTGTCGGAGGGTCAGTGCTGAGGGAGTGTCGCATTGTCAGAGGGTCAGTACTGAGGGAGCGCGCACTGTCGGAGGGTCAGTGCTGAGGGAGTGCCGCACTGTCGGAAGATCAGAACTGAGGGAGTGCTGCACTGTCGGAGGGTCAGTGCTGAGGGAGTGTCGCATTGTCAGAGAGTCAGTGCTGAGGGAGCGCCGCACTGTCAGCGGGTCAATACTGAGGGAGTGCCGCACTGTCGGAGGGTCAGTGCTGAGGGAGTGCCACACTGTTGGAGGATCAGTGCTGAGGGAGTGCCTCACTGTTGGAGGGTCAGTGCTGAGGGAGTGCTGCACTGTGGGAGGGTCGGTGCTGAGGGAGTGCTGCACTGTTGGAGGATCAGTGCTGAGGGAGTGCCGCACTGTTGGAGGGTCAATGCTGAGGGAGTGCCGCACTGTGGGAGGGTCAGTGCTGAGGGAGTGCCGCACTGTCGGAGGGTCAGTGCTGAGGGAGTGCCGCACTGTTGGAGGATCAGTGCTGAGGGAGTGCCGCACTGTCGGAGGGTCAGTGCTGAGGGAGTGCCGCACTGTTGGAGGGTCAGTGCTGAGGGAGTGCCGCACTGTCGGAAGGTCAGTGCTGAGGGAGTGCCGCACTGTCGGAGGGTCAGTGCTTAGGGAGTGCCGCACTGTGGGAGGGTCGGTGCTGAGGGAGTGCCGCACTGTTGGAGGGTCAGCACTGAGGGAGCGCTGCACTGTCGGTACTTGGGAGTGCTGCATCGTTCCCCAAGGGTTGGTGGGCAGTGACAGATGTGGAGTAAATTTACCTCTTCACTGTTACCTTGAAAAGCTCACAAGTAGATTCAGCATGGAGTTTGATGTAGAATTCTGCTGTTCTGCACTATGCCGGAATGGAATCAATATGCTACAAGTTATATGTTCCTTTGTTTCTCAGTGAGGCCTGGTTCAGATTGAGTCCCAGTTACACAAAGTTCCTATTATTTCCTGGTGCAGGGTCAGAGAACCACATGGTCTGAATTAGACATGAAGTTGTTCATCCGAAGCGTCTGTGTTGGTGTCAGTCAATAGGTTGGAACCAAACATTCCTGCAACAGTGTGAGGTCAGGAGCTGGGAATGATCTCAATACCTGGGCCAACATTCCTTCCTCAGCATCACCACTAAAAACAGACTCAGAGCTTCTGAAAGTTGTCTTTTCATACTCGTGAACAGTTGGTTCAGCAGGGGGAGGAAATTCAGAATAACTGACCTTTGGAACAATTCTCAGAGCTGGATACTGTTTGGGATGAGGTAAACCACACTCCCACACCTGTTTAACGAAATATTCACCAACATAACCCAGTGTCCACGGCTAACCCTCCGACAGTGCGGCACTCCCTCAGCACTGACCCTCCGACAGTGCGGCACTCCCTCAGCACTGACCCTCCGACAGTGCAGCACTCCCTCAGCACTGACCCTCTGACAGTGCAGCACTCCCTCAGCACTGACCCTCCAACAGTGCGGCGCTCCCTCAGCACTGACCCTCTGACAGTGCAGCACTCCCTCAGCACTGACCCTCTGACAGTGTGGTACTCCCTCAGCACTGGCCCTTGAAAGTGCGGCACTCCCTCAGCACTGACTCCAATGACAGTGCAGCACTCCCTCAACACTGTTCCTTTAAAGTGCAGTATTCCCTCAGCACTGACCCTCTGACAGTGCAGCACTCCCTTTGCACTGACCCTTCCACAGCACAGCATTCCCTCAGCAGTGACCCTCTGACAGTGCGGCACTCCCTCAGCATTGACCCTCCAACAGTGCGGCACTCCCTCAGTACTGACCCTCCAACAGTGCAGCACTCTTTCAGTACTGACCCTAACTCAAATCGCACTGCAACATCTCTGTATCCTCCTCACAGCTCACCCTCCCACCCAGCTTTGTGTCATCTGCAAACTTGGAGATATTACATTTTGTTCCACCATCGAAATGATTAATTATTGTGAAAAGCTGGGGTCCTGGCACTCATCCCTGCGGTACCCCACAAGTCACTTACTACCTGTTACTCAGAAAAACAGCCAGCTACCCTTGCTCTTTGCTTTCTGTCTGCCAACCAGTTTCTATCCATGTCACTACTCCACCCCAATGCCACGTGCTTACATTTTAAATAGCAATCTCTTCTGTGAGACCCTATTGAAAACCTTCTGAAAGTTCAACTAAACCACATCCACTGGCTCTCCCTTATCAACGCTACTAGTTTCACATCCTTGAAAAATTCCAATAGATTTCTCAAGTGTGACTTCCCTTTTGTATATCCACGCCGACTGTCTGATAGAACATAGAAAAGTACAGCACGGAATGTGGATTATGTAATAAAAGATCCACTTGGAAGAAAAAAAAGGTAAGCAGAAAGCTTTTTAAATTGTAAGTGGCTGAGTTGGTGTTGAGAGGAATAGACATAGAACATAGAAAAGTACAGCACAGAACAGGCCCTTCAGCCCACGATGTTGTGCCGAGGTTTAATATAATAACTTAACCTACACACCCCTCAATTCACTGCTATCCATGTGCATGTCCAGCAGTCACTTAAATGTCCCCAATGACTCTGCTTCCACCACCACAGCTGGCAACGCATTCTATGCATTCACTACTCTCTGCGTAAAGAACCGACCTCTAATGTCTCCTTTATACCTTCCTTCTAATATCTTCAAACTATGACTTCTCATACCAGTCAATCCTGCCCTGGGGAAAAGTCTCTGGCTAGTGATTCTATCCCCGCCTCTCATTATCTTCTATACCTCGATCATGTCTCCTCTCTTCCTCCTTCTCTCCAGAGAGAAAAGTCTGAGCTTATTCAACCTTTCTTCATATGGCAAGCCCTCCAGTCCAGGCAGCATCCTGGTAAACCTTTTTTGTACCCTCTCCAAAGCCTCTGTATCTTTCCTATAGTAAGGCGACCAGAACTGGACATAATATTCCAAGTGTGGTCTCACCAAGGACTTGTAGAGCTGCAGCAAAACCTCACAGCTCTTAAACTCAACCCCCTGTTAATGAAAGCCAAAACACTTGGGTGGCAACTTTGAGGGATCTATGTACTTGCACACCCAGATCCCTCTGTTCCTCCACACTGCCAAGTGCCACTGATCTTGTCACTATTTTCCAAGTGCTCGGTTATTAAATCTCTTATAATGGACTCTCGCATTTCCCCACCTTCTGATATCAGACGGACCTGTTAGAATTCCCTTTTTCTCTCTACCTCCCTGTGAAAGTACAGAGGTTACATTAGCTACCCTCCAATCCATAGGGACTGTAACAGAGTCTGCTCATGAAATGTTAACTCTGCTTTCTTCCCACAGCTGCTGCCAGACTTGTTGAGTTTCTCCAGCAGTTTTTATTTTTGTTTCAGATCTCCAGCATCTGCAGTTCTTTGCTTTATTATATTGGCCTGTTCTCCAGTTGGTTCCTTATTTTTGTATGAGTTGAAAAAGACAACAGCTCACATTCCAAATGTGCAGACTGCACTGTTAGAGAGTGAACATCAATTCACAGCTGATTTATTAATTGTGGACTCTTCCTGTTTATCCCAGAGAAGTTGAACCATTCTCAGTGTCACTGGTCAAAATGTAGAAAATGCAGCCACCAGTTTATATACAGCAAGCTCACACTAACAGCAATGGGCTGGTAATGTTTGACATTCGACTAGTCAAATGTAAATATCAGCCAGTACTCTAGGGTGAACAGCCGTCCTGCTTCTGAAAATGGTCTCTCAACATCTTTTATACCTACTTTGTTTTATTCATGCATTGTATGTGGGTGTCACTGGTTGGGTTATCAGTTAGGGCCTATCTCTAATTGTCCTTGTTACTTGGGGGTCTCTGATTATGGAGAGTTAGCTTTACTCAGTATCTAACCCCCTGTTGTCCTTGTCCTGCGAGTGTTTGATGGAAACAGTGTAGGGTTGTGGAGTTATACAGCCGAGAAAAAGACCCTCCAGCCCAACCAGTCAATGCCAAACTAAACTAGATCCACCTACCTGCACTCAGCCCATAACCCTCCAAACCTTTCCTATTCATGAACTTATCCAAATGTCTTTTAAATGCTGTAAGTTTACGTACATCCATCACTTCTTCTGGCAGTTCATTCCACACATAAACCACTCTCTCTGAAAAGAGTTTCCCCTCATGTCTTTTTAAAATCTTTCTCCTCTTACCTAAAACATATGACCCCAGTCTTGAATTCCCCCACCCTAGGGAAAATACACCTGTCATTCACCCTATCCATGCCCCTCATGATTTTATAAGCCTCTATAAAGTCACCTCTCAGCCTCTGACACTCCAGGAAAACTAGCCCTCGGTCTATTCAGCTCAAATCCTCCAACCCTGGCAACATCCTTGTAAATCTTTTCTGAACCCTTTCAAGTTTCACAACATCTTTCCAATAGGAAGGAGACCAGAATTGCGCACAGTACTCCACAAGTGGCCTAACCAATGTCCTGTACAGCCGCAACATGACCTCCCAACTCCTGTACTCAATACTCTGACCAATAAAGGAAAGCATTCCAAACGCCTTCTTCACTCTCCTATCTACCTGCGATTCCACTTTCAAGGAGCTATGAACCTGCACTCCACTCAGCAATACTCTCTAGGACCTTACCATTAAGTGTATAAGTCCTGCTAAGATTTGCTTTCCCAAAATGCAGCACCTCGCATTTATCTAAATTAAACTCCACCTCCCACTCCTCAGCCCATTGGCCCATCTGGTCAAGATCCTGTTGTAATCTGAGAGAACCCTCTTCGCTGTCCACTACACCTCCAATTTTGGTGTCATCTGCAAACTTACTAACTGTACCTCTTATGCTCACACCCAAATCATTTATGTAAATGACAAAAAGTAGAGGACTCAGCACCGATCCTTGTGGCACTCCACTGGTCACAGGCCTCCAGTCTGAAAAACAACCCTCCACCACCACCCTCTGTCTTCTACCTAAGATTCTTGGCAGAGTAGATGAACAGAGAGATCTCTGTGTCCAGGTGCATAAATCCCTGAAAGTTACCACCCAGATTGATAGGGTTGTTAAGAAGACATACAGTGTGTTGGTGTTTATTGGTAGCGGGATTGAGTTTCGGAGCCACGAGGTCATGCTTCAGCTGTACAAGACACTGGTGCAGCCGCACTTGGAGTATTGTGTACAGTTCTGGTCATTGCATTATAGGAAGGATGTGGAAGCTTTGGAAAGGGTTCAGAGGAGATTTACTAGGATGTTGCCTGGTATGGAGGGAAGGGCTTATGCCCGAAACGTTGATTCTCCTGTTCCTTGGATGCTGCTTGACCTGCTGCGCTTTTCCAGCAACACATTTTCAGCTCTGGTATGGAGGGAAGGTCTTATGAGGAAAGTCTGAGGGACTTGCGGCTGTTTTTGTTAGAGAGAAGAAGGTTGAGAGGTGACTTAATCGAGACGTATGAGATAATCAGAGGGTTAGATAGGGTGGACAGGGAGAGCCTTTTTCCTCGGATGGTGAAGACTAACACAAGGGGACATAACTTTAGATATAGGACAGATGTCAGAGGTAGTTTCATTACTCAGAGAGTAGGAGGGCCATGGAAAGGCCTGCCTGCAACAGTAGTAGACTCGCTGACGTTAAGGGCATTTAAATGGACATTGGACATACATACGGATAATAATGGATCCGTGTAGATGAGATTGGGCATCAGGTTAATTTCACAGGTCGGCGCAACATTGAGGGCCGAAGGGCCTGTACTGTGCTGTAATGTTCTATGTTCTATCTTCAAGCCAGTTCTGTATCCAAATGGCTAGTTCTCCCTGTATTCCTTGTGATCTAACCTTGTTAACCAGTCTCCCATGAGGAATACCTTACAGAAGTCCATTTAGTTCACATCCACCGCTCTGCCCTCATCAATCCTCTTTGTTACTTCTTCAAAAAACTCAATCAAGTTTGTGAGTTACAAAGCTATGCTGACAATCCCTTATCAGTCCTTGCCTCTCCAAATGCATGTAAATCCTATCTTTCAGAATTATCTCCAAGAATTATCTCATCGGCGGCAAAGTGGTTAGCACTGCTGCCTCACAGCGCCAGAGACCCGGGTTCAATTCCCGCCTCAGGTGACTGACTGTGTGGAGTTTACACGTTCTCCCCGTGTCTGCGTGGGTTTCCTCCGGGTGCTTCGGTTTCCTCCCACAGTCCAAAGATGTGCAGGTCAGGTGAATTGGCCGTGCTAAATTGCCCTTAGTGTTAGGTGAAGGGGTAAATGTAGGAGTATGGGTCTGGGTGGTATACGCTTCGGCGGGTCGGTGTGGACTTGTTGGGCCGAAGGGCCTGTTTCCACACTGTAAGTAATCAGCCTACCCACCACTGATGTCAGGCTCACAGGCCTATAGGTCCCAGGCTTCTCCTTACAGCCTTTCTTAAATAAAGGCACAACATTAGCCACACTCCAGTCCTCTAGCACCTCACCCTTGGTTAGAAATGATGCAAATATTTCTGCAGGTGGTCCCCAATTTCTTTCCTAACTCTGTAACGTCCTGGGACACGCTAGATCAAGTCCAGGAGATTTAACAGCATTTCCTCTTCTGTGATGTGAACTGTTTTCTAAACATCAATATTTATTTCCCTGTTTTCTAGCCTCCACTTCATTCTCCAGAGTAAAAACAGATGCAAAATATTCATTTAATATCTCCCTCATCTCCTCAGGTTCAACACAAAGACAACCTGTTTGATCTTCAAAGGGCACTATTCTCTCTCAAACTGCTCTCATGCTCTTAATTGTAAAATCTCTTTGGATGATTCTTAACCTTATTTGCCAAGGCTATCTCATCTCCCCTCTCTGCCTTCCTGATCTCCCTATTGAGAATGGCCCTACACGCTTTATCCTCTTCCAGAGATTTATTTCAGCCCAGTTGTCTGTATCTAATATATGATCTTTTTTTATCCTTGGCTCAATATCGAAGAGTGTGGAAAAGCACATCCGGTCAGGCAGCATCTGAGTGTCAACGTTTCGAGCATAAGCCCTTCATCAGGAATGAGGCTTGTGCCCCAAGGGGGCTGAAAGATAAATGGGAAGGGGTGGGGCTTGGGGGGAGATAGCTGGGAATGCGATGGGTAGATGAAGGTAGGGGAGAAGGTGATCAGTCAGACAGGTGGGTGGAGCAGATGGGTGGGATGGAAGATGGTCAAGTAGGACAGTTCAAGAGGGCGGTGCTGAGCTGGAAGGTTGGAACTGGAGTAAGGTGGGGGAGGGGAAATAAGGAAACTGGTGAAATCCAATCCTCCATGTGGTTGGAGGTTCCCAAGGTAGAAGATGAGGTGTTCTTCCTCCAGATGTCGGGTGGTTGGGGTTTGGTGATGGAGGAGGCCCAGGACTGGCATGTTCTTGGTGGAGTGGGAGGGGGAGTTAAAGTGTTAAGCCGAGCGGAGGTGGGGGTGTTTAGTGCATGTGTCCCAGAGATGTTCTCTGAAACATTCCGCAAGTTGGTGTCCAGTCTCCCCAATGTAAAGGAGACCACATCAGGAGCAACGGACACAGTGGATCACGTGTGTGCAAGTGCAGGTAAATCTTTGTCGGATGTGGAAGGAAGGCGAAGATACTGGTCACTATACTAACAAGGAAATGACAGAGACTGTGTCTGTTGCTCCCGATGTGGTCTCCTCTACATTGGGAAGACAGAATGCCAACTTACGGAATGTTTCAGAGAACATCTCTGGAACACATGCATTAAACACCCCCACCGCCCTGTGGCCGAACATTTCAACTCTCCGCCCCATTCCACCAAAGGCATACAAGTCTTGGGCCTCCTCCATCGCCAAACCCTCACCACCCAAAGCCTGGAGGAAGAACGCCTCACCTTCTGCCTTGGGACCCTCCAACCACATGGGGTCAATGTTGCTTTCACCAGTTTCCTTATCTCCCCTGCCCCACCTTATCCCAGATCCAATCTTCCAACTCAACACTGCCCTCCTGATCTGTCCTACCTGTCCACCTTCCTTCCCACCTATCCATTCCACGCTCCTCTCCGACCGATCACCTTCTCTCCCACACTCACCTACCTATCACATTCCCAGCTACCTACCCCCCAGCCCCACCCCCCTCCAATTTATCTCTCAGCCCCCTTGGGCCACAAGCCTCATTCCTGATGAAGAGCTTATGCTCGAAACATCTACTCTACTGCTCCTTGGATGCTGCCTGACCAGCTGTGCTTTTCCAGTAACACACTCTTCAACTGTGATCTCCAGCATCTGTTAGTATGTGTGCAGGGTTTAAGTTCAAGACAGACTAGGAATGAAGCAAAAAGGAAGGATAACTTCGGTAGTGGTGATGGAAATCATGAGGATAAGGAAATTAGCATTAAGGTGCTTTACCTGAATGCTCAAAGTAGATGAATTAACAGCACAAATCGCCATAAATAATTATGATGTGGGAGGCATCACAGATATGTGGTTGCAGGGGCTTCAGGACTGGCAGTTAAACATCCAAGGATTTACAACTTATCGAAAAGACAGGGAGGTGGGCAGAGGGGGCGGGGTTGCCTTGTTAGTTAAGAATTAAATTAAATCTATGGCACTGAATGACCTCGGGTCAGATGATGTGGAGTCTGTGTGGGTGGGGTTGAAGAACCACAAAGACAAAAAAACATAATGGGAGTTATGTACAGACTTACTAACAGTGATCAGGACCAGGGGTGCAAGATGTACCAGGAAATAGCTTGGGCACCTCAGAAAGGCAAGATCACGGTGATCACGGGGGACTTCAATATGCAAATGGACTGGGTGAATAAGGTTGCCGGTGGGGGGTGGAGTTAGACAGCCATGGCTGACGAAGGAACTCAGGAAATGTATCAAAGAGAAAGAGAGAGCCTATAAAGTGGCCAAGAGCACTGGGAAATCAGAAGATTGGGAAGACTACAAAAACAAACAGAGGATAGCAAAGAGAGAAAAAAGCAAAGAGAGGATCAAATATGAAGGAAAGCTAGCCAGTAATATTAGAAATGATAGTAAAAGTTTCTTTCAATAAAAAACAAACAAGAGGCAAAAGTAGAGTTTGAGCCATTGTAAATTGCTGCAGGAAGGCTAGTGCTGGGAGATAAGGAAAATGTTGAAGAACTTAATAAATACTTTGTGTCAGTCTTCACAGTGGAAGACATGGGTAATATCCCAACAATCAAGGAGAGTCAAGGGGCAGAGTTGAGTATGGTGGCCATTACAAAGGAGAAAGTACTTGATAAGCTAAAAGATCTAAAAACTGATAAATCTCCTGGCCCCGATGGGCTACATCCTAGAGTTCTGAGGGAGGTGGCTGAGGAAATAGCGGAGGCATTGGTTGTGATCTTTCAAAAATCACTGGAGTCAGGGAAAGTCCCAGGTGATTGGAAAATCGCTGTTGTAACCCCCTTGTTCAAGAAAGGATCAAGACAAAACATGAAAAATTATAGGCCGATTAGCCTAATCTTGGTTACAGGTAAAATTCTAGAATCCATCGTTAAGGATGAGATTTTTAAATTCTTGGAAGTGCAGGGTTGGAATAGAAGAAGTCAGCATGGATTTAGTAAGGGGAGGTCATGCCTGACAAACCTGTTAGAATTCTTTGAAGAGGTAAAACCCAGTGGATGTTATCTACCTCAACTTCCAAAAGGCCTTTGATAAGGTGCCTCACGGGAGGCTGCTGAGCAAGGTGAGGGCCCATGGTGTTCGAGGTGAGCTACTGGTATGGATTGAAGATTGGCTGTCTGACAGAAGGCAGAGAGTTGGGATAAAAGGTTCTTTTTCGGAATGGCAGCCGGTGACAAGCGGTATCCCGCAGGGTTCAGTGTTGGGGCCGCAGCTGTTCACATTATATATTAATGATCTGGATGAAGGGACTGGGGGCATTCTGGCGAAGTTCGCCAATGATACAAAGTTAGGTGGACAGGCAGGTAATTCTAGGCAAAAGTGAGGACTGCAGATGCTGGTAACCAAAGTTTAGATCAGTGTGGTGCTGGAAAAGCACAGCAGGTCAGGCGGCGTCCGAGGAGCAGGAAAATTGACTGAGGAGGTGGGGAGGTGACAGAAAGATTTAGACAGTTTAGGAGAATGGTCCAGGAAATGGCTGATGAAATTCTATGTGAGCAAATGCAAGGTCTTGCACTTTGGTAAAAAAGGACACAGGCAAGGATTATTTTCTAAACAGTGAGAAAATTCATAAAGCCAAAGTACAAAGGGATCTGGGAGTACCAGTGCAGGTTTCTCTCAAGGTTGACTTGCAGGTTGAGCCCATGGTTAAGAAAGCGAATGTAATGTTGTCATTTATTTAAAGAGGGTTGGAATGTAAAAGCACTGAGGTGCTACTGAGACTATATAAAGCTCTGGCTCGGCCCTATTTAGAATACTGTGTCCAGGTTTGGGCCCACAACCTCAGGAAGGACATACTGGCACTGGATCGTGTCCAGTGGAGATTCACACGAATGATCCCTGGAATGGTAGGCCTAACGTACCAGAGAAAGTGGAGTTGCAAGTAGATAGGATGGTGAAGAAGGCGTTTAGTATGATTTATTTTATTGGTCAGAGTATTGAGTACAGGAGTTGGGAGGTCATGTTGCGGCTGTACAGGATATTGGTTAGGCCACTGTTGGAATACTGCGTTCAATTCTGGTCTCCTTCCTATCGGAAAGATGTTGTGAAACTTGAAAGAGTTCAAAGAAGATTTACAAGGATGTTGCCAGGGTTGGAGGATTTGAGCTATAGGGAGAGGCTGAACAGGCTGGGGCTGTTTCCCCTGGAGCGTCGGAGGCTGAGGGTGACCTTATAGAGGTTTATAAAATCATGAGGGGCATGGATAGGGTAAATAGTCAAAGTCTTTTTTCCTGGGTCAGGGAGTCCAGAACTAGAGGGCATAGGTTTAGGGTGAGAGGGGAAAGATATAAAGGAGACCTAAGGGGCAACTTTTTCATGCAGAGGGTGGTACGGGTATGGAATGAGCTGCCAGAGGAAGTGGTGGAGGCTGGTACAATTGCAACATTTAAAAGGCATTTGGATGGGTATATGAATAGGAAGGGATTGGAGGGATATGGGCAGGGTGCTGGCAGGTGGGACTAGATTGGGTTGGGATAACTGGTCAGTATGGACTGGTTGGACCGAAGGGTCTGTTTCCATGACTCTATGACATACGATGAATGGCTGAGGATCCTGGGATTGTATTCGTTAGAGTTCAGAAGGTTGAGAGGAGATCTAATAGAAACTTACAAGATAATGCATGGCTTAGAAAGGGTGGACGCTGGGAACTTGTTTCTGTCAGGTGGGGATACTACGACTCATGGGAACAGCCTTAGAATTAGAGGGGCTCAATTTAGAACAGAAATGCGGAGACATTTCTTCAGCCAGAGAGTGGTGGGCCTGTGGAATTCATTGCCACGGAGTGCAGTGGGGGCTGGGACGTTGGGGGTCTTCAAGGCAGAGATTGATAAATTCTTAATCTCGCAAGGAATTAAGGGATACAGGGAGAGTGTGGGTAAGTGGCATTGAAATGCCCATCAGCCATGATTGAATGGCGGAGTGGACTCGATGGGCTGAATGGCCTTATTTCCACTCCTATGTCTTATGGTCTTATCTGGAGACCTCACTTTCTCCTTGAATCTCCGTATCTTTATTCACCCATTGTTCCCTAATCCTACCAGCCTTACCTTTCACTCTAACAGGAACATAATGACTCTGAACTCTCATTGCCTCACATTTGAAAGCCTCCCATTCATCAGAGGTCCCTTTACCCACAAACAGTCTATTCCAAACAATGTTGAAAGTTCCTGTAGAGGGAACCTCACTCTGAATCTAATCCCATGTTGTCCCTCTCCTGGGAGTGTTTGATGGGAGACAGTGTAGAGGGAGCTTTACTCTGTATCTAACCCCATGCTGTTCCTGTCCTGGGTGTGTTTGATGGGGGACAGTGTAGAGGGAGCTTTACTCTGTACCTAACCCCATGCTGTCCCTGTCCTGGGAGTGTTTGATGGGGACAGTGTAGAGGGAGCTTTACTCTGTGCCTAACCCCGGTGCTGTCCCTGTTTGTTAGGAGGAGATGAAGGAAAGGTTCAAGTACTGAATGCAAAATTTGGGAAGACTGAGGTGTTTGAGGAATGGGAGAGAGGAGAGTCAGTGTTTAAATTCAGTGAGTCTGGTGCTGCTCGGTCCTCACTGTGGAACATGACCTTGCCTCCCTGATCAAGTCACTCTGTAATTTTAGCATTTACTGGTTTTGTTCCTGATGTTAAAGTTTTTGTTTCACTTCCTGTTTCTCAGGAATGTTCTGATTGCTTTGAAAGGACCTTTGTTCAAAATCACAGCAACTGCTAATTGTTTATCGCAATATAACAGCTCTCAGAGTGATAATGGAACAATCATATCGCAATTTGTAAAATCGCAGGAACTTGGTGCAGTGGAGGAGGGATAGGGGGTTCTGTTCAGTGACAATGTTCAGAATGTGACATTTCACAACCACCAGTTAAATCACCTTTACTGTTCATCTTGGCCATCACTCCTCACTGGGCTGCTTGCGATTACCTCTCGGGCATTATCATCTGAAAGGTGATCCTGGCTTTCAAAAGAATACAGTGGAGATTTACTGGACTGATTCCTGACATGAAGGGTAGTGGACTAACTCTGAGGTTCACCATAAGGCTGCGAAGCTGGGACATAGCCGCAGTTTGGTGGACAGCAGGTCAATAATCTCTCCTGGGAGAGGCGATTAGATGTGGGGCAAAGTGGAGTAAATGGATCTGAAGTACAAATTGTCTGTGATCTATTAGAATGGTGCAACTGACTCAAGGGACTGAATGACCTGTTTGTTGTGTGTCTCATCTCTGTCTCCTGGTGCCACAACCTGGGGTCACACTGGGGTCATACTGGGGTGTTAGAATGGAGTTGTGTGATCATTACCTCTGGAGAGGTGGGACCTCAATCTGCTGTAAATGTGAATCTGTGCTAAAGGTAGAGAGGAGGATTGAATTCCCCAAACAGAACCACAAGCAGCAACTACAGATAACTATCACTTTGTTCACCTTGACACTGGGGGAGAAAAACCATCTCTCTCCCCAAGTTAATGTCAACCTGACAGGACAGGGACTGCATTTAAACTCAAATTCAAAACAACATCAGGTAAGAGACAGGACACTAGGAAGCTCAGAGGAACAGAGGGATCTTGATATGTTTGTCCACAGATCCCTGAGAGTGGCAGGACAGGGTAATAGGATAGTTAAGGGACACTTGCCTTTATAGGTTGTGGTATAGACTATAAGAGCAGGGAGGTCATGTGGGAGCTGAACAGGAGTTTGGTTAGGTCACAGCTGGAGTAATGTACACAGTTCTGACACTCTGCACAATAGGAAGGATGGGATTGCTCTGGTGGGAGTACAGAGGAGATTTCCCAGGATGTTAACTGGGAAGGAATATTTCAGCGATGAACAGAGGCTGGATAAATTCAGGATGTTTTCTTTGGAGCAGAGATGGCTGAGGGTGAACCTAGTAGAGGTGCATCAGATTATGAGGGACAAGGATAGGGTGAATGGAAAGCAGCTGTTTCCTTTAGCTGAAAGCTCAATAATGAGGGGGCATCACTTTAAGGTATAAGGCAGGAGGTTTAGAGGGGTTTTGAGGAAACCACCTGCACCCAGAGGGTGGTAGAGGTCTGGACTGCCTGGGAGGGTAGTTCAGGCAGAAAGCCTCACAACCTTTTTGGACAAGCATTTAAGGTGAGGGGTAACACGCTAGAAAGTGGGACTGATGCAGGTAGCACAGTATTTTTGGCAGCACAGACTCAAGGGGCAAAGGGCTATCTCTGTACTATATTGTATGATCCCATGATTTTATGATAATACCTCTGACAGTGCGGCACTCCCTCAGCACTGACCCTCCGACAGTGCAGCACTCCCTCTGACCCTCTGACAGTGCAGCACTCCCTCAACACTGACCCTCTGACAGTGCAGCACTCCTTCAGTACTGACCCTCTGACTGTGGCACTCCCTCAGTACTGACTCTCCAACAGTGTGGCACTCCCTCAGCACTGACCCTCCGACAGTGTGGCACTCCCTCAGAACTGAGCAACTTTTGAAATTCTCTCCCATTTTAAGCAGATAATTCGGTGTTAAATCACCATTTTCTGTCTGAGTGGCAGCAGTTGTGTGGATCTTGGAGATGGATTTGGCATTACTTTGTTGAACTGAGGGCCTGAATGGCCTGCTCTTTGTGCTGCTTGGATCCTTTCTAATTTGCCAGTAGGTGGCAGCAGTTAGTTTTTATTCACATCAACGGAACAATCAGCAACGATACTGGTTACGGGGACTGCAGTGATTTGGGAATTGTAGGCTTCAGTATTTGCTTTACCTGAACCACTACTCGGGTAGTGTCTCCCACCCACCCTCCTCCCCAGAAAAAGGTTCTGTGTGCTGGATTGGTAAGGTAAGTATTAGAACAGTGGGAATAGAGGTTAGGGCAGTTGAATGTTCCTCCTGCAGAATGTGGGAGGTAAGGGTCACCACTAGTGTCCCTGCTGACTACATCTGTGGGAAATGCACCCAACTCCAGCTCCTCGAAAACCGTGTTAGGGAACTGGAGCTGGAGCTGGATGAACTTTGGATCATTTGGGAGGCAGAAGGGGTTATTGAGAGGAGTTACAGGGAGGTAGTCACTTCTCAGGTACAAGAAAAAGGCAAATGGGTTACAGTCAGGGGACGGAAAGAGAACCAGCAGGCAGTGCAGGGATCCCCTGTGGCCGTTCCCCTCAATAACAAGTCTACCGTTTTGGATACTGTTGGGGGTGGGGGGAACCTACCAGGGGTAAGCAGTGGGGAAACACGTCTCTGGCACAGAATCTGTTCTTCTTGCTCAGAAGGGAAGGGGGAAGAGGAGCAGAGCAGTAGTCATTGGGGACTCCATAGTCAGGGGGACAGATAGGAGGTTCTGTGGGGATGAGAGAGACTCAGGGTTGGTGTGTTGCCTCCCAGGTGCCAGGGTTCGTGATGTCTCTGATCATGTTTTTGGGATCCTTAAGGGGGAGGGGGAGCAGCCCCAGGTTGTAGTCCACAAAGGCACCAATGACTAAGGGAGGAAGAACAGTGGGGATCTAGGGCAGAAATTCAGGGAGCGAGGGTGGAAGTTTAGAGCTAGGACAAACAGGGTTGTTATCTCTGGTTTGTTACCTGTGCCAGGTGCTAGCGAGGCGAGGAATAGGGACAGAGAGGAGTTGAACACATGGCTACAGGGAAGGTGCAGGATGGAGGGAATCGGATACCTGGATAATTGGGGCTTGTTCTGGGGTGGGTGGGACCTGTACAAACAGGATGGTCTACACCTGAACCAGAGGGGTACCAATATCCTGGGGGATGGGGGTGGTGGGGAATTTGCTAATGCTCTTCAGGAGGAATTAAACTAATTCAGCAAGGTGATGGGAACCTGAATTGTAGCTCCAGTGTCCAGGAGGTTGAGAGTAGTGAGGTCATGAGTAAGGTTTCAAGGTCACAGGAGTGCACCAGCAAGCTGGAAGGTGGATTGTGTCTACTTCAATGCCAGGAGCATCCGGAATAAAGTGGGTGAACTTGCAGCATGGGGTAGTACCTGGGACTTCAATGTTGTGGCCATTTCTGAGGCATGGATAGAGCAGGGTCAGGAATGGTTGTTGCAGGTTCCAGGGTTTAGATATTTCAGTAGACCAGGGAAGATTGTAAAAAAGGGAGCGGTGTGGCATTGTTAATCAAGGACAGTATTACGGTGGTAGAAAGGACATTTGAGGACTCACCCACTGAGGTAGTATGGGCTGAGGTTAGAAACAGGAAAGGAGAGGTCACCCTGTTGGCAGTTTTCTATAGGCCTCCGAATAGTTCCAGAGATGTAGAGGAAAGGATAGCAAAGTTGATTCTCGATAGGAGCGAAAATAACAGGGTAGTTGTTAAGGGGAAATTTAACTTTCTAAATATTGACTTGAAATACTATAGTTCAAGTACTTTAAATGGGTCAGTTTTTGTCCAATGTGTGCAGGAGGGTTTCCTGACACAGTACATAGACAGGCCAACAAGGGGTGAGGCCACATTAGATTTGGTACTGATTAATGAAAATGGCCAGGTGTGAGATTTGGAGGGAGGTGAGCACTTTGGTGATAGTAACCACAATTCGGTTATGTTTACTTTAGTGATGGAAAGGGATACTGCAGGTCAAGAGTTATACCTGGGGAAAAGGTAATTATGATGCAATTAGGCAAGATTTAGAATGCATAGGATGAGGAAGGAAACTGCAGGGGATGGGCACAATTGAAATGTGGAGCTTGTTCAAGAGATAGCTCCTGTGTGTCCTTGATAAGTGTGTACCTGTCAGGCAGGGAGGAAGTGATCGAGCGAGGGAACTGTGATTTACTAAAGAATTTGAATCTCTTGTCAAGAGGAAGAAGACTTATGTTAGGATAAGACATGAAGACTCCGTTAGGATGCTTGAGAGTTACAAGTTAGCCAGGAAGGACCTAAAGAGAGAGCTAAGAAGAGCCAGGAGGGGTCATGAGAAGTTATTGGCAGGTAGGACCAAGGAAACCCCTAAAGCCTTCTATAGGTATGTCAGGAATAAAAGAATGACTAGAGTAAGATTAGGGCCAATCAAGGGCAGTAGTGGGAAGTTGTGTGTGGAGTCCGACGAGATAGGAGAGACGCTAAATGAATATTTTTCGTCAGTATTCACACTGGAAAAAGACAATGTTGTTGAGGAGAATACTAGGATACAGGCTACTAGTCTAGGTGGGATTAAGGTTCACAAGGAGGAGGTGTTAGCAATTCTGGAAAGTGTGAAAATAGATAAATCCCCAGGGCCAGATGGGATTTATCCTCGGATTCTCTGGGAAGCCAGGGAGGAGATTGCTGAGCCTTTAGCTTTGATCTTTATGTCATCATTGTCTACAGGAATAGTGCCAGAAGACTGGAGGATAGCAAATGTTGTCCCCTTGTTCAAGAAGGAGAGTAGATACATTCCTAATAATTATAGACCAGTGAGCCTTACTTCAGTTGTGGGTAAAGTGTTGGAAAAGGTTATAAGGGATAGGATTTGTAATCATCTAGAAAATAATAAGTTGATTAGGGATAGTCAACACAGTTTTGTGAAGGGTAGGTCGTTTCGGGCATAAGCCCTTCTCCTGTTCCCTGGATGCTGCCTGACCTGCTGCGCTTTTCCAGCAACACATTTTCAGCTCTGATCTCCAGCATCTGCAGACCTCACTTTCTCCTCGAAGGGTAGGTCGTGCCTCACAAACCTCCTTGAGTTCTTTGAGAAGGTGGCCAAACAGGTAGATGAGAGTAAACCAGTTGATGTGGTGTATATGGATTTCAGCAAGGCGTTCGATAAGATTCCCCACAGTAGGCTATTGTACAAAATACAAAGGCATGGGATTGAGGGTTATTTAGCAGTTTGGATCAGAGATTAGCTAGCTGAAAGAAGACAGAGGGTGGTGGTTGATGGTTGAATGTTCCAACAAGGCTGTGTATCTTTATAACAGACTTGAACATTTTCACTGGGCTACAGGAGCATTTCCCAGGAGCATTCACAATCCTGAGGCCTAGGGAATCAACATATCGGCATCAAAGTTTGATATTGAGTCTGGAGAATCGATGAGGAGGGGAGATGCTGTGTGGCATTGTGTGGAGGGACATGGCAGAAGGGATGGGGCAGCAGTAAAATTGGGTGCAGTGAGTGGACGGATGTTTCACAATGTGCAAGAACTGGTCACTTTCTGTTCACTGTTCCCTCACGTTTGGAGTGACGGCTGTTGTATGGAGCTGCTCAGTAAAGCAAACAGGATTTCATGGTCACCAGCCCAGACCGCCCACCTCCATAAACAAGAAACCACTTGCTCAGAATGAAAGCAATCCAGGAATGAACATAGTAACTGTGTCAGTCTCCGAAATCCAGCACGAATACACTAACCGTGTCAGTTCAGTGTCTGACATCTAACTCGCCCTTGGTCACTGGTCTAAGGCAGAGTTCTTCATTCCAAATTCCAGCATTTTCTGTTTTTATTGCTGATTGCAGGAACTCTTTGATTTAATGCTTAGTGAGATGTGGGTGCTGCTGGTTAAGTCAGTATTTAGTGCCCATTGCTAAAGGGCCCGGAGAAGGTGCTGGGGAGCTGCTGTGTGTTTGTGCAGAGATTGTGAGGAGCTGCTACCCTTCATTTATCAGTCAGTAATCAGCATCATTCTGCTCTAACAAGGCCTATTTCTCTGAATCAGGCTACTTTCCAGGGATGGGGAAGATGGAGACTGCAAAGACACAGTTTGGAATAGGAACGTGGTATACATAGGACTTAGATGTGAGTGAATAGAGGAAAGAGGTTGGGATAACTGAGTAACTGGCTGTAATGGGAGCTCAGTTCTACATTCGGGCAATGGACTTGACTGAGGCTTGATCATGCCTTTTCATCCTCAAGCTTTTAGATTATCACACTTCCCCATTGAGTGACCCTGAATGTGACCTCGGAGTGACCTTCAGACTGACCCCACAATTACTCTCAGTCTGACCCTAGAGCGACCCTCAGTCTGACGCAGGTGACCCTGCAGTGACCCTCAGTCTGACCCTGTGGTAACCCTCAGTCTGACTCCGCAGTGATCTTGCAATGACCCTCAGTCTGACCCTGCAGTGACCCTCAGACTGACCCCACAGTGACTCTCAATCTGACAACAAAGTGACAGTCTGACCCTGCAGTGGTCCTCAGTCTAACCCTCCAATGACCCTCAGTCTGACCTGGGTGACCCTGCAGTTACCCTCAATCTGACCCCGCAGTGACCCTCAGTCTGACCCACAATGACCCTCAGTCTGACCCTACAGTGACCCTTGGTCTGACCCCACAATGACTCTGTCTGACCCTGCAGTGACCTTCAGTCTGACCCCACAATGACCCTCAGTCTGACCCCACAGTGACTCTCAGTCTGACCCCACAATAACCCTCAGTCTGACCCCACAGTGACCCTCAGTCTGACCCCACAATGACCCTGCAGTCTGACCCCACAGTGACCCTCAGTCTGACCCCACAGTGACCCTCAGTCTGACCCTACAGTGACCTTCAGTCTGACCCACAATGACCCTCAGTCTGACCCTACAGTGACCCTTGGTCTGACCCCACAATGACTCTGTCTGACCCTGCAGTGACCTTCAGTCTGACCCCACAATGACCCTCAGTCTGACCCCACAGTGACTCTCAGTCTGACCCCACAATGACCCTCAGTCTGACCCCACAGTGACCCTCAGTCTGACCCCACAATGACCCTGCAGTCTGACCCCACAGTGACCCTCAGTCTGACCCCACAGTGACCCTCAGTCTGACCCTACAGTGACCTTCAGTCTGACCCCACAATGACCCTCAGTCTGACCCCACAGTGACTCTCAGTCTGACCCCGCAGTGACTCTCAGTCTGACCCCACAATGACCCTCAGTCTGACCCCGCAGTGACCCTCAGTCTGACCCTGCAGTGACCCTCAGTCTGACCTCAGTGACCCTCAGTCTGACCCCAGTGACCTTTAGCTGTCTGGAAGCCTGTGCATGTTACAGTGGGGGGTATCTGAATGGTCTGAATGGAGCCAGTTCTGGGAGGGAGGTGAATGTAACAGTGAGGGAGAGTTGAGATGAGCTGGGCATGAGTCAGGCACACAGGGAAATACAGTTTCTCAGTCTGATCTCCCTTCCCCAGTCCGTCCGCCAATCAGGGATAAATTCTGCATGTTTCTGCAAGCCGAGTGTAGCTGGGAGAGGCTGGGATTTCCTAGAGCTGACCAGTATCCTAACCTCCGTTTCCCAAGCACCAGCACGAGCTGAAACTACAACAAGGAGCCCCTTTTATAAACACACTGAATCCAGCAGTTTCCAGTTAAGATCAAATTGAGTCACCAATCAAACCAAATTAAACCCTACTGTGGACGGTTCCATTGGCCAGCTTCTCCCAACTGGTACAGTTGCTGACTCTGGGCTCAGCTGCACAGGAATAACTTTCTTTAAAAGGAACTAAGGGCATATTGCACCCATAACACATTGAGCAACACATCATGTAATAGAAAACAGTGCCAATCCTCACTGTAATGTGAAACAGTGGCACACTTCACTGTAATTGGAAACAACGTCAGTCCGCACTGTAATGGGAAACAGTGCCAGTCCGCACTGTAATGGGAAAACATGTCAGTCCGCATTGTAATGGGAAACAGTGTCCGACCTCACTGTAATGGGAAAACATGTCAGTCCGCACTGTAATGGGAAACAGTGCCAGTCCTGATTATAATGGGAAACAGTACCAGTCTGCACTGTAATGGGAAAACATGTCAGTCCGCATTGTAATGGGAAACAGTGTCCGACCTCACTGTAATGGGAAAACATGTCAGTTCGCACTGTAATGGGAAAACATGTCAGTTTGCACTGTAATGGGAAACAGTGTCAGACCTCACAGTAATGGAAACAGTGTCAGACCTCACAGAAATGGGAAAACATATCAGTCCACACTGTAATGGAAATACGTGTCAGTCCGCACTGTAATGGGAAACAGTGCCAGTCCGCACTGTAATGGGAAACCATGTCAGTCCGCACTGTAATGAGAAACAGTGCCAGTCCGCACTGTAATGGGAAACAATGCCAGTCCGCACTGTAATGGGAAACAGTGTCAGACCGCACTGTAATGGAAAACATGTCAGTCCGCACTGTAATGGCAAACAGTATCAGACCTCACTGTAATGGGAAACAGCGTCAGACCTCACAGTAATGGGAAAACATGTCAGTCCGCACTGTAATGGGAAAACATGTCAGTCTGCACTGTAATGGGAAACAGTGTCAGACCTCACAGTAATGGGAAATAGTGCCAGTCCACACTGTAATGGTAAACAGTGCCAGAGCGCACCGTAATGAGAAATAGTGCCAGTCTTCACTGTAATGGGAAACAGTGCCAGTCCACACTGTAATGGGAAACCATGTCAGTCCGCGCTGTAATGGGAAAACATGTCAGTCCGCACTGTAATGGGTAACAGTGCCAGTCCACACTGTAATGGAAAACAGTGCCAGTCCGCATTGTAATGGGAAACCATGTCAGTCCGCACTGTAATGAGAAACAGTGTTAGTCCTCACTGTAACGGGAAACAATGCCAGTCCGCACTGTAATGGGAAACCATGTCAGACCTCACTGTAATGCGAAATGTCAGTCTGCACTGTAATGGGAAACAGTGCCAGTCCGCACTGCAATGGGAAACAGTGTCAGACCTCACCGCAATGGGAAACAGTGTCAGACCTCACCGCAATGAGAAACAGTGTCAGACCTCACTGCAATGGGAAACAGTGTCAGACCTCACTGTAATGGGAAACAGTGTCAGACCACACTGCAATGGGAAACAGTGTCAGACCTCACCGCAATGGGAAACAGTGTCAGACCTCACCGCAATGGGAAACAGTGTCAGACCTCACCGCAATGAGAAACAGTGTCAGACCTCACTGCAATGGGAAACAGTGTCAGACCTCACCGCAATGGGAAACAGTGTCAGACCTCACCGCAATGGGAAACAGTGTCAGACCTCACCGCAATGAGAAACAGTGTCAGACCTCACTGCAATGGGAAACAGTGTCAGACCTCACTGTAATGGGAAACAGTGTCAGTCCACACTGCAATGGGAAACAGTGTCAGACCTCACCGCAATGAGAAACAGTGTCAGACCACACTGCAATGGGAAACAGTGTCAGACCTCACCGCAATGAGAAACAGTGTCAGACCTCACTGCAATGGGAAACAGTGTCAGACCTCACTGTAATGAGAAACAGTGTCAGACCTCACTGTAATGTGAAACGTCAGTCTGCACTGTAATGGGAAATAGTGCCAGACCTAACTGTAATGGAAAACAGTGCCAGTCCACACTGTAATGGAAAACAGTGTCAGTCCACACTATAATGGGAAACAGTGTCAGTCCGCACTGTAATGAGAAACAGTACCAGTCTGCACTGTAATGGGAAAAAGTGCCACTCCGCACTGTAATGGAAAACAGTGTCAGTCCGCACTGTAATGGGAAACAGTGCCAGACCTCACTATAATGGGAAACAGTATCAGTCTGCATTGTAATAGGAAACATTGCCAGACCGCACTGTAATGTAAAACAGTGCCAGTCCACACTGTAATAGGAAACAGTGCCAGTCTTCACTGTAGACTGCAGAGGGCAGCAAGTTGTGGCTGTTTTCTTGGAGTGCAGACAGTTGTGGGTTTGACTGGCACTGCTTCCAACATTCCAGTGATGTGAATCAGTCGTTAGATCTGCAGCCTCACAGCGCCAGCAACCCAGGTTCGATTCCAGCCTCAGGCAACTGACTGTGTGGAGTTTGCACCTTCTCCCCGTGTCTGTGTGGGTTTCCTCCGGGTGCTCCGGTTTCCTCCCACAGTCCAAAGATGTGCAGATTAGGTGAATTGGCCACGCTAAATTGCCCACAGTGTTAGGTGCATTAGTCATATGGAAATGGGTATGGGTAGGTTACTCTTTGGAGGGTCGGTGTGGACTTGTTGGGCCGAAGGGCCTGGTTCAACACTGTAGGGAATCTAGGCTCATCTAGTTGGTCAGAAAAATCTGTTACAAACACAGAAACAAAATATTTTGTGTGACCTGCTGGCTTGCGTCACCATGTCCTCGTGGGAAACAGGAGGAAGTCAACAGTGGAATTGGTGGTGAGGTTAAATCAGGCTGAGCAGAAATCAAAGTCAAATATGTTGGATAACCAAGTTCGGTGATTGTAGCCAATTCCATGTGTTGCTATACAAACCACTCTGGATTTGGAGCCTGATCATGTCATAAACAATAATGTGTCTGGATTTGCCTTCCAGTGGGTCTGGATGACAGACAGATATGGGGCAGTCCGAATGCAGTGTGCTCTATACCAGGCTCTGTGACCAGCGAGTCTCCGACACCAAGTAACATGCCAATAACATTTTATTAGATATGTGGGGGTGCGGGGGAACTGGGGATTATCAGAATCTGTGTTAAACATCAATAACAACAACAGCAGGCAGTAACAAACACCCGGAACAAGGTCAACTGTAACTTTAAAAACTGTTCTTCCCAAACTCCTGGCACCAAATCCCAACCAAAACCCACTCCGAGATCCAGCCCACTCTCAACATCATCTCCTCTCGCTCCGTGTTTCAACGTCATTCCAAGCAGAGCATCACACTCCAACCCCAGAGTAATGTGTGTGGCGGGGGGGGGGGTTTACACAGGAGTCTTGGGGTGGGGGGTAGAGGGGGAGTGGGGTAAACAGGAGCCTGCGGTGGGGGGTAAAGGGGGGGAGTGGGGTAAACAGGTGCCTGTGGTGGGTGGGTGGGGGGGTAGAGGGGGGAGTGGGGTAAACAGGAGCCTGTGACATTATCATGGGGTAGGGTTACAAAGATTCCTCTGCTGTTCTGATCGGCAATCTCGTAAAATGCCCCTCAATCCCAGGGATTGCCCCCCCCTCACCATACCCATAATGCTGGGGAACCCTGCTCCATATTCCCCAGGAGTTCCCGAGCTCAGTACATTGGTCAAAGGGTTAATGCTGTGGCAGTGATAGTGAGTGGGCAGGTACCAACACTAACCCACTCGATGGTCATGCCCCCAGTACAACACGGCAACTGGACTTAAATATTGAAATATATCTTTGCTTTCTGCAAACACCTCCAGGCAGTCGCAGGGTCCGCACTGTCCCTCACTGGCTTTAGCGTTTCCCATCTCTGCTCCAGTCAGAATAGCTGCTCGATGTTAACACTTTCATTGCCATCTCCGAATCAGACTTTGCCACCAGGAGACACAGTTTGTTTCCAGACGATCTGAGCAGCTCCCGTGCTCTAGGTTTACAAACAGAGACTGAGTGTGAATCGGAATGCAACTAACATCCAGAGGCAGCAGCTTCCCAATTACCAGCACCCTCAGAGTAAAGCTCCCTCTACACTGTCCACATCAAACACTCCCAGGTCAGGGATAGTGTGGGGTTAGATACAGCGTAAAGCTCCCTCTACACTGTCCACATCAAACACTCCCAGGACAGGGACAGTGTGGGGTTAGATACAGAGTAAAGCTTCCTCGACACTGTCCACATCAAACACTCCCAGGTCAGGGACAGTATGGGGTTAGATACAGAGTAAAGCTTCCTCGACACTGTCCACATCAAACACTCCCAGGACAGGGACAGTATGGGGTTAGATACAGAGTAAAGCTTCCTCTACACTGTCCACATCAAACACTCCCAGGACAGGGACAGTGTGGAAACCACAGTGAATACTTTATCCAAAGGCCCTGAAGACAGAGTGCTCCTGATTAAACAGCCTTTGGCCCTCACCCCACTTCCCGAAACACTAACCGCTGGTAATCCAGGCCCACCACGGTGGTGCCATTCACAGCCAGGATCCGATCCCCCGGCCACAACCTCTGACATCCTGCAGCTGGTGAGTCAGGAACCAGCGACTTGATGTAAATCCCACTCCGATTTAACGGGGTTTTCTGTGAGGTGAAGACACACAATAGTCAGCCCTTAAAGTGTCACACTTCTCAAATGACTCAGCTGCATAAACATGTTCATTGTTGATACAGTCAGACACTGTACAGGAGACTGCAGCCTGATAGTGTCAGACACTGTGCAGGAGACTGAGGGCACAGTGCAGCCTGATACAGTCAGACACTGAGGGACAGTGCAGCCTGATACAGTCGGACACTGTGCAGGAGACTGAGGGCACAGTGCAGCCTGATACAGTCAGACACTGTACAGGAGACTGCAGCCTGATAGTATCAGACACTGTGCAGGAGACTGAGGGCACAGTGCAGCCTGATACAGTCAGACACTGAGGACACAGTGCAGCCTGATACAGTTGGACAGAGGGGGGCACAATGCAGCCTCATACCATCAGACACTGAGGGCACAGTGCAGCCTGATACAGGCAGACACTCTGCGGGAGACTGAAGGCACAGTGCAACCTGAAACAGTCAGACACTGAGGAACAGTGCAGCCTGATACAGTCAGACACTGAGGGCACAGTGCAACCTGAAATAGTCAGATACTGATGGCACACTGCAGCCTGATACAGTCAGACACTGAGGGACAGTGCAGCCTGATACAGCCAGACACTGTGCAGGAGACTGAAGGCAGAGTGCAGCCTGATACAGTCAGACACTGAAGGACAGTGCACCCTGATACAGTCAGACACTGAGGGCACAATGCAGCCTGATACAGTCAGACACTGAAGACACAGTGCAGGCTGGTACAGTCAGACACTGAGGGCACAGTGCGGCCTGATACAGTCAGGCACTGAGGGCACAGTGCAGTCAGTTTCAGTCGGACACTGCGCAGGAGACTGAGGGCACAGTGCAGCCTGATACAGTCAGACCACCGAGGACACAGTGCAGCCTGATACAATCAGACAGAGAGGGGCACACTGCAGCCTCGTACTGTCAGACACTGAGGGCACAGTGCAGCCGGATACAGTCAGTCACTGAGGGACAGTGCAGCCTGATACAGTCAGACACTGAGGAATAGTGCAGCCTTATATAGTCAGACACTGAGGAACAGTGCAGCCTGATATAATCAGACACTGAGGAACAGTGCGGCCTGATACAGTCAGACACTGAGGGCTCAGTGCAGCCTGAAATAGTCAGACACTGATGGCACACTGCAGCCTGATACAGTCAGACACTGAGGGACAGTGCAGCCTGATACAGTCAGTCACTGAGGGACAGTGCAGCCTGATACAGTCGGACACTGTGCAGGAGAGTGCGGGCACACTGCAGCCTGATACAGTCAGACACAGAGGGGCACACTGCAGCCTCATATCGTCAGACACTGAGGGCACACTGCAGCCTGATACAGTCAGACACTGAGGACACAGTGCAGCCCGATACAGTCAGACACTGAGGGACAGTGCAGCCTGATACAGTCAGACACTGTGCAGGATACTGAAGGCACAGTGCAGCCTGATACAGTCAGACACTGAGGGCATAATGCAGCCTGATACAGTCAGACACTGAGGGCACTGTGCCGCCTGATATAGTCAGACACTGAAGACACACTGCGGCCTGATACAGTCAGGCACTGAGGGCACAGTGCAGCCTGATACAGTCGGACACCGAAGACACAGTGCAGCCTGATACAATCAGACCGAGAGGGGCACACTGCAGCCTCATACAGTCAGACACTGAGGGCACAGTGCAGCCTGATACAGTCAGTCACTGAGGGACAGTGCAGCCTGATACAGTCAGACACTGAGGAATAGTGCAGTCTTATATAGTCAGACACTGAGGAACAGTGCAGCCTCATACCGTCAGACACTGAGGAACAGTGCGGCCTGATACAGTCAGACACTGAGGGCACAGTGCAGCCTGAAATAGTCAGATACTGAAGACACAGTGCAGCCTGATACAGTCAGACACTGAGGACACAGTGCAGCCTGATACAGTCAGACACTGTGCAGGATACTGAAGGCACAGTACAGCCTGATACAGTCAGACACTGAGGGCATAATGCAGCCTGATACAGTCAGACACTGAGGGCACAGTGCAGCCTGATACAGTCAGACACTGAAGACACAGTGCAGCCTGATACAGTCAGACACTGAAGACACAGTGCAGCCTGATACAGTCAGACACTGAGGACACAGTGCAGTCTGATACCGTCGGACACTGCACAGGAGACTGAGGGCACAGTGCAGCCTGATACAGTCGGACACTGAGGACAGAGTGCAGCCTGATACAGTCAGATACAAAGGGGCACACTGCAGCCTCATACTTTCAGACACTGAGGGCACAGTGCAGTCTGATTCAGTCAGTCACTGAGGGCACAGTGCAGCCTGATACAGTCAGACACTGAGAGCACAGTGCAGCCTGATACAATCAGACACTGCGCAGGAGACTGAGGGCACAGTGCAGCCTGATACAGTCGGACACTGAGGACAGAGTGCAGCCTGATACAGTCAGATACAAAGGGGCACACTGCAGCCTCATACTTTCAGACACTGAGGGCACAGTGCAGTCTGATTCAGTCAGTCACTGAGGGACAGTGCAGCCTGATACAGTCGGACACTGTGCAGGAGAGTGCGGACACACTGCAGCCTGATACAGTCAGACACTGTGCAGGAGACTGAAGGCACAGTGCAGCCTGATACAGTCAGACACTGAGGAACAGTGCAGCCTGATACAATCAGACACAGAGGGCATAGTGCAGCCTGAAATAGACACTGATGGCACACTGCAGCCTGATATAATCAGACACTGAGCGACAGTGCAGCCTGATACAGTCAGACACTGAGGAACAGTGCAGCCTGATACAGTCAGCCACTGAGGGCACAGTACTGTGTGATACAGTCAGACAATGAGGGCACAATGCAGCCTGATACAGTCAAACATTGAGGACACAGTGCAACCTGATACAATCAGACACTGACGACACAGTGCAGCCTGATACAGTCAGTCACTGAGGGCACAGTGCAGCCTGATACAATCAGACACTGAGAGCACAGTGCAGCCTGATACAATCAGACACTGCGCAGGAGACTGAGGGCACAGTGCAGCCTGATACAGTCAGACACCGAGGACACAGTGCAGCCTGATACAATCAGACAGAGAGGGGCACACTACAGCCTCGTACTGTCAGACACTGAGGGCACAGTGCAGCCTGATACAGTCAGTCACTGAGGGACAGTGCAGCCTGATACAGTCAGTCACTGAGGGACAGTGCAGCCTGATACAGTCGGACACTGTGCAGGAGAGTGCGGGCACACTGCAGCCTGATACAGTCAGATACAAAGGGGCATACTGCAGCCTCGTACTGTCAGACACTGAAGACACAGTGCAGCCTGATACAGTCAGACACTGAAGACACAGTGCTGCCTGATACAGTCAGACACTGAGGGCACAGTGCAGCCTGATACAGTCAGACACTGTGCAGGAGACTGAAGGCACACTGCAGCCTGATACAGTCAGACACTGAGGGCACAGTGCAGTCTGATACAGTCAGTCACTGAGGGACAGTGCAGCCTGATACTGTGAGTCACTGAGGGACAGTGCAGCCTGATACAGTCGGACACTGTGCAGGAGAGTGCGGGCACACTGCAGCCTGATACAGTCAGATATAAAGGGGCACACTGCAGCCTCGTACTGTCAGACACTGAGGACACAGTGCAGCCTGATACAGTCAGACACTGAAGACACAGTGCGACCTGATACAGTCAGACACTGAGGGCACAGTGCAGCCTGATACAGTCAGGCACTGTGCAGGAGACTGAAGGCACAGTGCAGCCTGATACAGTCAGACACTGAGGAACAGTGCAGCCTGATACAGTCAGACACTGAGGAACAGTGCAGCTTGATATAGTCAGACACTGAGGACACAGTGCAGTCTGATACAGTCAGACACTGAGGGCACAGTGCAGCCTGATATAGTCAGACACTGAGGGCACAGTGCAGCCTGATATAGTCAGACACTAAGGAACAGTGCAGCGTGATACAGTCAGACACTGAGGGCATACTGCAGCCTGATACAGTCAGACACTGAGGGCACAGTGCTGCCTGATACAGTCAGACAATGAGGGCACAGTGCAGCCTGATACAGTCAGACATTGAGGACACAGTGTAGCCTGATACAGTCAGACATTGAGGACACAGTGTAGCCTGATACAATCAGACACTGACGACACAATGCAGCCTGATACAGTCAGACATTGAGGGCACAGTGCAGCCTGCTACAGTCAGGCTCTGAGGGATAGTGCAGCCTGATACAGTCGGACACTGTGCAGGAGACTGCGGGCACAATGCAGCCTGATACAGTCAGACACTGAGGATACAGTGCAGCCTGATACAGTCAGACAGAGAGGGGCACACTGCAGCCTCATACTGTCGGACACTGAGGGCACAGTGCAGTCTGATACAGTCAGTCACTGAGGGACAGTGCAGCCTGATACAGTCGGACACTGAGGTCACAGTGCAGCTTGATACAATCAGACACAGAGGGGCACACTGCAGCCTCATACTGTCAGACACTGAGGGCACAGTGCAGCCTGATACAGTCAGACACTGTGCAGGTGACTGAAGGCACAGTGCAGCCTGATACAGTCAGACACTGTGCAGAAGACTGAAGGCACAGTGCAGCCTGATACAGTCAGACACTGAGGAACAGTGCAGCCTGATACAGTCAGACACTGAGGAACAGTGCAGCCTGATACAGTCAGACACTGAGGAACAGTGCAGCCTGATACAGTCAGACACTGAGGGCTCAGTGCAGCCTGATACAGTCAGACACTGAGGGACAGTGCAGCCTGTTACGGTCAGACACTGAGGGACAGTGCAGCCTGATATGGTCAGACACTGAGGGCACAGTGCAGCCTGATACGGTCAGACACTGAGGGACAGTGCAGCCTGATACAGTCAGACACTGAGGGACAGTGCTGCCTGATACAGTCAGACACTGAGGGACAGTGCAGCCTGTTACGGTCAGACACTGAGGGACAGTGCAGCCTGATACAGTCAGACACTGAGGGCACAGTGCAGCCTGATACGGTCAGACACTGAGGTCACAGTGCAGCTTGATACAATCAGACACAGAGGGGCACACTGCAGCCTCATACTGTCAGACACTGAGGGCACAGTGCAGCCTGATACAGTCAGACACTGTGCAGGTGACTGAAGGCACAGTGCAGCCTGATACAGTCAGACACTGAGGAACAGTGCAGCCTGATACAGTCAGACACTGAGGAACAGTGCAGCCTGATACAGTCAGACACTGAGGAACAGTGCAGCCTGATACAGTCAGACACTGAGGGCTCAGTGCAGCCTGATACAGTCAGACACTGAGGGCTCAGTGCAGCCTGATACAGTCAGACACTGAGGGACAGTGCAGCCTGTTACGGTCAGACACTGAGGGACAGTGCAGCCTGATATGGTCAGACACTGAGGGCACAGTGCAGCCTGATACGGTCAGACACTGAGGGACAGTGCAGCCTGATACAGTCAGACACTGAGGGACAGTGCTGCCTGATACAGTCAGACACTGAGGGACAGTGCAGCCTGTTACGGTCAGACACTGAGGGACAGTGCAGCCTGATATGGTCAGACACTGAGGGCACAGTGCAGCCTGATACGGTCAGACACTGAGGGCCCAGTGTAGCCTGATACAGTCAGACACTGTGCAGGAGACTGAAGGCACAGTGCAGCCTGATACAGTCAGACACTGTGCAGGAGACTGAAGGCACAGTGCAGCCTGATACAATCAGACGCTGAGGGACAGTGCAGCCTGATACATTCAGACACTGTGCAGGAGACTGAGGGCATAGTACAGCCTGATACAGTCAGACACTTGGGGCACAGTGCTGCCTGATACAGTCAGACACTGTGCAGGAGAATTAAGGCACAGTGCAGCCTGATACAGTCAGACACTGTGCAGGACACTGAAGGCACAGTGCAGTTTGATACAGTCAGACACTGAGGACACAGTAACGCTCGAGTCTGAGGGACAGTGCAGCCTGATACAGTCAGACACCCAAGGGACAGTGCAGCTTGTTACAGCCGGACACTGAGGGCACAGTGCAGCCTGTTACAGCCAGACACTGAGGGCACAGTGCAACCTGATACAGTCAGACACTGAGGGCACAGTGCAGCCTGGTACAGTCAGACACTGAGAACACAGTATAGCCTGAGTCTGAGGGACAGTGCAGCCTGATGCAGTCAGACTCTGAGGTCACAGCACAGCCTGATATAGTCAGATACTGAAGGTAAATTCTGCCGGATACAGTCAGACACTGGGGCATTACAGTCTAATATATAAGTAAAAGCAAAATAAGGAAATGGTGATCTGAAATTAAAAAAAAAACTCATTTTCTTTTTTGGCACCTTACAGTCTTCAGGATTATCCTACATTTTGCAGACAACCCCTTCCACGACACCCCACCCACCCCCATATCTTAGGGTAATGTTCAGGTGGACACTTTGCAAGATGGGTACAGTCCAATTGAGATGTGCATTCTGCAGGCTGCAGGAGATTAGTACAGGCCACCCTATAGGATGGTGGTACAGTCAGTAAGTCAGTGGGACACTACAGTCTGAGACAGCTTGACATGGTGTTACTGGGCTGTAACTCCAAATTTGCATTTATAGAGTCATAGAGATGTACAGCAGGAAACAGACCCTTCAGTCCAATTTTTCCATGCCTTCTAGTTCTCCCCCACCCCAGGGAAAAGACTTTGTCTATTTATCCTCTCCATGCCCCTCATAATTTTGTAAACCTCTATAAGGTCACCCCTCAGCCTCCGACACTCCAGGGAAAACAGCCCCGGCCTGTTCAGCCTCTCCCTATAGCTCAAACCCTCCAACCCTGGCAACATCCTTGTAAATCTTTTCTGAACCCTTTCAAGTTTCACAACATCTTTCCGATAGGAAGGAGACCAGAATTGCACAAAATATTCCAACAGTGGCCTAACCAATGTCCTGTACAGCCGCAACATGACCTCCCAACTCCTGTACTGAATACTCTGACCAATAAAGAAAAGCATACCAAACGCCTTCTTCACTATCCTATCTACCTGCGACTCCACTTTCAAGGAGCTATGAACCTGCACTCCAAGGTCTCTTTGTTCAGCAACACTCCCTAGGACCTTTCCATTAAGTGTATTAGTCCTGCTAAGATTTGCTTTCCCAATTGACTCAACAATGTTTTGATGGTATTAAACAGTTGCACATTCTCTCCTTTCCTCTTCCAGAATCTTCCTCCAGACATCCTGCTCCAAGTTCCGGAAATCAGCTCCCCCTCCTTTGGGTATCAGCCACAGCTCCTGTATCAGCCACTTTACCCAGCTCCGCCCTCAGGATCCAGGATCCGTTTGTCTGTCAGCTGATTATCTCCTTATTGATTCGGAGTCAGATCTTTGACCCTGACCCTCCCTCAGAGAAACAGGAGAAACCCCCTCCACCCCAACCAACATCACCAAGATTATTCTCAGTCTTGACATCCTGGAGTAAAGGCAGCAGGGGCAATAAGGAGGGATTGAAACAGTGCTGGGGTGACGGAGTGGAGGGTGGGAGGGTGAGGGTGAGGGGGATGATTGTGAGGGGTTTGAGGGTGAGGGGGGTGAGGGTGACAGGGTGAGGATGAGGGGGTGGGGGTGAGGGGGTGAGGGCGAGGGGGTGAGGGCGAGGGGGTGAGGATGAGGGGGTGAGGATGAGGGGGTGAGGATGAGGGAGTGAGGGTGAGGCGGTGAGGGTGAGGGCGTGATGGTGAGGGGGTGAGGGTGAGGGAGTGATGGTGAGGGGGTGAGGGTGAGGGGGGTGAGGGTGAGGGGGTGAAGGTGAGGGGGTGAGGGTGAGGGGGTGAGGGTGAGGGTGAGGGGGTGAGGGTGAGGGGGTGAGGGTGAGGTGTGCGTGAGGGGGTGAGGGTGAGGGGATTGAGGGTGAGGGGATTGAGGGTGAGGGGGTGAGGGAGGTGATGGTGAGGAGGTAATGATGAGGGATTTGAGGGTGAGGGGGTGAGGGTGAGGGCGTGATGGTGAGGGGGTGAGGGTGAGGGAGTGATGGTGAGGGGGTGAGGGTGAGGGGGGTGAGGGTGAGGGGGTGAAGGTGAGGGGGTGAGGGTGAGGGAGTGAGGGTGAGGTGAGCGTGAGGGGGTGAGGGTGAGGGGATTGAGGGTGAGGGGGTGAGGGTGAGGGGGTGAGGGAGGTGATGGTGAGGAGGTAATGATGAGGGATTTGAGGGTGAGGGGGTGAGGGTGAGGGGGTGAGGGAGGTGATGGTGAGGAGGTAATGATGAGGGATTTGAGGGTGAGGGGGTGAGGGTGAGGGGGTGAGGGTGAGGGGGTGAGGAGGGTGAGGGGGTGAGGGTGAGGAGGGTGATGGTGAGGGGTTTGAAGGTGCGGGTGAGGGGGTGAGGGTGTGGGGGTTGAGGATGAGGGGGTGAGTGTGAGGGGGTGAGTGTGAGGGAGTGAGTGTGAGGGAATGAGTGTGAGGGAATGAGGGTGAGGGGGTGAGGGTGAGGGGGTGAGGGTGAGGGGGTGAGGGGGTGATGGTGAGGGGGTGAGGGTGAGGGGGGTGAGGGGGTGAGGGTGAGGAGGTGAGGGAGAGGGGGGTGAGGGTGAGGAGGTGAGGGTGAGGGGGGTGAGGGGGTGAGGGTGAGGGTGAGGGTGAGGAGGTGAGGGTGAGGGGGTGAGGGTGAGGGAGTGAGGGTGAGGGGGTGAGGGTGAGGGGGGTGATGGTAAGGGCGTTGAGGGTGTGTGTGAGGGGGTGAGGGGGTGAGTGTGAGGGGGTGAGGGAGGTGATGGTGAGGGGGTAATGATGAGGGATTTGAGGGTGAGGGGGTGAGGGTGAGGGTGATGAGGGGGGATGAGGGTGAGGGGTGAGGGGGATGAGGGTGAAGGTGAGGGGGATGAGGGTGAGGTGTGTGAGGGTGAGGGATTTGAGGGTGAGGATGGAGGGTGAGGGTGAGGGTCGTGAGGGTGAGAGGTTTGAGGGTGAGGGGGTGAAGGGGCGAGGGTGAAGGGTTTGAGGGTGAGGAGGGAGGATGAGGGTGAGGGTCGTGAGGGTGAAGGGTTTGAGGGTGAGGGGGTGAAGGTGAGGGGGAGGGTGAGGGGTGAGGGTGGGGAGGGTGAGGGGATGAGGGTGAGAGGGTGATGGTGAGCGGGGTGAGGGTGAGGGGGGCGAGGGTGAGGGGGGTGAGGGTGAGGGGGGTGAGGGTGAGGGGGGCGAGGGTGAGGGGGCGAGGGTGAGGAGGGTGAGGGGGAGGGGGAGGGGGTGAGGGTGAGGGGGGGTGAGGGTGAGGGGGAGGGGGAGGGTGAGGGGGTGAGGGTGAGGAGGGTGAGCGGGATGAGGGTGAGGGGGAGGGGGAGGGTGAGGGGGTGAGGGTGAGGAGGGTGAGCGGGATGAGGGTGAGGGGGGTGAGCGGGTGATGGCAATGCCGTGGTCAGCACCATTCAATCAGTGAAGTCTCGGCCGTGATCTTGCTCCACATTCAGGCTACAGATCTCACTGTTGGGTTTTTTAAAATCCCACTATCATTGAGTAAACAAACGCACTCAGATGTTGGAGTTGGTGAAGGGGTTTTTCTGTCGGGTTGAAGCCACTGAGCTTGTTCTGGCTGGTTTTGTTCTCCTGAAGGGCTCTGGCTGTGTGGAATCTGTAAGATTGATGTGGAATCATTAACTCCAGCCAGAAGCCTGGCTCTCCACAGCAGAAGCTTCCCTTTACCCCAGCAATGGGGCCAGGCTCCACCCTGCCCCCTTTTAGTTCTGATGCAGTTTATAAATCATCAGGAGGACGGAATTCCGTTAGATTCCAGAACTAAGCTCCAAATCAGAGCGTTGTCAAGGTAACAACTTCCTCCAATTCACAATGGAAAGTCTGCTCACTGGCCAATGTCTGAAACAGGAATAGACTGTCCTATCTGATCATTCACTCCCAACACATCCCGGATGCTGGTATCCTCTGTACTTATTCCCAGAAACTTCATGGAGCTGTGCTGAGAGGGTACGGAGCCTGCTGCAGGTGCAAGGATCCCACAGCCAACACTGGAAGAGATGCAGGAGGCTGTTCCCAGAGTCCTGGCCAACATTAGACACTGAACCACTCTGATAAACAGAGATTCTCCGGTCATTATCACACTGCTCTTTGTGGGATCTTACAGTGCACACACCGGCTGCCACTTTTTAACTTTACCTTACGTAGTGACTACACTCCAAAAGTACTTTATTGGATGAGAAGTACTTTGGGACATGCTAAGGTTATTGAAGGTGCTATGTAAATGCACCTGTCTTTTTAACAGCACAGGTCTGAACCTGAGCTTGGATCCTAACCAAGTTCTCACTCTGAAGCAGCAAATTGTCCCAGTGCAGAAAGAGGCCATTTGGCCCACTGAGTCTGTCAAAGGAGCGATTCATTTAGTGCAGTTCAGCATTTCTGCTCTGATCCCACTTCCAGGTGCTGTTTGGTCAAACCCCCAATGAGAGTGAAGATGTTTAATCCATTACTGGTCTCCATGGAGGTTACAGCAATATCTGACAGATACACACATGTCCTTCCTTGTACAGCTGACCCTGTACACCATATACACCCAGATCCCTGTACACCCAGATCCCAGATACACCCAGATCCCTGTACACCCAGATCCCATATACACCCAGATCCCTGTATACCCAGATCCCAGATACACATGGATCCCATATACACCTAGATCCCTGTACACCCAGGCTCCATATACACCCAGATCCTTGTATCCTGTACACCATATACACCCAGATCCCTGTACACATAGATCCCATATACACCCAGATCTCTGTACACCCAGATCCCAGATACACATAGATCCCAGATACACCCAGATCCCTGTACACCCAGATCCCTGTACACCCAGATCCCAGATACACCCAGATCCCATATACACACAGATCTCTGTACACCCAGGCCCTATATACACTCAGGCCCCATATACACCAAGATCCCTGTATACCCCGGCCCCATATACACCAGAACCCTATACACCCAGATCCCTACACACCAAGATCCCATATACACCCAGGACCCATATACACCCAGATCCGTGTACACCCCGGCCCCATATACACCCAGATCCCTGTATACCCAGATCCCATATACACCCAGGCCCCATATACACCCAGATCCCTGCACACCGAGATCCCATATACACTCAGGACACATCTACACCCAGATCCCCATACACCCGGATCCCCTATACACCCGTATCCCTGTACAGCCAGATTCTGCTTTCCATCTCTTTCCTAGCCCCTTCACCTTAGCTTTCAGAATCTCATCCCATTTGTGATATCCCTCTGTATATCCCTCATCAGTCCCACTTCGCTTGTTCCTATCTACAGTGTATATGCAAATTGAAGAATTTTACATTCCTGTTTATCTTAACAATGTGGGAAATGCAGCAACCTTCCAGCAATAGTGGTATGACAGTATCGGAAAGTCAGCTGTTGCAGTTTGAGTTGAGGGATAGTCAGGGCTCAGGGACATTGCCTTATTCTTCCTTCAGGTCAGTGCTGTGGCATCTGTGCTGTACACCCAGGTCCCATACACACCTAGGTCCCATATACACCCAGATCCATGTACATCCAGATCCCTGTACACCCAGATCCCTGTATACCCAGATACCATATACACCCAGATCCCTGTACACACAGATCCCATATACACCTAGATCCCTGTACACCCCGGCCCCATATACATCCAGATCTCATATACACCCAGATCCCTGCACACCAAGATCCCATAGGCACCCAGATCCCCTATACACCCGTAACCCTGTACAGCCAGATCCCTGTACAACCAGATCCCATATACACCCGGATCCTTGTACGCCCAGATACCATATACACCCAGATCCCTGTACACCCCGGCCCCATGTACACCCAGATCCCATATACACCCAGATCCCTGCACACCAAGATCCCATATACACCCAGATCCCTGCACACCAAGATCCCATATACACCCAGATCCCTGCACAACAAGATCCCATATACACCCAGGACACATCTACACCCAGATCCCCATACACCCGTAACCCTGTACAGCCAGATCCCTGTACATCCAGATCCCATATACACCCAGATCCCTGTACACCCAGATACCATATACACCCAGATCCCTGTACACCCAGGCCCCATACACACTCAGATCCCATATATACCTAGATCCCATATACACCTGGATCCCATATACACCTGGATCCCATATACACCTGGATCCCATATACACCCGGATCCCTGTACATCCAGATCCCATATACACCCAGATCCCTGTACACCCAGATACCATATACACCCAGATCCCTGTACACCCAGGCCCCATATACACTCAGATCCCATATACACCTAGATCCCATATACACCTGGATCCCATATACACCTGGATCCCATATACACCCAGATCCCTGTACACCCAGATACCATATACACCCAGATCCCTGTACACCCAAGCCCCATATACACCCAGATCCCTGTACACCCAGGCCCCATATACAACCAGATCCGTGTACACTCAGGTCCCACATGCACCTGGACCCTCTCCAGCTGAATCTCTGTTCCAGTCGTCCCAAGTGACAGCTTGACTGTGGTGCTCAGTGTGAGCTTTGCCTACCCCCGCCCCCATCACCTTCTGTCCCAGTTGGGGATGGAGTCTCCAGGAAATGGGAAAAGGGCTCAGTTGTCAGCTAACCCCGAGGGCAAGACACACCGTGCCCACTGCCTCTCGATGAAAAGATGCCACAGCACTGACCTGAAGGAAGAATAAGGCAATGTCCCTGAGCCCTGACTATCCCTCAACTCAAACTGCAACAGCTGACTTTCCGATACTGTCATACCACTATTGCTGGAAGGTTGCTGTATTTCCCACATTGTTAAGATAAACAGGAATATAAAATTCTTCAATTTGCATATACACTGTAGATAGGAACAAGCGAAGTGGGACTGATGAGGGATATACAGAGGGTTATCACAAATGGGATGAGATTCTGAAAGCTAAGTTTAAGGGGCTAGGAAAGAGATGGAAAGCAGGAGTTCAGAAGCAGTAATCCTGGGATCACTCCCAGCACCACGTGCTCATCAGACCACAATCAGCAAGAGTGAACTAGGCTGAAAATGGAGAACTGCTGAAGAAAGAAGGGCTTTAGGTTGCTGGGGCTTTGGGACTAATTCAGAGGCAAGTAGGACCTGCATGAGGTAAACAGTTACACCTTTAACGAGACCAGAAGGAATTATTTCACACCAAAAAGGGTCTGTTTCTGTGCTGTCCATCTCTAGGACTCTATAATCAAAGTGGTAAGTCGTCATTCTGTGACCGGGAATCAAACTGGGTCTCAGCAGTGAGAGCACTGAATCCTGACTAGCAGGCCAGTAGGGAAGACCCAGAGAAATATTCACACAGGTCAATTTCCAGCTACTTCAGAGGGTTTCCACTCGCCTCCTGTTAGGGAAGTGGCAGCATGAGAGACAATTCAGACACGAGCAAAACAAAGCTGCTTCTGGGAAGTTGAGAAGTTGTAAACAAAATGGAAGGCAGCTGAAAAAAATGCCAACATCAAACAAAGTTAAAACATGGAACAAGTGTGTTTTTGTGAAAAGGGAAAATTGACCTTAGTAGTGAAGAAGTTACCATTTAAATTTGTAAATGATGCAGATCATTCCAAAACTAGGCTCCTAATTCTGAGCAAAGGATGATGGACAAGCTGGCTGTGGGCGTTTGGGAAAAGACATTAAAAGGTTTGACACTGTTCAGGCAATAGGTAGTGTTTAAAACAAAGATTCAGTTTACAACAAAGATACATTCCTTTAGGATTCAAAAACCCAACTGGAAAAGGGAGTCAGCTCGAACTAACAAAAGCCACTAAGATTATATTAGATCGAAGGAGGAGGTTTACAATGTTGCCAAAACAGTAATAAGCCTGAGGATCAGGAACAATTCAGAATTCAGCAAAAGGAAGATCAAGAAACTAAACAACAGAGAATAGAATGAGTGTAAACTCTATAGAAACATAAAAAGTGATGTCAAAGCTTCTAAAATTGTATAAACAGATTTGCAAAGACAAATGTGAGTCCATTATAGGCACAGTGAAATAATTTTTAATAGGAATAGCAGTAAATAGTTGCTTTGTGTCTGTTCTCATGGAGAAAGGAATCTGCAAGAAATCATAGATTCAAGGAACTAGTATAAATGAGGAACTGAAAAAAAATTAAATCCGTTTAAAAAATTACTGGAGGTATTAATGGATATGATCTTATTGTCTTATGGAGTGAAAGTTGAAAAAACTTTGGAATTATCTACATCCCAAATTGTTGAAAGAGGTTGCTTTAGAGCAAAAAATGCATTAATGACTGTCTTTCAAAATCCTATCAGTTCTGGATCAGTGTCATTTATTATGATCTTGGCCGTCAATCCAACTCAAAAGCCTGTTCCCACTTGCCCCCCAGATCCTTTGATCTGTTTAGCTCCACGGCACAGAGTACAAAGGGAGGGAGGAAACAGTGCCCAGCAAATTATGTTCAAATTATGTGCAACACTGTTTCAGCCTCAAATGAAGTATTGTGACCAGCCCTGGGCACTGACTTGAGGAAGGATGTTAGAGAGATTGGCGAGAATTGTTCCTGGATGATGGACTTCAGTTTTAGGGAAAGACTGAAGATGGAGACATTGTTTCCCTTCGACAAGAGGAGGCTGTGAGGACATTAGACAGAAATAGTCAAAATCATGAAAGTGGGTAATCCAAGATGGAGGATGGGAAAAATTTCTGGCTGTAAGAGCTGCTCCTTTTTTTGAGGTATTTTAGGTGCTGGAGGTGATTTCCTCGAATTCCAGGAGCAGCAATTACTGTTTTATATGCAGTTGCATTGGTTTGGAACTTTGGGAAAAAAAAGTCAAAACAACAGCAGTTTTAAAAGGGAGAAGAGCAGACAAAGGAAGGGCATTGTGAGGACAGTGCAGGGGAGAGAGAGAAAGAGAGAGAGAGAGAGAACCTGCACAGTTACCGCCTTGGACATCGGAGTGCATCTGGGGAAATTTACAAACAGTGAAATTCACAACTAATCTTGGCCCGAGGATGTGGTGGAGGCTGGTACAATTGCAACATTTAAGAGGCATTTGGATGGGTATATGAATAGGAAGGGTTTGGAGGGATATGGGCCGGGTGCTGGCAGGTGGGACTAGATTGGGTTGGGATATCTGGTCAGCATGGGCGGGTTGGACTGAAAGGTCTGTTTCCATGCTGTACATCTTCATGACTCTATGAGGAGCTGGGGAGAGAAACTGTACCCATTGGTGAAAGGATTGAGAAGAGGACCCAGATTTAGATGACCAATAAAAGTAGCAAGAGAAATGTGCGCAGAAACCTTTCACAGAGCGAATGGTTGGGATCAGGAGGACATGGAGAGGACGGTAGAAGCAGTTTGCATTATAGCTTTCAAGAAGAAACTGGATAATGAGCTGAGTAGAAGGAGCCTGCACAACTGCAGGGTAAGGGCTGTGAGGGGGAATCACTGAGCTGTTCTTGCAGTGACCCAACATAGGAAGAATGGCCTTCGTTTGCTGTAACAATTCTGTGAATCTATGATTACAACAGCGACTACAGGTCAAAAAGTTACCCTAACCAGAATTAACAGGAACACTGTAACCTTGACACAGTGAGTAACAATTACCCTGCTTGAGTTTGAGACATATACTGTAATTAGGGTGTTTGTTTCCAGGTTACAGAATTAGGTTAGTCAATTAGGAAAAGTAAGGTTTGCAGTAAAGTGTTTTTCTCACCAGTCCATCCACTAATGCCAGACCGAGGCCATGAGGCCCTCTTTCTAAGTTGACAGTGAAGACCTCATCACCTGGCTCACTCTTCTGCTGACTGTAGCTATCTAGAGAGAAAAAGCAGAGTGCAAGTCAATCTAACCACAGCTCATGGTGCAAGTCACTGCACTGCCTCTCAGCACTTGCTATGGAGCAGGATTAGAGATACCCACAAGGAGAAAGATCAAAGAAACAAAAATACACAGAAATAGAAATGCAGGGCTGAAAAGGCTAGATACTTCTAGAAACATACCTGGGGAGGGAGGGAGGGAGACAAAGAGACAGAGAGGGAGAGGCAGAGAGAAACACACACACACACAGGGAGAGACAGAGAAACACACACACACAGAGGGAGAGACAGAGAGAAACACACACAGAGATGGAGAGACAGAGAGAAACATACACACAGAGGGAGAGACAGAGAGAAACACACACAGAGGGAGAGACAGAGAGAAACACACACAGAGGGAGAGACAGAGAGAAACACACACACACAGAGGGAGAGACAGAGAGAAACACACACACACAGAGGGAGAGACAGAGAGAAACACACACACAGAGAGGGAGAGACAGAGAGAAACACACACACAGAGAGGGAGAGACAGAGAGAAACACACACAGAGATGGAGAGACAGAGAGAAACACACACACAGAGGGAGAGACAGAGAGAAACACACACACAGAGGGAGAGACAGAGAGAAACACACACAGAGGGAGAGACAGAGAGAAACACACACACACAGAGGGAGAGACAGAGAGAAACACACACACAGAGGAGAGACAGAGAGAAACACACACAGAGGGAGAGACAGAGAGAAACACACATACACAGAGGGAGAGACAGAGAGAAACACACACAGAGATGGAGAGACAGAGAGAAACACACACAGAGGGAGAGACAGAGAGAAACACACACACAGAGGGAGAGACAGAGAGAAACACACACACAGAGGGAGAGACAGAGAGAAACACACACAGAGGGAGAGACAGAGAGAAACACACACACACAGAGGAGAGACAGAGAGAAACACACACACAGAGGAGAGACAGAGAGAAACACACTTAGAGGGAGAGACAGAGAGAAACATACACACAGAGGGAGAGACAGAGAGAAACACACACACACAGAGGGAGAGACAGAGAGAAACACACACACACAGAGGGAGAGACAGAGAGAAACACACACACAGAGGGAGAGACAGAGAGAAACACACACACACACAGAGGGAGAGACAGAGAGAAACACACACAGAGGGAAAGACAGAGAGAAACACACACACAGAGGGAGAGACAGAGAGAAACACACACACAGAGGGAGAGACAGAGAGAAACACACACAGAGATGGAGAGACTGAGAAACACACAGAGATGGAGAGACAGAGAGAAACATACACACAGAGGGAGAGACAGAGAGAAACACACACAGAGGGAGAGACAGAGAGAAACACACACAGAGAGGGAGAGACAGAGAGAAACACACACAGAGGGAGAGACAGAGAGAAACACACACACACAGAGGAGAGACAGAGAGAAACACACACACAGAGGAGAGACAGAGAGAAACACACTTAGAGGGAGAGACAGAGAGAAACATACACACAGAGGGAGAGACAGAGAGAAACACACACACACAGAGGGAGAGACAGAGAGAAACACACACACACAGAGGGAGAGACAGAGAGAAACACACACACAGAGGGAGAGACAGAGAGAAACACACACACACACAGAGGGAGAGACAGAGAGAAACACACACAGAGGGAAAGACAGAGAGAAACACACACACAGAGGGAGAGACAGAGAGAAACACACACACAGAGGGAGAGACAGAGAGAAACACACACAGAGATGGAGAGACTGAGAAACACACAGAGATGGAGAGACAGAGAGAAACATACACACAGAGGGAGAGACAGAGAGAAACACACACAGAGGGAGAGACAGAGAGAAACACACACAGAGAGGGAGAGACAGAGAGAAACACAGAGATGGAGAGACAGAGAGAAACATACACACAGAGGGAGAGACAGAGAGAAACACATACAGAGGGAGAGACAGAGAGAAACACACACAGAGATGGAGAGACTGAGAGAAACACACACAGAGATGGAGAGACAGAGAGAAACACACATACAGAGGGAGCGACAGAGAGAAACATACACACAGAGGGAGAGACAGAGAGAAACACACACAGAGATGGAGAGACAGAGAGAAACACACATACAGAGGGAGCGACAGAGAGAAACATACACACAGAGGGAGAGACAGAGAAACACACACAGAGGGAGAGACAGAGAGAAACACATACAGAGATGGAGAGACAGAGAGAAACACACACACAGAGGGAGAGACAGAGAGAAACACACATACAGAGGGAGACAGAGAGAAACACACACACAGAGGGAGAGACAGAGAGAAACACACACAGAGAGGGAGAGACAGAGAGAGTAGTCACGCGGGAATGCAGGAAATTAAGCAGCCAATCTGTACATACAGAGATTCCTTAAACAGCAATGTAGCCACACTAACATAATCAGCTTTATGCTTTTGGTTGAGAGATAAATATTGGTCAGGATACCAGTGAGAATTCCTTTACTGGTCACTATACTGTGTGAAAGGGTTTTTTTGTCCATGAGGAGCATCAGCTTAGATAATGAAGAGGGATCACTGGACCCGAAATGTTAACTCCATCCCTCTCTCCACAGATGCTACCAGAACGGTGAGTTATGTTGTACTCTCTGTTTTTGTTTCAGCTTAGATGATTGTGCTTGAGTCTCCAAAGTGGAACGTGAACCTTCTGACTGAG
Source organism: Chiloscyllium plagiosum (assembly GCF_037043375.1). Lineage (NCBI taxonomy): Eukaryota > Metazoa > Chordata > Chondrichthyes > Orectolobiformes > Hemiscylliidae > Chiloscyllium > Chiloscyllium plagiosum. Next base: position 60,574,310 of record NW_028270163.1, on the reverse strand, counting down.
AGGGAACAACTGTCCCTGAATCAGCCAGCATTTATTACCTATTGAGACTGTGCTGGGGAGCTGCCTTCTTGAACTGCTGCTATAATGCCCTTAGCGGGGGAATTCCAGGAGTTTGACACAGTAATAATGAAGGAACGGTGATAAATTTCCAAGTCTGAATGGAGAGTGGTTTTCAGGGGAATTTGCAGATGGTGGTGTTGCCATGTATCTGCTGGCCTTGACCTTCCAGGTGGAAGTGATTGCGTGTTTTGAAGGTACTGTCTAAAGAAGACACAGTGACTTTCTGTGCAACACTACCCACGATTATGTCTGAGTATCAGTGGTAGAAGGAGTGAATATCAAAGGTGGTAGATGTGATGGGAATCAAGTGGGCTGCTGGATAGTGTTGAGCTTCTTGAGTATTGTTGGAGCTGCCCCCATCCAGGCAAGTGGGGAGTATTCCATCCCACTCCTGACTTGTGCCTTGTAGGTGGTGGACAGACTTTGGGGAATTGGAGATGAATTAGTCACGGCAGTATTCTAGCTTCTGGCCTTCTCTTATAGACACTGTGTTTATGTGATTAGTCCAATTTAGTTTTTGGTTATTGGTAACCTCCAGGATGTTGGGAATGGGGGATTCAGTGATGAAAACACTATTGAATGTCAGGGGGAGCTGGTTAGACTGTCTCTTGTTAGAAATGGTCATTGCTTGGCACTTGTGTGTGACATGAATGTTATTTATCACTTGACAGCCCAACCTGGATATTGTCCAGAACTTGCTACATTTGGTCATGGACTGCTTTAGTATCTGAAGAGTTGTGAATGGTACCGAACTTTGTGCATTGACTGTATCAGTGTTACCAAGTGAACAGCTAGATAAAGAAAGGAAAAGAGATACAGAGTGAAAGATGAAAAATGTGCACAGACCGAAACACAGAGTAAATCAGAGAGGTGAGCAGAAAAGAATGAGAGGACCAAGGTATCTGCACTTTTGTCTTCTTGATCTATCTGTGACCCTGCAGCTAGCGGTTTAAGTTAGTTCAGTTTAAGCAAAGTATGAACCAAGGTCCATATAACCTCAGCTTTTACAACATCAATAAGATTTCAATAACCTCTCTCACAAACCCAGCCCAGCGCCAACCTCACATTCACTAACACTCAGCCCAAATTCTTGGCAATGGAAGAATAGAGATGTTCACTTAGTGTTTGTTTTTGGAATGTTCTGAATAGATAATCCTCATGATATTGGGGCAATAATGTACACCCCACTGTTTCAGAGCTTCTCATCCCTGTTCCTGTTGGCTTCTTTCCCAGGTTAAAAAGCTCCAAGTCCCAGTTTGGAAAAGTTTCAAGTGGTCAAATTTCTGATAATGATAGTTCTTGGGAAGAGAACACATTCTCAGCATTGTAGAGATTAAAGAGAAGTTCAGAGGGGAGCCTGATTCTGGCTGTACACTGTGTATTCAGCTGTTCCACATTCTCATGACAGGAGCTCGAGCTGCTTCAATCAAAAACATTCTCTTAATCAGATGTCCTTCAACTTTGGGTTTCTCAGCCTTTCTCCCATTCATTGCTGGGTACAGTACTGGGGGATATCCCTGGAGGTCCAGTAACAGGGGTACAGTGCTAGGGGATCTCCTAAGATCCAGTAAAGGAGATCACCCTGGAGTACAGTAATAGGAAGGTACCTCTTGGAAACAGTATTAGGGGATGCAACTGCTGTATATTGCTAGGAGGGTAGTCGCTTCAGAATACAGAGCTAGGGAAAGATCCTTTTCTATCTTGCCCAAGTATTTAGGATCGAGATAAGGAGGAATGTCCTCACTCAGGGGATGGGGTATGTTTGGAACTCTCTGCCCCAGAGGACTATGAAACTAGCAGAGAGATTGATACATTTCCATTCCTGATGAGTAATAGAGTCATACATCAAGCAAAGAGGGGATGGTGCAGGAGACAGAGGACAAGCTATGACTAGAATGGTGGTGCAGGCTCGAGGGGCTGAATGGCCTCTTCCTACATCCATTCCGACTAGTTATGTTTTTGGAAGTGCCAGATTACACTAGTGAAATTGCAAAGTCAAACACCAACTATTCAGCAGCACAGCAGCTGAACAGACCTTAGCATTGACTCCACAGTCTCATTTGACTTGTTTTAAAGTTAATGTGAGACCAAGTATCAGGTGCTTTTGTTGACAAATGGCTTGTGTGAGCCAGATTCTGAATCCACTGTTAAGGTACTTTCTGATGTCATTTTTTGATTCATTTGCAAGTGAGGAAGATTGAGTTCAGCCTCACAGTTGGATTGTGTGTTGAGTTGGTGGATTGCTGACAGTACAAAGAGAGGCAGCAAGCTGACAGCTGAGTTTAGGGCAGAGCCCATTAGCCGGAACATTCCCGATCACCTTCTGCCTTGAGCATGTCTGTGAAGCCTGCCCAAGTGGAATATCCCTCGAACAATCACAAGCAACTGGTAGAGAAGCATGGGCATGAGGGAGAGGCATTGGGAGAGCACACAGTGTCCAGGCAGATCCTACTCCAGCTAAGGTGGTGAGTCACACCTATCATTGTTATTATTACAGTTCCTTCTTGCAGAAAGTGGCCAGTATGTGCCAGTGGTTAAGGGAAAGCTCAGAATTCCTCCCTAGAGGTCCACATTCCCAAGCCTCTCCCCCACCCCCTCCACTGACTGGCTAAACAGGATGGAGGGCCCTCATTGTTCTTGAAGTGACTCAGTTTGTTCTTGTTTTTCATTTATCCACTTTATTGCTCATCTCTTGACAAGTTGGTGGAAGCTGCCTTCTTGAACCGCTGCAGTCCACTCACTGTAGGTTGACCCACAATGCCCTTGGAGAGGGAATTCCAGGATTCTGACCCAGCAACACTGAAGGAACGGTGATATATTTCTAAGTCCAGATGGTGAGTGACTTGGAGGGGAACTTGCAGGGGATAGAGGAGTGTTCTCACCTATCTGCTGTCATTGTCCTTCTAATTTAGAAGATGCTGTCTAAGGAGCCTTGGTGAATTTCTGCAGTGCATCTTGTAGATAGTACAGACTGCTACTACTGAGCGCCGGTGATGGAGGGAGTGCATGTTTGTGGGCATGGTGCTAATTAAGCGGGGGCTGCTTTGTCCTGGATGGTGTCAAGCTTCTTTAGTGTTGTTGGAGTTGCCCCCATCCAAGCAAGTGGGGAGTATTCCATCACACTCCTGACTTTTGTCTTGGAGATGGTGGACAGATGTTTGGAAGACATAGGGTGAGTTACTTACTACTACATTTCCAGCCTCTGACCTGCTCTTGAAGTCACTGTATTTATATGGCTAGTCCAGTTTAATTTCTGGTCAATGGTAACTCCCAGGATGTTGCTAGTGGGGGGATTCAGCAATGGTAATGCCTATGAAGATCAGTAGTTATATTCTCTCATATTGGAGATGGTTCTTGCCTGGCACTTGTGTGTTGTACATGTTACATGTCACTTTTCAGCTCAAGCTGAAACATGTGTTATGTGTTTGAACCCAAGTATCAATCAATCAATCAATCAATCAGGGTCACTGTTAACACTCACACTCAGCTCCCTCTAGCTTCATGGGTTCTGCAGCATTAAAGCAGATCGCATGTAGAAGTTCAAAAGGCTATCAACCATAACACCATAAGATATAGGTACAGAAATAGACTACTCAGCCCATCGAGTCTGCTCCACAATTTACTCTGATATGTTTCTCAATTCCATTCTCCTGCCTTCTTCCTGTAACCACTGATCCCCTCACTAATCAAGAACCTATTTACCTCTGTCTTAAATACACTCAGTGATTTGGTCTCCATCACCCTCTGCATCGATGAGTCCCACAGATTCCCCACCCTCTGGCTGAAGAAATTCCTCCTCATCTCAGTTCGAAAGAGTCATCCTTTCACCCTGACACTATGCCCTCAGGTCCTAGTCTCTCCTACTAGTGGAAAGTTTTCCACCACCACATTATCCAGGCCTCTCCGTAATCTCTAAGTTTCAATTAGATTCGCCTCTCATCCTTCTAAACTCCAAGTACAGACTGAGGTTCTCAACCGCTCCTCATAGGACCAGCCCTTCAACCTGGATCATTCTTATAAACCTCCTCTGGACTTCCTCCCAGACCAGTACATTCTTCCTTGGATACCGGCCCAGTTCATAAAACTCTAATCCCTGTTGACACTGCGTGTGGGGATTTGAGTTTTGCAGCACATTTTACCCTGAAGCAGGGTTTCTGTTACCCTTGCTCTTCCTGTCCTTTTTCCACAATTCTTATTTGTTACCCCATCAAGCATATACCCTGCTCAAAATTATTATTGCCCTTTCTGGCAGCACAGTTCCAAATCACATTATTTTCTCTGAAGTCCGTGTCCCCTCCATGCTGCTGGTGGGAACCTTTCATCAGTTTTATCTCTACAAACCCACTCAAACAGCCTGCATTCTCCTCCCAAAGTATTTTCACATTCCTTTCCTGTTTTCAGTTTTAAAGCAATAATAATTCTCCACTGGGCTGCAGTGACTCACTTCCCTTTCCACTGCTGTTCAGTGTACTTTTGCTCATATTAACCAATTTTTCTCTGAAATTTGCTCCTCATCTTCCCTCCTCACTCCCTCTCCACGTGGTCTCTGTTCAGCTTCACTGGCCTGTTCCCTGGGTTAAAGCACAATGACAGGTTGCTGCCACTCAGCACAGAGCCAGCAAGGGGGCACGTAGCCCAGCTCAGCTGAACAGAGTGACTGTAACACGGTCTGAGCTGAGCAGATTTCTCCAGAAGTGACTGCAATCCAGATGGCCAAGGCTATTGTTCCTGCCATTGGCATTAATGAGGGCACTGTTCCATGCCAGGGAGTGGTGACCTGTTAACTGTGTGCTGTGAACTGAAAGAAGGGAGCGAGACACAGAATGGGAGGGAGAGGAAGAAACAACAAGCGGGAGATTGGGAAGACAGAGAATGAGTGGTAGAGAGACAATCAAGAGACAAACGCAGCACCTGGAAGAAAATCTAAAAATCAGACAAGAGAAAAGAGAATGGTGGTAGAGAGAGTGACAAGACAAAGAGAAAGAGAGAGATTGAGAATGCTTTGATCATTAATCAGTTAAAATGGAACCTGGGATCCAGCTCAGTGATAATTTTACTCTGTAACTAACACTGTACTGTACCTTTCCTGGAAGCATTCAGTTCTAATGCATGAAATCATGGAGAAGGGGCCATTCTGCCTGCTGTGTCCATGCTAACTCTCTGCAAGAGAAACTCACCATTTTCCCTATAGTTCTGAAAACTTTTTCACTTCCATTAATTATCCGATTCTCTTTGCGATATCAATTACATTTGCCTCCACCAAACAGACAGGACTTCAGTCCCACATATTGATGCACAGAAAATGCACTAAATAACAAAAGAGATTGCAGAGTTGTGACGTTATATCCTTCAGGCTGGGTCCAAAGAAAAGGTTGAGGGATCACCTTATAAAGCTCCTCAAAATTCTGGGGCTGAATACTGAGCGTGTTTCTGTAGCCATGATGATTCCTTTTAAAATCCACTGAAAGTACAGGAATGGGAAATGAGTAAAGGTGGATAAATACTTTTATGATACTATGGCTTTAAGAGGTGTATTTTGTCCTGCTTTTTATTAATGAAGAAAGTTTGAGATATAGGTACACAGCTTTCTATTCAAAGTCAATAAAGTAAACAGCCTGTGAGGCCTTGGGGATCTTTTTTTAAGTTGGGACAATAGAAGCAGCCTGACGGGGTGGAGTCAAGCTTCCACAGAACCAGGATTTTTAGTTTTAGCTTTCTGCAGTTGTTGGGGTCTTGAAGCAAGATATGAAAGCTCTTATCCCTCTTCCTATAACAGCTAAAACCTGGAGATCTCTTCCTGCTGCTTGAATCGCACATGAGACAATCTATTTTACGGAATTTGTCTTTACCAAGGGTGTGTTTATGGGATGTCACTACATTGGAACAGTCAATTAGTAGTACTTGATATACATATTGTTTTGTGAAGCTTTTCAATTGAGTTAAGCCAATTATTTTAATTTTATTTTGTTTGTACTTTAACAGTAATGTAAAAATAAAGTTTGTTTTCCTTAAAGTTGAATAGTTTGACCAATTGAATTGTATCTGGAATGCAAAGTCTTACATTTACTTTTAAAATAAGAAATGTTAGGGTCTAGGCTATCTTCTTAATATATTTTGAGGGGGTTTGTTGGGTCCATAACAGATTGATTCTTCCTTTTCAGTTTGACAGGTCTTGAAGGGGAATGTGGATGTGTAAAGCAGTTGCTCCTGAGAAATGGAAAAGACGGTTTAGACTTAGTTGAAATTGAGGTTATCTCAATGTAAGACATTTAGTCAGAGTTCCAGACTTGAAGTGTTTGGGTTAAACCCTGAAGAGTTTATTTCATACAGCCACAGTCATAAGAGTCATACAGCACAGAAAAAGACCCTTCAGTCTAGTTAGTCCAGGATGACCATGTTCCCAAACTAAACCAGTCCCACCCGCCCGTGTTTGGCCCATATCCCTCTAAACATTTCCTATTTATGTACCTGTCCAAATACATGGGAACACCACTCCATGCAAGTTCCCCTCCAAGCCACTCACCATCCTGACTTGGAAATATATCGTCGTTCCTTCACTGTCACTGGGTCAAAATCTTGGAATTGTGGGTCCACAAAGGTGGACTGCAGTGGTTCAAGAAGGCAGTTCACCCCCACCTTCCCAGGGGGGCAACTAGGGATGGGGTAATAAATGCTGGCCCAGTAAACAATCTTCAGGTCCCACAAACAAATAAAAAAGCACATATCAGAAAAGGAGAGCTGTAAGTATGGATAACAACTGAAAGAGAAATAGGAAGAAAGACAAAATGAGAAAGAAACATCAATGTTCAGGAGAAAAGAGCAGAGCAGACGAAAGAGAGACACAAGAGCGATGTAAGATAGCTACAACAAAAAGAAACAAAACAGATGGAGAAAGAAATGGAAGGAAAGCTGGCAATTTATTGCAGTTAGCTCTCATGCATTTTCTGTACATTTCTCTTGCTCTTTAATTAAGGTCAACATATTAAAGAGGTAAACGTGTGGCAAAGATTGGTGTGGCAGAAACAGGTTTGAATTCATGGGACATTGGTACCAGTACTGGGGAAGGAGGGACCTGTTCTGATGGCACAGATTCCACCTGAATCATACTGGGACCAGGGTTGTAGCAAATAACAGAACTAAGGCTATGGATAGGGGTTTAAACAACATAGTGAGGGGATAGGTTCAGTTGCATGGAAAATTATGGAAAAAGTTAAGGAACTGGGGAGGCTCAGCAAAGATTGAAGTTTCCAGGACAAGTAATCAGACAGAGTGTATGAAAGAGTCAGGAATCTAACTTCAGAAACAGCAGGTTAAGACAACTATGAGACTGGGACAGTCAACACAGAACTGCAGATGCTGTACTTAAATCTCTGCAGTATACAAAATGAGGTAAATGAGCTTGTAGCATAGATTGAAATTGGCAGGTTCCATGTTGTGGGTATCACAGAGACATAGGTACAAGAGGATCGGGGCTGGGAACTAAATATCTGAAGGGTCACTTGACTTGAAACATTAACTCTGATTTCTCTCCACAGGTGCTGCCAGACTTGAACTTTTCCAGCAACTTTTGTTTTTGTTTCAGATTTCCCACATCCTCAGTTCTTTCATTTTTTTTTAAATCCGAGAATACAGGTCCTGTCAAAAGGACAGGTAGATGGGCAGAGAGAGCAGGGTTTCCTTGTTGGTAAGAAATGAAATCAAATCAATAGTCAGAAGTGAGATCAAATGGCAGGTGTAGAATCTGTGTGGGGAACCACAAGAGGAAAAGCCCAGATGGGAATTATGTGCAGGCCTCCTAGCAGTAGTCAGAATGTGGGGAAGAAAATAAATCAGGCAATAGAAAAGCCATGTAAGAAAGGCACTATTACAATAATCATGGGGGGCTTCAATATGCGGGTGGACTGGGGAAATCAGGTTGGTAGTGGATCCCTATAAAAGGAATTTATGGAATGTATATGAGATTTGTTTTGTGAGCAGCTTTTGGTGGAGCCCACTAGGGTGCAGGCAATTCTACATTTGTGATGTGCAATGAGGCAGACTTGGTTGGGAGCTAAGGTGAAGGAATCCCTCGGGGTCAGTGATCACCCTGCAGTTTGAGGGGGAGTAACTGGAATCAGATGTCATCTGAGTAAAAGGTCACTACAAATACAGGAAGGAGGAGCTGGCCAAAGTTGAATTGAAGGGAGTCTGGCAGGGAAGACAGTGGACTCGCAATTGCAGAGGTTTCTGGCAGTAATTCATCCCAAGGAAGAAGAAACATATGAAGGGGAGGTGAGGCAACTATGGCTGACAAGGGATGTCAGGGAGAGCATAAAAGCAAAAGAAAAAGCATATACTGTGGTGAAGATTAGTGAGGAGTCAGAGGATTGGGAAAACCAGCCGAGGACAACTAAAAGATCAATAGATGAATAGAAGATAAAATATGAGGATAAATTAGCTAATAATATAAAAGAGGATTGCAAGAGTCTTTTTTAGATATATAACAAGTAAGAGAGAGGCAAGAGTGGTGATTGGGTTATTGCAAATGGAGGCTGGAGAAGTTGTGGGGGACAAATGAATGACAGAGGAACTGAAAAGATACTTTGCATTAGTCTTCACATTGGAAGACACCAGCAGCAGACCAGAACTCCAAGAGAGTCAGGGTAGAGGTGTAATGGCCACCACGAAGGAGAAAGTGCTGTGGAAGCTGAAAGTTCTGAAGGTGGATAAACCACCACGGCCAGACGGACTACAGATAGTGATTCTGCAGATGCTGGAGATCAGAGTTGAGAGTGTGGTGCTGGAAAAGCACAGCAGGTCAGGCAGCATCCGAGGAGCAGGAGAATCAATATTTCGGGTAGAAGCCTTCTGCTGTGCTTTTCCAGCACCACACTCTCGACCCAGATGGACTACAGCCCAGAGTTCTGAAGGAGATAGCTGAGGAAATTGTAGAGGCATTGATGGTGATCTTTCAGGAATCACTGGAGTCATGGAAGGTACTAGAGGACTGGAAAATGGCCAATAATACATTAAAGAAGGAAGGAAGGCAGAAGGTTGATGAGGTTGATGAGGGGAAAGCGGTAGATGTGGTATATATGGATTTTAGTAAGGCGTTTGATAAGGTTCCCCATGGTAGGCTACTGCAGAAAATACGGAGATATGGCATTGAGGGTGAGTTGGAGGTTTGGATTAGGAATTGGCTGGATGGAAGAAGACAGAGGGTAGTAGTTGATGGCAAAGTTTCTTCATGGAGTGCCGTCACTAGCGGTGTTCCGCAAGGATCTGTTTTGGGACCATTGCTGTTTGTCATTTTTATAAATGACCTGGAAGAGGGGTTAGAAGGTTGGGTGAGCAAGTTTGCGGATGATACGAAAGTCGGAGGAGTTGTTGACAGTGAGGAAGCATGTGGCAGGTTACAGCAGGATATAGAGAAGCTGCAGAGCTGGGCAGAAAGGTGGCAGATGGAATTCAATGTAGCTAAGTGCGAGGTGATTCACTTTGGGAAGAATAACAAAAAGATGGGGTACTGGGCTAATGGTCGGATACTTGGTAGTGTGGATGAGCAGAGGGATCTTGGTGTCCATGTACACAGATCTCTGAAAGTTGCCACCCAGGTAAATAGTGCGGTGAGGAAGGCATATGGCGTACTGGCTTTTATTGGTAGAGGAATTGAGTTCCGGAGTCCTGAGGTCATGATGCAGTTGTATAAGACTCTGGTACGGCCGCATCTGGAATATTGTGTGCAGTTTTGGTCGCCATACTATAGGAAGGATGTGGAGGCATTGGAACGGGTGCAGAGGAGGTTTACCAGGATGTTGCCTGGTATGGAAGGAAAATCGTATGAGGAAAGACTGAGGCACTTGGGGCTGTTTTCACTAGAGAAAAGAAGGTTTAGGGGTGACTTGATTGAGGTGTACAAGATGATTAGGGGGTTAGATAGGGTCGACAGTATGAACCTTTTCCCGCGTATTGAGTCGGGTATTACAAGGGGGCATAGCTTTAAATTAAGGGGGGGTAGATATAGGACTGATGTTAGGGGTAGGTTCTTCACTCAGCGAGTTGTTAGTTCATGGAATGCCCTGCCAGTAACAGTGGTGGACTCTCCCTCTTTATGGGCATTTAAGAGGGCATTGGATAGGTATATGGAGGATAGTGGGTTAGTGTAGTTTAGGTGGGCTTGGATCGGCGCAACATCGAGGGCCCAAGGGCCTGTACTGCGCTGTATTCTTCTATGTTCTATGTTCTATAAGACAGGAAATCTATAGGCTGGCTAGACTGATCGTAGTCATTGATAAGATTTTAGAGTCCATTTTTCAGGAGAAGATTGCAGAGTACTTGGAAGTGCATGGTACAATAGGGCTGAATCAACACAGTTTTATGCCTGATACATCTGTTAGAATTCTTTGAAGTGGTAACGAGAAAATTAGACAAAGGAGTGTCAGTGGATGTGATCTATTTGGATTGCCAGAAGGCCTTTGACAAACAAGGTGCTGCACAAGAAGCTGCTGAATAAGAGCTCATGGTGTTAGAGGCAAGGTATTGGTATGGATAGAGGATTGGCTGACTCTCCGAGGGCAGAGAGTGGGGATAAAGGGGTCATTTTCAGGATGGCAGCCAGTGACTAGTAGAGTTACACAGGGGTCAGTGTTGGAACCATAACTATTCATATTATACATTAACAATCTGGACAAAGGAACTGAGGGCATTGTTGGTAAGTTTGCAAATGACACAAAGATAGGTGGAGGGACAGCAGGTAGGTGTTGAGGAAACAGGGAGGCTGTAGAAGGACTTACACAGGCTAGAAGAGTGAGCAAAGAACTGGTGGAAGGAATACAATGTGGGAAAGTGAGAGGGTATTCACTTTGGTAGGAAAAATAGAGGTGTAGAATATTTTCTAAGAGGAAAGGATTTGGAAATCTGAAGCACAAAGGTACTTGGGAGTCCAAGTTCAAGATTCTCTGAAGGTTAACATGCAGGTTCAGTGGGCAGTTAGGAAGGCAAATACAATGTTAGCACTAATTTTGAGTGGGCTAGAATACAAGAGCAGGGATATACTGCTGAGGCTGTGATCAGACCACATTGGGAATATGTGAGCAGTTTTGTGCCTCAGGAATGAAGGGCTTTCATATGATGACTCAGGGTTTGTACTCGATGGAGTCGAGAAGGATGAGGGGGGATGTGATCGAAACTTACAGGATCCTGAGAGACCTGGATAGAGTGGACGAGGAGAATGTGTTTCCACTAGTGGGAGAGACTCGGACCCAAGGGCACAGCCGCATAGTGAAGGGATGACTCGTTAAGAGCTGAGATGAGGAGGAATTTCTTCAGCCTGATCTGTGGAAGTCATTGCTGCACTAGGCTGTGGAGACCAAGTCATTGAGTGCATTTACTACAGAGACAGGTAGGTTCTTGATTAGTAAAAGGATCAAAGGTTACAGGGATTATGCAGGACAACGGGGTTGAGAAAGATATCAGCCATGGTGGAGCAGACTTGATGAGCCAAATGGCCTAATTTGGCTCCTGTATCTAATGGTCTTGCGGTCTAACGGGAACATTTTTTTTTCATTGGTTCTGGCATCAGTAACCGGGCCTGGTCAGCGGTCTTACCTTCCAGACTGCTCTCATTACATGGTTCCAGCCGGTCACCATTTACCATCCTCCTACAGACCAGCTCCATGGGATCATTCTCAGCCTCTGCCAGCTCCAGTATCTGTGGCGTGTTAGGTGGAGTCAGTAGGCAGGAAGGATCCAGTGCCAACTTCTTCTGGCCAATATCCTGTTGCCCAGGGAGACTGTTCTGGAGTTCGAGGCTCTTCAGTTTGTGTGCCAGCTCTGCCTGGCAGGATCGAAGGCTACCTGGGCCATGGCCATGAAATAGAGAATGGTCCATTCGGAGGGATTTGCCTCCACACATTGGGCTGGAATGATGGCTGCTGTCCTGATTGGCACAATGCCCAGAAACATCTGCAGAGCTGGGCATCTTCATCTCTGCCCCTGCTCCCATTCCCACTCCAACATTGGGAACTGCTCCTTCTCCAGCTCCTGCTCCTGCTCCCCTTCCAGCTTCTGCATTCTGAAACAGAGGGAAGACATTACAAATTCATTAGTTAAACCTCACTTCGTGGAATCAGTCCTCATAATGTCACACCTTCAGGATTACTGGTCTGACTGCTCAGTTGGACGGTCTGTACAGCACACGCTCCACCTATGTATACATAACCCTCAAAAAAGGACCCTGCAAGAAATGTCAGGATCAGCTGGGTGGTGGGAGATCTGCTGTGACCAAGAACTCATCTCATTCAGAAGAACATAAGAATTAGGAACAAGAGTAGCCCATTCAGTTCCTCGTGCCTGCTTAACCATTCAATACCATCCTGGCTGATCTCAGCTCAGCCCCAACTCCACTTTCCTGTCCACTCTCCACAATCCTTCCTCCCATTAAAAATCTGTCTCTCTCCTCAAATTTATTCACTGTCTCAGCATTCACTGCACTCTGGCGATTGAACTCTGTAGATTCACGACACTTTGAGAGAAGTAATTTCTCCTCATTAATTAATTAATTGATTTCACCCTGCAGATCGGAGAAGACAGTGTGGATTTTCTCCCCGCTCAGACCAGCGCTTTAACTGAAGTCAGTTTTTGTGACGAGCACCAGCCACATGTGGAATCTCTCATACCCCAAGCAGCCTGTGGGTCAGCTCCTTGCTACTAACTCATTGACTGATTGCTACAAGGTGTTGCTGAGGAATTTGATTGATGAGGAAGAAAGGAGTGCCTCAACATCAGCCACCACGCTCTCTGGGGCTGAGTGACTGATACAATCAGAAAGGGAAATCAAATAAACTCACAGAATGTATGGCATCAGCTTCAACATTATGCCTCTGACTATCCCAATCCAAAGTGATGACATTTTCAAATGTTTTGATGAGATTTTTGAAAGATTTGGAATGTAAATCTCTGTTAAATGCAAAGTTTGGCTGCCTTTTAATCAGTGCCCGATCTCTGATCTCTCATCCTGTCTGTCTCTGTCTCTCCCCTCTCTCTGTCCTTCATAAGACACAAGAGCAGAGTAGGCCATTCAGCCCATCGAGCCTGCTCTGCCAGTCAATGAGATCATGGTTGATCGGAAAACCCTCAACTCCATTTTCCTGTCTTTTCTCCGTAACTCTTGATTCTCACACTGGTTAAAAATCTCTCTTTCTCAGTTTTAAATAATCTAAATGACCCAGCCTCAGCGGTCCCCAGCAGTAAACAAATTCACTACCCTCAGAGAAGAAACTCCTTCTAACCTCTGAACGATGTCCTCTGGTCCTAGTCTCTCCCACAAGGGGAAACAACCTTTCTGTTACTACCCTCCAAGTCCTCTCAGAACTTTGTCTGTTTTAATAAGGTCACCGCTCATTTTTTGATATCTCAAGCCAACTTACTCACCCTCTCCCCATTAAACAGTCCCTCCATCCCCAGGAGCAGCCGAGTGAACCTTCTCTCAGCTGCCTCTGACGCCGGTCTATTGTTCCTTCGATAAGGGGTACAAAACTATTCACAGTATTCCAGCTGCGGTCTGACTGATGCCTTGTGTAATTTTAGAAAGACCTTCCTACTTTTACACTCCATTCTCTCTGAAATAAAAGCTATCATTCTGTTTGCTTTCCCTATTACACACTGAATTTGGATGCTAGCCTTTTATCAATCAGGCTTGGGCATTCCAAAATCCCCCTGTTCTGTAGCTTTCTGCCATTTTTCTCCATTTGACAAATATTCAGCTCCTCTATTCTTCCTGCCAAAGTGCAAAACCTCACATTGTTTCACATTATATTCTATCTGGCAAGTTCCCACTTACTCACTTATCCTGTCTACATCCTTGCTTTTGTGTCATCTGCAAACCTGGCAATTGCACTTTCTTTGATTAGATTAGATACCCTACAGTGTGGAAACAGGCCCTTCGGCCCAACAAATCCACACTGACCCTCCGAAGAGTAACCCACACAGACAGTCGCCCAAGGTGGGAATCAAACCGGGGTCCCTGGCACTGTGAGGCAGCACTGCTAACCATTGAGCCACCTTGCCGCCCACTTTTCTTCATCCAAGTCATTAATGTATATTGTAAATAATTGTGATCCCAGCACTGATACCTGTGGCACTCCATTAGTTACAGGTTGCCATCCTGAAAATATCCCCCTTAACCTAATTCTCTGTTGTCTATAAGTTAGCCAATCCTCTATGCATGTTTATATACTGCCTCCTACACCACAGGCTCTAGTCTTATTAAGTAGCCTAATGAGTGGCACCTTATCAAATGCCTCTGAAAATCCAAATGTATTCCATCTGCTGCTTCCCTTTAGATTAGATTCCCTACAGCCCTTTGGCCCAAGAAGTCCACACTGAACCTCCAAAGAGGAGTAACCCACCCAGACCCATTCCCCTACCCTACATTTACCCCTGACTAATGCACCTCACACAATGGGCAATTTAGCATGGCCAATTCACCTGACCTGCACATCTTTGGACTGTGGGGGGAAACCAGAGCACCCGGAGGAAACCCACACAGACACGGGGAGAATGTGCAAACTCCACACAGACAGTTTCCCGAGGCTGGAATCGAACCTGGATCCTTGGTGCTTTGAGGCACCACCGAGCCACCATGCCAGGCCTCTTTAGCTCATTCTCTTTTTCTTCCTTGTTTCTCCGTGTCTGTCTCGCTCTCTTTTTTTTTTGTCTTTCCTGCTAGTGGATCTTCCCTTATTAATAATGGCAACACATCACTAACTGCCAAGTACTTTGGGACATGCTGTGGTTTGAACAATGCTACAAGATTTCTTTGTCCTTCACTGAAATCACAGACAGCTCAGGATATTGTTGACTGAAGATTCACCAGACTGAATCCTGTATGAAGAGAGGCGAGGATGACTGTGCCTGTACTCACTGGAGTTTCAAAGAATGAGAGAGTATCTGACTGAAATGTCGAAAATTCTGACAGGACTGGACAGACTGGGCGCAGGGATGCTGCTTCTCTCTCTGGGGCAGGCTAGAATACTGGCGTATAGTTTAATTACAGAGTAGGCCATTTCAAATTGAGGAGAAATCTCTTCATTCAGAAAGTGTGGAATTCCACAGAAGGCTTTAGAGATTAAGTCACTGAGTACATTCAAGAAAAAAAAGATACATTTCTAGACATGAAAGCTGTCAAGGTGCATCGGGAAAGAGATGTATGGTTTTGTACTGGAGGATTATCAATGATCATGTTGAATGGTGCAGCAAGCTTGATGGGCCAAATGGCCTATGCCTGCTCCTATTTTGTGTAACTTTAACCCTCTGAGCTGACTCAGAACACTTGCTGATCATTCCTCCCTCATCTGTTTTCTCCAGAGCTTTGAAGGACAGTAGGCAGGAAGTAGGAGTTACGTTATGGAAATCTACAGGACAAAGGCAGCACCGTTGGCTCAGTAGTTAGCATTGTTGCCTCACAGTGCCAAAGACCAGGGTTCGATTCCAATCTCAGGTGACTGTTTACATCATGAAGTAAAAGATACGGCAGAGGTATTAAATAAATATCTTGCTTCTGTTTTCACCAAATTAAAAAATGGTGACAAGAGCAGGATTAAAAATATGGATATTGAGCAACTGAGCATTATAGTGACAGATAAAGAAGAGGCTGGCAGCACTCCAGGTAGAGAAGTCACCAGGCATGGATGGATCAATCCTAGATTGCTGAGAGAGGTATTGGAGCAAACTGTGGAGCCATTGACAGAAATTTTCCAGGTCTCTCTGAACACAGGATTAGTCCCTGGGCACTGGAGGACTGCAAGGGTGACACTGTTGTTTAAGAAAAGGGCAAAGGATAATCCAGGAAACTAGAGTAGAGCTGTGGATATCATATACTTGGATTTTCAGAAAGCATTTGATACGGTGCTACACAGCAGTTTGGTTAGAAAATTAGTGTTGAGAGTGTGGTGCTGGAAAAGCACAGGAGGTCAGGCAGCATCCGAGGTGAAAGAGAATCGATGTTTCGGGCATAAGCCCTTCATCAGAAAACTAGAAATGTTTAGGATTGATGGGTCCTTGGCAACATGTTGGAAAATAGATGGGAACAGAGAGTGGATATGGATGGGCACTTCTCAGATTGAAATTATTGAGTTGAAAATGGATTCGAGCTGAAAATATGTTGCTGGAAAAGCGCAGCAGGTCAGGCAGCATCCAAGATTTTTTTCACAGCTCAACAAGGTCACAAACAACATCAGCTCTCTGCATGACATCTTTCTCAACTTGACAAAGATTATGTCAACTCTAGGAAATTCTAAAGTATGGATGGCCTTCAAAATTCATCACCATGCTGTATCTGTTCTATAATGATATGTGAGTGGTGATCTTTAGCAATGGATCCATTCCAGAGCCCTTTGAGGTTAAAATAGGCATCATCACATCAACTTTTCTTCTGAGCTTCCTAGCTATCAGGCTCTGTCTGAGTAAACACATTCCCTGCTAGAATTGAGCTTATTTATTGAGTGGACAGTAAACTAATTAATGTTGGACGACTTCAATCAAAAACTAAGGATAGCCTGGTTTCAGTCATTGAGTTTTAACAGACAATGCTGCAGTAAGTGCTTTGTTAGAAATGGATCTTCAGAGAATTGCTGATGTATTTATTCAGCCAGATGAGAAGGTGGGACTCACACTCAATGGTTGGAAGATCATAGTTCCCCACCAGCAAACTCAAAATACACCCGGGCTAGGCCCATCGATTTGGATTCACATTGAGGGCCAGGAAAATGCAGAACATCCTCAGTATCTCGGAAGTTCTTTTTCACAGGAGGTTGGCTTTGACAGAAATTCTGCAGCACATGCAACTCCTTGGAACCCGAGGAAGCGTGTGTTTGAAGGTTGTGACATCAAATCGATGACATCAGGGTCTCTACTGGCAGTATGAGGCTGAAACATGGAGAAGGTTGCCGGGACAAGACGTACCTCAAGACACTACAGCCATACCATCAACACCACCACTGGGAGAGACTGTGTGTGGGCAGATAGACATACCAGTGTGCTCACACAAGCTACAAGCTGACAATGACCCACAATCGGCTTTGCTGGATTTAGTCAGGACACATTCATTGGGGGCGGACAGAAGAAGCACTTCAAGGATGTGCTGAAAACCAACCTGAAAAAGTTCAACATTAACATCAGCTCCTGGGAGACTATCACCCTGGACTGAACTAAACAGAGGCAGAATCTATGGGAAGGACTGCAGCATTTTGAGACCCAATATTTGCAAAATGAAGAGGAAAAGCAAGAGCAATGAAAAGAACAAGTCATGAGCTGCACTAATGATAAACAACCAGATATCCCACATGAGCCAGAAAATCTGTAAATCACAAGTCAATATCATCAGCTACTTTTGAGTAGTAGAAACGAACATGCTCGCCTGTGACGGAGAGCCAACTATAAGAGAAGACTGAAGCTGAATACAGCTCCTGTTACAGTTTGGTGTGTTTTGATTTGTTACAGTCAGTTAAACAGGCCTCAAAAACTCCTCAATTAGAAAGATCTGCTGAGCCATTGCCCATCACCATCTCCTGCTCAATTCAGTTCAACACACCTTACTCAGTAACTAGCAACTGTCTACACTTCTACCAATCTGCTAATGCTAACCCACACTATCAAAAAACACTCAGTACCACAGTAGGACCCTTACCCTAAATAAGGCCGGGTGTGTCATCCCTACCCCAGTGACTCACTGCAGTTAACTCCTTCCTGAATAATAGCGACTTACCCTGACCTTGCTAAGTAAACACGAATCTACCCAGTGAGAGCAAATAGTGGGAACTTTATTTATGCACCGTACCTTTGGGAACTCTGGGGGAAACAATGTAGTGGGGGTATGAGGAGAAACTGCTGAGTAGGTTAACCTTGCCTTCATTCTTCAAGGGTTAATGACTGTCTTGTTGCACTGAGCTTTATTTATGGCAGCTAAAGGGTTAATCACCACCTGTTAGGGTGTTACACCACAGGAAGTGCTATGCCAATACCTTGCTGGATGTTTATACAACACCCAGTTGCCAAAATCCTGAGGAAGAAAATGCAAAAATGCCATATCTGAAGTAAGATCTCAGGCTGAAGGCAGCTGCTGTGGATGACTCAACAAAGATCCACGGAGGCTGAGAGAGGAAACACTGACTTCACTGCCACAAACACATTCAACCAGTGACAGAGAAAATGATGCAATGTTAATGGAATTTCAGAGAAGACAAAGCAGTGAACGGAAATCTCAGTGCACAAAGCCATTGTCATTTCATTGTTATCATTATGAAGACAGAGAATATGCAGATATGGAATTAAATCATGAGCATAAGGAGGTGGAGAGACATGTGACACATGGAGAAAACCACACTTCTGTTAGCTGGAACGTGTGCAAGAGAGGGCAGAGGAAGCAGATTCAATAGCAACATTCATAAGGAAATTGCGCACTGGTAAATACACAAAACAAAAATTTGCAGGACTATGGGAAAAGAGAAGAGAGTGGGAATAATTGGAGAGATCTTTCAAACAGCCAGGGCAGACACAATGCACCAAACAGACTCCTCGAGCTGTAAGGTTTTATCATTCTGGATTACTGGACCTAATCTCACCTCATCTACTCACATACATTTCAGTTGCAACTGATTTCAGTCACAAACTTACATCTTTATTATTAAAACAGTGAACAGCGAGTATTACACTGTCGGAGGGTCAGTGCTGAGGGAGGGTCGCACTGTCGGAGGGTCAGTGCTGAGGGTGTGCCGCACTGTTGGAGGGTCGGTGCTGAGGGAGTCCTGCATTATTGGAGGGTCAGTGCTGAGGGAGTGCCACACTGTCGGAAGGTCAGTGCTGAGGGAGTCCTGCACTATTGGAGGGTCAGTGCTGAGGGAGGGTCGCACTGTTGTAGGGTCAGTGCTGAGGGAGTGCTGCACTGTTGGAAGGTCAGTGCTGAGGGAGTCCTGCACTGTCGGAGGGTCAGCACCGAGGGAGTGCCTCACTGTTGGAAGGTCAGTGCTGAGGGAGTGCTGCACTGTTGGAGGGTCAGCACTGAGGGAGTGCCGCACTGTTGGAAGGTCAGTACTGAGGGTGTGCCGCACTGTTGGAAGGTCAGTACTGAGGGAGTGCCGCACTGTTGGAAGGTCAGTACTGAGGGAGTGCAGCACTGTTGGAAGGTCAGTGCTGAGGGAGTGCCGCACAGTCGGAGGGTCAGCACTGAGGGAGTGCCGCACTGTTGGAAGGTCAGTACTGAGGGTGTGCCGCACTGTCGGAGGGTCAGCACTGAGGGAGTGCCGCACTGTTGGAAGGTCAGTGCTGAGGGAGTGCCACATTGTCGGAGGGTCAGCACTGAGGGAGTGCCGCACTGTTGGAAGGTCAGTACTGAGGGAGTGCCGCACTGTTGGAAGGTCAGTACTGAGGGAGTGCAGCACTGTTGGAAGGTCAGTGCTGAGGGAGTGCCGCACTGTCGAAGGGTCAGCACTGAGAGAGTGCCGCACTGTTGGAAGGTCAGTACTGAGGGTGTGCCGCACTGTCGGAGGGTCAGCATTGAGGGAGAGACGCACTGTTGGAAGGTCAGTACTGAGGGTGTGCCGCACTGTCGGAGGGTCAGCACTGAGGGAGTGCCGCAATGTTGGAACGTCAGTGCTGAGGGAGTGCCGCACTGTCGGAGGGTCAGCACTGAGGGAGTGCCGCACTGTTGGAAGGTCAGTACTGAGGGAGTGCCGCACTGTTGGAAGGTCAGTACTGAGGGAGTGCCGCACTGTTGGAAGGTCAGTACTGAGGGAGTGCCGCACTGTTGGAAGGTCAGTACTGAGGGAGTGCCGCACTGTTGGAAGGTCAGTGCTGAGGGAGTGCCGCACTGTCGAAGGGTCAGCACTGAGAGAGTGCCGCACTGTTGGAAGGTCAGTACTGAGGGTGTGCCGCACTGTCGGAGGGTCAGCACTGAGGGAGAGACGCACTGTTGGAAGGTCAGTACTGAGGGTGTGCCGCACTGTCGGAGGGTCAGCACTGAGGGAGTGCCGCACTGTTGGAAGGTCAGTACTGAGGGAGTGCCGCACTGTTGGAAGGTCAGTGCTGAGGGAGTGCCGCACTGTTGGAAGGTCAGCACTGAGGGAGTGCCGCACTGTTGGAAGGTCAGTGCTGAGGGAGTGCCGCACTGTCGGAGGGTCAGCACTGAGGGAGTGCCGCACTGTCGGAGGGTCAGCACTGAGGGAGTGCCGCACTGTTGGAAGGTCAGTGCTGAGGGAGTGCTGCACTGTCGGAGGGTCAGCCTTCTGGGTATTTAAATCAAAGCCATTCTTGCCCTATCAGGTGGATGTAGGAGGTCACATAGACTCTTCTGAAGAAGAGCACCCTCGCCCGCCACTCTCCATTATGTTCTCCTGGATTCGATGTTTATTTGTGAACCAACATCACTGAAATAGATTCACTGATCAATATCTCATCACAGTATTTCTTTATTATTTTGCATTGAAGTTATCACTGGCAAGGTCAGCATTTGCTGATTATTTACTTATTATTTCTGAGATTACCTTCTAATTTCAGATGCATTATTTCAATTTCAATCCCACCAGCAGCCTCGATGGGTTTTGTACCCAGTTCAGTCATCTAAGTTTCTGGAATACTAATCCAGTGATCTTCCCTCGATGCCAGTTTCCCCTGTGCCAGCTTGCTGTGTAGCTGCTGCATTACAAAGTGGCTACACAGCAAGCAAAATACATTATTGAACTAACTGGGATGTTACAAATACTGCTGTGGAAAATACAAGTTTTTTTCTTTTTTTTGAATAAGCAGTGCATCTGGTAAAAAATGATTTCTTGCTGTTGTTAGTGAAATTAAGGACACGCCCAGCCTGTTTCACCACAACATCATATATTCACTCCTGGGACATGGGTATTGCTGGCTGTGGCAACATTTATTGCCCGTCCCTAGTGGCCCTTGAAAAGGTGGAGGTGAGCTGCTTTCTTGAACCGCTGCAGTCCACCAGCCATGGGTTGACCCACAATGTTACTAAGGAGGGAATTCAGGGTTCTGACCCAGCGACAGTGAAGGAACGGCAATATATTTCAAGTCAGGATGGTGAGTGGCTTCATAGGAAACATGGTGTTCCCATGTACCTGCTGCCATTGTCCTTCAACATGGAAGTGGTTGTGGGTTCGGAAGGTGTCCTTTAACAATCTCTGGTGAATTTATGCAGTACATCTTGTATGGTGTGTCGCTAACAGTTCTGAACATTGTGCAATCATCAGTGAACATCCCCACTTCTAACCTTATGATGGAGGGAAGGTCGTTGATGAAGCAGCTGAAGATGGTTGGGCCTGGGACATTATCCTGAGGGACTCCTGCAGAGATGTCCTGGAGCTGAGACAACTGACCTCCAACAACCACAAACATCTTCCTATGTGTCAGGTATGATTCTAAACATCAGACAGTTTTCCTCTGATCCCCATTGATTCCAGTTTTGCCAGGGCTTCTTGATGCCACACTCGGTTGAATGTGGCTTTGATGCCTAGGGCTGTCACACTCCCCTCCCCTCGGGAATTCAGCTCCTTTGTCCATATTGACCCTAGGCTGTAATGAGGTCAGGAGCTGAGTGGCCCTGGGGGAGCGCAAACTGGGTGTCACTGAACAGGTTATTGCTGAGCAGGTGCGGCTTGATAGCTCTGTTGATGACCCCTTCCATCACTTTACTGATGATGGAGATAGACTGATGGGGTGGGAACTGGCCAGGTTGGATTTGTCCTGCTTTTTGTGTACAGGACATACCTGGGCAATTTTCCACATTGTCGGGCAGATGCCATCGTTGTCACAATACTGGAAGAGCTTGGCTAGGGGAGCTGCATGTTCTGGAGCACACGCCTTCAATATATTGCCAGAATGAGGCCAGGACCCATTGTCTTTGCAGCATCCAGAGTCTCCAACCGTTTCTTGATGTCATGTAGAGTGAATCAAATTGGCTGGAGACCGGTATCTGTGATGCTGGGGACCACTGGAGGAGGCTGAGATGGATCATCCCCTCAGCACTTGTGGCTGAAGATTACTGTAAATGCTTCAAGCTGATCTTGTAATGGAAATGGAATGAATAATGGAAACCAGGATGTTAGCAAAAGAGGTCAGTGGATGAAATCTGTATTTATGACAAAGAATATTCACACAGACCTATCTCTAATATAGGGTGAAATAAGCACCAGACACACAAGTAAACTCCAAGGAATTCTGTCTCACTTCTGTCTTGTGCAGGATTGCAGAATCATTGCTTGTTTCCCATTTGGAACAGCGTCTGCCTGAAAACCACAAACCAGAGCAACTCTTCCCTCCCCTCAGTCTCCCTCCTGCATTCTGCAGGCTTACATAATCTATTAGCACAACTTCTGTATTTGTTACGCCTTCTGTCAGAGTGCTGATAATGGTGTCCTACTACTAGCTTTTTGTCCTCTCAATTCCTGGTCACCATGTAACAAACAAAGAAATTGATGTAAGCGTGAAGAAATGCCAGAAATTGGCTGGGTTTGGGAATCTGAGAAAACTTGATGAAATCTGAATGTGATCTTTACGCACTCAACAGTGAATTGTATTGATTAGATTCTCTGAGATCTGGTGAGAGACAGAGACCATCAGTTCATCCATATTTGTACATGGCCTAAGATCCGCAGATACAGGACCATGAAGCCACATCAGAACATCAAAACGAGGAGCAGTTCAGCCCCTTGAGCCTACTCCACCATTTAATACAGTCATGACTGATTGCATCTCAGCCTCAATCCCACTTTTCTGCCCCGCTCCATAACCCTTCAACCTGTTACTAGTTTAAACTCTGTCTATCACCTTCTTAAATTTATTCAGAGTTCCTGCATCCACCGCAGTCTGCATTAGTGAATTACACAGATTCACAATCCTTTGAGAGAAATTATTCATTCTTGTGTTCATTTTAAATCTGCCATTCCTGAGCTGAAAACTATGAGCTCTTGTATCTTGTCCCACAAGGGAAAGCATCTGTCCTACATTGACTTTGTTAATCCTCTTTGGTGTGACACTAGAATCTGTAGGATACATAGCCAGGAATCTGAAATGTTTGCGGTGATGGATGGTGTGTTTACTAGTTTTGCTGGGCTGGATATAAATTTGATTGGCAGGGGAGTGGCAACCTCAGACAGAGTTCAGGTTGGAAGGCAGCAAAACCGAGAACAGGAAATAGAATAGTAATATGCAAAATTAGAAGGCAAACAAGCAAAGTCGAGCATTCTATACAATCAAAATATGGAATAATGTTAAAAAGACAAATTAAGGGTACACAGCACTATAACAACATTGATGATTTGAAGGTACATTTAGAGATTTTTGTCATTTAAGAATAATCAGGAGAAAAGGAAGGTGGATAATAAGGGATGTGTTTCTGGAAAGATTCCTGTTGAGCGGGAGGTCACAAAGAGGACCTCACACTCTCGGAAAAGGGAGGACAGGGAATAACACCCCTGTTAGATTAAAGAATATGATGGCTGGGCATTTAGAAAAGAATGGTAAAATTAGACAGAGTCAACAATGATGTATGAACAGGAAACCATTTTTGACAAACTTATTGGGCCTTTTTCACAGTTTTGTTTATAGCATAGACAAAGGAGAGCCAGATGCAGAGTTCTCAGATTTTCAGGAGTCTTTTGAAAAGTTCCCAGACAGCTAACAAATAAATTTTGAGCCCATGGAATTTGGAGGTAACATACTGGTGATGTTTCCCAGACGTTTGTGAGAAGCTAGGGAGAGTGGGAGATTGATGGGCCCCTTGCTAAGATATTTGTATCAGCAACAGCCACGGGTGAGGTGCCGGAAGACTGGAGGATGGCTAATATGGTGAAAAGTGGTAAGGAAAAGCCAGGAAACACCAGACCAATGAGCCTGACGTCAGTGATGGGTAAGTTGTTGGAGGGGATACTGAGTGACATGATTTGCGTGCATTTGGAAAGTCTAGGACTGATTAAGGATAGTCATTATCACAAAAAAGGTAGCGTTGGGCAAGCTAATGGAGCTAAGGATTGACAAGTCTCTTGGCCCTGATGGAATGCATCCCAGGATGCTAAAAGAGATGGTGGGAGAAAAAGCAAATGCACTTGTGGTAATTTTCCAAAATTCATTGAATTCTGGGGCAGTTCCGGCTGATTGGGAAACAGCAAATGTGATGGCACTATTTAAAAAGGGCGGTAAACAAAAGATGGGGAATTATAGAGCAGTTAGCTTAAATTCTGTAGTGGGGAAAATGCTTGAGTCAATAATCAAGGAAGAAATAGCAAGGCATCTCGATAGACATTGTCCCGTTGGGTAGACGCGCAGCATGGGCTCATGAAGGGCAGGTCACGCTTAACAAATCTTTCAGAATTCTATGAAGATATTACAAACACAGTGGACAACAGGGAACCAGTAGATGTGGTGTACCTAGATTTCCAAAAGGTATTAGACAAGGTTCCGCACAAAAGGCTGCTGCATAAGATAAAGATGCAAGGCGTTATTAGTAAAGTATTAGCATGGATAGAGATTGGTTGACTAACAGGAAGCAAAGAGTGGAATAAATGAGTGCTTCTCTGGTTGGCAATCAGTGAGCAGTGATGTGCCTCAGGGATCAGTGTTGGGACCACAATTATTCACAATTTATGTTGATGATTTGGAGTTGGAGACCATGTGCGGTGTGTCAAGGTTTACGGATTACACTACGATGAGTGGTAGAGCAAAGCGTGCAGATGACTATGAAACTTTGCAAAGGGACATAGATAGTTTAAGTGAGTGGGCAAAGGTCTGCCAGATGGAGTACAATGTTAATAAATTTGAAATAATCTATTTTGGCAGGAATCACAGTAAAAAGGACTACTATTTGAATGGTAAAAAAAAAACTGCAGCATGCTGCTGTGCAGAGGGACCTGGGTATTCTTACACATGAATCACAGAAGGTTGGTCTGAAGGTGCAACAGGTAATTACTCCACTTGCCCACCATCTCACACTAACCCTTAATTCCTTTACAAGAAGGCAAATGGAATTTAGTCCTTCATTGCTAACAGGATTGAGATGAAAAGCAGGGAGGTTATTTTGCAGCTGTACAAGGTGCTGGTGAGTCCACACCTGGAGTACTGTGTGGATTTTTGGTCTCCTTACTTGAGAAAGGATGTACTGGCACTGGAGGGGGTGCAGAGGAGGTTCACTCGGTTAATTCCGGAGTTGAGGGGGTTGGCTTATGAGGAGAGCCTGGGATTATATTCATTGGAATTTAGAAGAATGAGGGGGAATTTATAGAAATATATAAAATCATGAAGAGAATAGATAAGATAGAAGTAGAGAGGATGTTTCCACTGGCAGGTGAAACTAGGACAAGGCGGCATAGCCTCAAGATTAGGGGGAGGAGATTTCGGACTGAATTGTGAAGGAACTTCTTCACCCAGAGGGTTGGGAATCTATGGAATTCCCTGCCCAGTGAAGTAGTTGAGGCTTCCTCAGTAAATACATTCAAAGTTAATTGTTTGAACAGTAAAGGAATTAAGGAGAATAGTGAGCGGGCAGGTAAGTGGAGCTGAGGCCCCGAAAAGATCAGCCATGATTTTATTGAATAGCAGAGCAGGCTCAGAGGGCTAGACGGCCTACCCCTGCTCCTAGATCTTACGTCAAAAAGTCTCTGTGCAGGGGGAATTTCAGTAACCTGATTGAATTTTGACGTAGAGATGCTGCTGTTGGTGGACAAAATCAGAAGTCACACAACACCGGGTTATAGTCCAACAGGTTTATTTGAAATCACAAGCTTTCAGAACAATTCTTCTTTGTCAGATGAAGTCACTTCACTTGATAAAGGAGCAGCACTCTGAAAGCTTGTGATTTCAAATAAAGCTGTTGCACTATAACCCGGTGTTGTGTGACTTCTGACTCTGATTGAACTTTTTGAAGCGTGGACAAAGAAGATTGATGAAAGCAGAACAGTAGATGTTGCCTATAAGGACTTTAACAAAGTGTTCAACAAAGTTCCACAAGGTAGAATGGTTAGCAAGGTTAGATCACATGGGAGCTAGCCATTTGAATGCAAAATTGGCTTCAATATAGGACAGAGGGTGGCAGTGGAGGATTGCTTTTTGGACTGGAGGCCGGTGACCAATGGTGTGCTGTAAGGACCAGTGCTGGGTCCACTGTTTTTTGTCATTTATATAAATGACTTGGATGTGAATATAGGAAGTAAAGTCGGTAAGTTTGCAGATGACACCAAAATAGGTGGTGTAGTGGACAGTGAAGATTATTTCAGACAACAATGGGACCTTGGTCAGATGGAGTTTAAGCCAAATAAATGTGTGGTGGTGCACTTGGTGAGGCAAACCAGGGCAGGGTTTATACACTTGATGGTAAGATCCTGGGGAGTATTGTTGAACAAAGAGACCTTGGAGTTCAGGTTCATAGCTCTTTGAAAGTGGAGTCGCAGGTAGATAGGATGGTGAAGAAGGAATTTGGTAAGCTTGCCTTTATTGGTCATAACATTGAGTATAGGGTTGAGAGATCATGTTGTGGCTGTACAGGATATTGGTGAGGCTACTTTTGGAATACTGAGCACAATTCTGGTCTCCCTACTATAAGAAAGATGTCATTAAACTTGTGAAGGCCCAGAAAGGATTTACAAGGATGTTGCCAGGATTGGAGAGTTTGAGCTAAAGGAAGAGGCTGAATAGGCTGGGGCTGTTTTCCCTAGAGCATCAGACTGAAGGATGACCTCATAGCAGTTTATAAAATCATGAGGGACATGAATAAATGGCCAAGATCTTTTTCCTAAGGTGGGGGGAGTCCAAAATCAGGTTTAAGGTGAAGAGGGGAAAGATTTAAAAAGGACCTGAGGAGCAACTATTTCATGCAGAGGATGGCACATGCATGGAATGAGCTACCAGAGGAAGTGATAGAGGTGGGTATAATTACAGCTTTTAAAAGGTATTTGGATGGATATATGAATAGGAAGGGTTCAGAGGGATATGAAGCAAATGCTGATAAATGGAACTAGGTCTGATTGGGATGTTTGGTTGGCACGGATGAGTTGAACCGAAGGGTCTGTTTCTGAGCTATATGACTCTGTGACTAATTGGTTAACAGACAGAAAGCAAAGTGTAAGAATAAACAGACCATTCTCTCGATGGCAGGTTGTTAGTGCAACAGTCACTGTTAGGTTGACACCTGTTCACAATCTATCATAATGGTTTGGATATGAAAACTAATTGTAACATTTCAAAATTTGATGCTGACACAAAACTAGGCGAGAGTGTAAGTTGTGAGAAGGATGCAAGAAGGCTTTGTAGGGATTTTACAGGCAAAGTGAAGGCTTGAACATAGCCACATTGTGTATCATTTGCCAAGTGTGAAGTTATCTATCTTAGTAGAAAAAACAAAAAGACAGACTATTTATTAAATGGTGACAAGAGTGGGAAGTGTTGATGTCCAAATGGACCTGGACATCCCTCTTCTTGACTCACTAAATGAGTGCATTTGGAAGCATCAAGTGATAGGAAGGTAAATTGTATGGTGGCCAACATCACATTTCTGGTGTAATTGTACAGAACCTTTTTACAATCACACGTAAGTGCTGTGCACAGTTTTGGTTCCCCTGTCTAAGGAAGGACATACTTGCCATTAAGAGAATGCATTGGAGTTTCACCAGACTACTCCCTGCGATGGTGAGATTGTCCTGTGAGGAGACAGAGGAAACTATATCTGCATTCCTTCGTCTTTCACAGAGTAAGTGATGATCTCACTGTAACTCACAAAATTCTTTCAGGCACAGTCTTAGACTAAGGTAGAAGCCAGGGGGTGAGGAGGAATTTCTTCACTTTGGAATTCTCTAGTCAGAGGATTGCTCGATTACTGAGCATGTTCAAAGCAGAAATTGATAGGATTCCAGAGATTAATGAATGACATGAAGGGAGATGGGGGTGATGGGAAAGATGGCATTGAGACAGATGATTAGTCATTATCTGTTTGAATCTGTGAACCTGCTCTTGATCTTATTTCCTAGATTCCCTGATGTTTATCAAATCCAGTGTGTATGGTGATAATTGGCTTGTATTTGTCATACAGTGATCACCAGTGGTTGGAAAATTGATCTCGAGGAAAATCAAACATTGAACAATTTTGAAGACAGGAAGTACAAGATTGATAAATGTCAGGAATACCCTGTGTTTAATATTGGTGGACATACACAGAGTAACAAGAATACGGAATGCTTTATACACAGTGTGACAGAACCCAGCAGAGTTTAATGTACATATGTGTAGTAACACTGCACAATGAATTCATGACCTCTGTTAAGTTCTCCTTTATATCTGCTGTCTTGCCAGTATAAATTATAATGACATCAACACAGATACCAAATGTTTCTGAGCTTTAGTCTTCTTTGTAACAGCATAGAACTTGTCTGCTCCTACAGTGATTCAAGGGTCAATGACGTGACTGTGATTAAGGATGTAAATTCAGCAAGTGCTGTTCACCTCTACACACATTGTGCATTTGCCAGGCTAACACTATGCTGCACAGCAGGTGCTCAAATTCAAGAGCTGCTCATGTGCCACCATCCCATTCCCAATCTCCATGAACATTTCTGAAAGGGCATTCACTTCAGTATCAATGGTGACAGGAGCACATGACATGTATTGATCAGAGTGTTCAATCATCCACAAGATGGGGTAAACCTGTAATGGGAAACCACGGTGATGAGAGAAACATGAAACAATGCAACTTTCTATTCGAAGCCAGAATGCTAGGGGGGAGGCTTTTAAAACTGTAAGGTGCATTGATAAGAGTGCATTGGACAGATTATTTCCTCTGGCTAGAAAATCATCAGGAGGGAGATACCATCACAGACTGATACACAGTACGTGAGGCCATTCGGCCCATTGTGACTTCTTAATAATATTCAAAATAGGTTGTTCATGAAGAACCTCCAATTTCTCTGTAAGATTCTCTCCACACAAAGTCACTGTCCTTGCTTGCTTGCATCCTCCGAACGCCCGTGATTTTTTACCTGTGGGGATTGGTCAACACTGCTTGGTTTAGGCGTTGCCAGTGACTCTGGTTCCTCCAGGCTCTGCAGAAACTCTTTGACATGCTCCAGCTGGGAGGTGAGGCCCAGGGATTCAGCAATGGGCTTTCCAAGTTCGAGGTGGAAAGTGCTAGAAGGCAGGATCAGGGGTGGGTGATTGTCAAAGCTTTCCAGGATGTCAGCTGTAACCAAGGAGACAGAGCAGTCAGTGGGTGCAGTGTGCTGAACTGCTCCTGACTGGATCATGTCAGCTGAGCCAGTGCAGGAACTGCATGATCATGTAGAAAGCAGTCACTCACTCTCACACTCCCCTCCATAATCCACTCGGTGCAATTGTGGGTCATGATGTAAACCTCACTCTCACATCATGCAAAGGATTCTTTGGGATTCTAACAGTAAACCATGCGATGAGGTCAGTGGCCAAGACTGAAACATGAGACTGGAAGTAATTAGACAATCTTCATCCTCAACAATGCCCAAGTTCTAAACCAATTAAAAAATCATGATTTTCTTCTCCCAGCTACATTAAATACAGGAGCTTTACTCTGTATCTAACCCTGTGCTGCCCCTCTCCTGGGAGTGTTTGTTGGGGGACAGTGTAGAGGGAGCTTTATTCTGTATCTAGCCCGTGCTATCCCTATTGTGGGAGTGTTTGATGGGAAACAGTGTAGAGGAAGCTTTACTCTGTATCTAACCCTGCACTATCCCTGTTCTGGGAATGTTTGATAGGGGGGATAATGTAGAGGGAGCTTTACTCTGTACCTAACCCTGTGCTGTCCCTGTCCTGGGAGTGTTTGATGGGGGACAGTGTAGAGGCAGCTTTACTCTGTATCTAACCCCATGCTATCCCTGTCCTGGGAGTGTATGGGCTTTGACACTGGTTGTAAGTATCAGTGTACAGTTTCATGATAAAAGAGTTGCCTTTGATAAATCTGATAACTTTGTTGAAAGGACATTTTCCAAAGAGAAATCTTTCAGCCTGATGGGAAATGTTTCTGAAAAATCAAAGATGTGCAGGTTAGGTGGGTTATCCATGGGAAATGTGGTGTTACGGGGAGAGGGTGTCTGGGTGAGATGCCCTTCCGAGGGTTCATGCAAACTCGATGAGCTGAATAGCCACTAGCTGCACTGTAGGGATGTCATTATTCTATGAACCCTGTACCAAATCCATACGGGGGAGTGGGCTGTGTAATATCAGGAGGACATGAAGGATGAGCCCCTTCCCATCAGTCAAGCTGCTTCCTTTGTCAGAGAACCTGAAGTGAGTTTTAGGAGCT
This sequence comes from Chiloscyllium plagiosum, assembly GCF_037043375.1. Taxonomy (NCBI): domain Eukaryota; kingdom Metazoa; phylum Chordata; class Chondrichthyes; order Orectolobiformes; family Hemiscylliidae; genus Chiloscyllium; species Chiloscyllium plagiosum. The sequence goes on along the minus strand of NW_028270163.1, from coordinate 60,543,955 downwards.
GTAAATTAGTGAGCCTTGTGATGTACATCAATACAGTACTCTGTTGGTGACATTAGAGGAACATTGATGATAGCATTCAAGAACATTCCGTGAATGGCCACTCACTCGCTCTGACCATGGAAGAACAGTCAAAGAATTCAGCCAATTGGATTGTCGAGCACTGAGTAAGAATTAAGTTGGCTGTGAAGTGATGCAAGCGCAGAATGCAGTATCCAGCTCGATGGGGTGAAAGCCTAGACGTTTGTGTTCCCTTCCTGTGTCTCTGAACACTACGTGTAAGCAGCTTGGAGAGAAACATAATACAGTTTCTCTATGAAGCAAAACTCGTGGTTCTCAAATCCAGCAGGAAGATGAGAATCTCGAGCCAGAGGCAGTGCACTAGCACGGGGATTGGAAATTATAACAACGAGAAACACAAAGGGTGTTTCTGAGCTAATAGTACAGAATAACTCGGAGACATAGAACATTACAGCGCATTACAGGCCCTTCAGCCCTCAATATTACACCGACTTGTGGAACCAATCTGAAGCCTATCTAAGTTACACTATTCCATTTTTATCCATATGTTTATCCAATGAACATTTAAATGCCCTAAAAGTTGGCGAGTCAACTACTGTTGCAGGCAGGGCATTCCAAACCCATACTACTCTCTGTGTAAAGAAACTACCTTCGACATCTGTCCTATATTTTTTACCCCTCAATTTAAAGCTATGTCCCCTTGTGCTAGCCATCACTATCCAAGGAGAAAGGCTCTCCCTGTCCACCCTGTCTAACCCTCTGATTATCTTATATATCTCAATTAAGTCACCTCTCAACCTTCTTCTCTCTAACAAAAACAGTCTCAAGTCCCTCAGCATTTCCTCATAAGATTTTCCCTCCATACCAGGCAATATCCTGGTAAATCTCCTCTGAACTCTTACCAAAGCTTCCACATCCTTCCTATAATGCGGTGACTAGAACTGCGCACAATATTCCCAAGTGCGGCCGCACCAGAGTTTTGTACAGCTGTAACATGACCTTGTGGCTCCAATCCCTCAATCAATAAAAGCAATATACTGTATGCCTTCATAACAGCCCTATCAACCTGGGTGGCGACTTTCTGTTACTCCTTCTAAAGTGAATCACCTCATACTTTCCCACATTAACCTCCATTTGCCACCTCTTAGCCCAGCTCTGCAGCTTATCTATGTCTCTCTGCAACATGCAACATTCTTCCGCACGATCCACAACTCCACTGACCTTAGTATCATCCGCAAATTTACTAACCCATCCTTCTATGCCCTCATCCAGGTCATTTATAAAAATTACAAACAGCAGTGGCTCCCAAACAGATCCTTGCAGTACATCACTAGTAACTGAACTCCAGAATGAACATTTCCCATCTAACACCACCCTCTGTTTTCTTTCAGCTAGCCAATTTCCAATCCAAACCACTAAGTCACCCTCAATCTCATGCTTCCATATTTTCTGCAATAGCCTACCGTGGGGAACCTTATCAAACACCTTACTGAAATCCATATACACCACATCAAATACTCTACCCTCACCCACCTGTTTGGTCACCTTCTCAAAGAATTCAATAATGTTGGTGAGGCAGGACCTATCCTTCATAAAACCATGTTAATTATCCCTGATCAACTTATTCCTCTCCAGATAATTATAAATCCTAACTCATATAATCTTTTCAACACTTTACCCAGGTCCGAAGTAAGGCTCACAGGTCTATAATTACTAGGATTGTCCCTACTCCCCTTCTTGAACAAGGGGACAACATTTGCTATCCTCCAGTCTTCTGGCATTATTCCTGTAGACAATAGCGACATAAAGACAAAGGCTCTGCAATCTCCTCCCTGGCTTCCCAGAGAATCCTAGGATAAATGCCATCTGGTCCCGGAGCCTTATCTATTTTCACGCATTCCAGAATTGCTAACACCCCCTCCTTGTGAACCTCAATCCCATTGAGTAGCCTATATCGCAGTATTCTCCTCAACAAAAATGTCTTTTTCCAGCGTGAATACTGATGAAAAATATTCATTTAGTGCTTCTCTTATCTTGTCAGACACAACTTCCCACTACTATTGTTGATTGGCCCTAATCTTTCTCTAGTCATTCTTTTATTCCTAATACACCTATCAAAAGCTTTAGGGTTTTCCTTGATCCTATCTGCCAGCGACTTCTCATGTCCTGGTCTTCTTAGCTCTCCCTTTAGGTCCTTCCTGGCTAACTTGTAACTCTCAAGCACCCTAACGGAGCCTTCACATCTGATCCTTACATAAGCCTCCTTCTTCCTCTTGACAAGAGATTCAACTTCTTTAGTAAATCACAGTTCCCTCGATCGATCACTTCCTCTCTGCCGGACAGGTACATACTTATCAAGGACCCACAGTAGCAGTTCCTTGAATAAACTCCACATTTCAATTGTGCCCATCCTCTGAAGTTTCCTTCCCTATCCTATGCATCTTAAATCCTTCCTAATGGCATCATAATTGCCTTTCCCCCAACCAAAACTCTTGACATGCGGTATATACCTATCCACCTACTTCCAAATCTAACACGTGGCCGGGTTCATTACCCAGTGCCAAATCCAATATGGCATCGCCCCTTGTTGACCTGTCTGTGTACTGTGTCAGGAAGCCCTCCTGCACACATTGGACAAAACCTCACCCATCTAAAGTACTTGAACTATAGTATTTCCAGTCAATATTTGGAAAGTTAAAGTCTCCCATGACAACCAGCCTGTTACTATTGCTCCTCTCCAGAATCATCTTTGCTATCCTTTCCTCTACATCCCTGGAACTATTTGGAGGCCCACAGAAAACTCCCAACAGGGTGACCTCTCCTTTCCTGTTTCTAACCTCAGCCCATGCTACCTCAGTAGATGTGTCTTCAAACATCCTTTCTGCCACTGTAATACTGTCTTTGACTAACAGTGTCACACCTCCTCCTCTTTTACTACCTTCCCTATTCTAACTAAAACATCTAAATCCCGGAACCTGCAACAACCATTCCTGTCCCTGCTCTACCATGTCTCTGAAATGACCATACTGCAAGTTCACCCAACTTATTCCAAATGCTCCTGGTTTTGAAGTACACACACTTCAATCCACCTTCCTGCCAGCCATAACACTCTTGTGACCTTGAAACCTTATTTAGGACCTCAATACTCTCAACCTCCTGGACACTGGAGCTACAATTCAGGTTCCATCACCTTGCTGAATTAGTTTAAACCCTTCTGAAGAGCATTAGCAAATTCCTCACCACCCCCGTCCCCCAGGATATTGGTACCCCTCTGGTTCAGGTGAAGACCATCCTGTTTGTACAGGTCCCACACACCCCAGAACAAGCCCCAATTATCCAGGTATCCGATTCCCTCCATCCTGCACCATCCCTGTAGCCACATGTTTAACTCCTCTCTGTCCCTATTCCTCGCCTCGCTAGCATGTAGCACGGGTAACAAACTAGATAACAACTCTGTTTGTTCGAGCTCTAAGCTTCCACCCTAGCTCCCTGAATGTCTACCTTAAATCCCCATTCCTTTTCAAACCTATGTCATTGGTGACTATGTGGACGACGACTTGGGACTGCGGCCCTTCCCACTTAAGGATCCTGAAAACACTGCACTGCCTGCCAGTTCCCATGCCGTCCCCTGGCGGTAACCCATCTGCATTTTTCTTGTACCTGAGGTGTGACTACCTCCCTGTAACTCCTCTCAATAACCCCCTCCACCTACCGAACGATCCAAAGTTCAGCCAAACCAGCTCCAGTTCCCTAATATGGTTTTCGACAAGCTGGAATTACTAACATAACTGGTGACCCTTACCTCCCACATTCTACAGGAGGAACATTCAACTGCCCTAACCACCATTCCCACTATTCTAAATTCCCAAAGAGACTGCTGAAAAGTAAATGAAAAATACCTACTGGCCAGTAGCCGGTTACCAGACAGCTGCAAGCTGCGGAGCTCGGGAAGCTGAGCCGATCCCAGCAGAGCAGCCACTTGCCCAATGCTGGAGGGTGTCTCAGAGCCTGGCTCAGGTGGAGCTGAGAGACATCATCATCATCGAAACAAGAACTTCACTCCTGCTCACCAGCTCAAGATCAGTGATACGGTATCTACTCCATAATCCATATCCCACAAATGAAGCTTTACTCTGTATTAATGCCGTGCTGTCCCAGTCCTGCGAGTGTTTGATGGGGGACAGTGTAGAGGGAGCTTTACTCTGTATCTAAGCCTGTACAGTCCCTGTCCTGGGAGTGTATGACGGGGAACAGTATAGAGAGAGCTTTACTCTGTATCTAACCCTGTGCTGTCCCTGTCCTGGGAGTGTATGATGGGGGACAATGCAGAGGGAGCTTTACTCTGTACCTAACCCCATACTGTCCCTGTCCTGGGAGTGTTTGATGGGGGAACAGTGTAGAGAGAGCTTCACTCCGTATCTAACCCTGCGCTGTCCCTGTCCTGGAAGTGTTTGATGGGGGGACAGTGTAGAGAGAGGTTTACTCTGTATCTAACCCTGTGCTGTCCCTGTCCTGGGAGGGTTTGATGGGGACGTTTACAGACAGCTTTACTCTGTATCTAACCCCATACTGTCCCTGTTCCGGGATGCGGGGACAGTGTAGAGGGAGCTTCACTCTGTCTCTAACTCCATGCTGTCCCTATCCCGGGAGTGTTTGATGGGGGAGGCAGTGTAGAGGGAGCTTTACTCTGTATCTAACCCTGTGCTGTGCTTGTCCTGGGAGTGTTTGATGGGGGACAGTGCAGAGGGAGCTTTACTCTGTATCCAACCCTGTGCTGTCCCAGTCCTGGGAGTGTTTGATGGGGGGGACAGTGTAGAGGGAGCTTTACTCTGTATCTAACCCCATGCTGTCCTTGTCCTGGGAGTGTTTGATGGGGGGGACAGTGTAGACGGAGCTTTACTCTGTATCTAACCCTGTGCTGTCCCAGTCCTGGGAGTGTTTGATGTGGCAGTAAGTGCCTGAACTGGAAACAATGAAGCATGGTGGTTTGCTGATAGTGGCGTGACCCTTCAATGAGGTGCTCACCTGTTCTCAGTGCCATGTGTTGGTCCTCTGGAAGAGGATTCCACACCGGCGGGCACGGCCGGCCTGGGTTATATTCCCTCAGCATGTGATGGAGCTGCGATGGGTTCAAACTAAAAAAATCGCTTCGCAGAGACCTCCAGTTAGCCTGCAAAGAAAAGTAAACATTTATCAGAGTTACAGACCTGAGTGTGCATGTGTGTGCGCGTGTGCGCGCGCATGAGAGAGAGAGAGAGAGAGAGAGAGAGAGCACGAGAGCGGTTGCGTGTTGGAGAGAGAGAGACAGTGCACGCGTGTGTGTGTGTGTGTGAGTGTGTGACTGTGTTTGAGTGTGTGTGTGTGTGTGTGTGTGTGTGTGAGCGAGCGAGTGTGTGAGAGCATGTGTGTGTGTAGGTATGTGTCTGTGTGTGTTTATGACCGTATGAGAGAGAGAGAGAGAGAGAGAAAGAGGGAGAGAGAGTTGGGGGAGGGGGGGGGGATGAACTGTGTGAGTGCATGTGAACAATGAGGACAGTTCGGGGATCTGGGAAGGAAAGGACTGAGGCGAAGGTGTGGGATTAGGGTCTTTTTGTAAATGCTGTTGAGAAGCTGGCAGTGGATGTCGGGGTCGGGGAAAGCTGGGGCAGTGGGTGGGCAGAGGGCATGAGGAGTAAGGTTGGCACAGGAGAGTAGTGCTGGGTATGCCACAATGAGTGACAGAGGTCTTTCCTGAGATATAACAGGGTCATCATGTTGTGTGTTCAGAGCAGTTTGCAGTTAGTGTGGCCTCAGTCTCTCTCAGTAAGACTGCATCAACATGCTTCCGCCACTGTGTGCAATGAGATGAAAGGTCAGTGTTGATTGGATTGAGAGATTGGGTTGTCCCTGGGAGAATAGTTCTGTGCTGAGGTCAGTGTGACAGCTTCCTGCTGACTGTGGCACTCTCCTTCCTTTCAAAAACAATGGGACAAGCTTTCCTCTCCAAATCCCATTTCTGTTCTCAACACGTTCAAATCACCCCAAACCGCCTCACACTTCCAGAGAGCCTCTCTGGCTTCCTGCTCAATCTGTTGTTCCATTGTCAACATATTCCTGCTCACTGGCCTCTCACTCCCCTCCCCCATTCCGAGTCAAACTCACCAGAATCCAATACACTCGAGACTCTGGCTCTCTGTGTGGATGGGAGCAAGGGCTGGAGGGAGGATAGGCAACTGACCATAACACTGTGGTTCAGGGAACTGTTCACATTGTGAAGGAAAGGAGAAATGTAGTTGTAATTGGGGATAGTATAGTCAGCGGAATGGACATTGTTCTCTGTAACCAGGATCAACAGTCCAGAATGCTGTGTTGTCTGCTTGGTGCTCAGGTTCAGGATCTCTTATCTGGGCTGCAGAGGAACTTGGAATGAGGGAGAAAAGATCCAATTGTCACAGTCAAAGTAATGTACCAAAGATATCTGCAGAAAGAGGAAAGAGGCTTTGCTGAAGGGTAATGAGCATTTCAATTTAAAAACAGAACCACAAAGGTCATAATCTCCAGATCACTACCTAAACCATGAGTTAATTGGCACAGGGTCAATAAGATTAACGAGGTAAACATGTAGCTCATAGATTAGTGTGGGAGAAACAGGTTATAATTCATGGGATATTGGCACCAGTACTGGAGAAGGAGGGAGCTGTTCCGATGGGACAGGCTCCACTTGAGTCATGCTGGGATTAGAGTCCTGGTGACTCACATAACTAGGGCTGTGGAATGGGCTTCAAATAGCAGGGGGTGGGGTTCAGTTGCATGGAAAATTAAAAAATTCAAAGTGTAAGCCAGAAGTCGGAGTGCACGTTAGTGATGAAATTGATTGTTACCAGAAAAAAGGAAGGTACAGAGCGTGTGAGTATTATATTGCACCAAGGAATTGGACAAGACCCCAGGGAAGATTGATACTAGGACAGACTTAAATGTTTCATATCTCAATGCAGAAATCAGTTGGAATAAAATTAATCAGTTAACAGCGCAAGTAGAGACAAATAAGTATGATTTGGTGGCAATTAATAAGATATGGTTGCAGGGACAGCAGGCTTGGGAGTTGAATATTGAAAGATACAAAGAGTTTCATAAGGTTAGTGTAGGAGGGAAAAGGAGATCTGGAGCTGTGTTAGTAAACGATAGATCAGTGTTCCAGTGAGAAGCACTGCAGATCAAGACATATAATCTGTCAGATAGAGATAAGAAATTACAAAGCTTAGAAGCCTCTATAGATGGGAGTCATCTATAGATCCCCTTGCCAGCATTCCCTCTAATTTTCCCAGCGACGGTGTGAGCCTCTGAGGATCAGCTTCTGAAACTGAAAGTCATTGTTGTGATCAGCATGCTGGCACTGATCACTGTATGGAGAACATCCCCCCCGCCCCAGCAGCAGCTCCCACAATAAGATACAGTATGAAGCAGAAAATACAGGGGGCTTGTAAGAAAGGTATAATATCAATCATGGGTGAGTTTAACATGTATATAGGCTGGATTAATCTAGTTGACAAGGGAGAGTTCATAGGGAATATTAGAGATTATTTCTTGGAGCAATTTGTTGGAGAACCTACCAGGGAGCAGACTATTCTGGATTTGGTATTGTACAGTAATGTGGGATTAATTAATGATCGTCTAGTAAAGGATTCTCTGGGGAACAGTGGTCACGGCATGCTGGAATTTCAGCTCGAGGACAAGACACTGGAGTCCCACACTAGTGTCCTGGAGTTAAGCAGAGGTAACTGGATTGGTAGGAGCACAGATTGAGCCCTGCTGGACTTGGCTGCATGTACAGTTATAACATTTCAAAGACATTTAGACAGGTGCATGAATTGGAAAGATTATGAGGGATACGGGCCAAACATAGTCAGGTGGCGGGGCAGTTTAGTTTAGGAATCTGGTCGGCGTGGACTAGTTTGACCAAAGGGCCTGTTTCCACCCTGTATGAGTGGATGAAAGGCAGAAAGACACAACAACTAATGAACAGTGGCAGACATTTAAGGAGGTATTCAATTCCTCCCAACTAAAATATATTCCAGAGGGAAAGAAAGGTTGCAATAGGGGTTAAAAAAAATCATTCATAGCTAAGCAAGGGGATTAAAGATATCATACAGACCAAAACTATATACCATATTTCAAAGATCAGCTGGAGGTTAAAAGATTGGGGAACATTCAAAGGTCAATAGGTGGTTACTAGAAACAGTAATAAAAACAAGAGCAACGGTCAAACTAATGGAAAACACAAAATAGCAATAGATAGCAATGGCTTCTCTAAGTAACTAAAAAAGAAAAGAGGAGCTAAAGTGAATGTTGCTGCCCGAGAGGTTGAGACTGGGGGGGTTGATAATGGGGAACACAGAAATGTGTTCTGAATCAATAGTTTGCCTCAGTTTTCAGTGAAGGACAGTGCAACTATTCTGATAGTGACTGGTAATACCGAGATTATAGAAAACTGCCTTGAAGGTAACAAACAGAGGATGGAGGTGGAGGGTTGCTTTTCAGACTAGAGGCCCGTGACCAGCGGTGTGCCACAGGGATCAGTACTGGATCCGCTTTTGTTTGTCATTAATGTAAATGATTTGGATGAAAATATAGAAGGCATGGTTAGTAAGTTGTAGATGACACCAAAGTTGGTGATCCAGAGGAGAGTGAGGGAGGTTATCTAAGATTATAAAGTCATCTTGATTAATTAGGCCAATGAGTTAAAGAGTAGCAAATAGAGTTTAATTTGGATAAATGTGAGGTATTGCAGTTTGGTAAAACAAACAGGGTCACCTAGGGGTTCAGATACATAATTCCTTGAATTTTGCATCAATGGTAGACAGGGTGGTGAAGAAGACATTTAGCACGTTTGTCTTCATTGCTCAGACCTTTGCGTATAGGAACCAAAGGAATTGCAGATGCTGGATATCAGAAACAAAACAGAAATTGCTGTTATAGGAAGGATATTATTAAATGAGAGATGGTTCGGAAGAGATTTATCAGGATGTTGCCAGGAATGAAAGGATTGAGTTATAAAACAGACCGCAGCAGCTGAGACTTTTTTCACTGGAGCATAGGAGCATGAGGGGTGACCTTATCGAGGTTTATAAAATCACGAGGATACAGGTGAGGTGAATGATAAGGGTCTCTTTCCCAGGGTGGGAGAATTCAAAACTAGGGGCATATTTTTAAGATGAGAGGAGAAAGATTTAAAACAGAACATGAAGGGACAATGTTTTTAAAACAGAGAGTGGTTCATGTGTAGAATGAACTGCCAGAAGTAGAGAATGCAGGTACAATTATAACGTTTAAAAGATATTAGGATAAGTACATGAATAGGAGAGGTTTGGAGGAATATGGGCCAAACACAAGCAAGTGGGTTTAGTTTAGTTTGGGAACATGATTGGCGTGGACTGGTTGGACTGAAGAGTCTGTTTCCGTGCTGTATGACTATGTCTCTAAAACGAGGAACTTAAGACAATCACTTTTGCTAATGAAATAGTACAGAGCAAACTATTAGGGTCAAAGGTAGCCAAGTCCCCAGGGCCTGATCACATATATCGTAGCTTCTTAAAGGAAGTGACAGCAGAGTTACTGTATCCTTTGGTCATAATATTCCAAAATTCCCTGCATTCTGGAAAGTTTCCAGTGAAGTGGAAATGCTAATGTAAATTCTTACTCAAAAAGGGGGGCAGCAAATAGGAAATTATAGTAAAATAAAACAAAGAACTGCAGTTTCTGGAAATCTGAAGAAATTCAGAAAAACAGCAACTGCTAGAGAAACTCAGCAGGTCGGCAGTATCTCTGGAGAGAGAAAGCAGAGTTGACGTTTTGAGTCCAGAGAACCTTCTTCAGAACTGACGTTAGCTCGAGAAAGAAGTCAGATTTATAAAGGGATTGTTGATAGTAAGCCAATGAAGAAGAGAAGCAAGTTCAGTGATAATGTGTAAATGGGTAAAAATGGGTTGGCTGTGCTGAAAACAGCCCATGTCATGCCAGGCCTGGGGCTGTGGGGCTGGGTTCAAAGACATGAAAGGTGGTGGCTCAGGCTTTAAGAGTCTTGAAGGCTGCAAGGTCCCAAGCAGAAAATGATGCTGTTCCTTCAACGTATGCTAAGCAATACAGCTGAGCCAAGACAGAAACATTGGCTACGCTGGCGTGTTCAAATGGCAGGCAGAATGTTGGGGTTCTGCAAAGTAGTTGCTCAGTCTGTGTTTCATCTCCCGCAGTGTTAAGGGGACCACATTATGAGCAGTGAATACAGTAGACTAGATTCAGTGAAGTGCAGGTAAATCGCTGCTTCACCTAGAAGGTATGTTTAGGCCTTGGACTGTGAGGAAACTGTAGACCACTTGGATAAACATCTGTTGTTGGGAAATTATTGAGAAATCATTAAGGAAGTAGGAAAGGGACATTTAGAAAGATAAATTTGCAATCTGTAGTGATTATAACAAGGCCAGCCAGATGGATCTCACAGAGTATGAGTTACCTGAATGGAGCTGTTAATAGGATGGAGGCTGAGGTGAGATCGGCCATGATTGTATTGAATGGTGGAACAATAGACAATAGGTGCAGGAGTAGGCCATTCTGCCCTCCGAGCCTGCACCACCATCCATTATGATCATGGCTGATCATCCTCAATCAGTATCCTGTTCCTGCCTTATCTCCATAACCTCTGATTCCACTATCCTTGAGAGCTCTATCCAACTCTTTCTTAAACGAATCCAGAGACTGGGCCTCACTACCCTCTGGGGCAGAGCATTCCACACACCCAACCAGTCTCTGGGTGAAGAAGTTTCTCCTCATCTCTGTCCTAAATGGCCTACCCCTTATTTTTAAGCTGTGTCCTCTGATTTGGGACTCACCCATCAGCGGAAACACGTTTCCTGCCTCCATAGTGTCCAATCCTTTAATAATCTTATACGTCTCAATCAGATCCCCTCTCAGTCTTCTAAACTCAAGGGTATACAAGCCCAGTCGCTCCAATCTTTCAACATAAGATAGTCCCCCAATTCCAGGAACAGGCTAGATGGGCTGAATGGCCTCTTCCTGCTCCTAGGGTTCTTATGTAACCCCCCTCAATGCCCAAGCCTCTAAGAACCTGTTTGAAGAGAGTGGATACAGGGATCTGCTGCTTATTTTGGTCATAAAGCTGATGAATTAGCTGAGAGCAGCCAGAGCATAGGCAGCACAGGGACAGTCTAGTGGTATTAACCCAGAGGACAAGATAATGTTCTGGGGGCCCAGGTTCAAATCCCATCACAGTAGATAGTGGAATTTGAATTCAATAAATAGCTGGGATTAAAAGTCTAATGATGACCATGAATCCATTGTTGGAAAAACCCACCTGATTCACTAATGTCCTTTAGGGAAGGAAACTGCCATTCGTATCTGGTCTGGCCTACATATGACTCCAGACCCACAGCTATGTGGCTGACTTTTGACTGCCCTCTAGGCAATTAGGGATGGGCTGTGAGTGAATAAAAATAAAGAACAGACAAGGGGCTTTGGAGAATAAAGCAGGAACAGGAATGGCACTCCTCCATCACAGCTGCCCCTGATCTCCAAGTGGCCCTTCATAAATCCAAACCCATTCCCAATTCTCAGTGAGTTTTTGACCCCCAGTGAAGTAGAGTAGAAGCTCCTGCACAATGAATAAACAAACTTATAAAGAATCTTCAGATGTTTAAAATAAACAAGCCTAACTGGGACACTCTCCGTGTACTGCAAGAATGGAGACACAGAGACATCCCCGAATGAAGCCTTGTAGTTCCATGACTCCATGCCAACAAATGTCGTTACACTATCAAAATGTCTACCACTGTAACTCACTGGAATTACATAAATTTGAACTTTTCACACAAAAGCATGCCACTATTTAGCCCGTGCCCCATCCCACTCCGAGTGAGCCTGTCCTGACCTTTGGAGACCTTGAAGGTTTTGATGCAGAGAGAAGCAATTATAGTGGTGCTGATTTGAAGAGGAGATACTGAGACCGAGACGTCACCAAGTAGGCCTCATTATCTCAGAGAAAGAGCTAATTATGAAAATTCAGTGAGAAGCAACATATATAAAGCCAGAAATTGTTAAAGGGCATTGCAGAGAATGAGAGTGGAAGGTGGAAGGTTTTCATTGGCCAAAGTAAACTCACTGCAGCATTATGCAGATTTCACTTCTTCCTAATTAACTCAGAAATTTCCCAGCAGCCCACCTTAGCTCATTCCTCAGAGATCAGGGAGACCAGGGACCCTACCAAGACTGGAACAGGGAGTCTGGTACAAGCTGGGGCCACCAGCTGTGACTCACTCTAGCTTAGAGCACAGAACATGGAACGTTACAGCACAATACTGGCCCTTCAGCTCTCGATGTTGCGCTGACCTCTAAAATTAATCTGATGCCCATCTAACCTACACCGTTCCATTATTATCCATATGTATGTCCAATGCCCATTTAAATGCCCTTAACATCAGCGAGTCTACTACTGTTGCAGACAGGCAACTCTCCGAGTTAAGAAACTACCCCTAATATCTGTCCTAAATCAATCACCCCTCAATTTAAAGCTATGTCCCCTCGTGTTAGCCATCACCATCCAAGGAAAAAGGCTCTCACTGTCCCCTATCTAACCCTCCGATTATCTTATACATCTCGATTAAGTCACCTCTCAACCTTCTTCTCTCCAAAGGAAAACAGCCTCCGTTCCCTCAGCCTTTCCTTGTAAGACCTTCCTTCCATACCAGGCAACATCCTAGTAAATCTCCTCTGAACTCCACATCCTTCCTATAATGCGGTGACCAGAACTGTACGCAATACTCCAGGTGCAGCCTTACCAGTGTCTTGTACAACTGAAGCATGACCTCATGGCTCCAAAACGCAATCTCGCTACCAATAAGCGCCAACACACCATATGTTTTTTAACAACCTCGGTAGCAACTTTCAAGGATTTATGCACTTCAACACAGAGATCTCCCTGTTCATCCACACTGCCAAGAATTTTACTATTAGCCCAGTACTCTGCATTTCTGTTATTCCTTCCAAAGTGAACTATCACACACTTTTCCACATAAGCTCCATTTGCCACTTCTTAGCCCAGCTCTGCATCTTATCTATGTCCCTCTGTTACCCACAACATCCTTGGGCATTATCTACAGCTCTGCCTACCTTAGTGTTATCCGCAAATTTACTGACGAATCCTTCTACGCCCACATCCAGATCATTTACAAAAATGACAAACAACAGTAGCCCCAAGACAGTTCCTTGCGCCACATCACTGGTAACTGAGCTCCAGGATGAACATTTCCCATCAACCACCAATATCCGTCTTCTTTCAGCTAGCTAATCTCTGATCCAAACTGCTAAATTATCTTCAATCCCTAACTCCATATTTTGTGCAATAGCCTACCAGGTGGAACCTTACCAAATGCCTTACTGAAGTCCAAATACACCACGTCAATCACTTTACCTTCATCCATCTGTTTTGTCATCTTTTCAAAGAACTCAATAAGGTTAGTGAGCCAGGACCTACCCTTCATAAAACCGTGTTGACTATTCCTAATCAAATTATTCCTTTCCAAATGATTATAAATCCTATTGCTTATAATCTTTTCCAACACCTTACCCACAACCGAAGTAAGGCTCACTGGCCTAAAATTACCAGGGTTGTCCGATCCCCTTCTTAAACAAGGGAACAACTTTTGCTACCGTCCAGCCTTCTGGCACTACTCCTGTCAACAATGCTGACATAAAGATCAAAGCCAAAGGCTCTATAATCTCCTCCCTGGCTTCCCAGAGAGTCTGAGGATAAATCCCATCTGGCCCAGGGTCTTATCTATTTTCAGATTTTCCAAAATTACTAAAGCCCCCTCTTTGTCAACCGCAATCCCATCTAATCCTGCAGCCCGTATTTCCATATTCTCACTAACATAGTCCTTTTCCAATGTGAATAGGAAATGACAAAAAGTATTCATTCAGCGTTTCCCCCATGTCCTCAGATTCCACTACTGTTTTTGATTGGCCCTAATCTTAGTCTAGTCATTCTTTTATTTCTGATATACCTAAAGAAGGCCTTAGGGTTTCCCTTCATCCTATCCGCCAACAACTTGTCATGTCCCCTCTCCTGGCTCTTTTTAGCCCTAGCTTCAAGCAGCAACTTTGGGAGATCCTAACATCTATCCTCTACCTTCCCACAGAGAGTGAGAACATGTCGGAGAAGTCAAGAGAGGTTGGAAAAAGCCCCCCCCCATTCAAAAAGGGAAGCTGAGTGAGCCCAGATAATCCCAGTCTGTTTAATATCAGAGCCTGGATTGTATTATTTAATTTGCTACCAATATGGAAATAGGGAATACAGAGATCAAATCTGGTAACCTAGAGAAGCCACAGGAGGATGGTAAGACGACAGTGGATGGGCAAAACAATGGCAGATTAAATTTAATTAAATATGAACACAATAGAACATCTCACTAAACAAAAAATAATAATGATACTATGAATAGGGAACAGTAAGGTGATGTGGAAGAGATTTGAGAAAGCATTCACAATACACAAAAAGCACAATTTCAACTGGATAAACTGATTAAAATGCTCACAGATTTTATGGCAAGTATTGGAGGATTAATACTCAGGATATAAAAGATGCAATACGTTCACAAGACTACAGCTGGAGGTTTGGGCTCCACACTCCAGGAAGGATGTTGAGACAGTAATCATTAGGAGACAGCACAGACTCATCAGGAAGCTGCCTGGTATGAGGAAATGCAATACAAAGAAAGATTTGGAAAAATTGAAGCTGTTTTCGTCACAAGATTAAATGATAATTTGGCACAGGCATCTCTAAATATAATGCCAAAAGTAACAAATTCTTCCAGTTATTGAGAAGTCTAGAACAAGGAGACATTTGTATAAGATTAAATCTGAAAGATTTGATACAAAGCATAGGTGCAACTCACTCATTCAGAGTATTGTGAGGCTGTCAAATTCAGTCGCAAAGTTAGTGAAAGGAGCAGAACTCTTGTCAACAATCACAAACTGGTTGGATAGGTCGCTAACAACAAAAGCTGGCATTGAGATACACCCAATTGTTTTTTTAATGATTGGCCTTATAAAACAGACCAAACAGATACTACCTTCGGTCTTAGTCAAAGAGCTAAGAAATATATTGTTTGTGCAGTATACTGAGAGAAATGGGCAGGGTGGATGCTGAAAGGATCTTTCCCCTTGCGGGAGAGCCTAGAATTAGAGGACGCTGTTGAAAAATAAACCTCCCCTAGTTAAGACAGAGATGAAGAGAAGTTGTTTCCCTCAGATAGGTGAAAGTCTTTGGAGTTCTTTTTCCCAGACAGTGGCTAATACTGGGTAATTGAAACCTTTGAAGGCAGAGGTCGATAGAGTCTTGACTAACAAGGGGGGTCAAAGATTCCAGCTGTAGGTAGGAAGGTGAAGTTGAGGCCGCAATCAGGTCGACCACCATCTTTTGAATGGTAAAGCAAACTGGAGGGGGCCAAAAGACCCACTCTTGCTCCTAATCCACATGTTTATATATTCATAAAAGGGAAGAGGAACATAGAGATTACAAGGGATTAAAGTACTGCTCATGTTCTAGATAAGAACCAAGATTAAGTGGTGGGAGAAAGCAATGGTACAGTGGAAATGGCTTGGTAAAGCAGAGACCCAGCCTAATGTTCTGGGACAAATCTGAATTCAATGAAACCTGGAATGAAGAGCTAGTTTATGGTGACCCATGGTGACTACCAAATCTCTAATGTTCTTTGGGAATGAAATCAGTTGCCCTTACCAGTCTGGACTATATGTGACTCCTATCCCATGAAATGGCTGAGCAAGGAAAAGGTAACAATTACTGGCCTTGTTAGCAATATCCACATCCCACAAAATCAAAACATCGTTGTTTTCTTGTTAAAATTCAATGAAATCCAGGAAAGAAAATAAGAAATTGATAGAGTAAGTGAAAAATGGCCGACTTCACAAAACAAACAGGAAGCCAAATTAGTCACAATTGGTCTAAATCTCTTGTGTACATCACCTGTGCAGGATTTCAGCTTTCTCAATCCTCATATCATTGTCAGGCTTTTGACAATCGAATTAACATTGGCCTCAGCTGCTATCTGGGATTCCCGGTACAACAAAGGGTTAATTCATGAGAAACGGAACCAGAGTACCTGGAGGAGAGTCTCCTTGGGAGTGGCGAGCAAGTTGACAGCTGTCGATAACTTGAGGAAGAGTTCAGCAGCCTGCTCTCCAAGCCCAATGCCCTGAATCCAGTCAAGCAGCAAGTCCAGATTGGCACGGATCTGCACTCCCTTCGTCCACTGGTAGAAACCTCCTCCTGATCCTGGAAGGCACAGAGACACACAGTGAAGAAGAAACCACCGGAAAAAAAAGAGGGGATTCCCAGCCATTTGAGGAGGGCAGGTAATGATCAGGAGAGTGGAGGATTCCAGCCAGGACCCCTGCTGAAAGGAGTGAGGCTCTAGGCTGCAGAAGGATGGGATGGGGGTCCACAATCAGACTAAGATGTGGATCCTGGCCACAGAGACACATTCTCCCACCATCAGAATGAGACAGCTTGCTCACCCAGAGGGAGTCCTTGCAGGAAAGTGAGGAATCCCATTCCAATTGCCCATCCCAAACACAGGATGATCTTCACAGCACTGACACTTTAGTTCAGTCTGGAATCTAATCAAGGGGCTCAGGGTGGTTTCCCAGGTGTGAGTTACAGACTGGAATTTAATTGAGAGGTTCACAGTGGATTATAAATACAGTAATTCATACCTGAGTGTGAATAACACATACCTGAGTGTGACAGACAAACTGACCGACATAAAAATTTATCCAAATTTGGGCAGTGGTTCCACAAGCTACACTCACCTCGTTCCATGAGAGCATTGAAGAGCGATGCATTGGTGAAGAAGAAGAGATAAGCAAAGAGCTGAGAGGCAAGCTCAGGGTGAACTCGATACTCTTTCAACAGGCTCAATGTTCCCTGGAAGATATCCAAGACGTCCTTAACTCCTTGGGGGATGCTGAGCTGTGTTGTCTCAGTTGCAAAGGGATTGCTGTCCAACATCCCAGGCAGGACAGTGTACAGGGTCTGCAGGGGTCAATAACAAACACACCAGTCTGGTTAACATTACTATAATCTGTTCTGTGCTCATTACAGTAAAGAATGCCAGTTATGGACAATTGGCCAATCCCAATTTATCATGCAATGTCCCATCAAACATTCCCAGGGCAGGTCAGCATGGGCTTTCAGATAAAGAATGAAGATCCCTCCACTGTTGCTCCCAATGCTCCCCTGCCCTAAAGCTAAGTTATTGCCACACTGATGACATCAGCGAGATATTGCCATGAATTTAACCATTTGGTGTCCTGGCCAAGAGCAGCTTTGCTGGCCAGCACCAACATCTGCTCAGCTTCGTGGTCGTTCCACCGATGAATAGTCCATCGATGGTCGTTGTTTGGTTTTTCACATGAGCAATAGCCATTTGGACAGCATCTGGTAACCCAGTTTTATACACCCATTCAAAGAGAGGGGGAAAAGAAGGCATTAAGGCCAATGCAGCCAGGACACTCTACTGTTAACAGGGAATATATGGAGGAGATTTTCTGGATTGGTCCCACGGATAGAGAGCCTCAGTTAATGCAAAGACATTGGAGACAGTAGAATTCTTTTCCTGAGAGCACAAATGAACGGGAGCCGAGCAGAGAAGACAGTGGAGCAGCAGTGGCAGGGGTTTCTGGGATAATTTGGAAGGCACAGCAGAAATTCAACCCAAGGAAGAAGAAACATACTAAGGTGAGGTGAGGCAACTGTGGCTGACAAGGGAAGGCAGGGACAGCATTAAAGAAAAAGCAATCAATGTAGTGAAGATTGGTAGGAAGCAGAGGATTGGGAAACCTTTAAAAACCAGCAAAGGACAACTGAAAGTAACAATTAGGGAAGTGAAAATGAAATGAGAGTAAGCAAGTAATATAAAAGAAAATTGCAAGAGTTTTTAACATGTATAAAAGTTTAGAGAGAGCAAGAATGAACATTGGATCACTGGAAAATGAGGCTAGAGAAGTAATAATTGGGAACAGAAGAATGTCAGAGAAACTGAATCGGTACTATGCATCAGTTTTCACAGTAGAAGACATCAATAGCAGATTAGAACTACAAAGAGAGTGAGGGGGCAGAGGTGAGTGTAGTGGCCATCACTAAGAAAGTGCTGGGGAAGCTGAAAGGTCTGAAGGTGGATGAAGCATCCGGACCAGATGGACTACACCCCAGCATTCTGAAAGAGATAGCCGAGGAGATTGTAAAGGCATTGGTGGTGAACTTTCAGAAATTACTGGAGTCAGGGAAGATTCCAGAGGACTGGAAAATGGCCAATGTCCCTTTTTAAGAAGGGAGAGAAGTAGAAGACAGGCAATTACAGGCCAGTTAGACTAACCTCATAAGATTTTAGAGGCCATTATTAGAGATGAGATTGTGGAAGTGCATGATAAAATAGAGCTTCATCAAGGGGGAAGACATGCCTGACATTTAAGAATTCTTTGACAGTTAGACAAAGAAGAGCCAGTGGATATGATCTATTTGGATTTCCAGGAGGCCTTTGACAAGGTGCTGCACAGGAGGCTGCTGAATAAAAGCCCATAGTGTTAGAGGCAAGGTATTGGCCTGGATAGAGGATTGGCTGACTGGCTGAGGGCAGAGAGTGGGATAAAGGAGTCCTTTTCAAGATAGCAGCCAGTGACTAGTGGAGGTCCACAGGGGTCACTGTTGGGACCATCACTATTCACATTATACATTAATGGTCTGGACAAAAGAACTGCGTGCATTGTTGCTAAATTTGCAGATGAAGAAAGGTGGGTGAAGGTAGTGTTCAGGATAATGGGAGGCTGCAGAAGATCTTGGACCGGCTGGGAGAATAGGCAAAGAAGTGGCAGATGGAATATAATGTGGGAAAGTGTAAAGTTATGCACTTTGTGAGGAAGAACAGAGGTCTAGAATATTTTCTAAATGAAAGCCATCGGAAATCTGAGGCACAAAGGGAATTAGGAGACATAGTTTAGGATTCTCCTAATGTTAAAATGCAGGTTCAATTGACAGTTAGGAAAGCAAATTAGCATTAATTTCAAGAGGGCTGGAATACAAGAGCAGACATGTACTGCTGAGGCTGTAAAAGGCTCTGGTCAGACAACATTTGGAGTATTGTGAGCAGTTTTGGGCCCTGTATCTAAAGAAGGATGTGCTGGCATTGGAGGGGGTCCAGAGAAGGTTTACAATAATGATCCTGGGGATGAAGGGTTTGTCATATGAGGTTGAGGTCTCTGGGTCAATACTCAATGGAGTTGAGAAGAATAAGGGGGACTGATTGAAACAGAATACTGAGAGGCCTGGACAAAGCGAATATGAAGATGATGTTTCCACCAGAAGCAGAGACTAGGAGCCAAGGGCACAGCCTCAGGGTAAAGCAAAGACCCTTTAGAACTGAGATGAGGAGGAAATTCTTCAGCCAGAAGGTGGTGACTCATTGCCGCAGAGGGCTGTGGACACCAAGTCAATGAGTGCATTTAAGACAGAGATTGATGGGTTTTCGATTAGTGAGAGGATGAAAGGTTCAGGGAAGAAACGGGGAGAAGGTAGAAAAATGGGATTGAGAAACATATCAGCCATGATCAAATAGTGTGGCAGACTTAATGGACCGTATGGACTAATTATTTTCCTATATTTTATGGTCTTATGGCAGAACCATTGCTGAATCCCCCATGATCAACAACCAGGGGTTATCATTGACCAGAAACTAAACTGCACCAGATATATAAATAATGTGGCTAAAAAAAATGTCAGAGGCTGGGAAGTCGGGAGTGAATTATTAACATGCTGATCCTCCAGAACCTGTCCATCAACTACAATGCAATGGAATCATGTTACTGGATGAGTGCAACTCTATCAACGTTCAAGCAGCTCAATAGCAGACAGGATTAAACAAGCTGGAAGACTGGAGGTTGGCTAATGTGGTGCCACTGTTTAAGAAAGGTGGTAAGGATAAGCCAGGGAACTATAGACCAGTAAGCCTGACGTTGGTGTTGGGCAAGTTGTTGGAGGGAATCCTGAGGGACAGGATGTACATGTATTTGGAAAGGCAAGGACTGATTACGGATAGTCAACATGGTTTTGTGCATGGGAAATCATGTCTCAAACTTTATTGAGCTTTTTGAAGAAGTAACAAAGAGGATGGATGAGGGCAGAGCGGTAGATGTGATCTATATGGACTTCAGTAAGACGTTCGACAAGGTTCCCCATGGAAGACTGGTTAGCAAGGTTAAATCTCATGGAATACAGGGAGAACTAGCCATTTGGATACAGAACTAGCTCGAGGGTAGAAGACAGAGGGTGGTGGTGGAGGGATGTTTTTCGGACAGGAGGCCTGTGACCAGTGGAGTGCCACAAGGATCGGTGCTGGGTCCACTACTTTTCATCATTTATATAAATGATTTGGATGTGAGCATAAGAGGTACAGTTAGTAAGTTTGCAGATGAGATCAAAATTGGAGGTGTAACGGACAGCGAAGAGGGTTACCTCAGATTACAACAGGATCTTGATCAGATGGGCCAATGGGCTGAGAAGTGGCAGATGGAGTTTAATTTAGATAAATGCGAGGTGCTGTATTTTGGAAAAGCAAATCTTATACACTTAATGGTAAGGTCCTGGGGTGTGTTGCAGAACAAAGAGACTTTGGAGTGCAAGTTCAAAGCTCCTTGAAACTGGAGTCGCAGGTAGAAAGGATAGTGAAGAAGGCGTTTGGTATGCTTTCTTTTATTGGTCAGTGTATTGAGTACAGGAGTTGGGAGGTCATGTTGCAGCTGTACAGGACATTGGTTAGGCCACTGTTGGAATATTTTGTGCAATTCTGGTCTCCTTCCTATCGAAAAGATGTTGTGAAACTTGAAAGGGTTCAGAAAAGATTTACAAGGATGTTGCCAGGGTTGGAGGATTTGAGCTATAGGGAGAGGCTGAACAGGCTGGGGCTGTTTTCCCTGGAGTGTCGGAGGCTGAGGGGTGACCTTGTAGAGGTTTACAAAATTATGAAGGGCATGGATAGAATAAATAGACAAAGTCTTTTCCCTGGGGTCCAGAACTAGAGGGTATAGGTTTAGAGTGAGAGGGGCAAGATATAAAAGAGACCTAAGGGGCAACATTTTCACGCAGAAGGTGGTACGTATATGGAATGAGCTGCCAGAGGAAGTGGTGGAGGCTGGTACAATTGCAACATTTAAAAGGCATTTGGATGGGTATATGAATAGGAAGGGTTTGCAGGGATATGGGCCGGGTGCTAGCAAGTGGGACTAGATTGGGTTGGGATATCTGGTCGGCATGGACGTGTCAGACCGAAGGGTCTGTTCCATGCTGTACATCTCTATGACTCTATAACCTGGCATGCCAATCATCTTCAACATGCACACTCTCCAGCATCCATGCACACTGGCAGCAGTATGTACCATCTACAAGACACAGGACAACTCACCAAGGCTCCTTCAACAGCACCTTCCACACCCACAACCTCCACAGCATAAACCATTGTCCATTGTCATTAAAAACTCATCCAATTCACTCATGTCCTTTTGGGAGGGAAATCTGGCATCCTTACCTAGTCTGTGTTTTGAGCAGTTCGCACAGTCAATGAATGCTGGCCCAAGCAGCAATGTCCACCTCCCATGAATAAATGAAAATAAGGAGGGTTGGTGACATGGTGTTTAGCCAGAGATGATATGAGAAAACGTTTTTCAGGCAGTGAGCTGTTACACTTGAGGTTCTGAAAAATCTGCCTTCACATGTTAGACTCTTTCACTCGTCATGGATTCCCAGCAGAAGGAACAGTTTCTGTCCACTGCATGCGTTTCCCTGTACAATGCTGGAAAATAAATCAATCTCATCGCCTTTAATCTCTAAGTGCCAGGGAATAGAAACAACATTGGTGTGTTCGAAAGCTTGAAGGTCAGCTTTTGGTGTCCAGATGCATTCTGGCAAATCAATGCCACCCTCCTTGCAAAATCTTTCACTTTGAACTAAACTGAAATCCATGCAATCTTTCAGCAGAAAGGCTGGCTGATTGTTGCAACATAACCACAGGTTTTGATTCATTGGAAAATATTACAAACCTTAATGAAACAACACAGAATAAACTGTCAGCATAAATCTACATCAACAACGGCAGCAACGCAGAAGGGTGTGTGTCAAACCCAGTCCTGTCTGATTAGCACCATACTGTACCAGGATTGAGGAAATGTTCAAATGTTTGTGTGTTACTTTCCATTTAAAGCCCCAACAGACCAAGGTTTTGAATGGAATGGGATGAAAACCTTCACAAGGAAAGCTTTAAGCCAGGAGCCAGTGAAGCAGCAGAGCAATGACAGAACCAGTCTTGTCTCTACCGTTGTGTGGTTACGACAGTAAAACTCAATCCATTTACGACTAACCGCATACAGAACTGCTCAGGTTTCTTACAACATGCCAAGAAAGGAAGTGAAGCCTCCAGCAACCCACCAGCTAGCTGTACACACAACCCCTCGTTGTCTCAGGTAATGTTGAGTCATGTACAGCAGAGGTCAGTGTGTACATAAGACGCAGACATGTTTGAGAGAGCGTGTACAATGCACAGTATGTGTGCGTGAACACAGAAGTATATATGAAACGGAGAATGTGTGTGTGTGTGTGTGCGCGCACGCGTGTACAGTGTGTGAGTGGGAGCGGTACCCCAGTGACAGGCAGTCTGTGTGTGGGACTGTACCACAGTAAAAGTCAGTGTGTGTATGGGACTGTATCCCAGTGAGAGTCAGCGTGCGAGGGACTGTACCCCAGTGAAAGTTAGTGTGTGTGGGACTGTACCCCAGTGAGACAATAGACAACAGGTGGAGTAGACCATTCTGCCCTTCGAGCCTGCAACACCATTCAATATGATCATGGCTGATCATCCTTAATCAGTATCCTGTTCCTGCCTTATCTCCCATAACCCTTGATTCCACAATCCTTGAGAGCCCTATCCAACTCTTTCTTAAATGAATCAGAGAGTGGGCCTCCACTGCCCTCTGGGGCAGAGCATTCCACACAGCCACCACTCTCTGGGTGAAGACGTTTCTCCTCATCTCTGTCCTAAATGGTCTACCCCGTATTTTTAAGCTGTGTCCTCTGGTTCGGCACTCACCCATTAGTGGAAACATGTTTCCTGTCTCCAGAGTGTCCAATCCTTTAATACCTTTCAGTGTATGTGGCTGTACCACAGTGAGAGTCAGTGCATGTGGGACTGTACCCCAGTGAGAGTCAGTGTGTGTGGGACTGTACCCCAGTGAGAGTCAGCGTGTGGGGGACTGTACCCCAGTGAGAGTCAGTGTGTGGGGGACTGGGACCCATACCCAGTGATAGTCTGTGAGAGAGTGTTCAATTAGGACAACGTAGAGCCATTGTTAGGCTTTGTCCACACTTTGTGGTCCCAGTGGAAAAGATTTCTCCAGTTGGCAACAGAATGGAAGACGCCAGGGCTCGGCTAGTTAACGTTAAGCTGCTGCAATAATGAAAGAACTTTTACATTTATGCACACAAGCCTTTCATCTATTTGATATTAGCACCGCCCCAAATCCTCAATCAACCCAGCTCAGGGAGATTCCGTTGTGTCAGGTATTGGCGTTTCAGCTACAGACTGGTTTCCTGAGCTGTCAAACACATTTCACCACTCAGAATCCAGACTTTCTGGTAATACCAGACCTGCACTGGATCCCTGTTTGTGAATCTCAACACAGCTAAACTGAAAATCCACTTAAAACCAGAAGCAACAAATACATCGTCACTTCAGTCAGTAGCTCATGCCTGAAACTCCTATTCCAGGAGTTAGAGTCAGTATGTGTGTGGGACCCTGTGCCCAGCCAAGAGTCAGTGTGTGTGAGACTGTACCCCAGTGAGATAGTGTGCGTGGATTGTACCCCAGTGGTAGTCAATGCACGTGTGGGACTGTATCCCTGTGAGAGTCAGTGTGTGTAGGACTATATCCCAGTGAGAGTCAGTGTGTGTGTGGGACTGTACCCCAGTGAGAGTCAGTGCGTGTGGGACTGTACCCCAGTGAGAGTCAGTGCGTGTGGGACTGTACCCCAGTGAGAGTCAGTGTGTGTGGGACTGTACCCCAGTGAGTGTCAGTGTGTGTAGGACTGTACCCCAGTGAAAGTCAGTGTGTGTATGACTGTACCCCAGTGAGAGTCAGTGTGTGTGGGACTGTATCCCAGTGAGAGTCAGTGTGTGTGGGACTGTATCCCAGTGAGAGTCAGTGTGTGTGTGGGACTGTACCCCAGTGAGAGTCAGTGTGTGTGGGACTGTACCCCAGTGAGAGTCAGTGTGTGTGGGACTATACCCCAGTGAGAGTCAGTGTGTGTGGGACTATACCCCAGTGAGAGTCAGTGTGTGTGGGACTGTATCCCAGTGAGAGTCAGTGTGTGTGTGGGACTGTACCCCAGTGAGAGTCAGTGTGTGTGGGACTGTACCCCAGTGAGAGTCAGTGTTTGTAGGACTGTACCCAGTGAGAGTCGGTGTGTGTGGGACTGTACCCCAGTGAGAGTCAGTGTGTGTGGGACTGTACCCCAGTGAGAGTCAGTGTGTGTGGGACTGTACACCAGTGAGAGTCAGTGCGTGTGGGACTGTACCCCAGTGAGTGTCAGTGTGTGTAGGACTGTACCCCAGTGACAGTCAGTGTGTGTGGGACTGTACACCAGTGAGTGTCAGTGTGTGTAGGACTGTACCCCAGTGAGAGTCAGTGTGTGTGGGACTGTACCCCAGTGAGAGTCAGTGCGTGTGGGACTGTACCCCAGTGAGAGTCAGTGTGTGTGGGACTGTACCCCAGTGAGTGTCAGTGTGTGTAGGACTGTACCCCAGTGAAAGTCAGTGTGTGTATGACTGTACCCCAGTGAGAGTCAGTGTGTGTGGGACTATACCCCAGTGAGAGTCAGTGTGTGTGGGACTATACCCCAGTGAGAGTCAGTGTGTGTGGGACTGTACCCCAGTGAGAGTCAGTGTGTGTGTGGGACTGTACCCCAGTGAGAGTCAGTGTGTGTGGGAATGTACCCCAGTGAGAGTCAGTGTTTGTAGGACTGTACCCAGTGAGAGTCGGTGTGTGTGGGACTATACCCCAGTGAGAGTCAGTGTGTGTGGGACTATACCCCAGTGAGAGTCAGTGTGTGTGGGACTGTATCCCAGTGAGAGTCAGTGTGTGTGTGGGACTGTACCCCAGTCAGAGTCAGTGTGTGTGTGGGACTGTACCCCAGTGAGAGTCAGTGTGTGTGGGACTGTACCCCAGTGAGAGTCAGTGTGTGTGGGACTGTACACCAGTGAGAGTCAGTGCGTGTGGGACTGTACCCCAGTGAGTGTCAGTGTGTGTAGGACTGTACCCCAGTGAGAGTCAGTGTGTGTGGGACTGTACCCCAGTGACAGTCAGTGTGTGTGGGACTGTACCCCAGTGAGAGTCAGTGTGTGTGGGACTGTACCCCAGTGAGTGTCAGTGTGAAGAAGGGAAGAAATGTTTGGTGCCAGTTGATCTCTTTCTCAGCTGCTGCTGAGAATAAGCAGTAAGCTAATGAAAGCATTCTTCTATCAATGGGATCTCTCTCTCTGTGTTTATCATGCTGGGACAGAAACATCCATTGCACTCAGTTCATTGAAAAGCACTGGACGTGTTCTCTGTGCCAGTCTCCAGGCTGGTGTAACTGTATCTGTTGTAATCCTCTTGTTCCTGTGATCTCCCATTGACTGCATCCCCCACATTCTTCTGTAGTTAATGCACGGCTCCTGCTCAGAGATGACTGGAGCTAGTGGCATCAGCAGGGAGACCTGAACTTCTTATTCTTACACACACACCTATTCACACACACTACCCCAACACAGAAATACCTGCACTTACACAATCACACATGCACGTGGTCTCATTCACACTTGCATATTCATTAACACATACAAACACCTGAGCAAGGCTCTAATTGAAAGATGATGTTTCCTCGTTTGTCTTCGACACTCCCAACATCAACGTAGATGTGATATCATCACAAAAAGAGCTCGGACACTGAAATAATTCCTTTGCTCCTGGTGGCCATGGCATCTTTCACTTCCATCTGAGACTGCACACTGGCCCTAACTTTCATGCCTCAGGCGAAGATGACACTTCTGAAGGGACAGCAGACCCCCTGTCTGACATTTGGAGTGGCTGCCCAGAGCTCTTTGCTCTTGTCTCTGGAAGGACCTTGGACCCACAACCTGTCACTGAGAGGAGAGTGACCTACTCACCATGGCACAGCGAACCTTGTCTGAACCTGATGTCATTGTGAATGCCTCAAACTGAAAGCTGCCCACTTCACATGAAAAGAGGTCTTGTTTCTGTGTGTGAACACTGTTGCGATAGGTGTCTCTCGTGGCACACCATATCAAAGACATTCTTTTTAATTTATCCTTTCACAGGACAGTAATGTTGCTGGCAAGGCCAGCATTTGTTGCCTATCACTAATTGCCCTTGACATAGTGGCTCAGACTATTTTAGAGGCGAGATAAAAGGCAACCACACTGTTGCAGGTCTGGAGTCATATTTCGGCCAGACTAAGTAGGGAGAGCAGGCCTCCATCCCTGCAGCACATTAGTGAACCAGATGGGTTTTTAACAACCATGCCAGTTTCATGCTTGCCATCACTGAGAATAGCTTTCAATTCCAGAGTTATTCGGTGAATTTAAATTCCACTGGCTGCCTACAGTGGGATTTGAACCCATGTCCCCAAAACATGAGCCTGGGCTTCTGACTTAACTGCCCAGTGATAGTGCCACTGTGACCCCATCCTCCCCAGCCTGTGGGTCATTGCCCCAGGAGGGATGGGCCTGGTAGAGGGGCCACTCACCTTGGTGAGGTAATAGACTGACTGCTGAAAGGTGAACATAATGACCTCCTCCAGTACTGTCATGGCCTCTTCGCTCGCCGCCTTCGTGGACGAGAGCTGGTCCTTATGACAATCTATGGAAATAGAACCATCAGGAGATTAGGGATCAAAATATAAATAGCAAACATTTTCATAGCAATGCAGGCAACCTTCTAATCACAAACTCATATGGAAAGTCAAATCAAATTGATCATGTAAATGTCTATCTTCATGATTTGTATTGTGCTTTGTATGTATCTTACATGAGTATATGTTGTGTATATGATTTAAGTATGTGGGATTTATGTGAGTGAGAGTGTGTGCATGTATGTATATGTGTGTGCATGAGCATGCGTGTGTGCATGAGCGTGTATATATATATATGCATGAATGTGAGCATGTCAACGTGTGCCCCATTCCTCCAACCTCTCAAGGAGAGCCGGTTACACCCAGGCACTCTGGCACTCGAAGGGGAGTCATTGATGCCCTGGATTGTTAGCTCAGTGATGGTCTTACTGACCCATCGCCATGAGTGAGAGACAGCAGAGGGTGCCCAGGAGAGTAAATGTGATCGATTTCAATGGGGAAAGATGGTAGGAGGCACTGAACATTAATATGTACTGGTTGGGCCGAATGCCCTGTTTGTGTGAAATACACCATGGAATCAGATCACTCCTTTGTATATGCAAGGGAACACTGGCGCAGTCTGTGCAGCCCTGTCCTGATAATGTCACTCCTAAAAACTGAGTGTAACACTAGAAAGAGACTGCACTGTGACAGGATTGTCTCCCTCCCTCCTGCTGACCAATCCGACTGGCTTCATGGGATGGGGAAATACTCAGTTGTCCCCTAACTCTCTGAGCTGCCCAGATCCCTGGAGAGCTGCTGATTTCAACCCCTCCTGTTTGAAGATTCCTTTGAGAAGGTTTCAGATGGATTGGAGTTCTGAGTGGTGTGAGGATTTGCAGTGCACCCAATTCACTTTGAACACTGTGACTAATCCAAGAATCAGCCCATTCAAGCATTCCAATTAAAACTCTCAAAGTCTCTCGTCACCCTGAGGTAATATGGTCACACACAATAGCTTGCCTCGCTGTCTGACCCAGAGCCCATACCCACTCAATGATTCTCCCTGTCCACAACCTGTTTCCCCCCAGGGATGTCTGAGCAGCCCAGTGATTGATTCATTCAATTGATGGTAGAGCTTCACTCTGTTTTGAGAGAGAAAACAGGGAAGGGTGGGGAATGGGGGGGAGACAGAGAAAGAAAAAGAGAGAGCGAGTGCATGTGTTAAAGGGGAGAAGGAAGAAGGGAGGGGGAAATAGATCAGGAGCCAGGCAGCTGGGAGACCACGGTGTCATGGAGATATTGTTGGATGAGTAATCCAGAGGTCCAGGCTAACACTCGACATATTCAGTTCAAATCCCACGACAACAGCTGATGGAATTTAAATTCAATTACTACATCTGGAAGTGAAAGCTAATCTCAGAGACAGTAACCACAGAGCTCTCAACAATTGTTCTAAAAGCTCATCTCCTCCACTAGGGAAGGAAATCCTGGTCTGGCTCACAAGTGACTCCAGACCCACAGCAACATGGTTGACTTTCAACAATCCTCTGAAATGGTCTAACAAACTGTTCTCTTCAAGGGTCAATTAGACACAGGCAACAAATACTGTCCTTGCCAGAAACATGACAGATTAAAGAAAGGAAATAGGGAGGGAGTAGAAGAGAATTGGATGAAGTGTTCAGGAAAGGAAGAAAATGAGAAATGGTCATATTTGGATGCATCGGGTAAATGTTTGGCCAATTTCTTTTGGTCAAATGCTAACAAAGGGCAGCAATGGCACTTACCGTCTTCTCACTACACCCAGCATTCGCACTACACCTCGCAGTCACTCAATACACAAAACTGTCTGTGTCCACAGCCCTACGTGCAGACAACACTGTGTGTGTGTGTGTAAATAACCGTGTATGTACATTGAATTATAGAATCCCTACAGCATGGAAACAACCCCTCAGCCCAACAACCCCTCTAAAGACTCATTCACCTAGTCCTATTCCCCTCCCCTATTATTCTACATTTACCCCTGACTAATTAGATTAGATTAGATTAGATTACTTACAGTGTGGAAACAGGCCCTTCGGCCCAACAAGTCCACACCGCCCCGCTGAAGCGCAATCCACCCATACCCCTACATTTACCCCTTACCTAACACTGTGGGCAATTTAGCATGGCCAATTCACCTGACCTGCACATCTTTGGACTGTGGGAGGAAACCGGAGCACCCGGAGGAAACCCACGCAGACACGGGGAGAATGTGCAAGCTCCACACAGACAGTCGCCTGAGGCGGAAATTGAACCTGGGTCTCTGGCGCTGTGAGGCAGCAGTGCTAGCCACTGAGCCACCGTGAACTTTAAGCTAACCTTTTGTGTACATAGCCATGCATGTACACACAACCGTGCATGTACATGAGCATGTGTGTATGTAACTGTGGGTGTGTACGGAATGGCGAGTGAACATTACCATATGTGTAGATAACCACGAGCCAATACAACCATGTGGGTACACAACCACTGAGGTGTGTGACAGTGCACTAACACGTACTCACTCACCATTCTGCTCTGTGTGCTGATCCCATGTTAAGAGTTTGGGAACGTCCTGTTGAATGAAGTGCAGCAGTTCGATGGAATTGGACATCCAGTATATGAGAGGCTGCAGTCCTGGAATCAGGTCTGGCATTCGGATCGGAAGGACTTCCTCACTGTCCCCGGTCTCACTGTCATGGGAAACATCAATTGATCGAGGTCAGTCACTACAGACAAGCCAGAGGCAAAACAAGGCCACGACACCAACATGCAGATTGGGGAAAGAAGTGGGAAAGTCCATTCAAATTGTGCCATGATACAGCATAAAGAGACCATTCGATCAATCATGCCTGTGCTCGCTCTTTGGGAGAGCTATACAATTCATCCCAAGTGGTTCCACACAACTGCTCTTTGCCCATGACACTGCATCTTTTCCCTGATCGAGAATTTAATTCGTTTATCATCTTTGAATTTGTTTCCATTGCCCTTTCAGACAATGTGTTCCAGATCACATCCTGCTGGGTCATTTCATTTCCCTTGAGTCATGGCTTTTTTGTTCCCTGATTCTCTTTAATCTGGATCCACTGTTCTGCCATTGGAAACAGTTTCACCATAATTCCTCAACCCAAAGTTGTTGTCACGTTCAGTAACTATCGGATGTCCCACAACACACACTGCTCCAAGGAGAATAATCCCAATCTCTCCAGTCTCAACATTCACTGGAAACTGGGACTGCCACAAATGTTCCGGGAAACCTGTTCTGTTCTCTCTCACCATCCTCCAAAGTTTTGGAATTCCTGCCCTTGCAGAACTGGTGGTGGTTGGGAAGGTTGAGGGGGATGCTTCCTCCAGCAAACAGACAGCAGCACATCAAGAAAGCACCTTAACACCACCTTGTCAGGGAAACCATGGTTGAGCAATAAATGCTGGCCCACACAGTAATACCCACACTGCACAGATAACGGGCACACTCTACCAACTGGAAATATTCTCTCAATTAATGAGAAACGAGATGCAGAAAGATCTTTCCAAGCCCAAGATCCCACCCCCATGATCAATCTCTTGCAGGGGGTACAGGAGACGTTTACAAGAATGATCCCGGGGATGAAGAGTTTGTCATATGAGGAGTCGTTGAGGACCCTGGGTCGGTACTCAGTGGAGCTTAGTTGGATGATTGAAAGTTACAGAATACTGACAGACCTTGATAGAGTTGACATGGAGAAGATGTTTCCACGAGTAGGAGAGACTAGGATCCGAAGGCACAGCCTCAGGGTGAAGGGTCAACCCTTTGAAACTGAGATGAAGAAGAATTTCGTCAGGTAGAGGGTGGTGAATCTATGGAACTCATTGCCACGGAGGGATGTGGGGGCCAGGTCATTGAGTGGATTTACAAGAGATAGTTAAGTTCCTGATGAGTAAGGGAATCAAAAGTAATCGGGATAAGGCATGAGAATGGGGTTGAGAAACACATCAGGTATGATCGAACAGGGGAGCAGATTCAAAAAGGCTGAATGACCCAATTCAGTTCCTATACCTCATGACCTTATAAGGGCAAAGGCAGCAGACACATGGGAACACCAGCCCCTATATGTTCCCCTCCAAGCCACCCTCACCATCCTGACTTGGAAATAAATCGCTGTTGCTTCAGCGTTTCTGGGTCAAAATCCTGGAAACTCCAAGGGCATTGTGGGTCTACTTACAGCAAGTGGACTGCAAGTGGTTCAAGGAGGCAGTTCACCCCCATCTTCTCAAGGGGCAACTAGGATCGGGGCAATAAATGCTGGGCCCAGCCAGCGACGTCTACATCCTGTGAATGAACTGAAGAAACCTTTTCACCTTTAGGTACAAGCTTCTCAAGCCCCTGCAGACCCTGCATTATAATAGCACCTTTCAGCACAGCAGGAAATCCCAAAGTACATTTGAGTTAATAAAGAACTGTGAAAGTGTAATGACAATTGTAAAACAAGAAACACAATATTGTAGAACAAGGCCAAACAGCAATTTACACTTTACAAAGCACAGTTCACTTCTGAAAATGCCTAGGTGATTCACTAGAGTACACAAAGACAGAGCAAACCACCGCGCTGCAAATTATCACAGGTGACTAAAAACCTTGCCAAAGAAGTGGATATTAAAGAGTTTCATACAGGAGAGTGAGCCACACTGTCAGAAGGTCAGTGCTGAGGGAGTGCCGCACTGTCGGAGGGTCAGTGCTGAGGGAGTGCCGCACTGTCGGAGGGTCAGTGCTGAGGGAGTGCCGCACTGTCGGAGGGTCAGTGCTGAGGGAGTGCCGCACTGTCGGAGGGTCAGTGCTGAGGGAGTGCCGCACTGTCGGAGGGTCAGTGCTGAGGGAGTGCCGCACTGTCGGAGGGTCAGTGCTGAGGGAGTGCCGCACTGTCGGAGGGTCAGTGCTGAGGGAGTGCCGCACTGTCGGAGGGTCAGTGCTGAGGGAGTGCCGCACTGTCGGAGGGTCAGTGCTGAGGGAGTGCCGCACTGTCGGAGGGTCAGTGCTGAGGGAGTGCCGCACTGTCGGAGGGTCAGTGCTGAGGGAGTGCCGCACTGTCGGAGGGTCAGTGCTGAGGGAGTGCCGCACTGTCGGAGGGTCAGTGCTGAGGGAGTGCCGCACTGTCGGAGGTTCAGTGCTGAGGGAGTGCCGCACTGTCGGAGGGTCAGTGCCGAGGGAGTGCCGCACTGTCGGAGGGTCAGTGCCGAGGGAGTGCCGCACTGTCGGAGGGTCAGTGCTGAGGGAGTGCCGCACTATCGCAGGGTCAGTGCTGAGGGAGTGTCGCACTGTGGGAGGGTCAGGGCTGAGGGAGATCCGCACTGTCGGAGGGTCAGCGCTGAGGATGTGCCGCAGTGTCGGAGGGTCAGCACTGAGGGAGTTCCGCACTGTCGGAGGGTTAATGCAGAGGGAATGCCTCACTGTCGGAGGATCAGTGCTGAGGGGTGCTGCACTGTCAGGGGGTCAGTACTGAGGGGTGCTGCACTGTCAGGGGGACAGTACTGAGGGGTGCTGCACTGTCAGGGGGTCAGTACTGAGGGAGTGCTGCACTGTCAGGGGGTCAGTACTGAGGGAGTGCTGCACTGTCAGGGGGTCAGTACTGAGGGGTGCTGCACTGTCGGAGGGTCAGTGCTGAGGGAATCCCGCACTGTCGGAGGGTCAGTGCTGAGGGAGTGCCGCACTGTCGGAGGGTCAGTGCTGAGGGAGTGCCGCACTGTCGGAGGGTCAGTACTAAGGGAGTGCCGCACTGTCGGAGGGTCAGTGCTGAGGGAGTGCCGCACTGTCGGAGGGTCAGCGCTGAGGGAAGGCCGCACTGTCGGAGGGTCAGCGCTGAGGGAAGGCCGCACTGTCGGAGGGTCAGTGCTGAGGGAGTGCCGCACTGTCGGAGGGTCAGTGCTGAGGGAGTGCCGCACTGTCGGAGGGTCAGGACTAAGGGAGTGCCGCACTGTCGGAGGGTCAGTGCTGAGGGAGTGCCGCACTGTCGGAGGGTCAGTGCTGAGGGAGTGCCGCACTGTCGGAGGGTCAGTGCTGAGGGAGTGCCGCACTGTCGGAGGGTCAGTGCTGAGGGAGTGCCGCACTGTCGGAGGGTCAGTGCTGAGGGAGTGCCGCACTGTCGGAGGGTCAGTGCTGAGGAGGCACTGCACTGTTGGAGGGTCAGTGCTGAGGGAGTGCGACACTGTCGGAGGGTCAGTGCTGAGGGAGTGCGACACTGTCGGAGGGTCAGTGCTGAGGGAGTGCCGCACTGTCGGAGGGTCAGTGCTGAGGGTGTGCCGCACTGTCGGAGGGTCAGTGCTGAGGGAGTGCCGCACTATCGCAGGGTCAGTGCTGAGGGAATGCCACACTGTCGGAGGGTCAGTGCTGAGGGAGTGCCGCACTGTCGGAGGGTCAGTGCTGAGGGAGTGCCGCACTGTCGGAGGGTCAGTGCTGAGGGAGTGCCGCACTGTCGGAGGGTCAGTGCTGAGGGAGTGCCGCACTATCGCAGGGTCAGTGCTGAGGGAGTGTCGCACTGTGGGAGGGTCAGGGCTGAGGGAGTGTGCACTGTCGGAGGGTCAGCGCTGAGGATGTGCCGCACTGTCGGAGGGTTAATGCAGAGGGAATGCCGCTCTGTCGGAGGATCAGTGCTGAGGGGTGCTGCACTGTCAGGGGGTCAGTACTGAGGGGTGCTGCACTGCGGGAGGGTCAGTGCTAAGGGAAGGCCGCACTGTCGGAGGGTCAGTGCTGAGGGAGTGCCGCACTGTCGGAGGGTCAGTGCTGAGGGAGTGCCGCACTGTCGGAGGGTCAGTACTAAGGAAGTGCCGCACTGTCGGAGGGTCAGTGCTGAGGGAGTGCCGCACTGTCGGAGGGTCAGTGCTGAGGGAAGGCCGTACTGTCGGAGGGTCAGTGCTGAGGGAGTGCCGCACTGTCGGAGGGTCAGTACTAAGGGAGTGCCGCACTGTCGGAGGGTCAGTGCTGAGGGAGTGCCGCACTGTCGGAGGATCAGTGCTGAGGGAGTGCCGCACTGTCGGAGGGTCAGTGCTGAGGGAGTGCCGCACTGTCAGAGGGTCAGTGCTGAGGGAGTGCCGCACTGTCGGAGGGTCAGTGCTGAGGGAGTGCCGCACTGTCGGAGGGTCAGTGCTGAGGGAGTGCCGCACTGTCGGAGGGTCAGTGCTGAGGGAGTGCCGCACTGTCGGAGGGTCAGTGCTGAGGAAGCACTGCACTGTTGGAGGGTCAGTGCTGAGGGAGTGCGACACTGTCGGAGGGTCAGTGCTGAGGGAGTGCCGCACTGTCGGAGG
The DNA here is from genome assembly GCF_037043375.1 of Chiloscyllium plagiosum. Classification (NCBI taxonomy): domain Eukaryota; kingdom Metazoa; phylum Chordata; class Chondrichthyes; order Orectolobiformes; family Hemiscylliidae; genus Chiloscyllium; species Chiloscyllium plagiosum. Next base: position 60,509,650 of record NW_028270163.1, on the reverse strand, counting down.
GTCAGTGCTGAGGGTGTGCTGCACTGTCGGAGGGTCAGTGCTGAGGGAGCATCCGTACTGTCGGAGGGTCAGTGCTGAGGGAGCGCCGCACTGTCGGAGGGTCAGTGCTGAGGGAGTGCCGCACTGTCGGAGGGTCAGTGCTGAGGGAGTGCCACACTGTCGGAGGGTCAGTGCTGAGGGAGTGCCACACTGTCGGAGGGTCAGTGCTGAGGGAGTGCCGCACTGTCGGAGGGTCAGTGCTGAGGGAGTGCCGCACTGTCGGAGGGTCAGTGCTGAGGGAGTGCCGCACTATCGCAGGGTCAGTGCTGAGGGAGTGTAGCACTGTGGGAGGGTCAGGGCTGAGGGAGTGTGCACTGTCGGAGGGTCAGCGCTGTGGATGTGCCGCAGTGTCGGAGGGTCAGCACTGAGGGAGTTCCGCACTGTCGGAGGGTTAATGCAGAGGGAATGCCGCACTGTCGGAGGATCAGTGCTGAGGGGTGCTGCACTGTCAGGGGGTCAGTACTGAGGGGTGCTGCACTGTCAGGGGGTCAGTACTGAGGGAGTGCTGCACTGTCAGGGGGTCAGTACTGAGGGGTGCTGCACTGTCAGGGGGTCAGTACTGAGGGAGTGCTGCACTGTCAGGGGGTCAGTACTGAGGGAGTGCTGCACTATCAGAGGGTCAGTTCTGAGGGAGTGCTGCACTGTCAGGGGGTCAGTACTGAGGGGTGCTGTACTGTCAGGGGGTCAGTACTGAGGGAGTGCTGCACTGTCAGGGGGTCAGTGCTGAGGGAGTGCTGCACTGTCAGGGGGTCAGTACTGAGGGAGTGCCGCACTGTCAGGGGGTCAGTGCTGAGGGAGTGCTGCACTGTCGGAGGGTCAGTGCTGAGGGGTGCTGCACTGTCAGGGGGTCAGTGCTGAGGGAGTGCTGCACTGTCGGAGGGTCAGTGCTGATGGAGTGCTGCACTGTCGGAGCGTCAGTGCTGACGGAGTGCTGCACTGTCGGAGGGTCAGTGCTGAGGGAACGTCGCACTGTCGGAGGTTCAGTGCTGAGGGAATGCTGCACTGTCGGAGGGTCAGTACTGAGGGAGTGCTGCACTGTCGGAGGGTCAGTGCTGAGAAAGATTAATTTCTGCCCCGAGCCAACACATTCCACTGAGATTCTTGAAGACTGATGGGGTTCAGCTGTGAACTTACTTTTCTCTCTGAGTTGCTGCGAGCTCTTTCGATTTCTCCTAAATAAGGCAAGAACAGTTAATGAGAAGGTGGTCTCTGCCTGAATCTCTCAGAAACAAATTTAAATGGTCAACAATCTGAAGAGGTACATCAACCCGTTGTCCACAGTGAGGGGTGTGGAGTATATCAGAGCGTTACAGTGAGGGGTGTGGGGTATATCAGAGCATTACAGTGAGGGGTATAGGGTATATCAGAGCATTACAGTGAGGGGTATAGGGTATATCAGAGTGTTACAGTGAGGGGTATAGGGTATATCAGTGTGTTACAGTGAGGGGTGTGGAGTATATCAGAGCATTACAGTGAGGGGTATAGGGTATATCAGAGTGTTACAGTGAGGGGTATAGGGTATATCAGAGCGTTACAGTGAGGGGTGTGGGGTATATCAGAGCGTTACAGTGAGGGGTATAGGGTATATCAGAGTGTTACAGTGAGGGGTGTGGAGTATATCAGAGTGTTACAGTAAGGGGTGTGGGGTATATCAGAGCGTTACAGTGAGGGGTGTGGGGTATATCAGAGCGTTACAGTGAGGGGTATAGGTTATATCAGAGTGTTACATTGACGGGTGTGTGGTATATCAGAGCGTTATAGTGAGGGGTGTGGGGTATATCAGAGAATTCTACTGTGAAGTTTGGGCTATCTTTTAGAAACTGAACAGAATAATAACCCCCGATACTGACCCACATGACTGTTTGGATCTGGCTTGCTATCCTGAGCAGCAATCTGCGGAAGTCTGTGGGCCTGAAGGAGCTGGCTGAGTGCTGGATACACTGGCAGAGCAGGAAGGCTGGGCTCAGTTTGGAGTGCACCCTGTCTTTGGCTGGGCTGTTGATAATCCAGTTCAGAAGTGCATCTTCCTGCGAGAGATTGTACATGAAGACATAGTCTCTGCCCTTCGAGTCTTTCAGCCTGGGAGCAGGTTTCTCTGCTGAAGGAATTATGACCTGCTGTTGATTCTCCTGAACGATGCAGCCACACATCTTACACATCAGCTCCCCACCTGGGCTCAGGCTCAGCACTGGCGACGGGTACCACGCAGGGTTTTGGCTGACAGGAAGTTTGCAGAGGGTCGGGTCTTTGTACATGAAGAGGTAGTGGGCCCCCATGCCCAGGAGGTCACCTGGCTGCAGCTGGCTCTCTGTGCAGAGCCGGAGACCGTTGTGAGTGACCACTGCTCCTTTGCCCGGTTTGATCAGTGTCACCAGCTCAGTGCCATCAGCACTCTCTCTGCTGGAGCTCATCTCGTGACGCCGCACCCAGCAATGTTGCAAGCAGATATCTGGGGCTGACAACTGGATGTCCACCTTCTGCCGCTCCTCCTCACCTCTTGGCTCATCCAAGTAGCGACCAAACACATGACTGCTTCCATTCAGCACATAAATAACAAAATCCTGGAATTAAAGACAAGCTCGTAAGAGAGGACACACAAACAAGGAGACAGGAAAGAAGGCTAAAGATCAGGAAGGATGGTTCCTGTCTCTACCAGATAGTCACAACCCTCGGGTGAAACTTCTATCCTCAAGTCCCTTCAACACCTCCTGCTTCTTCCTTTAAAACAGTGTTCCCTTGTTACTGACCCTGCTACAAAGTGAAAACCCTGTCTACGTATCTGAGAACGTTGTACAGCCCAGCCTTCTCCACTTTAAGGTTAACAACTCCAGCCTGTTTAGTGTCTCTTCAGAGCTGAATCACTCCAGGCCAGGCGCCATCACAGTGAATCTCCTCTGCACCCTCTCGAGGTGAATCGCATCTTTTCTACAGTGTGGTGACAAGAACTGCACACAGTACCCCAGCTGTGGTCTAACTAATGCTGCTCCATCATACCCTCCTTTTGTATTCAAAGCCTTGATTGAATAGCAAGTATCCCTCATGTCTCTTTCGCCACCTTATCCCCTGTCCTGCTGCCCTCCTGGAGTCCTACCATTGGTTGCATGCTCCCTTGCCGTATTCGTCCTCACAAAATGCACCTCATATTTATACAGTCATAGTGTTATACAGCATGGAAACACACCCTTTGGTCCAACTAGTCCATGCTGACCAGACATCCTAATCCGGCCTAGTCCCGTCTGCCAATATTTGACCCATATCCTTATAAACCCTTCCTATCATGCAAGTTGGTGATGGAGTGAACAGCAAAGAAAGCCTTCGACTATCGGACAATATACAGACCAGCTGCTCAAATGGGCACACTGTGGCATTTAATCTTTAAAAGTCAGAGCATTGAGTATAGGAGTTAGAACAACATTTTACGGCTGTACAGGACATTGGTGAGGCCACTTTTTAAAAAAGTATGTACAATTCTGGTTGCCCCTCTATAGGAAGGATGTTGTTAAACTTGAGAGGGAGCAGAAAAGATATACAAAGATGTTGTCAGGATTGAAGATTTTGAGTTTTAGGGAGAGACTGAATAGGCCAGGATTTTTAATCCCTGGAGCACTGGAAACCTTATAGAGATTTCTAAAATCATGAGGACAATCATTCAGATTACATTTTAAATGTTGTAATTGTACCAGCCGCCACCACTTCCTCTGGCAGCTTGTTCCATACACATACCACTCTCTGCACGAAAAGGTTACCCTTTTAGAAAGGTCCTTTCTAAATCGTTCCCCTTAAACCTATGCCCTCTTGCTTTGGATTCCCCCACCCCGGGGAACAGACAAAGAAGAAAGAAAATTACAGCACAGGAACAGGCCCTTCGGCCCTCCAAGCCTGTGTCGATCCAGATCCTCGATCTAAACCTGTCGCCTATTTCCTAAGGATCTGTATCCCTCTGCTCCCTGCCCATTCATGTATCTGTCTAGATACATCTTCAATGACACTATTATGCCCGCTCCTATCATCTCCACTGGCAACGCATTCGAGGCACCCACCACCCTCTGCATAAAGAACTTTCCACGCATATCTCCCTCATACTTTTCCCCTCTCACCCTGAACTCGTGACCCCGAGTAATCGAGTCCCACGTTCTGGGAAAAAGCTTCTTGCTATCCACCCTGTTCATATCTCTCATGATCTTGCAGACCTCAATCAGGTCCCCCCTCAACCTCCATCTTTCAAATGAAAATAATCCCAATCTACTCAACCTCTCTTCATAGCTCGCACCCTCCAGACCAGGCAACATCCTGGTGAAGCTCCTCTGCACCCTCTCCAAAACATCCACATCCTTTTGGTAATGTGGTGAGCAGAACTGTATGCAGGACAGACATTGTCTATTTATCCGATTTATGCCCTTCATGATTTCATAAACCTCTATAAGGTCACCCTTCAGCCTCTGATGCTCCAGGGAAAAAGCCCCAGCCTGTTCAGCCTTTCCCTATAGCTCAAACCCTTCAGTCCCAGCAACATCTTTGTAAATTCTTTCTGCACTCTTTCACGTTTCACAACATCCTTCCTATTGCAGGGAGACCAGAAATGAATGCAGTATTCTTAACGTGGCCTAACCAATGTCCTGTACAGCCACAACATGACCTCCCAACTCCTTTACTCAATGCTCTGACTTTTCAACATTAAATCCCACTTGTCACAGTTTGCCCATCTGACCAACCCGTATATATCATCCTGCTGTCTGAGGTGACATCACCAACTTACATGTCATCTGCAAACAAGAACAGGAAGGCAGATTACTACCTCAATGGAGTCAAGTTAGGTAAAGGGGCAGTACAGAGAGATCTGGGTGTTCTTGTACACCAGTCAATGAAGGTAAGCATGCAGGTACAGCAGGTAGTGAAGAAGGCTAATAGCATGCTGGCCTTCATAACAAGAGGAATTGAGTATAGAAGCAAAGAGGTGCTTCTGCAGCTGTATAGGGCCCTGGTGAGACCACACCTGGAGTACTGTGTGCAGTTCTGGTCTCCAAATTTGAGGAAAGACATTCTGGCTATTGAGGGAGTGCAGCGTAGGTTCACGAGGTCAATTCCTGGAATGCCGGGATTATCTTACACTGAAAGACTGAAGCGACTGGGATGGTATACCCTTGAGTTTAGAAGACTGAGAGGGGATCTGATTGAGACATATAAGATTATTAAAGGATTGGACACTCTGGAGGCAGGAAACATGTTTCCGCTGATGTGTGAGTGCCGAACCAGAGGACACAGCTTAAAAATACGGGGTAGACCATTTAGGACAGAGATGAGGAGAAACTTCTTCACCCAGAGAGTGGTGGCTGTGTGGAATGCTCTGCCTCAGAGGGCAGTGGAGGCCCAGTCTCTGGATTCATTTAAGAAAGAGTTGGATAGAGTTCTCAAAGATAGTGGAATCTAGGGTTATGGAGATAAGGCAGGAACAGGATACTGATTAGGAATGATCAGCAATGATCATATTGAATGGTGTTGCAGGCTCGAAGGACTGAATGGCCTACTCCTGCACCTATTGTCTATTGTGTATCAAACCCTTGATATTCATGTACATGATTAATATACACAACAAGCAGCTGTTGTATGGCTCTGGGAAACAGGCTTCCATTCACAACCTTTGACCATCACTGTCTGGCTCTGATAATTTTTGATATAATTTGCCAAGCTGCCCTGGAACCAATGGGCTCTTACTGCATTGACCAGCCTTCCATGTGAGACTTTGTTAAAAGCTTCATTGAAGTCCAGGTAAATGGCATCCACTGCACCACTGCCACCCCCACACTGAGACATCTCCTTGACAAACTCACTCAGACCTGTCAGCCATGATCTCTCCTGACAAAGCCTTGTCAACATCCTTAATTAATCTTTGCTTCTCCATGTGAAGATACTTATTTCCCTTAAAAATACTTCCAGTTGTAATTCCTTTCATTTTTGACTCTAGGCTTAGAAAGGATGAAAGATTCTGCTTTTAAGAAAGGAGACTATGTAAAGAGGCGGCTGCAATTTTAAAGATCATGTTGATTGCAGCACATTGTATACAACGGTAATTTTTCTGAGTCAAACAGGCATTAATCTAAAAGGTTCTGAACAAAAGGAAAACTGCTTGACGACAATGTTTGATTGGTTCCTAACCAAGGGATTATGGTTTGTGTGTTGCCAATGCTGCACTGAGAGAGTGCCACACCGTCAGAGGGTCAGTGCTGAGGGTATGCCGCATTGTCGGAGGGTCAGTGCTGAGGGAGTGCCGCACTGTCGGAGGGTCAGTGCTGAGGGAGTGCCGCACTGTCGGAGGGTCAGTGCTGAGGGTGTGCCGCACTGTCGGAGGGTCAGTGCTAAGGGTGTGCCGCACTGTCAGAGGGTCAGTGCTGAGGGAGTGCCGCACTGTCGGAGGGTCAGTGCTGAGGGAGTGCCGCACTGTCAGAGGGTCAGTGCTGAGGGAGTGCCGCACTGTCAGAGGGTCAGTGCTGAGGGAGTGGGCACTGTCAGAGGGTCAGTGCTGAGGGAGTGCCGCACTGTCGGAGGGTCAGGGCTGAGGGAGTGCCACAGTGTCAGAGGCTCAATGCTGAGGGAGTGCCGCACTGTCGGAGGGTCAGGGCTGAGGGAGTGCCACAGTGTCAGAGGTTCAATGCTGAGGGTACTCTAGCCCCATCTTTGAGTTCTTGGCCCATCACATTGGATGGTATAGCATTACAAATTGTTGGCTAAATGCTGCTTAAATATTATGCAGTTTCTGTTTCAAGCACATAGTTCCAGATGCCCACCATCCTCTGGGTGAGTAAACGTCCCATCAGCTCTCCAGTGTTTCTCCGATCCTATGTTAAATCTCTGCCCTCTGGTTACTAACCATTCCAACTAATGGAGAAAAGCAATCTGAGGGAGAGCAGCAGTATTCATATTCACTCACTCATCAATTAACATCACAAAACAAATTGCACATTATCCTGGTAGTGCCTGTGGGATTCAGCTGTGCTCAAATTAGCTACTGCAGTTCCTCCATTACATTTCAAAGGTTTGCTGCTGGCTTTTGGCAGTGGGACATCCTGAAGTTGTGATAAGAACAGCAGGGTTTTGTTAATGGAGGTGTTGCTCTCTGTATCAGGAATAATCAGACTGCAGTCATTTTCACTCTAGGAGGCTAGTTTGTTATCACAGCTTTTAGCATCCTGAGGGAAAATGTCCCTCAGAATGGATCTGTAACATTTATCCTGATCACAAATCCTAGAGAAACATCAACATCGAGGAGCAAGAAGGGATGCCACAGGGAATATTTCATTCCTGAGGAATGACGAGAAAGGAATAGACCAGGAACCAGAGGAAAAACAGGATGGACTTCTGGAGAGAGAAACATGGAATTCCTACAGCAGTAGGAAGTGGGATTGAGGGATACACGGAATAACTCATTTCTTGTATTTCTTGCCTGTCTTCTCTTGTGAATAGATGATTGGCATTGGAGGCAGAAACCCTTCAAATAAAATGATTAGTTGGTGTGGGTCAATGTGTTCTTACCTTCCTGGAACTGTAGCCCTGCAGCAGGAGAAAGTAGGGGAACTCAAACGGTGGGTGGATGGAATATTGGGTGGAGGTGTCGTCACTGCTTTCAGTCTCTTCCTTCTCGAGATTGAGACACAGCTGTTCCGTGTCCACCTCAGTCTCTGTAGCTTCCATCCAAGGATTCCTGTTTCTCCGTCTTGATTCCCTGCTCTTCCCTGATAGATTCACCTCACTGGCACTTCGCCAAAGGGCAAAGCTGCTTTCAATCTCCTCATCTGTCAGAGCCGACGAGGCCCGGGCTCGGCTCATTTGGAGTCGGCGAGCCTGGGCATTAATACCTGCCAGGGCAACAACAGGTGGAAACTCAGAGGTATCATAGCGTGAAACACCGCGGGGGAATGTACCACAGCGTGACGCATCACAGAGGGACATATCACAGCGTGACACATCCCGGGGGAACGTATCATAGTGTGACGCATCACGGAGGAACATAGCACAGCATGACACACCGTGGGGGAACATATCACATCGTGACGCAGCGCAGGGGAATGCATCACAGCGCGAGGGGTTTATTTTTCAATGACACAGGATATGCCCTCTCTCCATCACTCTTCCCATCTCTCTCTCGCTCACATGCTGTCTCTCTGTGTTCCTCACACTCACTCTCATCACTCACTCACTTTCTCTCTGTCACTCTCTCTCTTCGTCACTCTCACACTCACTCTCTCTATCACTCACTCACTCTCTTTCTCTCCCATACTCTCTCTTTCTATCACACTCCCTATCTCTCTCTGTCACTCACACTCTCCCCACCTGGCCCTTCTTTCAGCTGCTTGTTACCTGCTGTCACTGTGTCTTTCTCTTTTGCTGCAATTTCTTCCACGTCAACCTTCCTGCGCATTTCAAACCTCCGAGCAAATCCCTCCTTTGGTTTCCAGAGTGACTGAAGAATAAGGGGCTTCTCACTGTCACTCACAACCCGAAAACACTCAGTCCGCCAATTGTGCTCCTCATCCGACCGTCCAATCACATCACAAAGGACATAATCACTGCTGGAGTTCTTGTCCAGGGAATATCTGGATAAATATCAAACATAAGCCATCTGACCAATTAAAATGATCATTCGACGCTGTCCCCCATCAAACACACCCAGACAGGTACAACATGGGGTTAGATACAGAGGAAAGCTCCCTCTACACAGTTCTAATGGTGTATCTCTGAAACAACTCTGTCCTCAGCAGGACCTCTTGGGGACTGAGTTTAATTTTTTTGACAGGCAATCTGGGTACTGTTTCAGCACCCTCCAATTTACTATCATAATCCAGGTCGGGTTTTGACAGGAAGTTTGCAATGTTTTTGATTCCATTTATCTCACATTCCTAGGTTTTGGATATATTCTGTACTGTTACCACTAAATGAGCCTATTTCAGATCCAGAAAATGTTTGGATGCTCAGATTCAGAAAACATACTGGGGCAATGAGGGCCAGCACCTGGTCAGTATTGGTCTTTATTCACTTGTAGGGTGAGGGCATTGCTGCTGGACCTGCATTTATTGCCCATCCCTAGTTGCCCTTGAGAGGTTCCTTCTTGAACTGCTACAGTCCATATGCTATAGGTAGACCCACGATGCCGTTGGAGGGGGAATTCCAAGATGTTTACTTAGCAATGCTGCAGGAACGGTGATATATTTTGAAGTCGTGGAGTGAGTGGCTTGGAGGGAAACTTGCAGGTGATGGTGTTGCCTTGTATCTGCTGCCCTTATACAATGTGGAAGTGGTTGTGGGTTTGGAAAGTGCTGTCTGAGGACCTTTGGTGAATTGCTGCAGGGCACCTTCAATAGTGCACACTGTTGCTACTGAGCGTCAGCAGGGGATGTTTGTGGATGTGGTGCCAATCAAGTGGGCTACAGTGTTCTGGATGGTGGCAACCTTCTTGAGTGTTGTTGGAGCTGCTCCCATCCAGGCAAGTGGGGAGTATTCCATCCCACTCCTGACTTGTGCCTTGGAGATGGTGGACAGACTCTGGGGAGTCAGGAGGTGGCCTTTGACCTGCTCTTGTAGCCATTGTGTTTATGTAGTGAGTCCAGTTGAGTTTCTGGTCACTGGTAACCCCGAGAATGTTGATAGTGGTAGATTCAGTTATGGTAACACCGTTAAATGTCATGGGGCAGTGATTAAATTGTCTCTTCTTGGAGATGTCATAGCCTGGCATTTGTGTGGTGTGAATGTTACTTGCCAATTGTCAGCCCAAACCTGGATGTTGTCCAGATCTTGTTACATTTGAACATGGACTGCTTCAGTATCTGAGGAGTTGTGAATGGTGCTGAACATTGTGCAATGATCAGTGAACATCCCCACTTCTGACCTTATGATGGAGAGAAGGTTGAAGATGGTTGAGCCTAGGACACTATCCTGAGGAACTCTTGCAGAGATGTCCTGGAGGTGAGATGACTGACCTCCAACAACCACAACTAGCTTCCTATGTGTCAGGTGTGACTCCAACCACTGGAGAGTTCGCCCCCTGATACCCATTAGTACCAGTCAAGAATGTGGTGCTGGAAAAGCACAGCAGGTCAGGCAGCATCAGAGAAACAGGAGAATCGAAGTTTCAGTTTCAGGCCCTTCATCAGGACCCGACTGATTGCAGTCTTGCTAGGGCTCCTTGATGCCACACTCGGTCGAATGCAGCCTTGGTGTCAAGGTCTGTCCCTTTCCCCACCCTTCTGCAATGCAGCTCTTTTGTCCATGTTTGAACCAAGGCTGTAATGAGATCAGGAGCTGAGTGGCCCAGGGGGAACCTAAACGGGGCGTCACTGAGCAGGTTATTGCTGAGCAATTGTTGCTTGTTAGTACTGTCAATGATACTGCTGCCTGAGACACAGAAGGTGGAGGGAGGGTGCTGCCTAAGAGGGGGGTGCAGAGAGAGAGAGTGCTGCCTGAGAGGGGTGCAGAGAGAGTGCTGCCTGAGAGGGGTGCAGAGAGAGAGTGTGCTGCCTGAGAGAGGGGGTGCAGAGAGAGAGCGTGCTGCCTGAGAGAAGGGTGCAGAGAGAGAGAGAGTGCTGCCTGAAAGAGGGGGTGCAGAGAGAGAGTGTGCTGCCTGAGAGGGGTGCAGAGAGAGAGAGTGCTGCCTGAGAGAGGGGGTGCAGAGAGAGGGGGTGCAGAGAGAGAGGGTGCTGCCTGAGACAGAGGGTGCAGAGAGAGGGTGCTGCCTGAGAGAGGGGGTGCAGAGAGAGGGTGCCGCCTGAGAGAGGGGGTGCAGAGAGAGAGAGTGCTGCCTGAGACAGAGGGTGCAGAGAGAGGGTGCCGCCTGAGAGAGGGGGTGCAGAGAGAGGGTGCTGCCTCAGAGAGGGGGTGCAGAGAGGGTGCTGCCTGAGACAGAGGGTGCAGAGAGAGGGTGCTGCCTGAGAGAAGGGGTGCAGAGAGAGAGTGTGCTGCCTGAGAGAGGAGGGGCAGAGAGAGAGAGTGCTGCCTGAGACAGAGGGTGCAGAGAGAGAGGGTGCCGCCTGAGAGAGGGGGTGCAGAGAAAGGGTGCTGCCCCAGAGAGGGGGTGCAGAGAGAGGGTGCTGCCCCAGAGAGGGGGTGCAGAGAGAGGGTGCTGCCTGAGAGAGGAGGGGCAGAGAGAGAGAGTGCTACCTGAGAGAAGGGGAGCAGAGAGAGGGTGCTGCCTGAGAGACAGGGTGCAGAAAGAGAGAATGCAGCCTGAGAGCGCGGGTGCAGAGAGAGAGAGTGCTGCCTGAGAGAGCGGGTGCAGAGAGAGAGAGTGCTGCCAGAGAGAGAGGGTGCGGCCTGAGAGAGGGGGTGCAGAGAGAGGGTGCTGCTGAGAGAGGGAGTGCAGAGAGAGGGTGCTGCCTGAGAGAAGGGGTGCAGAGAGAGGGTGCTGCTTGAGAGAGAGTGCTGCCTGAGAGAGGGGTTGCAGAGAGAGAGAGGGTGCTGCCTGAGAGAGAGGGTGCAGAGAGATGGTGCTGCCTGAGAGAGGGGGTGCAGAGAGATGGTGCTGCCTGAGAGAGGGGATGCAGAGAGAGGGTGCTGCCTGAGAGAAGGGGTGCAGAGAGAGGGCGCTGCCTGAGAAAGGGGGAGCAGAGAGAGGGTGCTGCCTGAGAGAAGGGGTGCAGAGAGAGGGTGCTGCTGAGAGAGGAGGTGCAGAGAGAGGGTGCTGCTTGAGAGAGAGTGCTGCCTGAGAGAGGGGTTGCAGAGAGAGAGAGGGTGCTGCCTGAGAGAGAGGGTGCAGAGAGATGGTGCTGCCTGAGAGAGGGGGAGCAGAGAGACTGAGGTGCCTGAGTGGGTGTAGAGAGAGAGGGTGCAGTCTGAGAGAGGAGGTGCAGAGAGATGGTGCTGCCTGATTGAGGAGGTGCAGAGAGAAGGTGCTGCCTGAGAGAGGGGGTGCAGAGAGATGGTGCTGCCTGAGAGAGGGGGTGCAGAGACAGAGTGCTGGCTGAGAGAGGAGGTGCAGAGAGAGGGTGCTGCCTGACAGAGTGGGTGCAGAGACAGAGTGCTGCCTCAGAGAGGGGGTGCAGAGAGAGAGAGTGCTGCCTGAGAGAGGAGGTGCAGAGAGAGTCCTGCCAGAGAGAGGGGGTGCAGAGAGATGGTGCTGCCTGAGAGAGGGGGTGCAGAGAAATGGTGCTGCCTGGGAGAGGGGATGCAGAGGCAGGGTGCTGCCTGAGAGAGGGGGTGCAGAGATACGGTGCTGCCTGAGAGAAGGGGTGCAGAGACAGGGTGCTGCCTGAGAGAGGGAATGCAGAGAAAGAGTGCTGCCTCAGAGAGGGGGTGCAGAGAGAGAGTACTGCCGGAGAGAGGGAGTGCAGAGAGAGTGTGCTGCCTCAGAGATGGGGTGCAGAGAGAGGGTGCTGCCGGAGAGTGGGGGTGCAGCGAGAGGGTGCTGCAGGAGAGTGGGGGTGCAGCCTGAGAGAGTGCAGCCTGAGAGAGGGGGTGCAGAGAGAGTGCTGCCTGGGAGAGAGGGTGCAGAGAAACGGAGGTGCCTTAGAGAGGGTGCAAAGATGATGCTGCCTGAGAGAGAGGGTGCAGAGAGAGGGTGCTGCCTGAGAGAGAGAGTGCTACCTGAGAGAAGGGGTGCAGAGACAGGGTGCTGCCTGAGAGACGGGGTGCAGAGAGAGAGAATGCAGCCTGAGAGAGCGGGTGCAGAGAGAGAGTGCTGCCTGAGAGAGTGCTGCCTGAGAGAGTGCTGCCTGAGAGAGAGGGTGCTGCCTGAGAGAGGGGGTGCAGAGAGAGGGTGCTGCCTAAGAGAAGGGGTGCAGAGACAGAGTGCTGCCTGAGAGAGGGGGTGCAGAGACACAGTGCTGCCTGAAAGAGGGGGTGCAGAGAGAGGGTGCTGCCTGAGAAAGGGGGAGCAGAGAAATGGTGCTGCCTGAGAGAGGGGGAGCAGAGAGACTGAGGTGCCTGAGTGGGTGCAGAGAGAGAGGGGGTGCAGAGAGAGGGTGCTGCCTGAGAGAGCGGGTGCAGAGAGAGAGGGTGCTGCCTGAGAGAGGAGGTGCAGAGAGACGGTGCTGCCTGACAGAGTGGGTGCAGAGAGAGAGAGTCCTGCCTGAGAGAGGGGGTGCAGAGAGAGAGAGTGCTGCCTGAGAGAGGGGGTGCAGAGACAGAGTGCTGCCTCAGAGTGGGGGTGCAGAGAGAGAGAGTGTTGCCTGAGAGAAGGAATGCAGAGAGAGGGTGCTGCCTGAGAGAGGGGGTGCAGAGAGAGAGAGTGCTGCCTGACAGAGAGGGTGCAGAGACAGAGTGCTGCCTGAGAGAGGGGGTGCAGAGAGAGAGTCCTGCCTGAGAGAGGGGGTGCAGAGAGAGAGAGTGCTGCCTGAGAGAGGGGGTGCAGATAGAGTCCTGCCAGAGAGAGGGGGTGCAGAGAGAGGGTGCTGCCTGAGAGAAGGGGTGCAGAGATACGGTGCTGCCTGAGAGAAGGCGTGCCAAGACAGGGTGCTGCCTGAGAGAGGGGGTGCAGAGAGAGAGTGCTGCCAGAGAGAGGGGTTGCAGAGAGAGAGTGCTGCCTGAGAGAGGGGATGCAGAGACAGAGTGCTGCCTGAGAGAGTGGGTGCAGAGAGACGGAGGTGACTGAGAGAGGGGGGGCAGAGATAGAGAGTGCTGCCTAAGAGAGGGGGTGCAGAGAGAGAAGGTGCTGCCTGAGAGAGGGGTTGCAGAGAGAGAGTGCTGCCTGAGAGAGGGGGTGCAGAGAAACGGAGGTGCCTGTCAGAGGGGGTGCAGAGAGAAGGTGCTGCCTGAGAGAGGGGGAGCAGAGAGATGGTGCTGCCTGAGAGAGGGGGAGCAGAGAGACTGAGGTGCCTGAGTGGGTGCAGAGACAGAGGGTGCTGCCTGAGAGAGGGGGTGCAGACAGAGGCTGCTGCCTGAGAGAGGAGGTGCAGAGAGAGGGTGCTGCCTGAGAGAGGGGGTGCAGAGAGATGGTGCTGCCTGAGAGAGAGGGTGCAGAGAGATGGTGCTGCCTGAGAGAGGGGGTGCAGAGAGATGGTGCTGCCTGAGAAAGGGGGTGCAGAGAAAGAGAGTGCTGGCTGAGAGAGGGGGTGCAGTGAGAGTCCTGCCAGAGAGAGGGGGTGCAGAGAGAGAGTGCTGCCTGAGAGAGAGGGTGCAGAGAGAGAGAGTGCTGCCTGAGAGAGGGGGTGCAGAGAGAGTCCTGCCAGAGAGAGGGGGTGCAGAGAGAGAGTGCTGCCTGAGAGAGGGGGTGCAGAGAGACGGAGGTGCCTGAGAGAGGGGGTGCAGAGAAATGGTGCTGCCTGGGAGAGGGGATGCAGAGGCAGGGTGCTGCCTGAGAGAGGGGGTGCAGAGATACGGTGCTGCCTGAGAGAAGGGGTGCAGAGACAGGGTGCTGCCTGAGAGAGGGAATGCAGAGAAAGAGTGCTGCCTCAGAGAGGGGGTGCAGAGAGAGAGTACTGCCGGAGAGAGGGAGTGCAGAGAGAGTGTGCTGCCTCAGAGATGGGGTGCAGAGAGAGGGTGCTGCCGGAGAGTGGGGGTGCAGCGAGAGGGTGCTGCAGGAGAGTGGGGGTGCAGCGAGAGAGTGCAGCCTGAGAGAGGGGGTGCAGAGAGAGTGCTGCCTGGGAGAGAGGGTGCAGAGAAACGGAGGTGCCTTAGAGAGGGTGCAAAGATGATGCTGCCTGAGAGAGAGGGTGCAGAGAGAGGGTGCTGCCTGAGAGAGAGAGTGCTACCTGAGAGAAGGGGTGCAGAGACAGGGTGCTGCCTGAGAGACGGGGTGCAGAGAGAGAGAATGCAGCCTGAGAGAGCGGGTGCAGAGAGAGAGTGCTGCCTGAGAGAGTGCTGCCTGAGAGAGTGCTGCCTGAGAGAGAGGGTGCTGCCTGAGAGAGGGGGTGCAGAGAGAGGGTGCTGCCTAAGAGAAGGGGTGCAGAGACAGAGTGCTGCCTGAGAGAGGGGGTGCAGAGACACAGTGCTGCCTGAAAGAGGGGGTGCAGAGAGAGGGTGCTGCCTGAGAAAGGGGGAGCAGAGAAATGGTGCTGCCTGAGAGAGGGGGAGCAGAGAGACTGAGGTGCCTGAGTGGGTGCAGAGAGAGAGGGGGTGCAGAGAGAGGGTGCTGCCTGAGAGAGCGGGTGCAGAGAGAGAGGGTGCTGCCTGAGAGAGGAGGTGCAGAGAGACGGTGCTGCCTGACAGAGTGGGTGCAGAGAGAGAGAGCCCTGCCTGAGAGAGGGGGTGCAGAGAGAGAGTCCTGCCTGAGAGAGGGGGTGCAGAGAGAGAGAGTGCTGCCTGAGAGAGGGGGTGCAGAGACAGAGTGCTGCCTCAGAGTGGGGGTGCAGAGAGAGAGTGCTGCCTGAGAGAAGGCGTGCCAAGACAGGGTGCTGCCTGAGAGAGGGGGTGCAGAGAGAGAGTGCTGCCAGAGAGAGGGGTTGCAGAGAGAGAGTGCTGCCTGAGAGAGGGGGTGCAGAGACAGAGTGCTGCCTGAGAGAGTGGGTGCAGAGAGACGGAGGTGACTGAGAGAGGGGGGGCAGAGATAGAGAGTGCTGCCTAAGAGAGGGGGTGCAGAGAGAGAAGGTGCTGCCTGAGAGAGGGGTTGCAGAGAGAGAGTGCTGCCTGAGAGAGGGGGTGCAGAGAAACGGAGGTGCCTGTCAGAGGGGGTGCAGAGAGAAGGTGCTGCCTGAGAGAGGGGGAGCAGAGAGATGGTGCTGCCTGAGAGAGGGGGAGCAGAGAGACTGAGGTGCCTGAGTGGGTGCAGAGACAGAGGGTGCTGCCTGAGAGAGGGGGTGCAGACAGAGGCTGCTGCCTGAGAGAGGAGGTGCAGAGAGAGGGTGCTGCCTGAGAGAGGGGGTGCAGAGAGATGGTGCTGCCTGAGAAAGGGGGTGCAGAGAAAGAGAGTGCTGGCTGAGAGAGGGGGTGCAGAGACAGAGTGCTGCCTGAGAGAGGAGGTGCAGAGGGAGGGTGCTGCCTGAGAGAGGAGGTGCAGAGAGAGGGTGCTGCCTGACAGAGTGGGTGCAGAGACAGAGTGCTGCATGAGAGAGGGGGTGCAGAGAGAGAGAATGTTGCCTGAGAGAGGAGGTGCAGAGAGTGGGTGCTGCCTGAGAGAGGGGGTGCAGAGAGAGAGAGTGCTGCCTTAGAGAGGGGGTGCAGAGAGAGTCCTGCCTGAGAGAGGGGGTGCAGAGAGAGGGTGCTGCCTGAGAGAGGGGGTGCAGAGAGACGGAAGCGCCCTAGAGAGAGGGTGCAGAGAGACGGAGGTGCCTGAGAGAGGGGTGCAGAGTGAGGGTGCTGCCTGAGAGAGGAGGTGCAGAGAGAGGGTGCTGCCTGAGAGAGTGGGTGCAGAGAAAGAGAGTGCTGCCAGAGAGAGGGGTTGCAGATAGATGGAGGTGCCTGAGAGAGGGGGGGCAGAGATAGAGAGTGCTGCCTGAGAGAGGGGTTGCAGAGAGAGAGGGGATGCCTGAGAGAGGGGGTGCAGAGATACGGTGCTGCCTGAGAGAAGGGGTGCAGAGATACGGTGCTGCCTGAGAGAAGGGGTGCAGAGATACGGTGCTGCCTGAGAGAAGGCGTGCCAAGACAGGGTGCTGCCGGAGAGAGGGAGTGCAGAGAGAGAGTGCTGCCAGAGAGAGGGGTTGCAGAGAGAGATTGCTGCCTGAGAGAGGGGGTGCAGAGAGACAGAGGTGCCTGAGAGAGGAGGTGCAGAGACAGAGTGCTGCCTGAGAGAGTGGGTGAAGAAAGAGAGGGTGCTGCCCGTGAGAGGAGGTGCAGAGAGACGGAGGTGCCTGAGAGAGGGGGGGGCAGAGATAGAGAGTGCTGCCTGAGAGAGGGGATGCAGAGAGAGAGTGCTGCCTGAAAGAGGGCGTGCAGAGGGAGGGTGCTGCCTGAGAGAAGGGGTTGCAGAGACAGGGTGCTGCCTGAGAGAGGGGGTGCAGAGAGAGAGTGCTGCCTGAGAGAGGGGGTGCAGAGAGAGAGAGTGCTGCCGGAGAGAGGGAGTGCAGAGAGAGAGTGCTGCCTCAGTGAGGGGGTGCACAGAGACGGAGGTGCCTGAGAGAGGGGTGCAGAGAGATGGTGCTGCCTGAGAGAGGGGTGCAGAGAGATGGTGCTGCCTGAGAGAGGGAGTGCAGAGAGAGAGTGTGCTGCCTGAGAGAGGGCGTGCAGAGATAGAGAGTGCTGCCTGAGAGAGGGCGTGCAGAGATAGAGAGTGCTGCCTAAGAGAGGGGGTGCAGAGAGAGAAGGTGCTGCCTGAGAGAGGGGTTGCAGAGAGAGAGTGCTGCCTGAGAGAGGGGGTGCAGAGAAACGGAGGTGCCTGTCAGAGGGGGTGCAGAGAGAAGGTGCTGCCTGAGAGAGGGGGAGCAGAGAGATGGTGCTGCCTGAGAGAGGGGGAGCAGAGAGACTGAGGTGCCTGAGTGCGTGCAGAGAGAGAGGGTGCTGCCTGAGAGAGGGGATGCAAACAGAGGCTGCTGCCTGAGAGAGGAGGTGCAGAGAGAGGGTGCTGCCTGAGAGAGGGGATGCAGAGAGAGAGTGTTGCCTGAGAGAGGGCGTGCAGAGGGAGGGTGCTGCCTGAGAGAAGGGGTTGCAGAGAGAGGGTGCTGCCTGAGAGAGGGGGTGCAGAGATATGGTGCTGCCTGAGAGAGGGGTTGCAGAGAGATGGTGCTGCCTGAGAGAGGGGGTGCAGAGAAATGGTGCTGCCTGAGAAAGGGGGTGCAGAGAAAGAGAGTGCTGCCTGAGAGAGGAGGTGCAGAGAGAGGGTGCTGCCTGACAGAGTGGGTGCAGAGACAGAGTGCTGCCTCAGAGAGGGGGTGCAGAGAGAGAGAGTGTTGCCTGAGAGAGGAGGTGCAGAGAGAGGGTGTTGCCTGAGAGAAGGAATGCAGAGGTTGGGTGCTGCCTGAGAGAGGGGGTGCAGAGAGAGAGAGTGCTACCTGAGAGAGGGGGTACAGAGAGAGAGAGGGTGCTGCCTGACAGAGAAGGTGCAGAGACAGAATGCTGCCTGAGAGAGGGGGTGCAGAGAGAGAGTCCTGCCTGAGAGAGGGGGTGCAGAGAGAGAGAGTGCTGCCTTAGAGAGGGGGTGCAGAGAGAGTCCTGCCTGAGAGAGGGGGTGCAGAGAGAGGGTGCTGCCTGAGAGAGGGGGTGCAGAGAGACGGAAGCGCCCTAGAGAGAGTGGGTGCAGAGAGACGGAGGTGCCTGAGAGAGTGGGTGCAGAGAGAGAGAGTGCTGCCAGAGAGAGGGGTTGCAGATAGATGGAGGTGCGTGAGAGAGGGGGTGCAGAGAGACGGAGGTGCCTGAGAGAGGGGGAGCAGAGATAGAGAGTGCTGCCTGAGAGAGGGGTTGCAGAGAGAGAGGGGATGCTTGAGAGAGGGGGTGCAGAGATACGGTGCTGCCTGAGAGAAGGGGTGCAGAGACAGAGTGCTGCCTGAGAGAAGGGGTGCAGAGATACGGTGCTGCCTGAGAGAAGGCGTGCCAAGACAGGGTGCTGCCGGAGAGAGGGAGTGCAGAGAGAGAGTGCTGCCAGAGAGAGGGGTTGCAGAGAGAGAGTGCTGCCTGAGAGAGGGGGTGCAGAGAGACAGAGGTGCCTGAGAGAAGGGGTGCAGAGATACGGTGCTGCCTGAGAGAAGGCGTGCCAAGACAGGGTGCTGCCGGAGAGAGGGAGTGCAGAGAGAGAGTGCTGCCAGAGAGAGGGGTTGCAGAGAGAGAGTGCTGCCTGAGAGAGGGGGTGCAGAGACAGAGTGCTGCCTGAGAAAGTAGGTGAAGAAAGAGAGGGTGCTGCCCGTGAGAGGAGGTGCAGAGAGACGGAGGTGCCTGAGAGAGGGGGGGGCAGAGATAGAGACTGCTGCCTGAGAGAGGGGGTGCAGAGATAGAGAGTGCTGCCTGAGAGAGGGGGTGCAGAGAGAGAGAGGGTGCTGCCTGACAGAGAAGGTGCAGAGACAGAATGCTGCCTGAGAGAGGGGGTGCAGAGAGAGAGTCCTGCCTGAGAGAGGGGGTGCAGAGAGAGAGAGTGCTGCCTTAGAGAGGGGGTGCAGAGAGAGTCCTGCCTGAGAGAGGGGGTGCAGAGAGAGGGTGCTGCCTGAGAGAGGGGGTGCAGAGAGACGGAAGCGCCCTAGAGAGAGTGGGTGCAGAGAGACGGAGGTGCCTGAGAGAGTGGGTGCAGAGAGAGAGAGTGCTGCCAGAGAGAGGGGTTGCAGATAGATGGAGGTGCGTGAGAGAGGGGGTGCAGAGAGACGGAGGTGCCTGAGAGAGGGGGAGCAGAGATAGAGAGTGCTGCCTGAGAGAGGGGTTGCAGAGAGAGAGGGGATGCTTGAGAGAGGGGGTGCAGAGATACGGTGCTGCCTGAGAGAAGGGGTGCAGAGACAGAGTGCTGCCTGAGAGAAGGGGTGCAGAGATACGGTGCTGCCTGAGAGAAGGCGTGCCAAGACAGGGTGCTGCCGGAGAGAGGGAGTGCAGAGAGAGAGTGCTGCCAGAGAGAGGGGTTGCAGAGAGAGAGTGCTGCCTGAGAGAGGGGGTGCAGAGAGACAGAGGTGCCTGAGAGAAGGGGTGCAGAGATACGGTGCTGCCTGAGAGAAGGCGTGCCAAGACAGGGTGCTGCCGGAGAGAGGGAGTGCAGAGAGAGAGTGCTGCCAGAGAGAGGGGTTGCAGAGAGAGAGTGCTGCCTGAGAGAGGGGGTGCAGAGACTGAGTGCTGCCTGAGAAAGTAGGTGAAGAAAGAGAGGGTGCTGCCCGTGAGAGGAGGTGCAGAGAGACGGAGGTGCCTGAGAGAGGGGGGGGCAGAGATAGAGACTGCTGCCTGAGAGAGGGGGTGCAGAGATAGAGAGTGCTGCCTGAGAGAGGGGGTGCAGAGAGAGAAGGTGCTGCCTGAGAGAGGGGGTGCAGAGAGAGAGTGCTGCCCGAGAGAGGGGGTGCAGAGAGATGGTGCTGCCGGAGAGAGGGAGTGCAGAGACAGAGTGCTGCCTCAGTGAGGGGGTGCAGAGAGACAGAGGTACCTGAGAGAGGGGATGCAGAGAGAGAGTGTTGCCTGAGAGAGGGCGTGCAGAGGGAGGGTGCTGCCTGAGAGAGGAGGGGCAGAGAGACAGAGGTACCTGAGAGAGGGGGTGCAGAGAGAGGGTGCTTCCTGAGAGAGGGGTGCAGAGAGATGGTGCTGCCTGAGAGAGGGAGTGCAGAGAGAGAGAGTGCTGCCTGAGAGAGGGGGTGCAGAGAGAGAGAGTGCTGCCTGGGAGAGAGGGTGCAGAGAAACGGAGGTGCCTGAGAGAGGGTGTGCAGAGAGAGAGTGCTGCCTGAGAGAAGGGGTGCAGAGAGGGTGTGCTGCCTGACAGAGGGAGTGCTGCCTGAGAGAGGGGGTGGAGAGAGAGAGGGTGCTGCCTGAGAGAGGGGGTGGAGAGAGAGAGGGTGCTGCCTGAGAGAGAGGGTGCAGAGAGAGAGAGTGCTGCCTGAGAGAGGGGGTGCTGAGAGAGAGGGTGCAGAGAGAGAGTGCTGCCTGAGAGAGGGGGTGCAGAGAGACGGAGATGCCTGAGAGAGGGTGTGCAGAGAGTGCTGCCTGAGAGAGGGGTTGCAGAGAGAGAGAGTGCTGCCTGAGAGAGAGGGTGCAGAGAAACGGAGGTGCCTGAGAGAGGGTGCAGAGAGATGGTGCTGCCTGAGAGAGGGGGTGCAGAGAGAGAGAGAGTTGCCTGAGAGAGGGGGTGCAGAGAAAGTGCTGCCTGAGAGAGGGCGTGCAGAGAGACGGAGGTGCCTGAGAGAGGGAGTGCACAGAGAGAGAGTGTTGCCTGAGAGAAGGGGTGCAGAGAGAGAGAGTGCTGCCAGAGAGAGAGAGTGCTGCCTGAGAGAGGGGGTGCAGAGAGAGGGTGCGGCCTGAGAGAGGGGGTGCAGAGATACGGAGGTGCCTGAGAGAGGGTGTGCAGAGAGAGAGTGTTGCCTGAGAGAGGGGGTGCAGAGAGAGAGGGTGCTGCCTGAGACAGAGGGTGCAGAGAGAGAGAGTGCTGCCTGAGAGAGGGGGTGCAGAGAGAGGGTACTGGGTGGGTCACAGAATGTGGAGGCAGTAACAGGCACTGAAACAGGACACCTAGGGACATTTAAGTGACTGCTGGACATGCACATGGACAGCAGTGAGTTGAGGGGTGCATAGGTTACTTTGTTTTATTTTACATTAGGATTCATGTTCGGCACAACATCCTGGCCAGAAGGCCTGTTCTGTGCTGTACGTTTCTACCTATCTATCTCCGCAGGCCTGGTGCATCTATTAAAGGAGGTAGAAAGATAACATTTCTGTTGTGAATTTTGAATAGGACTAGAAAAAGTGTATAATGTAACTAGTTTGAAGGAGGAAAAAATCAAGGGACCTGCCAAATAAAGCAATGGGAAGCTCTGTGACTGGCTGGAGGAAGGGAGGGATTCAATGATAAAAGAGAACCTGGGCCAGAGCCAAAGAGACTGGGAATGGGACAAGTAAAGAAACAAATGTTACCCCTCAAGCACGTGGGAATGGTAGGTGGGGGAACAGCTGCTGTCTGAAACCAGAGACATGAAAATCAAAATGGGGCAGAGATTCTGGTTGGACACAGTATGAACTCAATGTTGAATCCAGAAGGAGTGTAACACTCAGAAGCTGTATCTCTCCTTCTCCAGTTCACGGTAACTGCACTGAAACAGTGCAGCCGCAGTGAGGACAGTGACGTCAGTGCAAGGTCCCGCTAAAGGATTAAAACAGCAAAGACCAGAGCTTTGCACTTGTGTTTGAGAGAGCTCTGGAGGATTGTCTGTGGTTCTAACCTGCTGTTCTGGAGTCAACGTTTGTGCCTGGACCAACATTGCTCAAAGAAACACAAAAACCAGTCACTACCATGTTGTTAACTGTGGATCTTGCTGTGCATAATCAGCTGCCATGTTTCCTACGTTTCATCCATGACTACACTGCAAAAGCAGCTCGATGGTTCAGTCACATCTTGTGTTTGAAAAGCACTACAGAAGCAAAAGACTTGCAAGTCAATGGGGGAGGGGGAGGGATTAGGAATGAAACTTTCTGTTCATTCACTGCTCTCCTGCTCAGGCTGATTCTCTACCCTCTGGGTTTTGCTGAAACACTAAGGTGAGTATTGAGAGGATCAACATGTACCAACCTTTCCAGAGCCTCCTTGAGCAGCTCCTGTGCACTGGAACAAGGCGTTGCCAGCACACTCTTGTAGTTGGCACCTGCACAGATCTCATCCCCAAAGATCTTGAGTATGCCAGGGGCTGTGACCTGGGTGGAGAGCTCAGTCGGGTCATCGGTGGCTGGGTCAGCTCCATCTTCAAGCCCCGACTTCTCGTCCTTGAAGCTTCGGCCCCTGAACACCGTGGCCAGGCCTCGGTTGTGTCGCTTGATCTTGTTCCGAGCTGGCTGCCTCACACCAAAACTTTCACTCGATTTAAATGTGGTATCTGACGAACTGGACCTAGAAATGAAGAAGAAAACCCTGTTATCACAGGCATTTCTCTGATCCTGACGAAGCATTTGCTGCAATACTCTGTCCTATGGCACAGACGGATCCCAGACAGGAACGATGCTTGTTCACCAATCCTCACCTGGGGCACTGACTGAAGTGTCACGTTGGTTTGGAGAGCTCCGAGAGTCCAGGCTTCCTTTCGGCTCTCTGTGCAGTGGTTCCTGTGGGGAATGCTGCATGTGCTGGTGCCTGGAACTGTGAGACCATTGCAGCTCACTATCGGTTATTATCACCCCTTCAATTCATATACAACGAATAGCCACTCCCTGCTCATTTCTATCTCCAATCTGTCTTGGTACAAACAATATGCTGGAAGAGTTGGTTTGCTGGAGCTGCCAGTCACCATTTGAACTGTTGGCTCTGTTTAATGTAAATATCAGTTCACACACTCAGTTACTGGAATGATGGATCATTCTCAGATCTGATTTCACTGCCTTTCACTGTCAGCGTCACTTTACTTACACCACTCATTTCGATCACACAAAACTCTCCCCTGTACCTCCTTCACATCTGGAGCTTTAGAAACAGATGTGTCCATCCGAAAAGCTTGTAACTAAACCACTCTGTATCCCTCCGGTTATACCCAGGCTGTATTTAGGCAGAGTCTTCAACAGTGTTGCCAGCTCTCACCTTGTGCTTTCTGACACCTTGCTAACCTTCTGGGTAAACCTAGTGTGTGACCAACACACTCTGAGCTCATACTGAGCTTCTCTTCAGCATATAATCACAAACAGGTAAATTCATTCAGTGTACATTCATTCACCCTGAACTTGCATTGATGTAACAGCTTTATCATAAGCATGGTGATCAGTTACACACATTTTACACACAAATGGGAGAGGGAGACAGGGTGACAGGGAGAGAACAAGAAGGGTATTTACCCACTGAGGTGCTGAAGCACAGGCCAACTTGTCCTCTCAGTTCCAACCAGCATGACTGGCGATGCAGAGTTCGACCGACTGGTGCCCTCGGCTCCAGCCCAAACACTCTGTGCCTGACACAGGAAAGCCAATCTGAATGGAATACTGTGTTCAACATAACCCACTATCTTGTAATGTCTGATTCCCACTTTGTATTTTACAGAAGACGTCAGGGCTTGAGAGATAGATCAGTCATCCTCTCTGAAGTTTATATAAAAAATAACAAAACATTCATTTTCTTAACGCACTGTAAATGACAGGGTCATCTAATCTCACACCACACTCGCAATTCATTACATCAGAATTCCTCCCTGTTACCATCCTGGAACTCAGTATCTGTTCAAATCTCCGTCATCGGTCAGTTCACCACTTGCTGCAGCATTAGTCACTCGAACATTGTTCCAACACAGTAATACAGTGCTGAGGCTGAGACACGAGACAGGGACTGAGACAAAATGGGAGACAGATACAGTGGTGGTGAGGCACAGAAAGAAATGGTCAATTTAAAACCACATTGTCAGACACTTCAACCTCTGCCTGAGTGCATCCAAGGGCAGCCGGTGCTTTCTCCCAGGTTCTGCTTGTAACCGATTCCTGAGTGGAGACGAGAGGGACAGCATTGGCTCCTTACTAAGAGACAGGGCTCCAATGAGATTATGAGGAAGTGACTGTTATTTAACTGGGGGCTCACTTGATGTAACCTGTCAGAACTTGCAATAAGATCGACTGAATGAGCGAATGAACAGTAGGAGGAGGAGATGAGGCCAGACTGGTTAAGATGTTCATTGATGTATTTCCAGCTGGTGCAGCCAATAGTGCAAACTACATCCCCACCACCCCCCAACCTCCCAACTTCTATTCTCCCCATCCTTCTCTCCCCAAGCTCTCCACCTTTGGTTTACTCAGATCATCACTGTCCCCTCCCTGCCCAGGATTCTCTTCCCCTCTTCCCCATCCCAGGGCTTTCTCCTCTCCCCTCCCCAACCTCCTCCCCCATCCAGCTTATTCTTCCTGAAACCACAGCTCCTTACCCCATCCCAACATTTCACTTCCTCCCTTTAACTCATTCTTTTCATTCCCTCCCTCACACATTCTTGATTCCCCTCCCTCCAGCCCATTCCTTCTGCCCCACTCACCACCTCCTGCTGTCATGCCCACTGACCCTAGCTGGGTGCCAACACTCTGCAGGCCTGTGAGTGAAAATCTGCTGGGCCCCATGACGGGCAGAGCCACCATTTTCACACAACGCCCAGCCACCAGGTTAAAATCAACCTGAGAGAGACAGGGCAGTCAGCAGGAATGGAGCTGGGCATTCTTTAATCCAAACAACATCACTCCACATTGGTAGAACCCAAAACGGAGAATTCCTTTAGCCCATGATGCTAACGACACTTGTCAGTACCCCTTCAATAAATCAGTCTTAGAAAGGAATGAGGCACTGCCAATCCAATCAATACAATCTTCTAACGATAGAATTGGGTTTCAGTCTGCCTTTGTAACAGCCTTCCTATAATCCACACAAAGTCTCACTGAACCATACCGTTTAGGAAAGGGACAGATAGAATGAGGTAGGGGGAGATGGGAGAAAGAATTTAGCACAAAATAAAACAGATAAATCTGATCAATAGCACAGGAGAAAAGGAGGAAAGACACAAGACATTAAGAACAATGGGTATCATTTCAAGACAATTGTCTTCGCTGTACAGCAATGGTACCTGTGTAAATAGCATTCGATCTCTTCAGCTTCATTCTGGCCCCTTCACTAACCAGCTCGATCTAGTCTGAATGTCAATAGACCAGTGGTCACTGAGTGAGCAGTACAACGAAAGGAGCTCAATTCTTACCAAGACGCCAGGTGTAGTTTAGTTTTGTGAGTGACCAGATCAAACATGTTCCTCCTAGTCTGCACCTGTTGGTTTAGTTGCAGTCAGTGAGGCAGGTAATCGGGAAGTGAGTGAGTATTACAGGAGAGCGTGTGAATGGCTGAGCACTGCTTAACAGGTTCCTGGGCACAGCCCAAATATGCTGTAACTTGGCTCATGTGAGTGACGTATCAAGGCAAACCATAACACAAACATTCACCTGAACTTGTTGTGCAACAAGTTAAACATTAGCAAACAAACAAGACAGTGAGGCCAGCAGATATAAAGCAGATATTAATGTTCTGATCGTGCTCTCCTGTTCCCTCAGGAGACACAGCTCCAGCCACAATGGCCACACCCCAAGCCATGCACATGCTCCCACACATACAGATTCACAGACATAATACACACACACACACACACACACAAAATCCCTGTGATACTGCTAGCTTCACTCTGGATCAGGGAGTAATTGCATTGCTGGCTGTAGAGGAAGCCCACAAAACAGACAGAGCCCAGGTGTAACCTTGCCACCCTGGAAGGGCTAAGACAGTGAGGGAAAATAAAACATTACATGGGTCACAAACGCTGGGCCAGAATTTCCAGTCCTCATCCCTTGTCTCGAGCCCAATGCTCCAATACAATCTCAAGTAGACCAGTGTGCATTCCATGGTGGAATAACCTGCTTATACTTCCAACATTTCTGCATCTTCAGGAGAGATTGGACCCAAACCCCAGCGAGAGCTAGCACCTTCAGGACAGTGAATGGCAGCAGGGACTAACATTAAGTAATTAGCAATCCTGACAGCTGGACTAATACCTGAGAGAGACAAGCTCAATCCCACCATAACAGCAGAGGGAAATTTGTATACAACTAATTGATAACTTTTGAACAAAAATACCAGTGTCAATAATAATGATAGTGAAAATGACAATGTTCTTATAAAAACCCATCTGCCTCACTCAGTGCTAACCAGAGTTAAGAAGTACCGTGATTGCAGCTACACTGCAGCGGTGAGGACTCACACCATCTTCATAATGTTAATTAAAGCTGCGCAGTAAATGCTGGCCTTGTCTGCAATGGACACACCACGAGAACAATTATCCATTAAGGAAAGGAGGGTATATTGTTGGAAAGAGACACAATAGGATGAGGGGATGATACCATCACAGATATTACACTGGACTAATACTTCAGGGGTTAATATTCAATAGCCAGATACACACAAAATTAACAAGATTGTCTGGTTAATAAAATTGAGGATCATGGTGTAGGATTGTCTGACTGGATAAAAGATTAGCTTAAGGTCAGAAAGTAGCAAGTCGTGGTAAAGGGTTGTTTTTCAGACTG
Source organism: Chiloscyllium plagiosum (assembly GCF_037043375.1). Classification (NCBI taxonomy): domain Eukaryota; kingdom Metazoa; phylum Chordata; class Chondrichthyes; order Orectolobiformes; family Hemiscylliidae; genus Chiloscyllium; species Chiloscyllium plagiosum. The sequence continues at coordinate 60,483,088 of NW_028270163.1, read as the reverse complement.
GAGAAGATTAGTTGGTGGTGCTCTCCAAAGCTCAGGGCTTGGAGTACTGCTCTTAATATATATAAGTGATTTGGATAACGGAATCCACGGCAAAATCTCAACATTTGTCAATGATGCTAAACTTAGCAATGCAGGAAGCTAACAACAACCAGCTGTAACAGAACGCGGTACAGCCATAGAATCAACAGACAAATGGCAAACGGAATTTAATACAGAGCAGTGAGAGGTGGTGCAATTTGGCAGAAAGGATAGGAAGAGGTAATAGAGACATAATGGCCTATTCTATAGGGCATGCAGGGACAAAGGAATATCAGGGTTCGTATGCATAGAGCCTTGAAGGTGACAGGACATATTGACTAGGTAATTAGCAAAGTATATGGGATGTTGGAATTCACTAACAGAAGCATTGAAGACAAGTTATTCTAACCTTGATAAAGCCCTGGTTAGGTGACATTACTGGCATATCAAGTGTAATTAATTACATAGGTGGGGGAATGGGCAAATGATTCAAGTTTCACTTGATCCATGTAACAAGATAATTACAGAAACTGTGGTGTGAGGAGGTGGATACCTGCACTATTGCATTCTGCAAACAAATCCAAGCCTGAATTCAGACTGACAAGGGTGTTATCCTTCCCGTAATGTGAAACAACAGCTAGAATACTGTGGCAGTTCTGTCTTGTTAGAACAATTCCACGGATGAGCTATATGATTAGGATAGAAAACAGTTATTCTCCATGAAGCAAAGGAGAATTTGGAGAGATTTGGTAGAAGTTTAGATAAAGAAAGACACCACTTTGACTGGGACAGCACACACATCCTAGGACAGGCAAAACAAAGATGCGCATGAGAATTCCTAGAGGCCTGGCATTCTAACCAGAACTCCATCAATAAAAACATCGACTTAGACCCCATCTACCTTCCCTTGAAAAAAAGAACTGGAAATGACATCACCCACCTTAAGAAACCGAGACCTATAAATAGAAAGGCAGGACATACTCCCAGCGCTTCGCCGGGGACTCTCACTGATGATGTTACCTAGTCATGGTGACAAAACGGCTGAAAACAAACGTTCCAGCTCAGCAAGCTAACTTACATCCATATCATCAATCGGAGCTACAAACCTCAGAGAATTGTTAGAATCTGGCTAGAATCCTATAATCTCATGATGTGGCACATGCCACTGTCTCCCATTACCATCAAGCCACAAGAGAGCAGGAGGGCATGCTGCGAGCAGCACCAGGATTCCTGAAGATGAGGTGTTAATCTGGTGAAGCCACCAGACAGGACTACCTGCCAAACAGCTGAAGCAGCAAGAATAGACAGAGCTAAGCAAGTCCACAACCAAAGGATCAGATCTAAACTCTGCAGTCATGCCACATCCAGACAAGAATGGTGGTGGGCAATTAAATAACTCACTGTTGAAGGAGGCTTCACAGATATCCCCATCTTCAATGATGAGGGAAATCAGCTCATCAGAGCAAAATATCTAAGGTTGAAACCTTTCGCAGCAATCTTTTGCCAGAAGTGCTGAGTAGATGATCCATCTTGGCTTCCCCCACTGCTCCCCCAACATCACAGATAACAGTCTTCAGTCAATTCGATTCACTTCACATGATATCAAGAAACAGTTGGAGGTGCTGGATACTGCAAAGGCTATTGTCCCTGACAACACTCTGAAGATTTATGCTCCAGAACCTGCCACATCTGTACCAAGCTGTTCCAGTACAGTTACAAAGCTGGTATCTACGTGACAATGTGGAAAATTGCCCAGGTATGTCCTGTACACAAAATCTAACTCAGTGAATTACCAACCCATAGTTTACTTGCAATCATCAGTAGGCTGGTGGAAGGGATCATCGACAGTGCTAGTAAGTCATACAAACTCAGCAATAACCTGCTCATTGTTGCTCAGTTCATTGGGGTCCTTGGGGCTTCTGACCTCTTTACAACCTGAGTTCAAACATGGACAAGAGAGAGGAATTCCAAAGACAAGGTGAGAGGGACTGTCCTTGACATCAAGGCAAGATTTGACAGAGTCTGGTGTCATGGTGCCCGAACAAAACAGGAGTTGGGGGGACAGGGTAGGACATCAGGATAGTGTCCTAGGCCCAACCACCTTCAGCTGCTTCATCAAAGAACAAAGAACATTACAGACAGGAACAGGCCTTTTGGCCCTCCAAGCCTGCGCCAATCCAGATCCTCAATCTAAATCTGCTGTCTATTTCCGAAGGATCTGTATCCCTCTGCTCCATGTCTGTTCATGTATATGTCTAGATACATTTTAAATGAAGCTATCGTGCCCGACTCTACCACCTCCGTTGACAATGCATTCCAGGAACCCACCACCCTTTTGTGAAGAACTTACCACATATATCTTCCCTAAACTTTTCTTCTCTCACTTTGAATTCATGATCCCTACTAATTGAGTTCCCTAGTCTGGGAAAAAGCTTCTCGCTATCCACCCTGTCTATACCTCTCATGATTTTGGAGACCTCAATCAGGTTCCCCCCATCAACCTCCTCCTTTCTAATGAAAATAATCCTAATCTACTCAACCTCTCTTCATAGCTAGCGCCCTCCATACCAGGCAACATTCTGGTGAACTGCCTCTGCCCCTTTCTCCAAAACATCCACATCCTTTTGGTAATGTGGTATCCATAACTGTACGCAGCATTCCAAATGTGGCTGAACCAAAGTCTTATACAACTGTAACATAACCAGCCAACTCTTGTACTCAATACCCCGTCCGATGAAGGAAAGCATGCTGTATGCCTTCTTGACCACTCTACTGACCTGCGTTGCCACCTTCAGGGAACAATGGACCTGAACACCCAGATCTCTCTGTACATCAGCTTTCCCCAGGGCTTTTCCATTTACTGTACAGTTCGCTCTGGAATTGCATCTTCCAAAATGCATCACCTCACATTTGTCCGGATTGAACTCTATCTGCCATTTCTCTGTCCAACTTTCTACCCTATCTATGTTCTCTTGTATTGTCTGACAGTCCCCTTCACCATCTGCGACTCCCCAATCTTAGTGTCACCTGCAAACTTTCTAATGAGACAACATACACCTTCCTCCAAGTCATTTGTGTAAATCTCAAACAACAGTGGTCCCAGCACAGATCCCTGTGGGACACCACTGGTCACAGGTCTCCATTTTGAGAAGCTCCCTTCCACGACTACTCTCTGTCTCCTGTTGCCCACCCGGTTCTCTATCCATCTAGCTAGAACACCCTGCATTAATGACCTTCCCTCCATAAGGTCAGAAGTAGGGATGTTCATTGATGATTGCACAATGTTCAGCACCATTCTCAATTCCTCAGACACTGAAACAGTCCAGGTACAAATGCAACAAGATCTGGACAATATCCAGGCTTGGACTGACAAGTGGCAAGTAACATTCATGCCACACAAATGCCAAGCAATGACCATCACCAACAAGAGAGAACCTAACCATAGCCCCATGATATCACTGAATCTCCCATTATCACCATAGGGTCATAGGGTTATTGTTACGATACAGGGGTAAATCCCTCCGCTAATTTAAAGCAGCCACACAGAAAAAAGTTCATCTCGTGCCGTAATCTGTTAAATTTCGAGTGTCAAAGAACTATCCCAGATCTCACTATTTAGCAAAATTAACAATTAGTCCAAAAGAGAAAATTAAATAACAATTATTTCTAACTCCTTTCTCTTAGACCTATTTCTACCTCCTCACTCTGCAATACTGGTCTGATAAATTCCCTCTTAAATTTATGGTAAATCACTTTCAAACCCAGTTGATGTCTTCAGATGTCGCCCTTTCTCTGAAGAAAGACCTTCCTCTAGGTAGTCTTCTCTTCAGTATTCTGCTTCACAGGACTCCATACCGAGCAGGTACCTTTCAGACAGCTATTTGGTGAGCAGTCTATATTTGTTGGTGCTGGCTTGGCTGTCTTTGCTGTTCTCCCCCTAATTGTTCAAAATGTCTGGTTTTATGCCCCAAAACATCAGATCATTTCATTGGTTTAATGTCATCAAAACACTAAATTAAAATGTGATTAGAGTTTGGTATCTTGGGGCATAATTTAAACTGATTAGCCAAATTTGAATTTGTTCTGCATCATGGCAACTCAGTTGCACTGTTGGTTTCACAGTCAAATGTTACATTTTAAATTCTTTCAATACACTTTGTAACTCTCTAAGTCCATGCCAGTTTCCAGACTCTCTTAAAGATACAGTACACATCTGCACCTTCATAACACTATACAGTTCAGAAACAGAGCCTTCAGTCCAGCTGACCAGATATCTTAAATTGGGCGGCACGGTGGCTCAGTGGTTAGTACTGCTGCCTCACAGCGCCAGGGACCTTGGTTCAATTCCTGCCTTGGGCAACTGTCTGTGTGGAGTTTGCACATTCTCCCTGTGTCTGCGTGGGTTTCTTCCCACAGTCCAAAGATGTGCAGGTTAGGTGAATTGGCCATGCTAAATTGCCTGTAGTGTTAGGTGTATTAGTCAGGGATGAATGTAGGGGAATGGGTCTGGGTGGGTTGCTCTTCGGAGGGTTGGTGTGGACTTGTTGGGCCGAAGGGCCTGTTTCCACACTGTAGGGAATCTAATCTATTCTTGAACTGATCTAGTCTCATTTGCCAGCATTTACCCATATCCCTTTAAACCCTTCCTATTCATATATCCATCCAAACCCCTTTTAAATGTTACAACTGTAGGTCTCCACCCCCTCCTCTTGCAGCTGTTCCATACATGCACAACCCTCTGTGAAAAAAGTTGCCCTTTAGGTTCCTTTTAAGTCTTTCCCCTCTTACCCTAAACCTATGCCTTATGATTCTGGACATCCCTACCCTGTAAAAAAAGGCCTTGGCTCTTCATCCTATCAATGCCTCTCATGATTTTATAAACTTCTATAAGGACACCCCTCAGCCTCAGATGCTCCAGGGAAAATAGCCGCAGCCTGTTCAGCCTCTCCAATCCTGGCAACATCCTTGTAAGTTTGTTTCTGAATCCTTTCAAGTTTGACAACATCCTTCCGATAGCAGAGAGACCAGAATTGCATACAGCATTCCAAACGTGGTCTAAACAATGTCCTGTTTGGCCACAACATGACCTCCCAACTCCTATATTCAATTCACTGACCAATAAAGGCAAGTGTGCGAAACACCTTCTGCACTACCCTGTCTGCCTGGGACTCCACTTTCAAGGAACTATACACCTGCACCCCTCGGTCTCCTTGTTCAGTAACACTCCCCAGGACCTTAACATTAAATGTATAAGTCCTGCCCTGATTTGCCTTTCCAAAATGCAGCACCTTATATTTATCTAAATTAAACTCCATCTGCCACTCCTTGGCCCGTTTGTCCATTTGATCAAGATCCCGTTGCACTCGTGATAATTTCCTTCACTGTCCACTATATCACCTATTTTGGTGTCATCATAACTCCTATATTCCAATCGAAATAATCAAAAAAATCCAATTGGTGGAGGTTATCATTCACCAGAATCTCAACAAGACTTGTCATATAAACGCCATGGCTAAAAGAGCAGATCAGAGGTTAGGAATCCTGTGGCAAGTAACTCCCCTCCTGACTCCCTAAAGCCTATCTACCATCTACAAGGCACATGGCAGGAGTGTGATGGAATACTCCCCACTTGCCTGGATGGGTGCAGTTCCAACAACATTCAAGAAGCTTGACATCGTCCAGGATAATGCAGTCTGCTTGACTGGCACCACATCCACAACCTTCAATATTCACTCCCTGCACCACTGATGCACAGTAACAGCACTGTGTCCCATCTGGAAGATCAAATAACCGCTTTGTATATAAGGGAGGCCATTCGACTCATCATGTCTGTGCTAGTCCTCCAAAATGAGTATCTCACCTTATGCTGTTATCCAGACTTCTTCCCAGAACCTTTCACATTGTTATTTTCCATACAACCATCTCATTCCTTTCTCAATGTCACGTTTGAATCGATCTCCAAGTTCTCATCATGTCTGTGCATTCTAAACCCTAATGACTTGCCACAGGAAAAATATTTTCCTCAGATCATTTCTGCTTCTTATACTAATTACTTTAAATCTATGCCCTCTCGCTTTCAAATATTTCACAAGTGGGAACTTTTACTCTCAGTTTACTGTGTCCACACCTCATGATAATGAATACTTCAATCAAATCTCCTGTCAGGCTCCTCCCAAATTCTCCAGTCCATCCTCATACCTGAAGCTCCTCATTCCTCGACCCACTCTCATAAACCCCTTTGTGCACTCTCTCCAATACCTTCACATCCCTCCTAAAGTGTGGTGCCGAAAAATGGGGCAAAGTACTCCACCTGAACCCAAACTCATGATTTATACAAGTTCACCAGGACCTTCCTACTCTCTGCACCCCTATTGATAACACCCAGGGGTATTATTAACCACTCAGTCAAACGTTCATGCTACCTTTGATGTCTTTCACCCAGGTCTCCCTGCACCTTGTCAGGCTTCCCTGAGTTGAACTTCACCTGCCACCTGCCCAACCATTTCAACTTAGGTTTGTCCTTTTGAAATGTCTGCATTGTCCTCCTTACTCCGCCAATTCTCTATCCATGTTGCTGCTGTCCCTGATATTCCATGAACTACTGTTTTCCTCACCTGTCCTTTGTGTGGCACAATCTCAAATGTCTTTCAGAGGTTCATGTACACCATATTAACAGCAATCCAGGCCAACTGTCTGTGGGGCTTATCACTGAAATGCAAAACAATGACTCACCAAGGCTCCGCCAACCAAATCTTCCAAACCCATAATCTCTACCACCCTTGGGGATAAGGGCAACAGGTACGTGGGATCATCATCCCGTGCGAACCACACACCATTCTGATTTGGAAATATATTACCATTCCTTCAGTGCTCCTGGGTCAAAATCCTGAAATTCCCTCCCTAAGGTGTTGTGGGTCAACCCACAGCAGGTGGACTGTAGCTGTTCAAGAAGGCAGCTCCCCCCCACCTTCTTAAGGGGCAACTAGGGACGGACAATAAATGCTGGGCCCAGCCAATGATATAAAATCCAATCACATGCACAAGTTTGGCTATATCCTAAACACAAACACTCCTAAGAACATAAGAAATAGGCACAGGAGTAGGCCATCTGTCTGTTTGCACATTCTCCAGGTGTCTGCGTGGGTTTCCTCTGGATTCTCCGGTTTCCTCCCATGATCCAAAGATGTGCAAGTTAGGTGAACTGGCCATGCGAAATTGCCCATAGTATTCAGGGATATGTAGGTTAGGTGCTTTGTTCAGGGGTAAATATAGGATAATGGGGTAGGGGAATGGGTCTGGATAGGTTACTCTTCCAAGGGTCAGTGTGGACTTGTTGGGCCAAAGGGCCTGTTTCCACACTGTAGGGATTCTATGATTCTATGATCTGGCCCATCGAGTCTGCTCTGCCACTCAATAAGACCATGGCTGATCTTTTATTGGACTCAGCTCCACTTACCCACTCTCTCACCGTATCGCTTAATTCCTTTAATGTTCAAAAATCTATCTTTGCCTTAAAAACCTCAACTGCTTCACGGGCAGGGAATTCCACAGATTCACCACCCTGAAGGTGAAGAAGTTCCTCCACAACTCTGTCCGAAATCTCCTCCTCCTCACGTTGAGCTGATACCTACTTGTTCTAGTTTCACCCACCAGTGGAAACTACCTCCCTACTTCCATCTTATCTATTCCCTTCATAATTTTATATGTTTCTATAACATCCCCCCTCATTCTTTGAAATTCCAGTGAGTACAGTCCCAGTCTCTCCTCATAAGACAACTTTCTCAACTCCAGAATCGACCTAGTGAACTCCTTTGTACCCCACTGGCGCCAGTATATCCTTTCTCAAGTAAGGAGACCAAAACTGTACACACTGTATTCCGTGTGTGGCCTCACCAGCACTCTATACAGCTGCAGCATAACCTCCCTCTTCTTAAACTCCATCCTTCAGCAATGAAGGACAATATTCTATGTACCTTCTTAATTACCTGCTGCACCTGCAAACCGACCTTCTGTGATTCATGCACAAGAACACACAGGTGCCTCTGTACAACAGCACGCTGCAATTTTTCACCATTTAAATAATAGCCCATTTTGCTGTTATTCCAATAAAATGGATGACCTCACATTTGCTAACATTGTACTCCATGTGCCAGACTCTGGCCCACTCACTTAACCTATCTATATCCCTCTGCAGAGCGTCCTCTGCACACTTTGCTCAACCACTCATTTTAGTAACATCTGCTAACTTTGACACACTACACTTGGTCCCCCACTCTAAATCATCTATCTAAATTGAAAACAATTGCAGTCCCAACACTGATCCCTGAGGCACACCACAAACTACTGATCACCAACCAGAAAAACTCCCATTTAGCCCCACTCTGCTTCCTGTTAGTTAACCAATCCTCTATCCATGCTAATACATTACTCGTAACACTTTCACCAGAAGTTTTATTTTTAAACATTCTCACTTTTTTCTGTCACTACCCGGTTTCCACTCAACTTATCACGACACTGCTCAGCTCCTTCTTGCCTTTTATTACTATCTTGATTCTCTTTTTCCTCAAACCTTCACCCACTCTAGCTAACTCAGAGCCTCTCGTTAGGTTCCCATCTCCTTACAAAACTAGTTTAATGTCCACCCAACAGTTAACATCATGATGAATAACTTTAGAAACAAAGTAATACAGGTGGCCTTTAAAGTCCCGAGTCTCTCCCTTGTCAAATCTCTCAACCAATCGTGAGTGAGAGGGAGACTGAGCGGTGCCTGGCTGCTGGTTAACCATTAGCCTGAGTGTTTTGGTCAGCGTGTACCAGCTGAGATCTGAGCGCCAGTCTGTGACACAGTCTTGGCCTCTTGTCTGGTTCACAACTCTGCCTCTAGACTGCTGCAACACAGAGGACAGGGTGATGGCTGGAATCGGACTTTGCAGAAATTCCCAGCTCCAATTTACTCCAATCTGGAAGGAAATTCAAAACTCCACTTGCAGCAGCAAAAACTGGCAACACAACAGGTTCACTTCCCCCCCTCCCCCCCCCCGAGAACAAGGGGGGCATTGGCTTGGGATAAACGGTTGGTAAGGCAGAGATGAGTTTTTTTTCTCTGAAAGGGTGGGACTCTTTGGAATTCTATTCTTGACAAGATGGTGGAAGCAGACTCGTTGGATATTTTGAAGGCAGAGATGGGCAGGTTCTTGATAAACAAAGCAGTGAAGGATAGCAGGTGTCAGTGGAAGTGTGGAGGTATCCGATCAGCCACGACCATACTGATGGGTGAAACATACTCCTAGGGTTTACTCCTTGTTGGAAGCATGTACGGCTATAGCCCAAGTCTTGTCCACATCACTCGAGCATGGAGTGGGCTGATGGGAAGCATCTGGCATCAATCTGATCAATCTCTATCACCAGGACTTGGGGCTGGATCCTGATCCCTGCATTCCCAATCCCACTGCCATGCTCCCAATCCATCCATTCCAAACAGCAAGACTGACATTTTGTTAGAAACAAACACTTTCTGGTTCCTTGTCTCCTTTCTGCAAACAGTTGAATGCCAGCTGAGTGTAGGTATTTCACTGGCATTACCTCTCCCTCTCCCCCCTAGCCTGGATTGTCCGCACCCTTCCCCCTCCCTATCCCTGATGTGAACAGTAAATGTTCCTGATACTTACAGCACCGATCCGTTGCTGTGTTTCCTGCCCAGCTTCGGGACTCGCCTTTTCGGGGAGCTGATGAGTAAGCCGGCGGGGAAGTGGAGGCTTTGCCGGGAGAGGTTGCCAGCTCCTTCCCCGGACAGCATTCTCCGGCCCAGCCTGGCTGCTCAGTGCAGCCGCTGCCCGTCCGCTCTCATCCCGGGACCTGCAGCACAACAGGGAGCAGACCGTGAGCTGGGGCTGGGACTGGGGCTGGGGCTGGGGCTGGGGCTGGGACTGGGGCTGGGGCTGGGGCTGGGGCTGGGGCTGGGACTGGGACTGGGGCTGGGGCTGGGGCTGGGGCTGCCTGCCTCCCCGCTCCCTCTCCCCCAGCTCCTGCCGCTCTCGGTCCAGCCTGGGACACACCTTCTGCCCTGCTCCACAGCTTGTCCCACTCTCACTGGCCCCACTTCACTCACACTCCGACAACTCCACAACTTTCCCGTTAGACGGAGACAGCAGCAGGACAGGGAACAGAGACACCAAGTGGTGGCTGTCCTGGTTCACTCTGGGAAAAGGGTGCTCACCCCCTGAGACTGATTTAACCCGGGACAGGGATTAGACCCAGGAAAGAGTGATGGATCAAACTGGGACACAGTCACAGATGGAACCGGGATGGAGTCTTGGATTGAACTGGGACAGAGTCATGGATTGAACTGGGACGGAGTCAGGGATTGAACCGGGACGGAGTCAGGGATTGAACCAGGACGGAGTCAGGGATTGAACCAGGACAGAGTCACAGATTGAACAGGGACAGAGTCAGGGATTGAACCGTGACAGAGTCATGGATTGAACTGGGACAGAGTCATGGATTGAACCGGGACAGAGTCATGGATTGAACCGGGACAGAGTCACGGATTGAACTGGGACGGAGTCATGGATTGAACCGGGACAGAGTCATGGATTGAACTGGGACGGAGTCAGGGATTGAACTGGGACGGAGTCACGGATTGAACTGGGACGGAGTCACGGATTGAACTGGGACGGAGTCACAGATTGAACAGGGACAGAGTCACAGATTGAACAGGGACAGAGTCACGGATTGAACCAGGGACACAGTCATTGATTGAATCCAGGACAGAGTCACGGATTGAACTGGGACAGAGTCAGGAATTGAACCCAGGACAGAGTCACGGACTGAAACCGGGACAAAGTCACGGAATGATCCCCGGACAGATTCACGGATTGAACTGGGAACAATGTCAAGGATTGAAGTCGTCACAGAGACAGGGATTGAACCCGGAACAGAGACACGGATTGAACTGGGACAGAGTCACCGGATTGAACCCTGGACAAAGTCACGGACTGAACATGGAACAGACTCAGGGATTGAACCCAGGATGGACTCACAGTTTGATCCCGGGACAGGGTCATGGATTGAACTAGGACGGAGTCACGGATTGAACCGGGACACAGTCACAGATTGAACCCGGGACAGAGTCAGGGATTGAACTGGGACGGAGTCAGGAATTGAATCGGGACAGAGTCGGGGATTGAACCCGGAACAGAGTCACAGATTGAACTGGACAGAGTCACAGATTGAACTGGGACAGAGTCAGGGATTGAAGTGGGACAGAGTCAGGGATTGAACTGGGACAGAGTCAGGGATTGAACTGGGACCGAGTCAGGGATTGAACCAGGACAGAGTCACAGATTGAACTTGGACTGAGTCACGGATTGAACCAGGGACAGAGTCACAGATTGAACCGGGACAGAGTCAGGGATTGAACTAGGACAGAGTCATGGATTGAACTGGGACAGAGTCACAGATTGAACTGGGACAGTCACGGATTGAACTGGGACGGAGTCAGGAATTGAATCGGGACAGAGTCGGGGATTGAACCCGGAACAGAGTCACGGATTGAACTGGACAGAGTCACAGATTGAACTGGGACAGAGTCACGGATTGAACCAGGGACAGAGTCACGGATTGAAACGTGACAGAGTCATGGATTGAACTGGGACAGAGTCACGGATTGAACCAGGGACAGAGTCACAGACTGAACCTGGGACAGAGTCACGGATTGAACCCTGGACAGAGTTACGGATTGAAACGTGACAGAGTCATGGATTGAACTGGGACAGAGTCACGGATTGAACCCAGGACAGAGTCACGGATTGAACCCAAGACAGAGTCAGGGATTGAATCCAGGGCAGAGTCACGGATTGAACTGGGACAGAGTCACGGATTGAACTGGCACAGAGTTTGGGACTGAACCGGGACAGAGTCAGGGACTGAACCGGGACAGAGTCATGGATTGAACCTGGGACAGAGTCATGGATTGAACTGGGACAGAGTCAGGAATTGAATCCGGGATAAAGTCACAGATTGAATCCGGTACAGAGCCATGGATTGAAATGGGACAGAGTCACGGATTGAATCCGGGGCAGAGTCATGGATTGAACTGTGACGGAGTCAGGGACTGAACCGGGACAGAGTCATGGATTGAACCTGGGACAGAGTCACGGATTGAACTGGGACGGATTCAGGGATTGAACCGGGACAGAGTCACGATTGAACTGGGACAGAGTCACAGATTGACTCCGGGACAGAGTCAGGGATTGAACTGGACAGAGTCAGGGATTGAACTGGGACAGAGTCACGGATTGAACCAGGGACAGAGTCACGGATTGAAACGTGACAGAGTCATGGATTGAACTGGGACAGAGTCACGGATTGAACCAGGGACAGAGTCACAGACTGAACCTGGGACAGAGTCACGGATTGAACCGGGACAGAGTCACGGATTGAAACGTGACAGAGTCATGGATTGAACTGGGACAGAGTCACGGATTGAACCCAGGACAGAGTCACGGATTGAACCCAAGACAGAGTCAGGGATTGAATCCAGGGCAGAGTCACGGATTGAACTGGGACAGAGTCACGGATTGAACTGGCACAGAGTTTGGGACTGAACCGGGACAGAGTCAGGGACTGAACCGGGACAGAGTCATGGATTGAACCTGGGACAGAGTCATGGATTGAACTGGGACAGAGTCAGGAATTGAATCCGGGATAAAGTCACAGATTGAATCCGGTACAGAGCCATGGATTGAAATGGGACAGAGTCACGGATTGAATCCGGGGCAGAGTCATGGATTGAACTGTGACGGAGTCAGGGACTGAACCGGGACAGAGTCATGGATTGAACCTGGGACAGAGTCACGGATTGAACTGGGACGGATTCAGGGATTGAACCGGGACAGAGTCACGATTGAACTGGGACAGAGTCACAGATTGACTCCGGGACAGAGTCAGGGATTGAATCCGGGACAAGGTCATGGATTGAACTGGGACAGAGTCATGGATTGAACTGGGACAGAGTCACAGATCGACTCCGGGACAAGGTCACGGATTGAACTGGGACAGAGTCACGGATTGAACTGGGACGGAGTCAGGGATTGAACTAGGGACAGTGTCATGGATGAACTGGGACAGAGTCATGGAAAGAACTGGGACAGAGTCATGGACTGAACCAGGGACAAAGTCACGGATTGAACCAGGGACAGTGTCATGGATTGAACCTGGGACGGAGTCAGGAATTGAACCGTGATAGAGTCACGGATTGAACTGGGACAGAATCACAGATTGAACCCAGGACAGAGTCAGGGATTGAACCCGGCACAGAGTCAGGGATTGAACTGGGACAGAGTCACAGATTGAACCGGGACAGAGTCATGGATTGAACTGGGACAGAGTCACGGATTGAACTGGGACAGAATCAGGGATTGAACCGGGACAGAGTCACGGATTGAACTGGGACAGAGTCAGGGATTGAACTGGGACCGAGTCAGGGGTTGAACCGGGACAGAGTCACAGATTGAACTGGGACAGAGTCACGGATTGAACCAGGGACAGAGTCACAGACTGAACCCGGGACAGAGTCATGGATTGAACTGGGACAAAGTCACAGATTGAACTGGGACAGAGTCACGGATTGAACCCAGGACAGAGTCTGATATTGAATCCAGGGCAGAGTCACGGATTGAACTGGGACAGAGTCACGGATTGAACTGGCATAGAGTCAGGGACTGAACCGGGACAGAGTCATGGATTGAACCTGGGACAGAGTCATGGATTGAACTGGGACAGAGTCAGGGATTGAACTGGGACGGAGTCAGGAATTGAATCCGGGACAAATTCACAGATTGAATCCGGGACAGAGCCATGGATTGAAATGGGACAGAGTCACGGATTAAATCTGGGACAGAGTCATGGATTGAACTGGGACGGAGTCAGGGATTGAATCCGGGACAGAGTCAGGGATTGAACTGGGACGGAGTCAGGGATTGAACCCGGAACAAAGTCACAGATTGACTCCGGGACCGAGTCAGGGATTGAATCCGGGACAAGGTCACGGATTGAACTGGGACAGAGTCACGGATTGAACTGGGACGGAGTCAGGGATTGAACTAGGGACAGTGTCATGGATTGAACCTGGGACGGTGTCAGGAATTGAACCGGGACAGAGTCACAGATTGAACCCAGGACAGAGTCATGGATTGAACCACGGACAGAGTGACACATTGAACTGGGACGGAGTCAGGGATTGAACAGGGACAGAGTCACGGATTGAACCCAGGACAGTGTCAGGGATTGAATCTGGGACAGAGTCAGGGATTGAATCCAGGACAGAGTCAGGGATTAAACTGGGACAGAGTCAGGGATTGAACCCAGGACAGAGTCAGGGATTGAATCCGGGACAGAGTCAGGGATTGAATCCAGGACAGAGTCACGGATTGAACTGGGACAGAGTCAGGGACTGAACCGGGACAGAGTCATAGATTGAACCTGGGACAGAGTCATGGATTGAACTGGGACACAGTCAGGGATTGAACCCAGGACAGAGTCAGGGATTGAACTGGGGCGGAGTCAGGGATTGAACTGGGACAGAGTCACAAATTGAACTGGGACAGAGTCACGGATTGAATCCGGGACAGAGTCATGGATTGAACTGGGACAGAGTCAGGAGTCAGGGATTGAATCCGGGACAGAGTCATGGATTGAACTGGGACGGAGTCATGGATTGAAATGGGACAGAGTCAGGGATTGAATCCAGGGCAGAGTCACGGATTGAACTGTGATGGAGTCAGGGATTGAACCAGGACAGTATCACAGATTGACTCCGGGACAGAGTCACGGATTGAACTGGGACAGAGTCACGGATTGAACCCGGGACAAAGTCACGGACTGAACATGGAACAGACTCAAGGATTGAACCCAGGATGGAGTCATGGATTGAACCCGGGACAGAGTCACGGATTGAACTGGGACAGAGTCAGTGATTGAACTGGGACGGAGTCAGGGATTGAACTGGGACAGAGTCACAAATTGAACTGGGACAGAGTCACGGATTGAATTGGGACTGACTCAGGGATTGAACTGGGACGGAGTCACGGATTGAATTAGGACGGCACGGTGGCACTGCTGCCTCAGCGCCAGAGACCCAGGTTCAATTCCCGCCTCAGGCGACTCTCTGTGTGGAGTGTGCACGTTCTCCCAGTGTCTGCGTGGGTTTCCTCCGGGTGCTCCGGTTTCCTCCCACAGTCCAAAGATGTGCAGGATAGGTTGATTGGCCAAGTTAAATTGCCCGTATTTTTAGGTGAAGGGGTAAATGTAGGGGAATGGGTCTGGGTGGGTTGCGCTTCGGCGGGTCGGTGTGGACTTGTTGGGCCGAAGGGCCTGTTTCCACACTGTAAGTAATCTAATCTAATCTAGGATGGAGTCAGGGATTGAACCGGGACAGAGTCACAGATTGAACCCGGGACAGAGTCATGAATTGAACCCAGGACAAAGTCACGGATTGAACCCGGGACAGAGTCAGGGATTGAACGCAGGACAAAGTCACGGATTGAACCCGGGACAGAGTCAGGGATTGAACCGGGACAGAGTCACGGATTGAACCCGGGACAGAGTCAGGGATTGAACTGGGACAGAGTCACAGATTGAATTGGGACAGAGTCAGGGATTGAACCGGGACAGAGTCATGGACTGAACTGGGACAGAGTCATGGATTGAACTGGGACGGAGTCAGGGATTGAACCAGGGACACAGTCATTGATTGAACCTGGGACAGAGTCACGGATTGAACCCGGGACAGAGTCAGGGATTGAACTGAGATAGAGTCACAGATTGAACTAGGACAAAGTCACGGATTGAACTGGGATGGAGTCACGGATTGAACCCGGGACAGAGTCAGGGATTGAACCCGGGACAGAGTCACAGATTGAACCCGGGACAGAGTCATGGATTGAACTGGGACAGAGTCACGGATTGAACTGGGACAGAGTCAGGGATTGAATCCGGGACAGAGTCACAGATTGAACCCGGGACAGAGTCACAGATTGAACTGGGACGGAGTCACAGATTGAACCCGGGACTGAGTCAGGGATTGAATCCGGGACAGAGTCACGGATTGAACTGGGATGGATTCAGGGATTGAACCGGGACAGTGTCACAGATTGAACTGGGACAGAGTTGCAGATTGAACCCGGGACAGAGTCAGGGATTGAATCGGGGAGTCATAGATTGAACCCGGGACAGAGTCATGGATTGAATCAGGGACAGGAACTGAACCTAGGAAAAAGTCACGGATTGAACTGGGACAGAGTCACGGATTGAACTCGGGACAAAGTCACGGATTGAACTGGGACAGAGTCACGGATTGAACCCGGGACAGAGTCACGGATTGAACTGGGACGGAGTCAGGGATTGAACCGGGACAGAATTACGGAATAAGCCAATTAAGGGATTAAACTCCGAGCTGAATCAAAGATTAAGTTTAAGTGACTGCCATGGAGGAACTGAAAGTCCCTGCTTCCCTGCTGGACTGATGGAAACAGATTCGTTTGCCCAACAACTCTGGTCAAATTCCAAATGAAACCTGTTTCTCAGAGTGTAAAAGGTCACTAGAGATTTGTAGCAGGATCACAGTGAGATGTGAGAATTTGAATGAACATGCCAGTTGTCAGCTCCAACAGCCTGACCCTGTTCCTGCAGCACAGGAGGTGGATGAAGCAGAGAAGCTGCAGAAACCGAGATTACAACGAGAGGGGGCGGGGAAACAAAAGGCCTCTGTACCGTCTCTTCATTGCATTCCTCAAGGTTAACCTCCCCACTATTCCAAGTCTGCCCAGCTTCCATCGGGTGGTGCAGGGTACTGCAGCCCGTGGGGTGATCACCACACCGCACCCCCTGAACCAGCCTGGCTCCTGCCAGTACCGTATTGGTGCTAATCCCTGAGTCCATATGCCACCTCATTCTCTACCACAGTGCCACCCTCTTGCATCGTGGAGCAAATCCAGCTCCAGAAAGCTTGGCAGCAAAATGAAATTCATTTCCCACTCAAAATCCAAACTCATTGTGTCATGAAGATTTGTTTACAATTTGTAATTCGCCTCAAAGTAAAAGTCAGCAGAGTTGGAAACCCAAAATAATCCTTCCCCATCCCCCAAATAGCCCCTCACTCAAAACCTGCCCCTAACTCCATCTGGCCAGCACTCCTCCCTCTGCCTGTGTACCCAGAAGCTAAGAACACGGGGATGGATGTGATAGAGGGGAGCCCCATGCATCAATCACAAGGGTAACTAAATATTTCTATTGGCAGGTTATGCTGCAATTGATACAAATCCCCGAAATATCTGAGATCCAGCTACGCTTCTCCATGTCCTGCCTCTTGCGTCTCCTCAATGTTAACCTCACCACCACCAGAGGCTGTTCCTACACTGCCTGGGCCACGCCCACTCTCACCTCCCTCTTTCTGTCTCATACCTCACTTTTCTTCTTTAGGACAAGTTTTAAACAAATCGTGTGATTTTACACCTGTTTCCTTATGTGGTTCAAAGTTAACCCTTATTTGTTAAAGTATTAAAGATGCCATTAAAAATACAAATTGATTTTATTCTGTCTCTTTCTCAATATCTTATTTCTCTCTTTATCTCTTTCTCTTGACGGGCAAGCTTGCTGACCTCTATGCCAAGGGTTTTCTATCCTTGTCTCTCTTTTCTATTTTTCTCAATTTCTCTGCCATTTTGTCTACACTTTTTCTCATTACCCCTCTCTCCTGCTATCTCTCTCAATATGTGTGGGCCCTTCCCCAGTGCACTGATTGGGATGCTCCCTCTGATCTGAGCTCAATGCCAGGCTGAGCTGTCACTATCACTGGGCTATGATTGGTGCTGGGCTGTGAACCCATCAGAGTGCTCCTGGCATTTGTGCTCACACCAGCCCGAAATCCTGCACTGACTTACTTCAGCAAAGGCAGATGAGGAGGAAACAACAGCTCAATAATGGGGAACAGGTTTTGGAATTAATTCTGGACCTTGGAAAAATAGACCAACCTGCATTTATGTAACCACCTTTCACAACCACAGGACATCTGAAAGTACTTTGGAGCCAAGGAGGTACTTTTGAAGTGTGGTTAATGTCACTGTTGTAAACGAGGAAAATCCCTTATTAATTTGAGCTAAAAAAGGTCTCACGAACAAAACAGTAACAACAACAAATAATCAGTTTTTGGGACATCAATTTGAGAATAAATATTGGCCAAGACACAAGCAAATTGCCGTTACTCTTCTTTGAGAAAGTAGTAACTGGTGTTTGACATCCAGCTGAGGGACAGATGCTGCCTCAGATTAACATCTCATTTCGAGGCTGTACAGCACTCCATCAGTGCTGTACTGCAGAACACCTCCCTACCGCACCCCACCCCAACAAATTCGGAAACATGTGAACTACCCTGAGCACCATTAACATTCAAATGAGGGTGACCATCCTCAATTTTCCACAGACTTCTCCAGTTGTCAGGGAGCTCAGAAAGTGAGAGGAAACAAATTTCTCAAACTAGTATTGCAGCAGAGTAGCTATCATTTTTCTGGCACTTTAACATTGGAGCGGGAAGCCGACCTGATCTCCCCATTCTCCCTTTGTCTGTCTGGCTCTAACCCAGGGATCACTGGACAGTGATCAGGAGCGTGATCCTTAGCTGATATCCCCCCTCCCCTCTCTCTCTCTAACCCAGGGATCACTGGACAGGGATCAGGAGCGTGATCCTTGGCTGATATCCCCCCTCCCCTCTCTCTCTCTAACCCAGGGATCACTGGACAGGGATCAGGAGCGTGATCCTTGGCTGATATCCCCCCTCCCCTCTCTCTCTCTAACCCAGGGATCACTGGACAGTGATCAGGAGCATGATCCTTAGCTGATATCCCCCCTCCCCTCTCTCTCTCTAACCCAGGGATCACTGGACAGTGATCAGGAGCGTGATCCTTGGCTGATATCCCCCCTCCCCTCTCTCTCTCTAACCCAGGGATCACTGGACAGTGATCAGGAGCATGATCCTTGGCTGATATCCCCCCTCCCCCCTCTCTCTCTCTAACCCAGGGATCACTGGACAGGGATCATTAACAGGATCCTTGGCTGATTCCCCCTCTCCCTCCCTCTCTCTCTCTCTGTGACCCCAGATCGGGATCAGGAGCAGTCTTGCCCCTCTCTGGGTTTGTGGTCAATGGGGGAGGCCTAAGCCTGCCAGGCCAGGCCTGAGGCCATGTGCTCAGGACCTCCACCCAGATCCCTTCAGCCTGGAGTCACACGGTGTGTGGTGAGGCCCTTGCCTAGTTGCTGAGTGCTCAGTCTCCATCTGGCTGGTGTATATTGTGCAGTAACCTGACAGTAACCCTGTAGTAACCCAGGCCCATGCTGCAGGCCTGCTGCGCTCCTCAGCAGGACAAGAGGTGACAATATCTCACTCAGCCTGAGTGTGCCCCCTCTGCAGGTCTGGCAGGGACACTGCGGCCCTGGTACTGCCACTGAAGCAGCCGATCAATCTCAAAGGAACCTCACTCAAACTTACATCATTGTCAAAACCAGGAGCAGCAGTAAGCCATTCAGTCTATCCAGCCTGTTACCATTTCTATTCATGGTTAATCTTTTATTTGAATGCCATTTTCCGGCACTATCCCCACCTAAAAATGTCATCAGTCTCCAGAAACGTCACGAATCTGCTCAATGACTGAGCTTCTACAGTCCTCTGGGATGGACAATTTCAAAACTGTGTGAAGAAATGCCTCCGCATCTCAATATTAAATAGCCTGCCCTCATCCTGAGATTTTGTCCCGGTTTTAGACTGATGAGCCAAGGGAAACATATTCTTTAAATCCACCCTGTCACACCCTGAATCTTACAGCTTTGTGTAGTGATTGTAACAAGGTCAACCAGATGGACCTCATAGAATATGAGCTCCCTGATTGGGCCTGTTAATTTGGGCCAATCAGACAAAAACAAATAAACAGCAATGTCCTCTGAGGGAGCTGAATCAGTATCAAGGACTCTCCATGTGTAAAACGAAGAAAAGTAAACAGGAGTGTCAGAGGTTCTGCTCACTTGGAGAGCTGGCTCTGAAGAGGCAGTACTAAAGTCCAAGACTTTCCTCGTGTAAATAAAGGGTGGTTTGGGATACCAGCCTCTGTGGAATTATTTCAGTGGCAATGGGAGTAAAGCAACATCCTGAAGAAACTGACTCGCAATAGTTGTCTTTGAGTTGGTGTAAGCATTTCTGGCAACATACCGTTATTTTGGAAGCTTGACTTGTTTGACCTTGCTGCCAAGGACTGATTGGGGCTGTTAATCTGGTCCAATCAGAAAAAAACAAATAAACAGTAATGTCCTCTGAGGGAGCTGAATCAGTATCAAGGACTCTCCATGTTTTTTTTCGAAGCAAATGACATTGTGGCAGACAAAAAACAATGAGTAATTCTCCTGACAGCCTGTGGAGCCGCACTCTTTTCTGTTATTAGAAGCCTCGTTTTCCCTGAGGCACCAGATACTAAAACCTTTCAAGAACAGATGAACGTACTTTAGGAATATTATGACCCCAAGTCTCCTTTAATTCTGAGATCCTATTGCTTTTACTCAGCAATTTGAGAACCAGGGAATCCATGACAGGAGGGATTATTTTGCTGTCTCAAGTCCGCATACAGGCAGCAACTGCAATGGTTTCCTGGCCTGGATCCTAAAGAACATTTTAACTGTATGGCTAAAGCTTGGCTTTGTTTTGAGGTTTTGCTGTGGGCTGACCTAGCCCAGTGAAGTTATGCAATTCAAATGGTGTTTCCAAAGCTCATTCCAAAAATCATTCCTGAAGAAGGGCTTATGCCAGAAACGTCGATTCTCCTGTTCCTTGGATGCTGCCTGACCTGCTGCGCTTTTCCAGCAACACATTTCCAGCTCTGATCTCCAGCATCTGCAGACCTCACTTTCTTTCCAAAGCTCAGCCAGCCTGGCAAGGGTGTGCAATTCCATTGGAATGCCCTGTAGCTCAAATGCTCCATTTACATAAGAACATAAGGAACAGGAGCAGGAATAGGACATCTGGCCTATTGAGCCCACTCTGCTCAATAAGATTGTAAGCCATTCAATAAGATTGTAATTGTTGCTGGTATACGGACTCGAGACAGCAAAGGAATCCAACTGGGCCTAAACTGAGTAAGAAAATTCATAGACCAGTGTCCGGAACAGTGCACACCCTGGAAAGTCTACCTACAGTAAATTGCTTAGCAACATCTAAATCAAAATACTTCAAGATAAACGTCTGGTTAAATGGTCATGTGGTTTGAATAGAGGTAAATACCAGCGTGGCCGTTTCAGTGATCGCAGAAACCAGATTTTACTGAAATTCACTCCAGACTCCAACCATTAAGTTTGCACAAGACCTCGGCCAGTCTGAGCATTTATACCTGGAAATTTATACCAGGGAATTTATACCGAGGAACCTTTACAGGTTGGGGATACAATTCTGATTCCTGTCTCTGATGAGAAGCAGTTGGTTCAGTTCCCACTGATTGTAGTAAAAGGCTTGGGCCCAAGCCTGATGGGGTGAGATTAGTTGTGAGAGGTTCACATGGATTGGCTCAGCATTTTTTGATGAGAAAATAGCCGCCTAAATGAAATCCTAATTAAATACTTGGAAGTCTTTCAGGAAGGTGTAGGGATTATCAAAGGAAGAAAGGCCACCTTGTGTGTTGACAAGGAAGCAATGCTGAGATTCTGCAAGGCCTGCCATTTGTCTTACTAGTAAAAGTAGAAGCGGAAACTATGAAGCTGGAAAGCAAAGGAATCATCAAACCAGCCCAGTTTGCAGAATGTGTAACACAGGTCATACTGATTGTGAAGCCCAGTGTATCGATTCATCTTTGTGGGGATTTTAAACAAACAGTAAACAACTTCGCGCAGCTGAATAAATACCCAACCCCTCGCAGAGTGGATTTATACACAAAACTGGCAGGGGGACTGTCCTTCACGAAGCATGAGCCACACGTACTTGACCACGATTCCCAGACGTTTGCTACAATTAATACCCATAAGAATTTGTACCAATATACAAGACTGTCATTTGGGGCAATTTTTCAGGAGACAATGGAGAATATTTTTCAAGGTCTACTCCAGTTTGCTGATAACAGATAAGACAAATAAAGAGCACTTAGAGAACATAGACATAATCCTTAGACACTTCTCCCAGGCAGGTGTATGCCTTAGAAGGGGAATGTGTGTTCCAGTCATCCCAAGTGACCTACTTGGGCTACAGAGTCAACAAGACTGGTTACACCTGTTGCAAGATAAACTGACGGCGATCAAAGATGCCCCGACTCACATGTCTGACCAGAGTTTAGGTCATTTTTTGGATTAATGAATTATTGTGGAGAGTTCATCCATAATCAGGCGTCCGTTCTGGCATCCTGCCTCAGGTGCACCTGAAACCTTCCTGCAACAGCACAACCTGGATTCAGCAAATTCTACGCATGGTCCCGTTACAGATTCTAGACCCATACGTCAGGTTAACACTATTAAAGCAGTATGAGGAGAACTGCACTATCAGAGGGTCAGTGCTGAGGGCATGCCGCACTGTCGGAGGGTCAGTGCTGAGGGAGTGCCGCACTGTCGGAGGGTCAGTGCTGAACGAGTGCTGCACTGTCGGAGGGTCAGTACTGAGGGAGTGCCGCACTGTCGGAGGGTCGTGCTGAGGGACTGCCGCACTGTCGGAGGGTCAGTGCTGAGGAAGTACTGCACTGTTGGAGGATCAGTGCCGAGGGAGTGCTGTCTTATCGGAGGGTCAGTGCTGAGGGCATGCTCTGCTGTCGGAGGGTCATTTCTGAGGGAGTACCACACTGTCGGAGGGTCAGTACTGAGGGAGTGCCAAGCTGTTGGAGGGTCAGTGCTGAGGGAGTGCCGCACTGTCGAAGGATCAGTGCTGAGCGAGTGCTGTGTTATTGGACGGTCAGTGCTGAGGGAGTGCTCTGCTGTCGGAGAGTCATTTCTGAGGGAGTACCACACTTTCAGAGGGTCAGTGCTGAGGGAGTGCTGCACTGTTGGAGGATCAATGCTGAGGGAGTACCACACTGTCAAAGGATCAGTGCCGAGGGAGTGCTGTGCTGTCGGAGGGTCAGTGCTGAGGGAGTGCCACACTGTCAAAGGGTCAGTGCTGAGGGAGTGCCGCACTGTCGAAGGATCAGTGCTGAGGGAGCGCTGCACTGTCGGAGGGTCAGTGCCGAGGGAGTGCTGTGCTGTCGGAGGGTCAGTGTTGAGGGAGTGCCGCACTGTCAAAGGATCAGTGCTGAGGGAGTGCTGCACTGTCGGAGGGTCAGTGCCGAGGGAGTGCTGTGCTGTCGGAGGGTCAGTGCTGAGGGAGTGCCGCACTGTCGAAGGATCAGTGCTGAGGGAGCACTGCACTGTCGGAGGGTCAGTGCCGAGGGAGTGCTGTGCTGTCGGAGGGTCAGTGCCGAGGGAGTGCTGTGCTGTCGGAGGGTCAGTGCTGAGGGAGTGCCACACTGTCGGAGGGTCAGTGCTGAGGGAGTGCTGCACTGTCGGAGGATCAGTGCCGAAGGAGTGCTGTGCTGTCGGAGGGTCAGTGCTGAGGGAGTGCTGCACTGTCGGAGGATCAGTGCCGAGGGAGTGCTGTGCTGTTGGAGGGTCAGTGCTGAGGGAGTGCCGCACTGTCGGAGGGTCAGTGCTGAGGGAGTGCTGCACTATCGGAGGGTCAGTGCCGAGGGAGTGCTGTGCTGTCGGAGGGTCAGTACTGAGGGAGTGGGCACTGTCAGATGTGCCATCCTTCAGATAGACATTCGATTCCAGCCTCTGGCTTCTCAGGTTGATGTGGAGGTGATGGCCTAATGGTATTATCATTGGATTGTTTTTCCAGAGACCCAGAGAATGTTTTGGCAACCTGGATTTGAATCCCGCCATGGCAGCTAATGGAATTTGAATTCGATAATTAAAACCTTCTGGAATTAAGAGTCTACTGATGACCATGAATCCATTGTTTGTTGGAAGATCCCACCTGGTTTGCTATTTTCCTTTAGGGATCAAACCAGCCCAGTTTGCAGAATGTGTAACACAGGTCATACTAATCAGGTCTAGCCTCCATGTGACTCCAGACCCACAGCAATGTGACTGGTTGTTAACTGCCCTCTGGGCAATTAGGGGTGGGCAATAAATACTGACTGTGCCAGAGACGCCCTCATCCCGTAAGTGAATTAAAAAAAAGTGAAATATGAAAGTGGAACAATTCCATTTCCCCAGGGTCCTAGCAAATGTTTATCCTTAAGCAACCTTCTCCAGTACAGCTGACCTCTGTATGACCTCAGCTCTGGTTTGGAGTTTGCTGTTAATGCGAGTTTTTTAAAATATTTCATTGTGGACTAAAATAGGAAAATAATGTTTCATAGATTGTTGAAGGATTACTGTACATTTTAGAAATAAGCAGCTGACAAACTTTGGAAGTGGTGTTTACAAAGCTGCTGTTCCAGCAGCAGTAGCAGCCTGGCTACAGATGAACTGAAGTTAGGGGACTGTGTCCAGGGAGTTTCAGCTGGTAACAGGTCAATGGTTGGTCTGTAGACCCATGACCAGTTATTGTTGACAAAGAGCTTGGGCTTGACAGCAAAGATCTGATTGGTTCCCTGGTAGCTGAATACCCTGGGAGTGTGAATGAAATGGAGAAAGCATCCAATCTCTGGAGGGGAAGGTGCTTTCTTTGTGTCTCACTCTGTCACTGTCTCTCTTTCTTTCTGTTTTATTTGGTCCATTTCTGACATTACTCATTGTTCTTTCCCTCTTCTCTTTCATTCCCTGGGTCTGTCACTCCATACTTGGTTAATTTGTCTGAAAGTTTTCTGTTTCTGGCCTGTACTGGGCTGCTGATGGGTAGGTTTCCAACTGGAGACAGCTGCTGCAGATTTTTCTGGTTCATTTGATGGGCAAGTTGAATTGTGTTTCAGTTTAGTCTGTTGGGTGACAGTATCTTGTATTCTGTTCAACAACAAATAGACTATGTTAACAAAGTCCCGACACACATCAGTACTGGTAATGTAAGCAGTTCAGGAGAAAATTACATCAAATCTGATTATTTCTGCAAGGGGAGATAACTTTACAGTCTACGCCTCTGGGAATTTGCCATTAAATCATGGGAAAGGCATGAATGTAACACAGAAAATCTGGATCACAAATATTTATTCAAAACTCACTACATTTTCACCTGCTCACTTGGTCTCCTCCCCCAGTTCTGACTCTCTCTCTCTCAATTCCCATCTCTCACTGTTCCTCACACTTCCTTTATCTCTGTGTCATTCTTATTCTTACTATCTTTGTGTGTGTCTTGGACTCTATTTATCCCTCAAAGTTTGTGAGAAGATTTGTAGCTCGGGTTCTCGTTGTTGTGGTTCTGTTCGCCGAGCTGGAAATTTGTGTTGCAGATGTTTCGGCCCCTGTCTAGGTGACATCCTCAGTGCTTGGGAGCATTTCTTGTTGTAACTTTCTGCAGCTCTGTATTTGAACAGAAGGTGGCACACTGAGACAATGCCAGAATTAGATCTTACTGGGAACGCCTGGGAGAAAGGGCAAGAGCTCTGAAGGTTAACCAGTGCCCGTGGATCAGAGTGCAGGTGATGCTGCCTGTTCTTTCAAATCGTTTCTGGACTACTACACCTTTTATTAATTGCACACATCAACCCAGCAACAAGGATCAGGAAGTTCTAATGTCAGTTCAAACATGCCGCCCTGCTTAAAGAGGATTGAGACTGAGGCTGGAAAAGATGCATGCAAGAAATGAATCAAACATGGGAAAGATGGAGGAATGACACAAGATGAGAATGTGTGTACTCCAAGGTTTTAAGATGCTGCAATAGAGGCCATGGAGGTAGATGGAGAGAGAAAGAGACCCAGGAGGCAAGGAGATTTTCCAGACCCACCGTGAAGGCACTGACTGCAGAAATCAGGCACCACGGACCAAGGAACAGGGCAGCACAAAGTTCAATGACAAGTCATCAAGGTCAGTGAATAAATAAATAAATAGCATGTATCAGCGCTCTGTTCCACATCCCTCACTAACGATTTCTGAACAATCAAAACTCCACCCTCAGTCTCACTCACTGAACTCTGCCTCCAAACACTCCAACAGCTTTACACATTGCCAGCTACTTCATCCTGACAGCTGTCTCATTGCACCAACTTACAGCAGACTGCCCTCTCTCCTATGGGATAGGTGGTACCTAACCAGAGGCAGCAGCAGCTACCTGGGGGACCCTGAGGCTGCGAGCAGCACAGGACAGGAACTGTTGAAGTGGAGAGAATTCTCACACTTTAATCCTCCTTCTCACGTCCCACCTCTCCTTCACCCCACAGTCTCACCACTTCCATGCAGAGGGTGTAAATCCATGAGGTTTACTTTCCCGTACTCACAGCCCTCCATTACCAGGTGAACGAGGAAAACCAAGAAGGCTGTGGAGGCGAGGTCATTGAGTGTATTTAAGACGGATGTAGATAGGTTCTTGATTGTCAAGGGGATCCAGGGTTGCGGGGAGAATGGGGTTGAGAAACTTATCAGCCATGATTGAATGGCAGAGCAGACTCAATGGGCTGAATGGCCTAACATCTGCTCCTATGTCTTATTGTCTTCTGGTCTTATAGGGTGACAATGAGGACATAGCAACATTTACTGATTTCATGGTCTTCTGCTCAGACCCTGACACTGGGCACAGCATAGAGGGGATATTGAGTCTGCATCAGTACATGGTGAGTGGGATACAGGAGATGAGCTGTGGACAGGACAGAGGAACGGCTAACTCGGCCATCAGGCTGCTGGAGGGTCAGGTCACTGGAATCTTGTTGCACAGAACCTAAAGGACTGCCAAAGGCGCCCAGGATATGTCTGGACGGAACATAGACTGAGGAGGCTGATGCAGTCGCTGGCCTGTTCACTGCTAAACAGGATGGAGGAAGCCAACTTTGCAGCACATAACGATCAATAACTCAGCCACAAGGTTTCAATGTCTAACCATCAAGGCAGCAGCTTCTAGACAGTGTCGGAATGTTGCATTGGAAACTGAGGCTGAGGATACAGAATGTGAGCTTGCTGCATTCAGACTTTAATGGCTTCATGACTGTGGTCCCAGGGGACTACAGCCCAGCAATCTGGGCACCAGCAGATTTCTGGGTTTGCTGTGGCAGTGCCAGCAGGGAGTGGCACTCCTTCCATGTTCTAAGAGAACAGAGTGTATCCTTCCAGCCTCACCAATTTGCTAATGTTCTTGCTGCTGCCTGCCAGTTAACACAGACTGTACCTGCCCACACTGAGGTAGTGCAGATCACAGCTGGAGCTACCCCAGGGCTTCCTATAAACCCATCTGCAGTCTCCCTCGGGGTGAATGGGCAACCATTCCACTCCCAGATCACACCCGCTCCAATCCCAATCCACCTTGGTCCCAGTGCAGTTCCAGAACAGTCGCAGTTCAGGCCCAGTCCAGTCCTACTCCAGTCCTAGTCCAATCCCACCTCTGTCCCAGTCCAGATCCAGAGCAGGCCCAGTTCAGTCCAAATCCAATCCTTGTCCAGACCCAGACCAGACCTGGTCTCCGCCCAGAGCAGTCCCAGCCTGATCCCAGTTCAGGCCCACTCCAGTCACAGTCTGGTCCCACTCCAATCCCAATCCAGTTCTATCCCAGTCCCAATCCAGTCACACTTTGGTCCCCTTTTAGTTCAAGTCTAGACCCAGAGCAATCCCAGCCTGATCCCAGTCCAGTCCCACTCCAGGCGCATCCAGAGACTTGACACCACACCCTCTGGTGACACTCACTGCGTCAATGTGGCAGAGGGCTGCACTGTAGGGACTGCCATCCTCTTTCACACAGCATTGCGTTTGGAGCCAAAGAGGCTCTCGAGTGGAAGTGGAAGATTCTATCAGACTATTCATGGGCAATCAGTGAAAATATTCCAGTGAATATTTATCACTCCATCCACATCTCTAAAACCAATTCTCTGGCCTTTACGGCACTGGCCATTACTGCACTGGCATTTGTGAGAGATTGCTGTCTGCCCTGTCTCCTGTATTATGATTGTAATCACATGTCAAAAGTGAGGTTGTGAGAGGCGCTAGTGAAATGTCAAACGTTATTTCTTTTCCTTCCTCTCTTCCAGCTGCCTGTCCAGGACTATGTGCCCTCTGTTCATTCTTCCAGGCGAACTCTGTTCCTCGGGGAATGGTTATTGCTGAAGCCCCCACCCCCACCCCGTGCAGATATCTTGAAGTCAGATAAATGTCCTTCAATATCTGCCAATTTGCTCCCTGCAAACCTACACAGCCAGCCACAACTATGGAAAGTATTAAGAACCCTGTAAAATACAAACAGCTGGAAGAGATTTCCCAGCAGGTAAGCTGTAACTAGTTGCTGATGCTGGTAAATATCCCTGGAATGGGTCTCCCTTTTGCTATTTCACTGTGTGAGGTTACCAGAGACCAGTATCTGGAGCAGGAAGCTACAAAATGACTGGATTGTGATCAGTATTTCTAACATACTTCAAAGCCTGCACCTCGATGGTATCTGTGCAATGCACAGCAAAAGTGTGCACAAATTGCATTTTTACCCCAATGACAGATGTGACCACGCTCAATTTTGTGTGCAATCTGACAGCTTGGAAAGTGCAAGTCAGATTTTATTGGACTGAGTGAATTTACCGACAGGTTATTGACGTGTGGGTAAGGGAGTGTCGATAATTATCATGAAGGTTTCCTGAAAGTATTTGAAACAGTTCCACATCAGAAATTGTTCCAAAGAGTAGCAGCACAGTTCTGGAGGTAATGTTGTGATTAGGGTGTGTGATAACATTTGAAAACAAAATTGAGAATTTTAAACACCAGAGAAGGGGCCAAATGAGATTGAAAGAGGAGTGAAAGGGAGCTGGGATTTGGAGACACACACAGCCAGATAAGACAGTGTTAGATTTCATTCAAAGGGTTAAATGGAAATATTCAGGGCCGGAGTAACCCATTCGAACTCTGAAGCCCCCTGCAGATGGCTGTGTTTGTGATGGCTTCAATTTCTGATGCTGTCATTTTCTTCTCCTTTCCCCTACTACTTTCTCATTTGCTGTTTGGGTGAATATGTCCTGTTTCAGTTTCTAATACCAAATTCTTTCCTCATCCCTCTGCTCAGTGACTCCCAGAGTTCCCTGTGTAATCTCAAGTAAAGATTGCTGTGTAATATATGATAACATTCATCTGTCAGTTGCGTGACCCTCACTGAAACACAGAATCATATTTCATGATTGCTCTCTCACATGTTCGCGTGACTAAGCTATTTTACACATTCTCCTCCCGGGCCCATTCTCTATACACTCTCAACTTCCTGTTTTCTCATTAAAAACCAACGTGACCAACTTTTATTAAAGGAAAAGGACAGTCTGACTGGGACAGGACAGGTTGGGGAAGGGGTGCTGGTGGGGCAGGACTTGGAGCATGCCTTGTTACCATAAGCTTTTGGTTCTTTCAATAGTGATTGTCAGTGTAACTTGTCCCTTCCTGGCACAGTGGCTCAGTGGTGAGTACTGCTGTCTCACAGCTCCAGGGACCCGGATTCGATTCCCGCCTCAGACGACTGTCTGTGTGGAATTTGCACATTCTCCCCGTGTCTGTGTAGGTTTCCTTCGGGTGCTCCAGTTTCCTCCCACAGTCCAAAGATGTGCAGTTAAGCTTTGCTAAAACATTGCTCCTGGTGTCCAGGGATGTTCAGGTTATGTGGGTTAGCCACAGGAAATGCAGGGATAGGACGGGGGGGGGGTGGGTTGGATGGGATGTTTCTTGGAGGGTTAGTGTGGACTCGATGGGCGTAATGCCTGCTTCCACATTGTAGGGATTCTATGATATGAGCTGATTCAGAGGAAGGTTCAAGCAAGCAAACCCCACAGCTTAGCTTCTCGAGTAACAAGATCAGCATCTCTTGTTTGGCCAACTCACAGATTTGCAATTCTTTGCCTGAGCCTCCCAGGCCTGTCCGAGGAATATTAGTTAAAAGTGGGGTGACCCCTGTGTCCTGGCTTCTCACAAATAATATCCCAGAAGAAATAATTGTAAATCAGGAGCAAGTTAAAACACTGACAATCACCAGGGAAAAGGCCTGAGAAAATGATAAGAACCAACAGCTGACAAGCCCCTGTGTCCTGATGGACCTTGGAAGTGACCACTGAGAGAGCAGATCCACAGGTTGTAATTTTCCAAAATTCCCTAGATTCAATAAAGGTCTTATCAGATTGGCAAAAATGTGAATGTAACATTTACTCAAAGTGGGGGTAGGATATAAAGCAGGACATGTTCTGGGGGGGTCTGAGATTTCTGGAAGGAATTTGATAAAGTGCCAAATCAAAGGTTATGATGCAATACATACGTTTATGGTTTAGGGGACGAGAGAATAACATGGTTAGAGAATTAGCTAGATAAGAAAAGAGAATAAATGAGTCATTTCCCGTTGGCAAGATGTGATGATTGGAATGTCGGTCTCTATTGTATACAATGTCTTTACTGAGTAAGATGAAGGAATCAGTTGTAGGTTTACAAACATTTTGTGGATTACACAAAGATGGGTAGGAGAGTAAGTTGTGAAGAGAAGTTTGCAAAGATATACACACAGGGTGAATGAGTGGACAGACATTTGGCAGCTGGAGTCTAATGTATGAAAATGTGAGTTTGTCCACTTGGTAGGAAGAAGAGAAAAGGCACGTATAATCTAAATGGAGAGCAATTACACAGAGACCTGGGTGTTCTGGTACACAAATCACAAAATGTTTAGAGAGGGTTACAGCAAGTGATTTGGAAGGCAAATTTCTGCCCATGCCTTCAACTGATCTATATTTTGCTGTATCCTCTGACAATCCTCCTCATTATCTGCAACTCCATCAATCTTTGTATTGTCCTCAAAGTTACTAATTAGACCAGCTAGATTTTCCTCCAAATCATTTATATAGACCATAAACAGCAGAGGTCCCAGCGCTGATCCCCGTGGAACACCACACGTCACAGCTCTCCATTCCAAAAAGCATCCTCCCACCGTTACCCTCTGTCTCCTGTGACTAAGCCAGTTCAACATCCATCTTGCCATCTCACCTTGATACCATGTGACTTCACCTTTTGGTACCAGTGTGCCATGAGGGGCCTTGTCAAAGGCTTTACTGAAATCCTTGTAGACAACATCAACTGCTTTTCCCTCATCAATCACCTTCATCACCTCCTCAAACAACTCAATCAGGTTAGTGAGGCACGACATCCCCTGCATAGAACCAGCTGTCTGTCACTAATCAGTCCATTTGCTTCTCAATGTGTCTAGATCTTGTCCCTGAGAATCTTTTCCAATAATTTCCCTCCCACCAACATGAGGTTCACAGGGCTGTAATTTCCTGGATTATCTCTGTTATCCTTCTTACACAATGGGACAACTTTGGCTATTCTCCGGTCCTCTGGGACCTCACCTGTGGCCAGGGAGGATACAAAGCTGTCTGTTAATGCTCCAGCAATTTGTTCTCTTGCCTCCTTCAATATTCTGGGATCGATCCCATCAGGACCTGGAATCTTATCCACCTTAATACTTTTTAAGATGCACAACACCTTTTCCTTTTTAATAGCAACTCGGCTTAGAAATTCAGCATTCCATTCCCTGAGATTATCCTCCACCAATTCCTGCTCTTTAGTGAATACCGACACAGAGTATTCATTAGGACCTCACCTCCCTCTTCAGGCTCCACACACAGATTCCCCCCTTTGTCCTTGAGTGGGCCAACCCTTTTTCTGGCTACCCTCTTGCTTCTTGTACACATATAAAAAGCCTTGGGATTCTCCTTAATCCTGTTTGCTAATGATTTTCATGATCCCTTTTAACCCATCTAATTCCTTCTTTAAGTTCTTTCCTATTTTCCTTAAATACTTCAAGGACTTTGTCAGTTCCCATCCTCCTTGCCCTTATGTATGCTTCCTTTATCTTTCTGACCAAGGTCATAACATCCCTGGGTTATCCAAGGTTCACATAACTTGCTGTACCTATCCTTCATTCTCACAGAAACCTGCTGCTCCTGAACTCTTATCAATTGCCGTTTGAAATATTCCCACATGTCCCTCATACAGCCGCCTCCAATCAACACTCTCCACTTCCTGCCTAATATTGTTGTGGTTCACCTTCCCCCAGTTTAACACCTTCACCCGAGACTGCTGTTATTCCCTATTAATGAATCAAAGTTTGGGAGAAGATTTGTAGCTCGGGTGCTCGTTGTTGTGGTTCTGTTCACCGAGCTGGGAATTTGTGTTGCAGACGTTTCGTCCCCTGTCTAGGTGACATCCTTAGTGCTTGGGAGCCTCCTGTGAAGCGCTCCTGTGAAGTTTCCTCCGGCATTTATAGTGGTTTGTACCTGCCGCTTCCGGTTGTCAGTTCCAGCTGTCCGCTGCAGTGGTCGGTATATTGGGTCCAGGTCAATGTGCTTATTGACTGAATTTGTGGATGCGTGCCATGCCTCTAGGAATTCCCTGGCTGTTCTCTGTTTAGCTTGTCCTATAATAGTAGTGTTGTCCCAGTCGGACTCATGTTGTTTGTCATCTGAGTGTGTGGCTACTAAGGATAGCTGGTCGTGTCGTTTCGTGGCTAGTTGGTGTTCATGGATGCGGATCGTTAGCTGTCTTCCTGTTTGTCCTATGTAGTGTTTGCTGCAGTCCTTGCATGGGATTTTGTACACTACATTGGTTTTGCTCATGCTGGGTATCGGGTCCTTCGTCCTGGTGAGTTGTCGTCTGAGAGTGGCTGTTGGTTTGTGTGCTGTTATGAGTCCTAGGGGTCGCAGTAGTCTGGCTGTCAGTTCGGAAATGCTCTTGATGTATGGTAGTGTGGCTAGTCCTTTGGGTTGCGGCATGTCCTCATTCCGTTGTCTTTCCCTTAGGCATCTGTTGATGAAATTGCGGGGGTATCCGTTTTTGGCGAATGCATTGTACAGGTGTTCTTCTTCCTCTTTTTGCAGTTCTGGTGTGCTGCAGTGTGTTGTGGCCCTTTTGAACAGTGTCTTGATGCAACTTCTTTTGTGTGTGTTGGGATGGTTGCTTTCGTAGTTCAGGACATGGTCTGTGTGTGTGGCTTTCCTGTATACCTTTGTGGTGAATTCTCCGTTCGGTGTTCTCTGTACCATCACATCTAGGAATGGGAGTTGGTTGTCCTTTTCTACCTCTCTAGTGAATCAGATTCCTGTGAGTGTGGCGTTGATGATCCGGTGTGTGTTCTCTATTTCTGTGTTTTTAATGATTACAAAGGTATCATCCACATATCTGACCCAGAGTTTGGGTTGAATTTGCGGTAAGACTGTTTGTTCTAATCTAAACTCTGGATCAGATATATGGATGACACCTTTGACAACTAGCCATGAAACGACACGACCAGCTATCCTTAGTAGCCACACACGCAGATGACAAGCAACATGAGTTCAACTGGGACAACACTACTATCATAGGACAAGCCAAACAGAAATCAGCCAGGGAATTCCTAGAGTCATGGCACTCATCCACAGATTCAATCAATAAGCACATCGACCTGGACCCAATATAACACTGCAGCGGACAGCTGGAACTGAAAGCCGGAAGCGGCAGGTACAAACAACTATAAATGCCGGAGGAAACATCACAGAAGCACTTCACAGGAGGCTCCCAAGCATTGAGGATGTCACCTAGACAGGGGACGAAACGTCTGCAACATAAATTCCCAGCTCGGCGAACAGGACCACAACACCTATTAATGAATATCTAAAAGCTTACAGTATTATGGTCAGTACTCCTGAAATGCTCCCCCACTGAAGCTTCACTCACCTGGCCAGGGTTGGTGTGGACTGGTTGGGCCGAAGGGCCTGTTTCCACATTGTAGGGAATCTAATCTAATTTTTTTAAAAATCCTTCCCTGGAGCTGGGACTGGGTCTGTGCCTGGGACAGTGTCTGGGGCTATGGCTGGGTCTGGGACAGGGACAGGGGCTGGTGCTGTGCCTGGGCCAGGAGCTGTGCCTGGGGCTGGGTCTCAGCCTTGGGCTGCTGCACTGATTTTGAGATGGTGCCTTTGGGATGTTGACTGTCAATGTTTTTTATTGGTTGATTTAAGGGCCTGAGAAGTCATCACACTTTGCACACTTGGAGGGGGGGAGTTGGTGCCAACTGGCCCCAGCTATGAGTTTGCAGAATCCCATGTCCTTTTGCAGTCACAATAGCAGCTCCTTTATCAACACTGATAACATACACTGGCAACCAGATTAAAAAAAACAATAGAATATTGTTTTATTACCGCTAGAGAAACAGGCACAAAGGCGTGGATGTATAAAAGTCTGATCCGAGCTTTTATCACATCGGGAGTAACTGGGTTGACTTCCAGGCCCCACACCTCAGAAAGGAAATGCCTGCCTTAGAGCGGACGCAGCAATCCATCAGAATAGCACCAGGGGCTGGAAAGCTGAAGGACATTTACTGTAGGCAAGGCATGCTTTCCTTGAGTATTGAACTTAAAGGTGTGGTTGAATCAAGACCTTTTAAAATAGAACTTTGAACATTCCAGCGCAGTACAGGCCGTTCGGCCCTCGATGTTGCGCTGACCTGTGAAACCAATCCGAAGCCTATCTAACCTACACTATTCCATTTTCATCCATATATTTATCCAATGACTATTTAAATGCCCTTAAAGTTTGCGAGTCTACTACTGTTGCAGGCAGTGCATTCCACGCCCCTACTACTCTCTGACAAAAGAAACTACCTCTGACATCTGTCCTGTATCTATCACCCCTCAATTTAAAGCTATGTCCCCTCGTGCTAGCCATCACCATCCAAGGAAAAAGGCTCTCACTGTCCAGCCTATCTAATCCTCTGATCATCTTTTATGTCTTTCTTAAATCACCTCTCAATCTTCTCTCTAACGAAAACAACCTCAAGTCCCTCAGCCTTTTCTCATAAGACCTTCCCTCCATACCAGGCAACATCCTTGTAAATCTCCTCTGAACCCTTTCCAAAGCTTCCACATCCTTCCTATAATGCAGCGACCATACTCCAAGTGCGGCCATACCAGAGTTTTGTACAGCTGCAGCATGACCTCATGACTCTGAAATGCATTCCCTCTACCAGTAAAAGCTAACCCACCTTAGGCTTTCTTAACAACCCGATCAACCTGGGTGGCAACTCTCAGGGATCTAAGTACATAAACACCAAGATTTCTCTGTTCATCCACACTACCAAGAATCTTCCCAGACGTCCAATACCTTGTATCTCTGTTCCTCCTTCCAAAGTGAATCACCTCATACTTTTCCACATTAAACTCCATTTGCTATCTCTCAGCCCAGTTCTGCAGCTTATCTATGTCCCTCTGTAACTTGCAACATCCTTCTGCACTGTCCACAACTCCACCAACCTTAGTGCCATCCGCAAATTTACTAACCCATCCTTCGACACCCTCATCCAGATCATTTATAAAAATGACAAACAGCAGTGGCCCCAAAACAGATTCTTGCAGTACCCCACTAGTAATTGAAATCGAGGATGAGCATTTCCCATCAACCACCACCCTCTGTCTTCTTTCATCTAGCCAATTTCTGATCCAAACCGCTAAATCACCCTTAATCCCATGTATTTTGTGCAATAGCCTACCGTGGGGAACCTTATCAATTGCTTTACTGAAATTCATATACACCACATCAACCACTTTACCCTTATCCATCTGTTTGGTCACCATCTCAAAGAACTCAATAAGGTATAGGAGGCACGACCTACCCTTCACAATACTATGTTGACTATCTTTAATCAACTTATTCTTTTCTAGATGATTTAATCAAAGTAGAAATGAAAGAATAGGCAGGATGAATGCATGGCTTGAGAGATGGTGCAGACGGGAGGGGTTCAGATTTTTGGCACATTGAGACCAGTTCTGGGGAAGGTGAGACTATTACAAACTGAACGGTCTACATCTGGGCAGAACTGGAACCAATGTCCTTAGGGGTGCTTTTGCTAATACATTTGGGGAGGGTTTAAACTAATGTGGCAGGGGGATGGGACCAAATGAGGAGGTTAGTGGACAGCAAGGAGGTAGTAAGGAACTTGAAGTCAATGTGACTAAAGGGAAGATTAGGCAGGGAGCAGCTGATGAACACAGAGGGACTAGTGGTCTGAGGTGCGTTTGTTTTAATGTGAAAAGTATAGTAGGTAAGGCAGATGGACTTTGGACTTGGATTAGTACCTGGGAGTATGATGTTATTGCTATTACTGAGACTTTGTTAAGGGAAGGGCATGATTAGCAACTAAATATCCCAGGATATCGATGCTTCAGAAGGGATAGAGAGGGAGGTAAAATGCTCGCTAGAAGGTTCATGTTCAGACATTTTGTCACCATACTAGGTAACATCTTCAGTAAGCCTCTGGACAAAGCATTGCTGATGATTCCTGCTTTCTATTTATATGTTTGGATATCTCTGGGAGAGTGACGTCATTTCCTGTGGTGAGGTAATTACCTGTTCTTTTTCTCAGGAGATGGTAAATCGGGTCTAAGTCAATGTGTTTGTTGATAGAGTTCTGGTTGGAATGCCTGCTTCTAGGAATTCTCGTGCGTGTCTCTGTTTGGCTTGTCCTAGGATGGATGTGTTGTCCCAGTCAAAGTGGTGTCCTTCCTCATCCGTATGTAAGGATATTAGTGAGAGAGGGTCATGTCATTTTATGGCTAATTGATGTTCACTTTGACACCAATTTGACTGGGACAACACATCCATCCTAGGACAAGCCAAACAGAGACACGCATGAGAATTCCTAGAAGCATGAGATTCCAACTGGAAATCTATCAACAAACACATTGACTTGGACCTGATTTACCACCCCTGAGAAAAAGAACAGAAAATGACATCACCATAGGAAATTATGTCACCACAGGAAATGACATCACTAATCCAAAGAAACCCAAACATATAAATAGAAAGCAATGCTTCATCTTGAGGCTCACTGAAAATGTTACCTAATAGGGTGACGAAATATCTGAACATGAACCTTCCAGCTCAACGAGCAAACCTACATCCAGAACCTCAAACTGAGCTACAAATCTTCTCAAAACCCGCTAAGGGAGGTAAAAGGGGTGGTGCACTACTGGTCAGAGAGGATATCCCTCTGAATGAGGGCACGATGGAGGACTCGAGTAGTGAGGCAATATGGGCAGAGCTCAAAAATAGGAAGGATGCGGTAACAACGTTGGGGTTGTACTACAGACCTCTCAACAGCGAGCAGGAGATAAAGGTCCAAATATGTGAACAGATTATAGAAAGATGGAGGAGCAACATGATGGTGGTGATAAGAGATTTTAATTTCCTCAACGTTGACTGGGATTCACTTAGTGTTAAAGGTCTAGTTTGAGCAGAATTTGTAAGGGTTTTCTAGAGCAGTGTGTAAATAGTCCAACTCAGGAAGGGGACATACTGGACCTGGTGTTGGGGTTAAAGTTTCAGTGGGGGATTACTTTGGGAGGAGAGATCACAATTCCATAAGTTTGAATACTCATGGACAAAGATGAGAGTGGTCCTAAAGTAAGTGTGCTAAATTGGGGGAAGGCCAACTATAGCAAAATTCAGCAGGAGCTGGGGAATGTAGCTTGGGAGCGGCTGTTTGAAGGGAAATCCACATTTGATATCTGAGAGGCTTTTAAAGAGAGATTGATTAGAGTGCAAGTGAGAAATGTCGCTGTGAAACTGAGGGATGGAAATGGCAAGATTAGGGAACCATGGATGACAGGTGAAATTGTGAGACTAGCTAAGAGGGAAAAGGAAGCATACATAAGGTCTCGTTGTCTGAAAACAGATGAAGCTTTGGAAGAATATCAGGAAAGTAGGATCAATCTGAAATGAGGAATTAAGAGGGCTACAAGGGGTCATGAGATATCTTTAGCAAACTGGGTTAAGGAAAATCCCAAAGCCTTTTATTCATATATAAGGAGCAAGAGGGTAACTAGCGAAAGGGTTGGCCCACTCAAGGACAAAGGAGGAAAATTATGCAAGGAGTCAAAGAAAATGGGTGAGATTCTTAATGAGTACTTTGCATTGGTATTCACCAAGGAGAGGGACATGAGAGATGTTGAGGTTAGGGATACACGTTTGATTACTCTAGATCAAGTCGGCATAAGGAGGGAGGAAGTGTTAGGTATTCTAAAAAGCATTAAGGTGGACAAGTCCCCAAGTCTGGATGGGATCTATCCTAGGTTACTGAGG
Organism: Chiloscyllium plagiosum; assembly: GCF_037043375.1. Lineage (NCBI taxonomy): Eukaryota > Metazoa > Chordata > Chondrichthyes > Orectolobiformes > Hemiscylliidae > Chiloscyllium > Chiloscyllium plagiosum. Next base: position 60,444,831 of record NW_028270163.1, on the reverse strand, counting down.
GAAGCGAGAGAGGAAATAGCTGGGGCATTAACAGATATCTTTGCAGCATTCTTGAACACGGGTGAGGTCCCACAGGATTAGAGAATTGCTAATGTTGTCCCCTTTGTTTAAGAAGGATAGCAGGGATAATCCATGTAATTATAAACTGGAGACCTTGACATCAGTGGTAGGGAAGCTGCTGGAGAAGATACTAAGAGCTCGGATCTATTCCCATTGGAAGAAAATGGGCTTATCAGTAATAGGCAACGTGGTTTTGTGCAGAGAAGGTCATGTCTTACCAACTTAATAGAACTCCTTGAGGAAGTGACAAAGTTGATTGATGGGGGAAGGGCGGTAGATTCATATACATGGACTTCAGTCAGGCATTTGATAAGGTTCCACATAGTAGACTGATGGAGAAATTGCATGGGGTCTATGGTGTACTAGCTAGATGGATAGAGAACTGGCTGGGCAACAGGAAACAGAGAGTAGTAGTGGAAGGGAATTTCTCAAAATGGAGAACTGTGACCAGTGATGTCCCACAGGGATCCGTGTTGTTTGTGATATGCTTAAAGGATCTGGAGGAAAGTATAGCTGGTCTGATTAGCAGGTTTGCAGATGATACTAAGATTGGTGGAGTAGCAGATAGTGAAGGGGTCCGTCAGAGAATGCAGCAGAATATAGATAGATTAGAGAGATGGGCAGAGAAATGGCAGATGGAGTTCAGTCCAGGTAATGCGAGGTGATGCATTTTGGAATATCCAATTCAGGACCAAACTATACAGTAAATGGAAAAGTCCTGGGGAAAATTGATGTACAGAGAGATTTGGATGTTCAGGCCCACTGTACTCTGAAGGTGGCAGCGCAGGTCAGTGAGTGGTCAAGAAAGAATACAGCATGCTTTTCTTCATCGAATGGGATATTGTGTACAAGAGTTGGCAGGTAATGTTACAGTTATATAGGAGTTTGGTTCGGCTACATTTGGAATGCTGTGTACACTTCTGGTTGTCACATTACCAAAAGGATGTGCATGTTTTGGAGAGGGTTCAGAGAAGCTTCACCAGGATGTTGACTGGTATGGAGGGCATGAGCTCTGAGGAGAGGTTGAGTAGATTAGGGTTATTTTCAGTGGAAAGACAAAGGTTGAGGGGGGACCTGATTGAGGCCTACAAAGTCATGAGAGGTGGATAGCAAAAAGCTTTTTCCCAGAGTGGGGGACTCAATTACTAGGGATCACGAGTTCAGGGTAAGAGGGGAAAGGTTTAAGGGAGATATGCGTGGACAGTTCTTTACGCAGAGGGTGGTGGGTGCCTGGAACGTGTTGCCAGCGGAGGTGCTAGAGGCGGGTACAATAGTGTCATTGAGGATGTATCTAGACAGATACATGAATAGGCAGGGAGCAGAGGGATACAGATCCTTAGGAAATAGGTGACAGGTTTAGATAGAAGATCTGGATCGGCACAGGCTTGGAGGGCCGAAGGGCCTGTTTCTGTGCTGTAAATTTCTTTGTTTGTTTTTGTATTATAAATCCTATCTCTTCTAATCCTTCCAACACTTTACCCACAACTGAAGTAAGGCTCGCGGGTCTATAATTACCAGGGTTGTCTCTACAAGGGGACAACATTTGCTATCCTCTAGTCTTCTGGCACTATTCCTGTAGACAATGATGACATAAGTATCAAAGCCAAAGGTTCTGGAACCTTCTCCCTAGATTCCTAGGATAAAACCCATCTGACACAGGGGACTTAGCAATTTTGGAAAGTGTGAAAATAGATAACACCTCCTTCTTATGAACCTTAATCCCATCTAGTCTAATGGCCTGTACTTCATTATTCTCGTCGACAGCATTGTCTTTTTCCTGTGTGAATACTGATGAAAAATATTCACTTAGTGCCACTCCTATCTTCTTGGACTCCACGCACAAATTCCCACTAATATCCTTGATTGGCCCTAAGCTTAGTCTTTTATTCCTGATATACCTATAGAAAGCTTTAAGATTTTCCTTGATCCTACCTGCCAAAGACTTTTCATGTCCCCTCTTGGCTCTTCTTAGCTCTCACGTTAGGTCCTTCCTGGCTAACTTGTAACTCTCAAGCACCCTAACTGAGCCTTCACATATCATCTTTACATAAGCCTCCTTCTTCCTCTTGACTAAAGATTCAACTTCTTTATTAAGCCCACAGTTCGACCACTTCCTCCCTGCCTGTCAAGTGCATATTTATCATAAATGGATCGAAATGAGGAGATAAGGAGAAATTATTTCCATGAGTTGGGGGTCAATTTAAAATCAGAAATAGGCCTTTTAGCAGCAAAAATACATTTCTTCAAACACACAGTATAAACCTGAGTCCATTTGCCACTCCTCAGATACATGTTCAAATACAACAAGATCAGGACAATATCCAGGCTTGGGCTGACAAGCGGGGAATAATATTAACGCTGCACAAATGCCAGGCAATGACCATCACCAATAAGAGACAATCTAACCACTGCCACTTGACATTCAATGGTGTTACCATCACTGAATCCCCCACTATTAATATCCTGGGGGCTATCATTGACCAGAAGCACAATTGGACTCTCCATATAAACACATTGGCTACAGGAGCAGGTCAGAGACTGGGAATATTGTGGTGAGTAACTCACCTCCTGACTCCCCAAAGCCTGTCCACCATCTAGAAGGCACAAGTCAGGAGTGTGATAGAGTACTCCCTACTTGTCCTGGATGGGGGCAGCTCCAACAACACTCAGGAGGTTTGACACCACAATCCATCGCAGTCCTGACACACCATGTCTGGCATGAATGTTATTTGCCAATTGTCAGTGCAAGCCTGGATATTGTTCAGGTCTTTCTGCATTTGGACATGGACTGCTTCAGTATCTGAGGAGCTGAGAATGGTGCTGAATATTGTGCAATTACCAGCAAACATCTCCACTTCTGTCTTTATAATTGTGGAAAGGTCATTGATGAAACAGCTGAAGATGGTAGGGAGTAGGACAATACCCTGAGGAACTCCTGCAGAGATATCCAGGACCTGAGATGACTGACCTCCAACAACCACTACCATCTTCCTATGTGCCAGGTATGACTCTAACCAGTGGAGAGTTTGCCCCCCTGATACCCATTGATTCCAGTTTTGCCAGGGCCCTTTTGCCAGGATTAGAAGAGATAGGATTTATAATACAAAAACATATTTGGTCAAATGCAAAGTACGCCACATAGCCCCTCAAACCTTCTCCATTGCTTAGTCTGAAGGTAACAGATGTGTTTGTGGATTGAATTGCACCGTCCCTCTGATCCCCACTGACCTTTCGTTCCCTGGCTAATAGGGATCTCTGTTCCTCTGCCACCAGCTTCTGAGGCAGACAGTCCTAAAGTCACTCAACCCTCAGAGAAACATTTCGTCTCATCTCTGTCCCAAAAGGGCAACCCCCTGATTTCACAACAGTGACACTATCCTGAACCCCATCCTAAGCGGAAATATCCTTTCCATATCCACCATGTCAACACCATTCAGCATCTTAACACACCGATCGATCACCCCTCAGTCTTTGAAACCCCTGTGGAAACAAACCCAGAGGCGAACTAACCTTTCCTCAGAAGGCAACCTACTCATTCCAGGAATTGATCTAATAAACCACCACTGAATCACTGCCAGTGCATTTACATCCTTCCCTAAATAAGGAGATTAAAATTGCCCATAGTATCCACGATGTGGTCTTACCAATGCCTTTTATGACTGAAGGAGAAAATCCTCACCCCTACATTCAATTCCTCTCATAGTGAAAGATAGAATCCCATTAGTATTCTTGATTACTTGCTATAGCTGATTTCTAATTTAATGTATTCATGCAGTAAAGACATAGATCCCTCTTCAAATTGGAATTCTACAGTCATTCACCATTTAAATAATAATGCTGCTTTTTCATTCCTCTGTCAAAGTGAACAACTTCATATTTTCCCACATTGTACTCCATTTGCCAGATTTTTTGCCCACTTATTTAACCTACCTATCTCATTCTCAACCTTGTTAAGTTCCCTTCACAACATCCTTCCTGACCTTCCTTTGTCTGCATTTTAGTTACCATGCCTTCACTCCCCTCATTTAAGTAAATAATATAAATTGCAAAAGGTTGAGGTTCCAACACAGACCCCGGCAAGATTGCACTTGTCACTATCGGCTGATCAGAGAAAACCTTGTTTATGTAAACTGTTTCTTGCCAGTCAGCCGTTCTTCCATCTATTCTAGAGTTCACCCTACACCGTGAGTTCCTGTTTTGTGCAATCAGCTTTTTGTGTGGGATCTTGTCAAATTCTTCTGGAAATGCACTTCAGTACATCGACGGCACATTACTCTGTCAAAGAACTCCGATAAATTGGTTATAAATATAAGGTGAACTCTGATAAATGTAAAAATAAATTCAGGAGAAGCCTGAGATTGGTGAGGACGTAGCATTTTACTTGAAGCTGGATAAATGCATTGGAAAACAGAAAGTAATGCTAATAGAGTGGAATAAAGAAAGATAGGATGTTCATGTCGAACATAACACCAGCCTGGACCAGTTGGACTGAATGGCCTGTTTCTGTGCTGGAAACACTATGTACGATCAGATCTAATCTAATAAGATAAAACACAGAACTAAGCATCTAATATTTTTGTCTAATCTCTGATCTGTGCTCTAGGCTGTTGAACGTTTGTGATGACCTTGCAGTTTCTGCCATGATATCAGTTGCAGGCTGTGACTTTATCTTGTTTTGTTGAACTGAGAATAAGCAGCAAGTTCATATCCATCAGGGGAAGGCATGAGGTACACTGCTAGTTACAGAATCCACCATAGACATGTAATCTTTATTGCGATAACCATTTATACTTCGATCTAACTGATTGTGTAAAATAACCAATGATTGCGTTTTCACTGAGTAAGTTTTGTTTTGACTATAAATCCATGTCTGAGTTTATGAAGAGACTTGGTTGATGGATCTTGGTGTTTTAAGGCTGATATCGATGAGGTATTTAACTGGCCATGTTGGTAACTGGAAAATAAACTTTTATTTTATGTTGTGTCCTGTGGAATATGAGATCAGAGCAATGGTGCACCCCCTCCCCCCCAACACACACACACACACACACAGACACCTTGGTCCAAACATCATGCACTTCAGCAATTGAGCACCTTAGCGACTATTCACTCAGTGACAGCGAGAGCTGCAGTAGGAGCCTCCATTGGCCAGCACAGTGACTCAGTGGTTAGCACTGCTGCGTCACAGCACAAGGACCCAGGTTCAATTCCAACTGTTTGTACTTTCCTTCCAACTCTGCCAGGGTTTTCTCTGGGTGCTCCAATTTTTTCTACAGTCCAAAGATGTGCAGGTTAGGTAGATTGGCCAAACGCAGGAATACAGGGTCAGGTGGTGGGCCCAGGTGGATCTTCTTTAGAGGGTCAGAGTGGACTCGATGGTCTATGTGGCCTGCCTCCACACTGTAGGGATTCTATGATCTGGCATCCTGATCCCTGGAAGGTTGAAACATATGTCAAAGGGCCTCGTTATAAAGAGGGATCAATGTGATCATCAGTTTGTTTTCTCTTTAATAAAACATTCCAAGATAATTTGCAGATGCAACGTCAAACACAATTTGACACAGAGTCACATGAGGAAAGTGTAGGACAGTTGGCCAAAACCTTGGTCAAGGTCAATTTTAAGGAGGGTCTTAAAGGGGGAAAGAGAGGCAGAGAGTTTAGGGAGAGAATTCCAAAGTTCTGGGAGCTAAAGGCATGCTGAAAGATTAAAGTCAGGAATATGCAAAAGGCCAGAATCAGGGAATGCAGCAATCTGTGAGGGATGCAGGTGGAAGCGTTTACAGAGATTGGGAGATATAAAATAGTAACATGAAAGGATATGTGAGGGGAATTTGTGGGTCCTCTCATATCGTGAGCAGAGTAGTTCTTGTCGACACAAAGTGACTGAAAGTGAGGAACACACTTAAAATTGAATGAAAGAAGGAGAGAAAGCTGAAGTCTGAGAGGGAGCAAAGGGGGAAAACAAAGTTTATCATCAGGAAAACTAAGATCAGAAATGAGTATTTCTGAGCAGGAGACAGGGGGTAAAGAGCCTGTTCTGCCTTTAAGTGAGAACACAACTGATTTGTATCTTAATTTCATCTACCCTTAACAGCCTTAAGTGAGCCCCTAGTCTCAACAGCCTTTTGGGGAGAGAGTTCCTCATTTTCAAAATAAAAATATATTTCAACATCAGCAAATAAAACATGAAAGAGGAAACAAGTAACTCGGGTGTGGAACACAAGGAAAGAAAGTTATCAAAAGCAGAAGGATTTTGTATCCCAGATGAAGCAGTGAGTTCAAGCAAAGACCAGCTTTTATTTTAATTTACAGAATTTATCAGTTTTGTAAACAAGGATTTCTGAATAGCATAACTGTAGTCAGGTCGACTGTTCATCATTCCATCCCTGCTGTCATTACTTTGTGAGAGAGGATTGATTTACGTCTCAGCTGGGTAAAGGGCAGGGATGATAAATGCTAATATGGGGAAAAGCAGAGTCATGCAGCACCTCCAGTCTGCTCAGCTTTTAAGTGAGGTCGTGGTGGATCTGTATCTTAATTCCATGACCAACCTTGGTTTGTAACCTCCAAATAGCCTTGCCCTATAATTAATTTTTGAATCTCTCTGGTTTAGCAATTTCAGCCTGGCAGTAGGCAGGACATTCATTCACAATGACAACTCAGGGTCATTAGTGGCTCCGTGCCATGTAATCACAATCTAAGTTTGATCACATGCCCCAGTAGAAACCATCCCTCAGAAATATCATTCTGTTGGTACCAAGGCAGAAAATTGAGAGGGAACAGAGTCTCTCCAGCAATCTCTGTTTTTGTTTTAGATCTGCAGCACCCACAGTTCTTTATTTTATTTTACTATGTACAACTTACACATATCTATAGACAAACACACACAAGGACATGTACATACGTATCATATACACCATATACACCAACATGAAACAAAGATCCCCTTATAATACATGCACAAATACATACCCAAAAAACCCACAATTATACCCATAACAAATTGTCATTGGCACCAGCATCAGGTCAAGGATGATGTCATTCAACATTGCAACTTTCTGCATTGGTCTTTCTGTGAGTGAATAACCAGAATTCACCCACAGGTCTTCGGGCATGCAGACTGGACACCCCAAGAAGTGGTGAAAGCTGAAGTGCAGCATCTGTTTTCCTTTGTGTCCAGCCCTGGCACCCCCTGTACTTCACCTAAGATGCTACGACACAAAGCTTGATATGCCTTAGTGGACAAGTTGTTCATGTGCTGTAGGTAGACCCACAATGTTGTTAGGGTGAGAGATCCAGAACTTTGACCCAGTGATACTGAAGGAACTGAGATATATTTCCAAATCAGGCTGCTGAGTGACATGGAGGGGAACTTGCAGGGGGGTGGTGTCCCCATGTATCTGCTGGATGGAACTGGTTATGGGTTTGGAAGGTGCTGTCTAAGGATCTTTGGTGAATTTCTGCAGTGCATCTTGTAGATAGTACACACCGCTGGTGGTGGAGGGATTGAATATTTGTGGATGTGGTGCCAATCAAGCACACCTTTATGGTGTCAAGCTTCTTGAGTGTTGTTGGAGCTGCACCCCTAACTTGTGCTTTGTAGATGGTGGACAGTCTTTGGGGAGTAGGAGGTGAGTTACTCACTGCGGGATTCCTAGCCTCTGATCTGCTCTTGTAGCCACTGTGTTTATGTGCCCTTGTCCAGTTCAATTTCTGTGCAGAAGTGCTGTGCTGTATGGAATCCAATCCAGTAGATGCAGAATCCAGTTGACATAGTCTACATGAACTTCAGGGAGGCTCTTGACAAGGTCTCACATGGGAGACTGGTCAATAAATTAAGCATCCTTAGGATGCAGGGAAATTTGGTAAATTGGATCCAAACTTTACCTTAGTGGCTAGAAGCAGAGGATGATGGTTGAAAGTTGTTTTTGTGACAGGTAGCCTATGTTCATACTACAGGGTTTGGCCCCTTGTTATTTATAGTGAACATTAATGCGTTAGACATGAATAAAGGTGAAAGACTTAACAGCAATTAGGTTTTATCAATCTATCATTTTAATTGCATGACTGTGTTCTTTTGCTACAAATTCTGCGTCTTATGATCCTACCCACTAGCTATCTGATGAAGGACCAGCACGCTGAAAGCCAGTACTTCCACATAAACCTGTTGGACTATAACCTGGTGTTGTGTGATTTTTAACTATGCATAAAGGAGGTTTTATTAGTAAGTTTGACATTAAAATTAGTGGCATGGTAAATGACAAGGAGAAACGCTTTAAACTATAGGACAATATAGAAGAGCTGGACAGATAGGCAGAGGAATGGTGGATGGTGTTTATTCCTGAAAAATGGAATGAGAATAGACAGGTACTTGATCACTGTCACTACGAAGCAAAGGGCCTCATTCTGTGCTGTAATATTCCATGACTCAATAATCAACATAAATAACCTCAATGTAAGGAACAAATGTGTATTTGCTGGATTTCATTATAAGACAAAGATAGGGAGAAAAGTAAGTTGTGAAGTGGTTGCAAAGAATATAAGGAAGCTGTGGGTGGTCGAATATTTAGGGGATGAAGTAAATTGTGGAAAAATGCAAGAGAGTCCCCTTCAATGTCAAGAACAGAAAAGTGCCATTCCATTATTTATATGGAAAGAGATTGCCCAGTTTTAAGACATAGAAAATTCTCAATATTTTAGCCTATGAATCACCAAAAGTCAAAATGCAGTTCCAACAATTGATTTGGAAGGAAAATGAAATATTGGTGCTTACTGCAAGGGGAATAGAATGTAAAAGAAAGAACATTTTGTTTTATCAAAACAAAGAACTACAGATACATTCATACAATCATACAGATGTACAGCACAGAAACAGATTCTTTGGTCTAACTTGCCCATGCCAACCAGATTTCCTATATAAATCTAGTCCCATTTACGAGCATTTGGCCTGTCTCCCTCTAAATCCTTGCTATTCACATAGCCATTCCAGGCACCTTTTAAATGTTGCAATTGTACCAACCTCCACCACTTCCTCTGGCAGCTCATTTCATACACGCACCATCCTCTGCGTGAAAAAGTTGCCCCTTAGCTCCTTTTTATTTCTTTCCACTCTGATCTTAAATGTACGCCCTCTATTTTGGACTTCTCCACCCTGGGCAAAAGACCTTGGCTATTCACTCTAGCAATGTCCCTCATGATTTTATAAATCTCTATAACGTCACCCCTCAGCCTCCACGCTCCAGGGAAAACAGCCTCGGTCGATTCAGCCTCTCCGTATAGCTCAAACCCTCCAACTCTGGCAAAATCCTTGTAAATCTTTTCTGAACCCTTTCAAGTTTCACAACATCCTTCCTATAGCAGGGAGACCAGAACTGCATACAGTATTCCAAAAGTGGCCCAATCAATGTCCTGTACAGCTGCAACATGACCTCCCAACTCCTGTACTCGATGCTCTGACCAATAAAGGAAAGCATACCAAATGCCTTCTTCAGTATTCTATCTACATGTGACTCTACTTTCAAAGAGCTTTAAACCTGCACTCCAAGGTCTGTGTTCAAAAACAGTCCCTAGGACGTTACCATTAAGTGTATAAGTCCTGCTCTGATTTGTCTTTCCAAAATGCAGCACCACGCATTTGTCTAAATTAAACTCCATCTGCCACTCCTCAGCCCATTGGCCCGTCTGATCAAGATCCTGTTGTAATCTGAAGTAACCTTCTTCGCTGCCCACTAAATCTCTAATTTTGATGTCATCAGCAAACTTACTAACTAGACTTCCTAATGTTCACATCCAAATTATTTACATAAATGATGAAAAGTAGTGGATCTCGCACCGATCCTTGTGGCACACCCCTGGTCACAGGCCTCCAGTCTGAAAAGCAACCCTCCACCACCACCCTCTGTCTTCTACCTTTAAGCCAGTTCTGTATCCAAATGGCTAGTTCTCCCTGTATTCCATGAGATCTAACCTTGCTAATCAGTCTCCCATGAGGAGCCTTGTCAAATGTCTATATGGACTTCAGTAAGACAATGTACATAGTACTCATCAATCCTCTTTGTTACTTCTTCAAAAAACTGAATCAAGTTAGTGAGACATGATTCCCCACACACAAAGCCATGTTCACTGTCCCTAATCAGTCCTTGCTTTTCCAAATACATGTATATCCTGTCCCTCAGGATTCCCTCCAACAATTTGCCCACCACCGATGTCAGGCTCACCGGTCTATAGTTCCCTGGCTTGTCCTTACACCTTTCTTAAATAATGGCATCACGTTAGCTAACCTCCAGTCTTCCAGCACTTCACCCATGACTATTGATGATACAAATATTTTAGCAAGGGGCCCAGCAATCACTTCCTGAGCTTCCCACAGAGTTCTACAGTACACCTGATCAGAACCTGGGGATTTAACCGCCTTTATGTGTTTTAAGACATCCAGCACCACCATCACTGTAATATTTTTCAAGATGTCGCTATCTATTTCTCCACATTCTATATGCTCAATTTCTTCCACAATAAACATTGATGCAAAATACATGATTAGTATTTCCCCCATTTCCTGCAGTTCCACAGATCAGCCTTGCTGATCTTTGAGCAAGTTACTTTTTTGTCCTTAATCTCTTTGGATTCTCTCCAACCCTAATTGTCAAAGCTATCTAATGTCCCTTGTTTGCCCTCCTGATTTCCCTCTTCAGTGTACTCCTACTGCCTTTTACCTTATAAAGATTCACTCGATCCCATTTGCTTCCTTTTTCTTGACCAGAGCCTCAATGTTTCTAGTCATTCAGCATTTCCTACAGCTATCATTCTTCCCCTTCACCCTAATAGGAACATGCTGCCTCTGAACTCTCATTATCTCATTTTTGAAGGTTTCCCATTTTCCAGCTGTCCCTTTAGCTGTAAAAGCTGACTCCAATCAACTTTTGAAAGTTCTTGCCTAATAGCGTCAAAATTGGCCTTCCTCCAATTTAGAACTTCAACTTTTAGAAATAGTCTATCCTTTTCCATCACTATTTTAAAACTAATAGCATTATGGTTGCTGGCCCCAAATTGCTCCCCCACTGACATCTCAGTTACCTAGCGAGTTTTGATAAGATTTGTAGCTCAGGTTGAGGTTCTGGATGTAGAGTTGCTTGCTGATCATCTCAACATCAACAAATGAAGCCGCATTAGGACATTATTTCATTGAGCCACCACACCCTGCAGCACAGAGGAACTATGCAGAGCAGAGGAAAATCGTCTATACTGAAAATGAACCTTCCAGCTCAGCAAGCAAACCTACATCCAGAACCTCAGTCACCTGTCCTGCCTTATTTCCCAAGAATAGGTCAAGTTTTGCACCTTCTCTAGTAGGTCCATCACCATTCTGAATCAGAAAATTTTCTTGTCCACACTTAACAAATTCCTCTCCATCCAAACCCTGAACATTGTGGCAGTCCTGTTTATGTTGGAAAGTTAAAATCCCCTACCATAACCACCCTATTATACTTACAAATAACTGAGATCTCTTACAAATTTGCTTCTCAATTTCCCACTGACCATTAGGGAGGTCTACAGTACAATCCCAAAAAGGTGACCATCTCTTCAATATTTTTCAGTTTGATCCAAATATCTTTCCTGGACCCCCTCCCTGGAATAAACTCCCTAAGTACAGTGTAATGGTATCCTTTATCAAAACACCACTCCCCCTACTCTCTTACCCCCCTTTCAATCCTTCCTATAGCATCTATACTCTGGAAGATTAAGCTGCTAGTCCTGTCCATCCCTGAGCCATGTCTCTGTAATTGTTATGATATCCCAATCACATGCCCTGAGTTCATCTGCCTTCCCTGTCAAACCTCTTGCATTGAAATAAATGTAGTTTGATTTACCAGTCTAACCTCATTCTCTGCCTTGTTCCTGCCTGCCCTGACTGTTTGATTTGCTCCTTTTCCCACTGTATCAGTCTCAGATTGCCTCTTTTCTCACTATCTCTTTAGGTCACCAGCCACCACCACCCACCCCCCTACACACACACACACACACACACACCTTTATTATTTTAAATCCACCTGAGTAGCTCTAGAAGGCCCATTCCAATTCAGGTGCAACCTGTTCTTCTTATACAGGTTGCTACTACCCAAGAAGAGATCCCACTGATCCAAAAATGTGAATCATTGCCCCTTACACCAGCTCCTCAGCCATGTATTTATCTGCTCTATCCTCCTATTTCTACCCTCACTAGCACGTGGCACCGGGAGTAATCCAGATATTATTACCCTTGAGGACTTCCTTTTTAAAGTAATGCCTAACTTCCTATATTCTTTCCTCAGAATTGTGTCCTTTTCCCTTCCTATGTCATTGGTTCCGATGTGTACAATGACCTTCTGCTGGTTCCTCTCCCCTTTGAGAATATTCTGCACCCTCTCCGAGATATCTTTGATCCTGCCACCAGGGAGGAAACACACCATTCTGATGTCTCACTGTTGGTCACAGAAGCATCTGTCTGTGCCTCTCGAGAGTTTCCTATCACAATCGACCACTTGGAACCTGAACACATGTAAAACCTCACCCTATTCACTGTAGATTTAAAAAAGAACACTTTAAAATTTTATGTTTTATATATCACTTCACTGATCTCCAGCCGAGAGCAGTTCTCTTAAAGAGGTCTTCCCAAGCACAGCCTGGAATTTCACAGTTTGTTGTTCTTAGACCTAACTCGGATATCCAGAAATGCTGGTAACTCCACAGCCAGCCAGAGGTTAGGTTTCATTGCCAGGATGTTTTTGATGAACTCTAGCTGTTCTGGGACCTCCCACCTGGCCTCTCTGGAAATTCCTGAGCTCTCTCTTTCCTCCCGTTTAAAGTATTATTGTTTTTGATCCTTGTTTTGAAGTTCCAAAAACAAAGCAAAAACTTGTAACAACAGTAATTACGGGTCCAAGAAATCGAGGAAATTAGCTCCAGCACTGAAATCTCAAAAGAAAAGCAACTCTTACAGCCCACTTTGAATTGTTGGAAATCTGACACAAAAATATTTTGTTTGTTGTGTAGAGCATTGGTGAGGCCACATCTTGAGTTCTGTATACATGATGAAACAGCTCAGGGACGTCTCACTTGACTAAGACCTGGGATGGGGGGGGGGGGGGGGGGGGGGGGGAGCGGTATCTTATGAGGGAATGTTGGAACTGCTGGGCCTGTATCCGTTGGCATTTTGAAGAATGAAAGGTGATCTTATTGAAACAGGTAAGATCCTGCAGGGAACTGCAAATGTAGAAGTTGCGGCACTGTTTAAAAATAAAAGATCTCCAGTTTAGTACTGAGATGAGGAGACTTCTTTTCACTCAGAGTTGTGAATCTTTGGAACTCTCTTTCCCAGAGGACAGTGGAGGCAGATTCATTGAATATGATTAAAACTGAAGTGGATAGTATTTGACTAACAAAAAAGTCAAATATTTTTGGAAGTAAGAAGAAAAGTGAATTTGAAGCCACAATCAGACCAGCATTAAATGGTGGAGCAAGCTAGAGAGGCCAAATAGCCTACTCCTGTTCCTAACTCATGTATTCATGATTCTTTTGGATTTGTCTTTGGTGATCAGCCTTGAGCTATTGAAATACAGCCTGCTCGACATGTGATGTAAGGGGCTTATGCAAGGCAGTGAAGGCTGCTCGTATTTTTTTCCCAAGAGGTCACATATTTCAGCATTCCTTTCATTGAACTCCTCCACAAGATGACAGTGCTCAAACCCAATAATCTGACACTGATGTCTAGTACAGCTGCTGGTCCTTTAAGTCATAAAGCTCGGAAACAGATCCTTCGATCCAACTCATCCACACTGACTAGATATCTTAAACTCATCCAGTCCCATTTGCCAGCATTTGACCCATATTCCTCTAAACATTTCTTGATATACCTGTCCAAATGTCTTTTAAATGTTGTAACTGTACCTGAATGTATCATTTCTCTGACAGGTCATTCCACATACAAATCACCCTCTGAGAAAAAGATGCCCCTCAGGTCCCTTTTAAATCTTTCTTCTCTCACCTTAAAAATACGCTCTCTTGATTTGAACTCCTTCACCTTCAGGAAAAGATATTTGCTATTTACTCTATCCATGCCTCTCATGATTTTATAAATCTCAATATGGCCACCCCTCAACCTCCGACACTCCGGGGAAAAAGGTCCCAGCCTATCCAGCCTTTCCTTATAATTCAAACCCTCCATTTCTAGCAACATCCTGGTAAATCTTCACTGAACCCTCTCCAGTTCAACAATCTCCTTCTTATTACAGGGTACCCAGACTGTACTCAGTTCTCTAAAAGATGTCTCATCAGTGTCCTGTACAATCTCGATATGACATCCTAACTCCTATACTCAAAGGTTTGAGCAATGAAGGCAAGCATGCCGAATGGTTCTAGGATGTCTCCATGTCATTTCATATTTCTTCTTTTAGTGGAAGAGGGAGTGAGTTATAATGAGGCCATGCACTTTGTCAGCAGGAGGACACCATGGAGATCATGCCTGACAAATCTGTTAACATTTTTTGAGGAGGCTACAGGCAAGTTGGATAAAGGAGAGCCAGTGAATGTAATCTATTTGGATTTCCAAAAAGCCTTTGACAAGGTGCTGCACAGCAGGCAGTTAAAGATAAGAGCCTGTGGTGTTAGGGGCAAGGTACTGGCATGGAGAGAGGATTGGCTGATTGGCAGCAAGCAGAGAGTGGGGATAAAGGGATCTTTTTCAGGATGGCAACCAATGACCAGTGCAGTTCCACAAGGATCAGGGTTGGGATCACAACTATTTACATCAGACATTAACAATCTGGACAAAGGAACAGAGAGTATTGTTGCAAAGTGTGCAGATGATACAAAGATAGGTGGAAGTAGAGTTGAGGAAGCGGGAGGCTGCAGAAGGAGTTACATAGGCTGGGAGAATGGGCAAAGAAGTGGCAGAAGGAATACAATGTGGGAAGAATAGGGGCATAGACTGTGACGAAATGGTAAATGGCTTTGGAAATCTGAAGCACAAAGGACTTGGGAGTCCTAGTTCAGGATTCTCTTAAGGTTAATATGCAGGTTCAGTTGGCAGCTAAGAAGGCAAATGCAATGTTAGCGTTCACTTCACGAAGGCTAGAATACAAGAGCAGGGATGTACTCCTGAGGCTGTATAAGGCTCTGGTCAGACTACGTTTGGAATATTGTGAGCAATTTTGTGCCCCTTATAAAGTTATAGACT
Source organism: Chiloscyllium plagiosum (assembly GCF_037043375.1). Lineage (NCBI taxonomy): Eukaryota > Metazoa > Chordata > Chondrichthyes > Orectolobiformes > Hemiscylliidae > Chiloscyllium > Chiloscyllium plagiosum. The sequence continues at coordinate 60,429,560 of NW_028270163.1, read as the reverse complement.
TCACCTTACTGACCAGTCTATTGTGTGACTTGCTAAAGTCCATGTAGACAAAATCATCAGTCTTCTTCGATACCTCTTCAAAGAACTCAATCTAATTTAGAACATAGAACATAGAACAATACAGCGCAGAAAGTCCCTTCGGCCCTCAATGTTGCACCGACCTGTGAACTATTCTCAGCTCATTTCCCTACACTATCCCAAAATCATCCATGTGCTTATCCAAGGATTGTTTAAATCTCCCTAATGTGGCTGAGTTGACTACATTAGCAGGTAGGGCATTCCACGCCCTTACCACTCTCTGAGTAAAGAACCTGCCTCTGACATCTGTCTTAAATCTATCACCCCTCAATTTGTAGCTATGCCCCCTCGTACACACTGAAGTAATCATCCTCGGAAAAAAGACTTTCACTGTCTACCCTCTCTTATCCTCTGATCATCTTGTATGTCTCTATCAAATCCCCACTTAGCCTTCTTCTTGCCAATGAGAACAGGTTCAAGTCTCTCAGCCTTTCCTCATAAGACCTTCCCTCCAGACCAGGCAACATCCTGGTAAATCTCCTCTGCACCTTTTCCAATGCTTCCACATCCTTCCAGAAATATGGGGACCAGAATTGTACACAATATTCCAAGTGCGGCCACACCAGCGTTTTGTATAGTTGCAGCATGACATCGCGGCTCCGGAACTCAATCCCTCTACCAATGAAACCTAACACACCGTATGCCTCCTTACCCGCACTATCCACCTGGGTGACAACTTTCAGGGATCTGTGTACATGGACTCCAAGGTCCCTCTGTACATCCACACTACCAAGGATCTTTCCATTGACCCAGTACTCTGCCTTCCTGTTATTCTTCCCAAAGTGCGTCACCTCAGATTTAGCTGCATTGATCTCCATTTGCCACCTCTCAGCCCAATTCTGCAGTTTATCCAAGTCCCCCTGCAACCTGTAACATTCTTCCACACTGTCCACTACGCCACCGACTTTAGTGTCATCTGCAAATTTACTAATCCATCCACCTATGTCTGCGTCTAAGTCATTTATAAACATGACAAACAGCAGTGGTCCCAAAACAGATCCTTGTGGCACACTACTAGTAAACCGGACTCCAGGCTGAATATTTTCCATCAACCACCACTCACTGTCTTCTTTCAGAAAGCCAGTTTCTAATCCAAACTGCTAAATCACCCTCAATTCCATACCTCTGCATTTTCTCCAACAGCCTACCATGTGGAACCTTATCAAAGTCTTTGCTGAAGTCCATATATACCACGTCAACTGCCCTACCATCCATCTACATGCTTGGTCACCTTCTCAAATAACTCAATGAGGTTTGTGAGACACGACCTGCCCTTGACGAAACCATGTTGACTATCTGACATCAAATTGTTGTTTGCTAGATAATTATAAATCTTATATTTTATAATATTTTTCAAAGCCTTTCCTACAACAGAAGTAAGGCTCACTGGTCTATAATGACCTGGGTCATCTCTACTGCCCTTCTTGAACAAGGGCAGAACATTTGCAATCCTCCAGTCCTCTGGTACCAAACCTGCAGACAATGACGACTCAAATATCAAAGCCAAAGGCTCCGCTATCTCCTCCCTCGCTTCCCAGAGAATCCTCGGATAAATCCCATCCGGCCCAGGGGACTTGTCTACTTTCACTCCTTCTAGAATTGATAACACCTGTTCGTAACTAACTTTGATCCTTTCTAGTCTAATATCTCGTACCTCATTCTTCTCCTCTACAATATTCTCCTTTTCCTGAGTGAAAACTGATGGGAAATGTTCATTTAGCAACTCTCCAATCTCCACAGGATCCACATTCAACTTCCCACTTCTGTCTTTGTTTGGTCCTATTCCTACCGTAATCATCCTTTTATTCCTCACATACCTATAGAAAGCTTTAGGGTTCTCCTTTGTTCTATTTGCTAAAGGTTGCTCGTGTCCTCTCTTTGCTCTTCTTAACTCTCTCTTTAAATCTTTCCTAGCTGATCTGTAACTCTCCATCACCTCATCTGAACCATCGTGCCTCATCAACACATAAGCCTCCTTCTTCTTCGTAATAAAAGATGCAATTTCTGTAGTAACCACGGTTCCCTTACCTTATCACTTCCTCCCTGCCTGACATGCAATATCTGTTCCTTAAACCGCTCCACATTTCCGTTGTCCCCATCCCCTGCATTTTGCTACCCCATTCTATGCATCCTAATTCCTGTCTAATCGCATTATAATTGCCCTTGCCCCATCGATAACTCTTGACCAGTGGCATGTACCCATCCCTTTCCATCTCTAAACTAAACGTAACTGAATTATGGTCACTCTCTCCAAAGTGCTCACCTACAACAAAATCAAACACCTGGCCTGGTTCATTACCAAGCATCAGATCCAATGTGCCCTCCCCTCTTGTCGGCCCTTCAACATACTGTGTCAGGAAACCCTCCTGTACACATTGGACAAAAACTGATCCATCCACCGTACTAGAGTTATAGTATTTTCAGTCAATGTTGGGGAAGTTAAAGCCCTCCATAATGACTACTCTGTTCCTTTCACTCCTACCCAGAATAATTTTGCTAATCCTCTCTTCCACCTCCCTGGAACTCTGCGGAGGCCTATAACAAAACTCCAAGCAGTGTGACCTCTCCTCTCCTGTTTCTAACCACAGCCTACACCACTTCAGTAGACGAGTCCTCATCAAAAGTTCTGTCAGCCACCGTTATACTATCCTTGACTAACAAGGCCACACTGCCCCCTCTTTTAACGCCTTGCCTGTTCTTAATGAAAGATCTAAACCCTGGAACCTGCAACATCCATTCCTCACCCTGCTCTATCCATGTCTCCGAAATGGCCACAACATCGAAGTCCCAGGTACCTATCCATGCTGTAAGCTCTCCTACCTTATTTCAGATGCTTAAGGCGGTGAAGTAGACACACTTCAAACCACTTCGCTGTCTGCCAGCATATTCCTGTGACCCTGAAATCCTGTCCCTGTCCTTCTTACTCTCATCCTCCTGTGCACTGCAACTACACCTCCGGTTCCCATCCCCCTGCTGAGCTAGTTTAAACCCACCCGAATAGCACCAGCAAATTTCCCACTCAGGATATTACTACCCTTCTGGTTCAAGTGAAGCCCGTCCTGTTTGTACAAGTCCTACCTTCCCCAGAATGAGCCCCATTTATCCAAAAACCTGAAACCCTCCCTCCTGCACCATCCTTGCAGCCACATGTTCAGTTGATGTCTCTCCCTATTCCTTGCCTTGCTATCACGAAGGAACAAATTCTATTGAAAGAGGATCTGCTGGTATTGGAGGGGTTCCAGAGGACCTTTACAAGAATAATCCTGGGAATGAAGGGTTTGTCTTTTGAGGAATAGTTGGGTCTGTACACGATGGAGTTTGGAAGGATGAGGGGTATCTGATTGAAACTTACAGAATACTGATAGGCCTGGAGAGAGTGGGCATGGAGAAGATGTTTCCATGAGTAGGAAAGACTAGGACCCGAGGGCACAGCTTCAGGGTGAAGGGACAACCTTTAGAACTGAGATGAAGAGGAATTTCTTCAGCCAGAGGGTGGGAAATCTGTGGAACTCGTTGCTACAGAGGGATGTGGAGGTCAAGTCGTTGAGTGTATTTAAGACAGAGATAAATTGGTTCTTGATTTGTAAGGGAAAAAATAGTTATAAGATGAAGGCAGAAGAATGGAGTCGAGAAACATCATTCATCATTGAATGGCAGAGCAGACTTGATAGGCCGAATGATGTAATTCTGCTCCAGGATCTTATTGACCTTGGATTTTCACACCCTATTTATCTCTTTTCAGATCCTATTTGTCCTGGTTCCTCTCCAGGCATCGGAGTCACAACCAACTCTGTCCTTAAACTCTCCCAGGAGGATAAGTTCTTTTAGGAGGAAGCGAATCCAGGTCTGAATGTTTGTGCTCCCTTCTTAGCTCCTGCTCCAACTCTTGTATTCTATCCTCCAGCTGTTTAACTTGTTCCTGGTCCTTTCTCCACATGTTCGTGCATGCACTCACTTGTTCAATTAGGCCTGCTAATTGGCATATTAACATTACCCCTATCATTTTAGTTTTATTCCGTTTCTGTTTATCTATCCACACTCTCTGTTGTGCTAATGTCTGGGATGGATCCCAACCATGCTTCTTCATTCCCTCTGTCAGCACTTGTCTGTCTGCCTTGTATTTCTCAATAAGGGAACTTGCAGTATCCCCCTTAAAACTTTGATTTGCCATTTAGCAGATTGTGTACCTTCGGATACCACCAACAGTAAGGTGTTCCTAACCAGTGGGGACTTCTCTACCCCCTGGCCAATAATACTGTCCCAGCACTGTCTGTACGGCCGTTGCAGTCTTCTAGCAAGGTGTGCTCTCTACCGGGACTCCTCTACCCTCTCAGCCACCTCTACTGACCCAACACCTCCCGATAGGCCCAGAAACCTACCTCTAGCCCGGTGTGCTCTCTACCGGTGGGACTCTTTACCCTCCCGGCCACTGCAACTATTCCAGTTCTGTCGTTCTACTATGGACTGACAGGGTATCACGGTTACTCACAGTGTCCACCTTGGTAACATGCGCTCCACTGAGGTTTGGCTATTGGTCAGAGTGATTAGCTCCTCTGCATCACCACATTGGAAACTACAAGTACAGACAGCACCCAACTTTTAACTTACATCTAACTGGACTCTGCATTTTTTACCCCTACAGAGTCCAATGTTGCCTGACTTTGCCACTTGTTCTTCACAACTCCTCGTGTTCTTGGTGTCTCAATTCCCACTTCAAATCCCAACCTTCACACAGCAGGGCTGCCCCTCTAAACAGCCAGTTTTTGAGACAGGCAGTACCTTGTCCTCTGGCTATTTCAGCACAAGCAGCAGATTCTTACAACAGTTAATACAGATAACACTTATTCTCCACAGACATGCACAAAAACATTTTAACTCAGTACTGTAGCAAAGCAAACATTACAATTGGTTATACCTTTTAAACTGTGTCTTCCCGTTTGCAGGTACAAATTGGTTCTTACCCCAGCCCACCCCGATCGTGGCCTTCAACCAGGGGACCAGTAATAAGATCCCTGCTCACAGCACCAATTATTGTGGGGAAAATCAGCAGCCTCGGAGGCAGAGTCAGGGTTCAACAACAGAGTTTATTGTACAAGAAAATACCGGAGCTCCGGGGAGAGAAAGATACCAACAGCACAGTGCTCAGCTGCGCGTATTCTCTCCACCCAGCCGACATGTCAAGATAATTTTTTTACATTTTGTAAGAAAAATAGATTAGTAATAAGGTTATTGTCTTTGTAACATGGTTTGTTTATTGCAAACATTGCAGAATCATTGCAGTCATTGTCAGTTCCAGCGTAGCCTTTGTTAATTTCAGCGCGGTCATTGTCAGTTTCAGCGCAGACATTGTCAGTTTCAATGTCTGCACGGAAGTCTATTGCTGTAGTAATGGGTGCTAATCACTCTTCCTGGGAAGGACAATTATTGCAGCCCTGGCTATTAGCACTTTGTATTGAATCCGTATCAAAGTGTTAGCATTTCCATTAAAGGTGTTGGCTGGACCCAGACACTTTGGTGGGCATTATACATTACTCATATGTATTCTCTCTCCTACACACCTTAAACTAAACAACTCGTTTGTGAGTGCATTGTGCTGGCATCCAGGTGCTCCCAGGCAGTATCTGTGTTTCCACTGCTGTCTCTCTCCATATTGTGGTCCGGCAGCCATCTTGTGTATCAGGTGACCAATTTATGGTTCTGAGGCCATCATGTGTGTCCATGTGCCTCGTGTCACCCTGCCCCATGCCATCTTCAGTTCAACTTTTGGGACGGTAGCATCAATGGCTGGCTAACATGTGTTGCCCATCCCTAGTTGCCCTTGAGAAGGTGACAGTGAGCTGTCTGCTTGTGCTGCAGCATCCCATACGCTGGGAGGGAATTCCAAGATTCTGATTCTGCACAATTAAGGAACGGTGATATATTTCCAAGTCAGGATGGTGAGTGGCTTAGAGGGGAACTTACAAGTGGTGGTGTTCCCATGTATCTGCTAAAAATCACTCACCACCGAGTTATAATCCAACAGGCTTATTTGGAAGCACTAGCTTTCAGAGCACTGCTCCTTCATCAGGTAACTAGTAGGGCAGGATCATAAGACACAGAATTTATAGCAAAAGATTACAATGTCATGCAATTATAGAGTCATAGAGATGTACGGCACATAAACAGACTCTTCGGTCCAACTTGTCCATGCTGACCAGATATCCCAAACCAATCTAGTCCACCTGCCAGCATATGGCCCATATCCCTTTAAACCCTTCCTATTCATATACCCATCCAGGTGCCTTTCAAACGTTGCAATTGTACCAGCCTCCACCACATCCTCTGGCAGCTCATTCCGTACCACCTCTGTGTGAAAAAGTTGCCCTTTTATCTCTTTTGTCTCTTTTATATCTTTACCCTCTCACCCTAAACCTATGCCCTGTAGTTCTGGACTCCCCCACCCCGGGGAAAAGACTTTGTCTATTTATCCTATCCATGTCCCTCATGATTTTATAAACCTCTGTAAGGTCACCCCTCAGCCTCCGATGCTCCAGGGAAAACAGCCCCAGCCTGTTCAGCCTCTCCCTATAGATCAAATCCTCCAACTCTGGCAATATCCTTGTAAATCTTTTCTGAACTCTTTCAAGTTTCACAACATCCTTCCCATGCAATATTCCAACAATGGCCTAACCAATCTTCTGTACAGGTGCAACGTGACTTCCCAACTCCTGTACTCAATACTCTGACCAATAAAGGAAAGCATACCAAACACCTTCTTCACTATTCTATTTACCTGCGACCCCACTTTCAAGGAGCTATGAACCAGCTCTCCAAGGTCTCTTTGTTCAGCAACACTACCAAGGGCCTTACCATTAAGTGTATAAGTCCAGCTAAGATTTGCTTTCACAAAAATGCAGCATCTCTCATTTATCTGAATTAAACTCCATCTGCCACTTCTCAGTCCATTGGCCCATCTGATCAAGATCCTGTTGGAATCTGAGGTAACCTTCTTCGCTGTCCACTAAACCTCCAATTTTCGTGTCATCTGCAAACTTACTAACTGTACCTCTTATGCTGACATCCAAATCATTTATGTAAATGACAAAAAGTGGAGGACCCAAAACCGATCCTTGTGGCACTCCACTGGTCACAGGCCTCCAGTCTGAAAAACAACCCTCCACCACCACCCTCTGTCTTCTACCTTTGAGCCAGTTCTGTATCCAAATGGCCAGTTCTCTCCTGTATTCCATGAGATCTAACCTTGCTCACCAGTCTCCCATGGGGAACCTTGTCGAACCCCTGACTGAAGTCCATATAGATCACATCTATCACTCTGCCCTCATCAATCCTCTTTGTTACTTCTTCAAAAAACTCAATCAAGTTTGTGAGACATGATTTCCCACGCACAAAACCATGTTGACTATCCTTAATCAGTCCCTGCCTTCCCAAATACATGTACATTCTGTCCCTCAGGATTCCCTCCAACAACTTGCCCACCACCGATGTCAGGCTCACTGGTCTATAGTCTATGGGGCAGATACTAAATGATACTAAATGTTCTTATTGTGGAAAAGGACATGGAAGATATAGAAGGAGATAGATGGTGACATCTTGAAAATGTCCATATTACAGAGGAGGAAGTGCTGGATGTCTTGAAACGAATAAAAGTGGATAAATCCACTGAACTCTGTGGGAAGCTAGGGAAGTGATTGCTGAGCCCCTTGCTGAGATACTTGCATCATCAATAGTCACAGGTGAGGTGCCGGAACTCTGGAGGTTGGCTAATGTGATGCCACTATTTAAGAAAGGTGTAAGGTAGAGCCAGGGAACTATACACCAGTGAGCCTGACGTCAGCAGTGGGCAAGTTGTTGGAGGGAATCCTGAGGGAGAGGATTTACACGTATTTGGAAAGGCAAGGACTTAATTAGGTATAGTCAGCACAGCTTTGTGTGTAGGAAATCATGTCTCACGAACTTGATTGAGTCTTTTTGAAGAAGTTGCAAAGAGGATTGATGAAGGCAGAGCAGTGGATGTGATCTAGATGGACTTCAATAAGGTGTTTGACAAGGTTCCTCATGGTAGACTGGTGAGCAAGGTTAGATATCATGGAATAGAGGGACAACTAGCTATTTGGATACAGAATTGGCTCAAAGGTAGAAGAGTGGTGGTGGAGGGTTGCTTTTCAGACTGGAGGCCTGTGACCAGTGGTGTGCCACACAAAGATCAGCGCTGGGTCTGCTTTTTGTCATTTATCTAAATGATTTGGATGTGAACGTAGGAGATATAGTTAGTAAGTTTGCAGATGACACCAAAATTGAAGGTGAGGTGGACAGTGAAGGAGGTTACCTCAGAGTACAACGGGATCTTGACCAGGTGGGCCAATGGGCTGAGGAGTGGTAGATGGAGTTTAATTTAGATAAATGTGAGGGGCTGCATGTTTGAAAGGCAAATCAGGGCAAGAATTATACACTTAACGGAATTGTTCTGGGGTGTGTTGCTGAACAAAGAGACCTTGGATTGCAGGTTCATAGTGCCTTGAAAATGGAGTCTCAGGTTGATAGGCTAGTGAAGAAGGCGTTTGGTATGCTTCCCTTTATTGGACAGAGTATTGAGTACAGGAGTTGGGAAGTCATGTTGCAGCTGTACAGGACATTGATTAGGCCACTTTTGGAATATTGCGTGCAATTCTGGTCTCCTTCCTATCAGAAGAATATTGTGAAACTTAAAAGGGTTCAGAAAAGATTTACAAGGATGTTGCCAGGATTATGATTTGGAGGAGCCGGCGTTGGACTAGGGTGGACAAAGTTAAAAATCACACAACACCAAGTTATAGTCCAGCAGGTCTTTTTGGAAGCAGTAGCTAACCCTAACCGTATTGCAGCATTTCGAAAGCTGGTGCTTCCAAATAAACCTGTTGGACTATAATCTGGTGTCCTGTGATTTTTAACTTTGTCCACCCCAGTTCAACACCGGCTCCTCCAAAGCATTTAAAAAGCATCTGGATGGGTACAGTACTGTATATGAATAAGAAAGGGTTAGAGAGATATGGAGAAAGTGAGGTCTGCAGATGCTGGAGATCAAAGTTGAAACTTTATTGCTGGAACAGCACAGCAGGTCAGGCAGCATCCAGGGAACAGGAGATTCGACGTTTCGGGCACAGGCCCTTCTTCAGGAATGAGCAGAGAGTGTTCAGCAGGAGAAGATAAAAGGTAGGGAGGAGGGACTTGGAGGAGGGGAGTTGGAAATATGATAGGTGGAAAGAGGTCAAGGTGAGGGTGATAGGTCGGAGTAGGGTGGAGGCGGAGAGGTCAAGAAGAAGACTGCAGGTCAGGAAGGCGGTGCCGGGCTGGAAGGATCCGGCTGAGACAAGGTGGGGGGAGGGGGGATGAAGAAACTGGTGAAGTCCAAGTTCATCCCCTGCGGTTGGAGGGTTCCCAGTCGGAAGATAAGACGCTCCTCCTCCGACCGTCGGGTTGTTGTGGTTTGGCGGTGGATGAGTCCAATGACCTGCATATCCTCGGTGGAGTGGGAGGGGGAGTTGAAATGCTGTGCCACAGGTTGGTTGGGTTGGTTCGTCTAGGTTCGAAAGGTCTAGGAAGGGGAGGGATTCGTAGGGTATGTGGAACAATCCATCTTCCGCAACTACACTGGCCCCACCCCCCATCTTTTTCTTCGCTACATTGATGACTGTATCGGCGCTACCTCGTGCTCCCACGAGGAGGTTGAACAGTTCATCCACTACACCAACACCTTCCACCCCGACCTCAAATTCACCTGGACAGTCTCGGACTCCTCCCTCCCCTTCCTAGACCTTTCTGTTTCTATCTCAGGCGACCGAATCAACACGGGCATCTACTACAAACCTACCGACTCCCACAGCTACCTGGACTACACCTCCTCCCATCCTGCCCCCTGTAAAAACGCCATCCCATTCTCCCAATTCCTTCGTCTCCGCCGCATCTGCTCCCAGGAGGACCAGTTCAAAATACGTACAACACAGATGGCCTCCTTCTTCAAGGACCGCAATTTCCCCCCCGACGTGGTCGACGGTGCCCTCCACCGCATCTCCTCCACTTCCCGCTCCTCCGCCCTTGAGCCCCGCCCCTCCAACCGCCACCAGGACAGAACCCCACTGGTCCTCACCTACCACCCCACCAATCTCCATGTACAGCGCATCATCCGCCGTCACTTCCGCCACCTCCAAACAGACCCCAGCACCAAGGATATATTTCCCTCCCCTCCCCTATCAGCTTTCCGTAGAGACCACTCCCTCCGCGACTCCCTTGTCAGATCCACACCCCCCACCGACCCAACCACCACTCCCGGCACCTTCCCTTGCAACCGCAGGAGGTGCAACACTTGCGCCCACACCTCCCCCCTCACTTCTCTCCAAGGCCCCAAAGGAAACTTCCATATCCGCCACAGATTCACCTGCACCTCCACCCACATCATCTACTGCATCCGCTGCAGCCGGTGTGGCCTCCTCTATATTGGGGAGACAGGCCGCCTACTTGCGGAGCGATTCAGAGAGCACCTCTGGGCCACCCGGACGAACCAACCCAACCACCCTGTAGCACAGCATTTCAACTCCCCTCCCACTCCACCGAGGATGTGCAGGTCATTGGACTCATCCACCGCCAAACCACAACAACCCGACGGTCGGAGGAGGAGCGTCTTATCTTCCGACTGGGAACCCTCCAACCGCAGGGGATGAACTTGGACTTCACCAGTTTCTTCATCCCCCCTCCCCCCACCTTGTCTCAGCCGAATCCCTCCAGCCCGGCACCGCCTTCCTGACCTGCAGTCTTCTTCTTTACCTCTCCGCCTCCATCCTACTCCGACCTATCACCCTCACCTTGACCTCTTTCCACCTATCACATTTCCAACGCCCCTCCTCCAAGTCCCTCCTCCCTACCTTTTATCTTCTCCTGCTGAACACTCTCTGCTCATTCCTGAAGAAGGGCCTGTGCCCGAAACGTCGAATCTCCTGTTCCCTGGATGCTGCCTGACCTGCTGTGCTGTTCCAGCAATAAAGTTTCAACTTAGAGAGATATGGGCCAGGTGCTGGCAAATGAAACTAGATTGGGTTTGAATATCTGGTGGGCATGGAGGAGTCGGGCTGAAGGGCCTGTTTCCCTGCTGTCCATCTCCATGACTGTGTCAATCAGAGATCATTGGCCACCTCCTCAAACAGGGGCGTGGCCAACGTGGGCGGGCCCAGTGGGTGGGCGGGGCATTCTCGTGCGTGGGCGGGGTCAGTGTGTGGTGTTGTTGGTGAGTGACGTCTTGGGGGTAAGGTCTGTGTGTGGGCTGGGCCCGTGGGTGCGCGGGAAGTGCGAAACGTCTGGGGGCGGAACCGTGCGGGTGGGTGGAGTCAGTGTGTGGGCGGGGCTAGTGCTTTGGCGGGAAGTGAGTGCAGTGTGAGAGTCTGGCCTGTGTGCTTTATTGGCGGGGGGGGGCGTGGTGGAGGGTAATGCCAGTATCTGGGTGGGGCCTGTGTGTGCGCGTGAGCGTGGCCCGGGACCGGGGCCATCGTGTGGGCGTGACCTGTGTGCCGTAGAGCGATTTGGGTGCGGGGCCAAGGTGGGGGGGGGGGGCAGGTAGCTCTGGGGGCGGGGCCAAAGTGGGGGGGCAGGTAGCTCTGGGGGCGGGGCCAGTGTGTGGGCGTGTCCTGTGCGGGTGGGGCTGACCGTGTTCCCGGGGCGGACTATAAAATAAATCCGGGAGCGGGAGGCAGATTCTCCGCTGTCAGGGTGTTGTAGTACAGGGATTCGGCTCTGAGTTTGATTCCCTCAGACAGTCCTCTGAACAGCATGGAGTGGCTGTGTGGCAGTGAGTCCGGGAGGCCGGCCCGGCTCTGGGTAAGCGGCTCAGTCTCGATATTGTGGCGGTTATCCTGAGGGACTGGGGGGGATGGAAATGGAGGGGGTTGAGGAGTAATGAGGGCATTGGGTCATTGAAGAATGGGGTAATGAAGTGAGGGGATTTAAGGAGTAATTGTCGGTCTGGGTGAGGGAGATGAGGAGAGTGGATGTCAATGAGAAGGTGGGGGGGGATCCTGAGGGTCCTAGAGGGGCTGTAATATGATGGGGTGCAATCAGGGCTGGTGCTGTCAATGGACTGGAGGTGCAGTGAGGTTGGAGGGATAGTGAGAGGACTGAGGTGCCACAAAGAGACTGGGGTATTGGGGAGGTGGGGATAGATCAGAAAACCAGTGTGGGGAGTGATGGGGTAGAGTGTGGAAGAAATGAATGGCAAGCAATAAACTGCGGGGAAGACAACTTCACTGAGGTGAGAATGGATCTGGGCCATGTAGTTGGAGCTGAAGATTGCTCCTCCAGTCATTTTTCATTAAAAGGGAAAGCCAGGGAAAATAAACAACTCCTGGAATGATGAAACATGTATGAATTAACATGAAATTGGAGGATGTTAATGACACAATGGCTACCTGGCCTATCATGTCTGATGGCCTAAAAATGAGCCACTCTGCCATCATACTTTCTAATACTGTATTTAGTACATAGCACTGTGGGTTATGACACTCGATAATGTAGAGAACTAAAGTCTGACACATCAGGTTAGGAAATATGTTTGAAAATCTGACTACAGAGGGATGATGTAAAAAATATAAATAAGAGCAGCAACAAAGGAGTCTTGAAAGAGGTTGATAGCGAGCATAAGGATATTCCAAAATCTTCTGCAGGTATACAAATAGCAAAAAGAAGAATGGGGCTGATTTACTGATGACAAAAAAGGAATTTACACAAAAGCAATGGGCATAGCTGAGGTAGTTGCATCTTGCTAAAGATGAAGGTGCAGTGCCAGCAGAGTTAATTCAATTGCTGCAAGTCTTTAAAATTGATTTTAAGATCGGATATTCAATAGTGTTATTGGATAAGTTGTCTGTCCTTCCAGTTGATAAGGCATCAGGACTGGAGGAGATGCAACCAAGGATATCAAGGAAAGTGAAAGTGGAAATCACAGGAGCACTAGCAATAACTTCCTTAGATACAGAGGTGATGGAAGAAGACTTGGGAATTGAAAACTTTATGCCCTTGTTCAAAAAAGGATGCTAGGATATTTCAAACAAAATACAGCCTAGTCTGTTTAATTCAATGGGCTGTAACTTTCTAGAAGTAATAGGGCAATGGTTCAAATTAAGGAAAACCATCATTGAGTGAATTAAGCAAATTTTGATTTTTAACTAAATCGATGTTATTTTTAAAGATTCAAGAAAGTAGATTAGGACAGTGTTGTTGATGTGGTGTATGAGTTCCAAAAGACATTTTACACGACAGCTGAATGAGCAAAGTTAATGCTCCTGGAATAAGAGGCAGCAGCAACATGGATTTGCTGGGTGACCGGAAACAGTGAATAATGGTTAATGAGTGTCCTTTGTGTTTGAGTTTATAGTGAAATTACTCATGGGTCATTGTTGGGATCCTTTCTTCTCCTGATGTACATTAACCTTGGCATACAGGCCACAGCTTGAATATTTGCATCTGATAACAAAATTTAGCAACGTTGTAAACTTGAGGCAGGCAGTGTTCTTTTAACAGGACACAGACCTGGTGAAATGAACAGATAGTCATAGAGATGTATAGCATGGAAACAGACCCTTCGGTCCAATTTGTCCATGTCGATTAGACGTTATTTAATCTAGACCTAAATTAGTCTAGTCCCATTTGCCAACATTTGGCCTATATCTCTACAGACCATTCCTATTCATGTACCCATCTAGATGCCTTTTAAATGTTGTAATTGTACCAGCCTCGACCACTTCCTCTGGCGGCTCATTCCATATATGCAACGCCCTCTGGAGGGGGGGGGGGGGAGGAAACTTCACAGAAGTGCTTCACAGGAGGCTCCCAAGCACTCAGGATGTCACCTAGACAGGGGACGAAACGTCCGCAACACAAATTCCCAGCTCGGCAAACAGAACCACAACATTAAGTGTATAAGTCCTGTCCTAATTTGCCTTTCCAAAATGTAGCATCTCACATTTATCTAAATTAAACTCCATCTGCCAATCCTCAGCCCATTGGCCCATCTGATCCAGATCACATTGTACTGAGGTGGCCTCCTTCGCACTCCACTCCATCTCCAGTTTTGGTGTCATCTGCAAACTTACTAAGTATACCTCCTTTGCTCATGATTTGAAGGTGCCCGTGTTGGACTGGGGTGTACAAAGTTAAAAATCACTCAACACCAGGTTATAGTCCAACAGGTTTATTTGGAAGCACTAGCTTTCGGAGTGCTGCTCCTTTATCGGGTAGTTGTGGAGTATAAGATCTTAAGACTGAATTTATAGCAAAGGTTTGCAGTGTGATGTAATTGAAAAGGACCTGGATTGTTTAAGTCTCTCATCTGTTAGAATGACCATGTTGATTTAAGTTCTGCTATATGTAAATCCAATAACTTTTTTTAAAGTTACATTCTTAAGTGAACTTTAACAATGTGTCATGTCGGCCCAGATAATGCACTGAAGGTGTGAGGTGCCCTGTCTGTGCCCCAATGTTCAGACTGATTCTAATCAAAAAAATGATTTACATAATCTAACACGATTTGTGCAATTTTTGAGCAAAATAAAATGTAATTCTGCAAGTACAAATTCTGTGTGCGCGTGCGTGTGCCAGGGCTATTCTTCTTGAAGAGAAGGCTGAGTGGAGATCTGAGAGCTATCCAGAATCACAGAAGATAAGGAGACACTGTTCCCATTTGTGGAAGGATTGAAGGTGAGAGCACAGATGTAAAGGAATCGGCAAAAACTTGTTCACCCAATGAGTGGTTACAATCTGGAATGCAAAGCTGGAGAATGTGGGAGAGGCAGGTCCAGTCGGGACTTTTGAAAGAAAGCCAGACAATTATCTGAAAAGCAACAACATGCAGGGTATGGGAAGGAGGCTAGAGAATGGCAGAAATTGAAAAGCTCATTGGAGAACTGGTGCAAATGAGGGGATGAATGGCCCCCTCCTACACTGTAGCCTTGAGGACAATGAACTTGAAGTGGGATGGATTAAAGCAACATGTGGAAGCGACATTGTAGAGGGAGGGATGGCGTTGGGGGACTGGGGGGTACAGTTGTGATGTTGGGGGAAGGTCTTAGCTGTCGGTCCTAAATCCTACATGTTTGCTGAGTTCCACACTGTATGATGGGGATTCTCCCTTAAGTCAGCTTGACCTGCAACCATTGTCATTGTAAAATAATGTATTAGACAGAGCCTTGTGAATATTTCACAGTGACCGCTGGCTCAGAGGAGCTATCCATACCCACTCTGTTAATATTTCACTCACTTTCACTGGTGAGATTTACTGTACCCAGAAAAATATTTTTGATTTAGCTTTCATAAGTTACCTGTGACATGCTACCTCACAACGCGCAGCCCTCCAATCCCTCTGCTCCAATCCTGACCTCACTATCAAGCCAGCGGACAAAGGGGGCGCAGTGGTAGTCTGGTGCACTGACCTCTACATCGCTGAAGCCAAACGCCAACTCGAGGACACCTCTTCCTATCGCCCCCTTGACCATGACCCCACCCCCCCATCACCAAACTATCATCTCCCAGACCATACAGAACCTCATCACCTCAGGAGATCTCCCACCCACAGCCTCCAACCTCATAGTCCGGGAACCCCGCACTGCCCGGTTCTACCTCCTTCCCAAGATCCACAAGCCTGACCACCCTGGCCGACCCATTGTCTCAGCATGCTCCTGCCCCACTGAACTCGTCTCTACCTACCTCGACACTGTCCTATCCTCCCTAGTCCAGGAACTCCCCACATACGTTCGAGACACCACCCACGCCCTCCACCTCCTCCAAGACTTCCGTTTCCCCGGCCCCCAACACCTCATCTTCACCATGGATATCCAATCCCTCTACACCTCCATCCGCCATGACCAGGGCCTCCAAGCCCTCCGTTTTTTCCCCTCCAGACGTTCCCAACAGTACCCCTCCACCGACACTCTCATTCGTTTGGCCGAACTGGTCCTCACCCTTAACAATTTCTCCTTTGAATCCTCCCACTTCCTCCAGACCAAAGGGGTAGCCATGGGCACACGTATGGGCCCCAGCTATGCCTGTCTCTTTGTTGGCTACGTAGAGCAGTTGATCTTCCGTAATTACACCGGCACCACTCCCCACCTCTTCCTCTGCTACATTGATGACTGCATTGGCGCCACCTCGTGCTCCCGCGAGGAGGTTGAGCAATTCATCAACTTCACCAACACATTCCACCCTGACCTTAAATTTACCTGGACCATCTCTGACACCTCCCTCCCCTTCCTGGACCTCTCCATCTCCATCAGTGACGACCGACTTGACACTGACATCTTCTACAAACCCACCGACTCCCACAGCTACCTGGATTACACCTCTTCCCACCCTACCACTTGCAAAAATGCCATCCCGTATTCCCAATTCCTCCGCCTCCGCCGTATCTGCTCCCAGGAGGAGCGGTTCCACCATAGAACACACCAGATGGCCTCCTTCTTTAGAGACCGCAATTTCCCTTCCCACGTGGTTAAAGATGCCCTCCAACACATCTCATCCACATCCCGCACCTCCGCCCTCAGACCCAACCCCTCCAACCGCAACAAGGACAGAACGCCCCTGGTGCTCACCTTCCACCCTACCAACCTTCGCATAAACCAAATCATCCGCCGACATTTCCGCCACCTCCAAACAGACCCCACCACCAGGGATATATTTCCCTCCCCACCCCTCTCCGCCTTCCGCAAAGACCGTTCCCTCCGTGACTACCTGGTCAGGTCCACGCCCCCCCACGACCCACCCTCCCATCCTGGCACTTTCCCCTGCCACTGCAGGAACTGTAAAACCTGCGCCCACACCTCCTCCCTCACCTCTATCCAAGGCCCTAAAGGAGCTTTCCACATCCATCAAAGTTTTACCTGCACATCCACTAATATCATCTATTGTATCCGTTGCTCCCGATGCGGTCTCCTCTACGTTGGGGAGACTGGACGCCTCCTAGCAGAGCGCTTTAGGGAACATCTCCGAGACACCCGCACCAATCAACCACATCGCCCAGTGGCTCAACATTTCAACTCCCCCTCCCACTCTGCCGAGGATATGGAGGTGCTGGGCCTCCTCCACCGCCGCTCCCTCACCACCAGACGCCTGGAGGAAGAACGCCTCATCTTCCGCCTCGGAACACTTCAACCCCAGGGCATCAATGTGGATTTCAACAGTTTCCTCATTTCCCCTTCCCCCACCTCATCCTAGCTTCTAACCTCCAGAAACTCGATCCCCTGACTTGTCCGACCTGCCCAGCTCCTTTTCCACCTATCCACTCCACCCTCTCCTCCCTGACCTATCACCTTCATCTCCTTCCCCACTGACCTATTGTACTCTATGCCACTCTCTCCCCACCCCCACCCTCCTCTAGCTTATCTCTCCACGCTTCAGGCTCTCTGCCTTTATTCCTGATGAAGGGCTTTTGCCCGAAACGTCGATTTTGCCTGTCCTCGGATGCTGCCTGAATTGCTGTGCTCTTCCAGCACCACTGATCCAGAATCTGGTTTCCAGCATCTGCAGTCATTGTTTTTACCTTATTGATGATCATTGCCTTTTCAATCTGTCCTGAGGCAACCTAAGCTGAGCCTTTTGTTTAGTGAAAATGCTTCGGTTTTGTTTATTCAGTTTTATTGAATACATACAAATGATTGACTGGGTTTGGTAGTGCAGTAACTTAGATTGATATTTTCTCATTTATGGCACTTAATACTGTGTCCAGATGGCCTGGATTGTAGAACTTGGGTTGTCATTGCAACACAAGAAAGCTGGAGGAAAAATGAACTGGGTAGGGCATCATCACTACGCTCCCTTGTCTCTCCCTCCTCTAACTTCCCTCTAAAGATCTCCGGGTTGTGGAATGGTCTGGGACAGTGTAGGCAATACTGTAACTACTCTTAATGCTAACCCTGGCAGGTTATTACCAGCCTGGAGGGCAACACTGAATGTCAAGATGGGCTGGGACTTTTTTCACTGGAGCACAGGAAGTTGAGGGGTGACCTTATAGGAGTTTATAAAATCACGAAGGGCATAAATAAGGGGAATAGCAAAGGTATTTTTCCTAAGGTAACGGAGTTCAAAACCAGGGGGCAATTTTTAAGCTGAGATGATTTAAAAAGAACAAGAAGGATGACTTAATTACACAAGTTAGTGTGAAATGAGCCCCCACAGGAAATGATGGGTGCATTTACAGCTGCAATGTTTTAAAAACATTTTGGATAGGTACATGAGTAGAAAAGGTTTGGAGGGATATGGGACAAACACCGGCAGATGGGGCTGGTTGGACTGAAAGGTCTGTTTCCATGCTGTATGACTGACTCTGGAGGTCTGGATTCGCAGTGTTAGCTGCTGTGAATTCTGCTGTTGCTTCACATTTCTATTACTGCAGGGGTTGGCTGCTTTCTCCTCTTGGGCATTTGAACTGTGCATCAGATATTTTATTTGCTGATTCTCACTTCGAATCTGTTGAATCGTTTGGTAAATAAAACTTGTGGCCTGCAGCCAGTGTCACTGGATGAGGGATCAGACTGGATAGATCTGTGTCTGTGTGTAACGTTCTTTGTGTTAACTTTGGCCCAGCCCCTTGTGTGAAACAAGCTATAATTGAGTGAGTGCCTGACTGTGGGGTGTCTGGAGATTGTTGAGAATACTGCTCTTCTCCATTCCACCCCCTGCCCCTCCTGAGGCATGGTTTGCTAGCCCTTGCTCTTGTTGGCTGCAAGCGATTCCAGGTGAAAACTTGCAGCTTTTCCTTGGGACACATTGAATATTTAAATCTACAAAACATGCTCATACATGTCATACTCTGAAGATTATCTGTGAAGTCATTTGTATCTGATTTTAGTTTTTTTTACCTGAAAGATGGTTCATCACCTGACTGGCTACTTTTAGCTCCACCTAAATCACAATGAAGTATGATGTGGAGGTACAGTGTTGGACAAAGTGTAAAAATCACACCACACACAGTTTTATTTGGAAACAAGCTTTTAGAACACTGCTCCTTCAGGTAGCTGTGGAGCAGGGCTATATGACAGAATTTATAGCAAAGACCAGTGTCATGCAACTGAAATGATATATTGAATAAACCTGGATTGCTATGAAGTCTTTCATCGTTTAGAATGGGTTACAGGTTTCAATTCATTAATATGTAAATCCCAGAACTTGTTTGAAGTCACATTATTGAGATAACATAAGGTTTTTCTTAAGAAAAAAGCCACATCTCAGCTCAGACAATGCAAAAAAGGTGTGCGGTTAGAGTCTCTGTATCCCAGTCTTGAGTCAGACTGGCTCCATTTCCAAAGAGGAATTTATAAAGCTATTACATGGATTGACTGCCTGCCGATTGTTTGCTTTTTGAGCAAACTAGGATGTATCTGCAAATATAATTCTGCAAATGCAAATTCACCATATGGGGTGTCTGTGCATGTGAGCATGCTTGGTAAAGTGCGCGTGTGCGTGCATGTGTCCTTGGAGGTTGGCCACCTGAAGATCCAAGGCAGGGCGTCCCTGACCACGAGGTGTTCCCTGACTGGGAGGGAATGCCCCTGCTTACTATTGTTGTGCGGTATCCAATCATCCATTGTTGTGGTATCTGCCTGGTCTTGCCAATATACCATGTCTCGAGGCATCCTTGCCTGTGGTGCATCAGATTGACAAATCACATGAGTACCTGTCATGTACATGATGGGTGGTGTGCCCAATTTTAATGGTAGTATCCATGTCAAAATTGACTGCGATGTTTCCTAATTACAAAATAATATAGCTGGTGGGGAGAGTATGGTGTGTCAAGTGCTCATGAACTTTTTGGCTGTGAAGTTGGGTTTTATAATTGTTTGTTTAGGTTGAATGGAGATAATGGGTGTGCACCCTGGAATTATTAGTAAGTTGTTGGGTCTCTCTTTTTGAAACAGCATCCAGTTGTCCTTGTGTAAGGCACTATACAAAAGGAGTTTCCTTGGTAACTGGGAAGGTTAATATTTGATCTGGCCAATGTAGTATGTTAAGTGTAGATGTTGTTCTAATCAGCCTGTTGCGTGTATAATTTGATACTGAGTCTGTTCACCTGGGCCCCAGGCTCTGAGTCATGTCAGGGTAGGGGATTTAACCATTCAGTGCTCATCTTTATTTGGCTCAGATGTAAAACATTAGAACAGGCCCTTCAACCACTGATCCTCATGTATGCACCCTCAAATTTCTGTGACCATATGCATGTCCAGTAGTCTCTTAAATGTCCCCAATGACTTCGCTTCCACGACTGCTGGCAACGCATTCCATGCTCTCTCAACTGTGTAAAGAACTCACCTCTGACATCCCCTGTATACTTTCCTCCAACCAGCTTAAAACTATGACCCCACGTGTTAGTCACTTCTGCCCTGGGAAATAGTCTCTGGCTATCAACTCTATCTATGCCTCTATCTTGTATACCTCAATTAGGTCTAGTCTCCCTTCTCCTCCTCTTCTCCAATGAAAAAGTCCGAGCTCAGTCAACCTTCTTAAGATAAGCCCTCCAGTCCAGGCAGCATCCTGGTAAATCTCCTCTGAACCCTCTCAAAGCATCCACATCTTTCCTATAATAGGGTGACCAGAACTGGATGCAGTATTTCAAGTGCGGTCTAACCAAAGTTTTATAGAGCTGCAACAAGATCTCACGACTCTTAAACTCAATCCCCCTGTTAATGAAAGCCAAAACACCATATGCTTGCTTAACAACCCTGTCCACTTGGGTGGCCATTTTAAGGGATCTATGTACCTGCACACCAAGATCCCTCTGTTCCTCCACACTGTCTTGTGGAGTACGCCGTAACTGGAGGGAGTGTTGGGAAAGGTCTTAGGTTTCACAGTAGTGAGCTTTAGCTGATTTCAATGTTTGATATTTTGAGCATTCAGAATTGCTCATGGTTAAACACAACTTGCTCTGACATCCAGATCTGATCAGTTTGAAAACCAAAAATGTGATTATACTTTAAGATATTTCTGACATTGCAGCAAACAAGATAAAAATCAAAAATAAGATGTTTACTTAACTTTTGTAACCTGTGTAGGCCATTCTGAATGAAGTTTAAAAATTACTACACCAGGTTAGAGCCGAACAGGTTTATTTGGAAGTGTGCACACATCCATGCACGCACCCTCTCACAGGCTTATACCCCATCATGCTCTCACTTACTTTTCAGGCTTACACACACTCATGCATTCTCTCCCACGCGCATACTCACTCCATCTCTCCTGCATGCACACAAATATAAGTTTATGGGGTGAATATATATTTGCAAAATTCTTTTTATTTTGCTCAAAAAATGCATAACCTACAGTCAATCCATGTAAGATGCTGTACATCCCAATTTAAAAATTGAACCAGTCTGACTCCAGATTGGGACACAGACTTTAACCTCACCTTTAATGCATTGTCTGAGCTGAGATGACACATTTTGTTGAAAACCTGAAGTTATCTTGTGAACGTGACTTAAAAGGAATTCTGGGATTTAGATATTAACGAAACAAAACTAGCAAAACCATTCTAAAGGATGAAAGACTTAATCTAAGTTTATTTAATATATTTCAACCGCATGACTCTTTAAACTTTTGCTATAAATCCTATGTCTTATGGTCCTGCTCCATGACCACCTGATGAAGAAACACTCCAGAGGCTGCTTGACCTGCTGAATTTCTCCAGTACTTTTTTTGCCACTTGTCCTGTTAAACAAGTAATAGGTGGGAGTGGGAACTGGGTGAAGACTGACCGAGAAACTTGGCAAAAGTGAGGGCTGCAGATGCTAGAGATTAGACTGAAGATAGTGGTGCTGGAAAAGCACAGCAGATCAGGCGGCATCCGAGGAGCAGGAAAATTGATTTTTTTTTCAGGCAAAAGCCCTTCATCGGGAGTCGGGATAATGTGTAATAGCATAATCCTGAAAGTTATTCAAATGAAACAAAATACTCAGTGCTGAGGGAGTGCTGCACTGTCGGAACCAGGTCAGTGCTGAGGGAATGCCCTTCCTGAGAAGGGCTTTTGCCCCAAACGTTGATTTTTCCTGCTTCTTGGATGCTGCCTGACCTGCTGTGCTTTTCCAGCACCACTCTGATCTTGACAGAGAAGCTTGCAGGCCCAGAATGTGCACAATGGCAAGTGACCGCTGAGTAGAAGCATGAGACACTACTCCTGTTCCCATCTGCTCTGCAGAGCTGTGCTGCTCTGTTGAATGGCCTGTGATGAACAGAATAGCCATGGCCTTGCCTGTCTGCCTTGCTGTCAGGGAAATTCCATATATGGGTACACTGTGCAGCTGCCTTCACATCCTGAAGCTGTGACCACACCAGGTTTTGACATTTGCTTTGTGCAGGAGCACACCCAAATGCAGTTGATTCTCTTCGAGCTCTAGATTACTCCTGATTCTTTTTTATTGATTGGTACTCTGGGTGAATTGCAGCTCTATGGGGGACGTTGGAGAAACTTGGCTGACCTGGCAGCAAATGTTTCAAGTCCAGTATGACTCTTCAGAAGAGTTCTGAATAACTTACTAAGTCATAATGGAGTTGGAATTTTAACTCTGTTTCCCTTTCCACACTTGCTGCCAGACCTGCTGAGTTTCTCCAGCATTTGCTTATTTCAGACTTCCAGCATCCTTAGCACTGACCCTGTTCCAACAGTGCAGCGCGCTCTCAGCACTGAGTATTTTGTTTTTATTTGAAAAACTTTCAGGATTATGCTATTACGCATTATCCTCTTTCAGGAAGTGCAGCAAGAGTACAATGGAGGTGAATCCTTGTTTGACCTACTGTTCCTCATGTAGATGTGACCTCCTCACTATATGCCTGTTGTGAGGCCACTGGGAATCTCCCATCCATTTCCAGGCTGACAGCTCTTGAGCAGGATGATTCTTTCAGACCTTGCTTCCCTTCAATTCCCGTGTTCTTTCTGGCCTTTAAACAACGGTCTTTCAAAAAGTATTTTTGTAGGAGTCCTTCCAACAAGATTTCCTTTTGATTCTGATACATCTTACGATGAAGCATGATACCCAGCTTGCTTGTGGAATTCATTTGTCAACAGTAGATAGTCATATTGATACTGCCAGAAGGTGTCTAAGAGTGTGGTGATGGAAAAGCGCAGCAGGTCAGGCAGCATTCGAGGAGCAGGAGAATCAAAGTTTCTGGCATAAGCCCTTCATCAAGATGCCCATTTGACTTGATATGCCAGTTGTCATGATCATCTCATAATCCAGTCACCTAAGGATAAGTCAAATTTCTAAACTCAACATGTTTTTTTTATTGAAGATTTAACATAACCAAAAGAAGTGCAGATGTAAATTCAATGGCTATCTGGAATGAATCTCAATGTCACACCTGCATCTGTTAAGGATGTTTCAACAGGAGAAATGCAGTACAAACTGAACTAACATCGAACAGAGTACAGCACAATATAGGCCCTCCGGCTGGCAATATGCCGACCTTTTATTCTACACTAAGATCAGACTAACCATGTGCCTATCCAAGAGTCACTTTAATGTCCCTAATGTCTCTGACTCTACTACCACCACTGGCAGTGCATTCCACGCACTCACCATTCTGTGTAAAGAACCTCCCTCTGACATCTCTCCTAAACCTTCCTCCAATCACCTTAAAATTATTTAAAATTAGTGAAAAGATTTGTAGCTCGTTGTCAAGGTGTATGGTGTGTTGGCTTTCATTAGCAAGGGGATTGAGTTTAAGAGCTGAGAGGTTATGCTGCAGCTCTATAGAGCCCTGGTTAGACCACATTCGGAATGTTGTTTCAGTTTTGGTCTCGTCGCCTCATTATAGAAAAGATGTAGAAGTTTGAGGGTGTAATGGAGATTTACCAGGATGCGGACTGGACTGGACGGAATGTCTTAAAGGACGTGGGAACCAGGGTTTTTCTCATTGGAGCAAAGGAGGATGAAAGATGACTTGATAGAGATGTACAAGATGATGAGGGGCGTAGATAGCTAGAGACATTTTCCACAGGGTGGAAATGGCCATCATAAGGGGACATAATTTTAAGGTGTTGTGGTTCTGTTCGCCAAGCTGGGCATTTGTTGCAGACGTTTCGTCCCCTGTCTAGGTGACATCCTCAGTGCTTGGGAGCCTCCTGTGAAGTGCTTTGTGATCTTTCCTCCGGCATTTGTAGTGGTTTGAATCTGCCGCTTCCGGTTGTCAGTTCCAGCTGTCCGCTGCAGTGGTCGGTATATTGGGTCCAGGTCGATGTGCTTATTGATTGAGGCATGGCACTCATCCACAGATTCAATATACCTATCAACTTGTATGGTAACTTGGAGGGATCTATGGATGTGGACTCCGAGATCCCTCTGTTCCTCCAGACCGCCAAGAATCCTGCCTTTAACTCTGTACTCTGCATTCAAATTCAACCTTCCAAAGTGAATCACTTCACATTTTTCCAGGTTGAATTCCATCTGCCACTTATCAGCCCAGTTCTGCATCCTTGGAAGGAGAATTTCTTCCAGGACTTATGCCCAAAACGTTGATTCTCCTCCTCTGCCTGGCCTGCTGTGCTTTTCCACATTCTCGATTCAGTTGTGTCCTGTCAATGTCCCATTGCAACTGACAACAGCTCTCCTCACTATCTACCACTCCACCAACTTTCATGTCATTGGCAAACTTATTAACCCACCCTTCCACTTGCTCATTCAAGTCATTTATAAAAATCGCAAAGAGCAGAGATCCCAGAGCTGATTCCTGTGGAACCCCTCTGGTCGCCAAGCTGAATGTTTTCCATCTTTAACCACTGTCTTTGGGCTAGCTAATTCTGTATCCAGAAGCCAGGTTTCCCTGTATCCCATGCTTCCTTCATTTCAGAATAAGCCTACCATGGGGAACCTTATCAAATGCCTTGCTAAAATCCTTGTACACCACATCCACTGTTCTATCTTCATCAATGTGTTTTGTCACCTCCTCAATTCCATAAGGTTTGTAAGGCATGACCTGCTGCTCTCAAAGCCATGCTGACTATCTCTAATCAAACCATGGTTTTCCAAGTCGTCATCAATCCTGTCTCCGAGTTCTCTCCAGTACTTTGCCCACTACAGACATGAGACTGATTGACTGATATTTAATTCCTAGGATTGTCTCTATTTCCTTTCTTGAACAAGGGAATGACAGTAGCCACCCTCCAATCATCCAGCACTACTCCAGTGGACAGTGAGGATGCAAAGATCATTGCCAAAGGTGCAGCATTCTCTTCCCTTGCTTCCTGTAGTAACCTAGGGTCTATCCTCATGAATTTCAATTTCAGCAAATTCTCCTTCATAACATCAACTTGTTTGAGCATATTTATCTGTTTCATGGTATCCTCTGAAACATCAAGGTCCCTATCAGTAGTGAATACTGAAGCAAAGTAGTTAAGGACCTCCCCTACCTCCTCCGACTGCAGGCATGTTCCCTCCACTCTCCCTTATTGGCCCTACACTCACTCTTTCACAAGTGTAGAATGCCTTCGGGTTTTCCTTAATTCTACCTGCTAAAGATTTATCAAACTCCTTCTAGCTCTCCTGAATCCATTCTTCAGTTCCTTCCCAGTTACCTTGTAACCCTCGAGTCCCTGTCTGATCCTTGCCTCTACTTTGAAGTAAACTTCCTCTTGACTAGATGCTCCACATACCTTGTTACCGGAGGTTCCTTCACCCTACTATCCCTTCCTTGCCTCAGTGGGACAAA
This sequence comes from Chiloscyllium plagiosum, assembly GCF_037043375.1. NCBI lineage: Eukaryota > Metazoa > Chordata > Chondrichthyes > Orectolobiformes > Hemiscylliidae > Chiloscyllium > Chiloscyllium plagiosum. Next base: position 60,403,784 of record NW_028270163.1, on the reverse strand, counting down.
CCTGTCCAGCATAATCAGCAAGTGCTTCCCAAACAACCTCCACATTTCTGTCCTGCATATCCCTGAGAATATCTGTTCCCAATTTAGGTGCCATAGTTTCTGCCTAAGAGTATTGTAATTCCCCCTCCCCCAATTAATTACTTTCCCACTGCCTGCTCCTCTCCCTCTCCATTACTGTAGTAAAGGTCAGGGAGTTGTGATCACTATCACTGAAATGCTCTCCCACCAAGAGATCTGATCCATGGCATGGTCCGTTGCCAAGCACCATACCCAATATGAGGAAGTAATCTTACTGAATTATCTGATGCTGTGAACATATTTTAAAATAAAATACATTGGTCTGGGCAGGAGACACATATGTGCAATTTTGTGTATGTTCATGGCCTGACATCAGAGTTTATGGACTAGTGTGCTATGAAGGTCACAGCTTTAACAGTCATTAACCATCCTTTCACTATAGCTAAAGGAAAAGAAATAACTGAGCTAGAAGCCAGTTCTTTAGAAACCATTGTTGAAAGAAGCCAGGACAAAAGAATTTCTATCAACCTGCCAAGCCATGAATCTCAATTGACTCTTCAACTCCAACTCCAATGAAAGCACTTAGTAACATTCCACGTAATACCCATATATTCCACAGTTTATTATTTACAAATTACTCTGACTGCTCTTCTACTGAACTTTCTCTTTGGGAGTTGCATGCAAGTTAGAAATGAGAGGAATGTGTTGCATAGTTTTCTCAAATCTAGTAACCAATAAACTTCCTCTAGCCCTATCTCTGTGTGGCTTTGTAAATTCACCAGTGTCAAATGTATATCTGCTCATTTTTGAAACCTCCCATGAAATCTGCCTCCACCACTATCCCAGGCAGCATGTTCTAAATCCTAATAACTGAGTAAAGTTCCTCTGCCACCACCACCGCCGCCACCACGTGACGGCAACACTTCATCTGACTAAGTAGCGCTACTCTGTAAGCTTGTTGTTCCAAATAATCCTGTTTTACTATAACCTCCTATCATGTGACTTCTGACTTTGTTCACCCCACCCCAACACTGACATCTCCAAAATGTCCTTCCTATCAAAGTTGTTTATAATTTTGAACATCTCAGTAAAATCACTTGTATTCTTGGAGCAGAGAAGATAAGACCAATTTCTCTAATCTTTCCTTGTATCTAAAAATCCCTTAATCCTGCAATCATTCTAGTAAATCTCCTTTTGTACTCTTCCACAGGGCTGTACCATCCTTTTTAAAGCAGATGCACCATCCCTTTCTTGCATTGATTCTCTTTTGAAAGCTAATCTTGGATTTGCTTCCGTCATCTTTTCAATCAATGCATACCAAATTTCAGTCCACTGTTTCCACATACTGCAGATTATTCTCTTGTCAGTTATCTTCAATCTGTATCCCCTTTTTTCTGACCCTTGCCCCATCGGAAACAGTTTTTCCTTATTTACTCTAAATAATTCATGATCTTGAGTAACTCCATCAAATTGCATCTTAACTTTCTCTGTATAGAGGAGAACAAGCCCTATTTTTCTAGCCTTCTAAATACCTAATGTCTTTTGCCTCAGTAACATTCTGGTAAATCTGCTCCGCACCTTCTCCTAGGCCCTGATATCTTTCTGAAAGTGTGGAGCCCAGAATTTAACGGAACCTTGGCTCCAGCTTAAAAGATTTATGAAGATTTAGCATAACATCATTTTTGTATTTATTCCTTTTATTAAAGCCTAGATCCTTTATGCTTATTAGTAGCCTCTTCTGCTTTCCTAGCTACTTTTAAGATTTGTACAGATACACCCTTAAGTCTGTCTGTTTTGACATACATGTGCTTAAGGTTTACATTCAATCGTGGACATCACAGGCTGTCAGGGATGCCAGAGTTCAAAATACCAGAGTAAATCTCCTTTTGCCTGGCTCAAGGAAGGCACTCTGAAGGAATGGATGGCAAGGGAAACATTTTCAAGATTCTCTGAAAGGCTTCCCTCAAGAAATTCAAATAGATGTCAACATACAGGACACTGTCATTTGGAAGAAACAGACTTGGAGGAAACCACTGTATGAAGGGACTCCATTCTTTGAATTCACCTCAGTCAGAGGGAAGTACAGAAATGGAAACGAAGGAATGCCAACAATCTAGAGGTCAAGGACCAATTCCTCCTCCCAGAAACACCTGCCACATGTTATCAGATAGGACTCTAGAATCGGTTTCATCAGTCATACAAGGGCCTAGGGAACAAGAGGTGATGGTCTTGCAATGAAATCACTAGGCTATTAGTCCAGAGACCCAGGTAATGTTCTGAGGACCCAGGTTCAAACCCCACTCTGGAAAATGGTGGAATTTGAATTCAATAAAAATTTGGAATGAATAGTCTAATGATGACTCTGAATTTATTCTGATGAAGGGCTTTTGTCCGATATGTCTTTTTTTTTTCCCCTGCTCCTCTGATGTTGCCTGACCTGTTGTGCTTTTCTAGCACCACACTCTCTTCTATGAATCTATTGTCAATTGTTGGGAAAAACCCATCTGGTTCACTAATTTCCTTCCCTAAAGGAAACCTGTCATCCTTACCAAGTTTGGCCCAAATGTGACTCCAAACCCATTGACAATATGGTTGTCTCTCAACTACCCCCGAGCCATTTAGGATGGGCAGTAAATGCTAGCCCAGCCCATGATGCCCTCGTCTTTGAAATGAATTTTTTTCTTTTAGAAATCAGTGATGTGTAATTTTCTAGGTGGCCAGTCAGACTCACGAGTGAGTAATTCCCAATTACAACATGCACTTTAACACTACCTTTTTATATTGCCTGTCCTTGTTCTTTCTAACAAACTGAATCATTTCACAAAGATTTTAGCTGAGTACTTGAAATGCCAAGGCAAAGTGTTGAAAAATGGAATTAAAATAAATAGATGATTGATGACCAGCACAGACGAGATCAGCCAAAGGATCTTTTTAATGTACTGGAAATATTTGAATTTCACCTACTCTTAAGTGCCATTTTCCCCATATGTTACCTTTTTCTAATTTTCGTGTCATCTATAAACCTTTTTGTGGTGATGCCATGTATACTGATATTCGGGTTATTACTAGTATAAACCGAAAGAACGGATGTCCCAATGCTAACCCCCTCTGGAATCCCTTTGCATGTCATCTCCCAGTGTGAAAAACATTCCTTCTACCTTTCCGTACTGTGGTTGGGTTTGTATCTATGCACTATGGTTCCTGTAATCCTGTGAATGTCAATTTTTAAGTCTTTTTGAGGTGTTATCAACTTCACTGCTCTTTATTTCAGCAAAAACTCCACTTTAATTTTAACATGGTTTTCCTTTTTAATTTATTAAATTTTACTTTTTCATTTACTAGCACATACTTTTTTCCAAATGGCAATTAGTTTTGTCCCAGATTGTCTGATATGGCTGACGGACCTGTAGTTGTTGGGTTTATTTTTTCTTAATCTCTAAATAAACAATGCACTGAAGCGGATCTGGCCAGTTGCTGGGCAACTACAGTTTCCAGGAGTTGAGCCAAAGGATGTTTATAAGATAGCTGCCTTCCATTGGAATCATAACTGCTGTTGACTTAGAATTGGCCAGAAATTGGGTATGGGGCTCTTAAAAGAATTGTGACCTAAAAAGGAAAGATTGTTTGTATTAAAGTCAAAAGTTTTTAATTTTAAGTGTCCAATTGTAGGAAATGTTTGGTTCTCTTTTTTTTAAAAGGATGTTTTAGTTTTGCCTTTTTGACATTAATCTGAGTCCAAGGTTGTGGGTCCACTCCACACCTCAAAACATCAAAAACAATGATCATAGAATCTCTCTGAGCGAGGAGTGTTTCACTCATCGTAGGGAGATTTTCTTCTAGAAGAGCAATTCACAATTCCTGTCATACGTTTTCTACAGTTGGGTACTTTTCAACTTTTCAAAGTATTTCTCCAATTGTCTATTGAATGTGCTTGCACCACCCTTTTTTTTCAGGCAACTTTCCTAGTCATAATCCTGTGAGAAGATGATATTTACTGATGTCAAGTCCTGGTTCTTTTGCCAATCTCTTTAGTTTGGTCATCTGGTTGATGTTTTTGCCATTGGAAACAGTTTTACCTTATTTGCTTTATCAAAACCTGTCATGATTTTCAACAGCTATCTCAAATTTCCCATTCAGCTGCAAGCCCCTCCTGCCTCTGCACATGACTGAAATCTCTCTCTCGCTTTGTTTCATTATATTAAAACACTGGTCCTAATATCAACCACTGAATGAACAAAGATGGAGACTTTTTTCCCCTGGCCCTCCACACTCGTCTGACAAACAAGCTTTTCTTCAACTTGTTGCCTTCTTGACTAATTTCCTACTCATGTTTTCACTGACTCTTTAACCTCAGGTTTTTTGTTACAAAGTCTATTTCATGGCATTTTGCCAAATGCTTTAGGAATGTTGATTACACTGGTGCAGTGTTGACATGAATGGGATAGTAATCTAGCTGCCTGGGCTAATCCTGTTGAAACAGGAGTTCATAATCCCACTGTGAAAACTGGTGGTACTCCAAAGAATAAAATCTGGAAGTGATAGTTAGTTGGCTGGTCCATGTTACTGAGATGATCGTCCACTGTAAAAACCCACATTAGATTAGATTACTTTACAGATTACTTTACAGTGTGAAAACAGGCCCTTCGGCCCAACAAGTCCACACCGCCCCGCCGAAGCGCAAACCACCCATACCTCTACATTTACCCCTTACCTAACACTACGGACAATTTAGCATGGCCAATTCACCTGACCTGCACATCTTTGGACTGTGGGAGGAAACCGGAGCACCCAGAGGAAACCCACACAGACACTGGGAGAACGTGCAAACTCCACACAGTCAGTCGCCTGAGGTGGGAATTGAACCTGGGTCTCTGGCGCTGTGAGGCAGCAGTGCTAACCACTGTGCCACTGTGCTGCCCACATGGTTCACTCTCCTTTTTTTAAAAAGAGGAAGTAAGTCAGCAATGTTGCCTTGATCTGCCCTTCATGATGCCAGACCCACTGCAGTGTGCTTTATTCACAGATATCTTGTGAAAAGGCCCAGAAAGTCACTCAGTTCAAGGATAGTTGGGAACTGGCAAAAATGTAGGCTTTGCCTACAATGCCCATATCTTAAAGAACTAAAAGCCGCTTCGATGAGGAAATTGAATATACTATCGCCAAGTTTGTAAATGACATATAGGTAGAAAGACAGTTGGTGAGGATTAGTGTCTGCAAGAGGATAGGTTACATGGGCAGAGACCTGGCAGATGGTATATACTGAGGTTATGCACTTTAGCAGGGAAGATAAAGGAGCTGAATATTATTTAAATGGAGAAAGGCTGTAGACAGATTTCGACCAGAGGAAATCTGGAGTATTTGTTAATCAATCACAAAGCTAGCATTCAAGTTCATTTGGTTATAGGGAAGGCAAATGGTATGTTGGCCTCCAATTCAAAGGCAATGCAGTATAAAAAAGCAAAATTTCCCTCATTAGACAAGGCACTGTCAGACTACAGCTGAAATATTGTGAACAGTTAGGGGCTCCTCTGACTAAGGAAAGATGGACTGGCATTTGGAAGGTTCACCAAGCTCAAGCCCTGGAATAGAGGGACTTGAGGAGAGGCTGAGTAGCTAGACTTGTAGTCATTAGAACTTCAAAGATTGAGAGGTCTATGACAAGATACAAGATTTTGACAAGGCCTGACTGGCTAGCTGAGGAAAGGTTGTTTCTCCCTTGGGGGAGAATCTAGAGCCAGTGGCCACAATCTCTGAATAAGGAGTCTCTCATTTAGGACAGGTGAAAATTAATTTCTTGAGGGTTGTATAGCTGTGCCATTAAATGTATTCAAGGCTGAAGTAAGTTTAATTGGGGAGGTGAATCCAGGGTAATGGGGGAAATGGATCTCCGGATTATCACATCAGCCATGATCACACTGGCAGCATACTCAGTGGGCTGAATGATCTACTTCTGCTTCTATGTCATAGACATAGAGATGTACAGCATGGAAACAGACCCTTCGGTCCAACCCGTCCATGCCGATCAGATGTCCCAACCCAATCTAGTCCCACCTGCCAGTACCCAGCCCATATCCCTCCAAACCCTTCCTATTCATATACCCATCCAAATGCCTCTTAAATGTTGCAATTGTACCAGCCTCCACCACTTCCTCTGGCAGCTCATTCCGTACATGTACCACCCTCTGTGAAAACACTTGTCCCTTAGGTCTCCTTTATATCTTTCCCCTCTCACCCTAAACCTATGCCCTCTAGTTCTGGACACCCTGACCCCAGGGAAAAGACTTTGTCTATTTATCCTACCCATGCCCCTCATAATTTTGTAAGCCTCTAAGGTCACCCCTCAGCCTCCAACACTCCAGGGAAAACAGCCCCAGCCTGTTCAGCCTCTCCCCGTAGCTCAAACCTTCCAACCCTGGCAACATCCTTGTAAATCTTTTCTGAACCCTTTCAAGTTTCACAACATCTTTCCGATAGGAAGGAGACCAGAATTGCACGCAATATTCCAACAGTGGCCTAACCAATGTCCTGTACAGTCTTATGGTCTAACTGTGTTTCACTCATCAAACTTCCATTACTTCATCAAAGAACTCAAATTCATCAAACAATGTGAAAATAGCAGGTCAGGCAGCATATGTGGAGAGAGTTCAAGAGTGGACTTTTCCCCACCCTGATTTGGCATAATTAATGACCAAAAAGGTGGTAAATCTAAAGAGGATGAAAAGATCAGAATCTTGGCATCAAACTCTGCATTACCTGACAATGTGGAAAATTGCTCGTGTGTCTTCTACATAAAAAGCAAGACAAATCGCACCCAGCCAGTTACCACTCCATCAGTTACTATTGATCATCAGTAAAGTGATGGAAGGTCTCTTTAACAGTGCTATCAAGCAGCACCTGCTCAGTGATGCCCAGTTTGGGTTGCACCAGGGCCATTCAGCTCCTGACCTCCTTATACGTAATGGCCTGTCTGGCCCCTCAAACCTGCTCCACCATGCAATAAGATCATGGCTGATCTTTTCATGGGCTCAGCTCCATTTACTCGCCCTCTCATCGTATTCTTTTATCGTTCCAAAAAAAAATCTATATCTTAGCTTTAAAACCATTTACTGAAATAGCATTAACTACTTCACTGGACAAGGATTTCATAGATTTACAACCAGCTGGGTGACAAAATGTCTTCTCCATTTGCTCCTAAATCTGCTCCCTCTAATCTTGAGGTTATCCCCTCTTGTCCTAGATTTTCCTGCCAGTGGAAACATCCTCTCTACTTCTATCTTATCTATTCCCTTCATAATTTCATATGTTTCTAGAAGATTTCCCCCCCCCCCCCCACCCATTCTTCTAAATTCCAATGAATCTAATCCCGGTCTACTCCGTCTCTCCTTGTAAATCAACCCCCCCTCAACTCTGGAATCCACATAGTGAACCTTGTCTGCACCCCCTCCAGTACCATTTTATCCTTTCTCCATTAAGGAGACCAAAACTGCACACAGTATTCCAGGTGTGGCCTCCCCAGCACCTTGTACAGCTGTAACATAACCTCCTTGTTCATAAACTCAATCTCTTTAGCAATGAAGGACAGAATTCCATTTGCTGCCTTAATTACTTGTTGCACCTGCAGACTGACCTTCTGTGATTCATGCACAAGGACACCCAGGTCCCTCTACTGCAGCATGCTGCAGCTTTTTTACCATTCAAGTCATTAAGTCATCAAGGTGTACAACACAGAAACAGACCCTTTAGTCCAACTCGTCCATGCTGACCAGATATCCCAACCTAATCTAGTCCTACCTGCCAGCACCCGGCCCATATCCCTCCAAACCCTTTTCATATATCCATCCAGATGCCTTTAAATGTTGCATATGCACCAGCCTCCTCCACTTCCTCTGGCAGCTCGTTCCATACACGTACCACCCTCTGCGTGAAAACTTTGCCCCTTAGGTTTCTTTTATATCTTCCCCCTCCTCCCCCAAAGCCATGCCCTCCAGTTCTGGACTCCCCCCACCCCAGGGAAAAGACCTTGTCTATTTATCCTCTCCATACTACTCAGAATTTATAAACCTGTCTACGGTCACCCCTCAGCCTTTGCACTCCAGGGAAAACCTAGCCTATTCAACTTCTCCCTTCAGCTCAAAACTTCCAACCCTGACAACATAATTTGAAAATCTTTTCTACCCCTTTCAAGTTTGACAACATCCTTCACGCAATATTCCAAAAGTGGCCTAACCAATGCCCTGTACAGCTATAACATGACCTCCCAACTCCTGTACTCAATTCTCTGACCAATAAAGGAAAGCATACCAAACACCACCTTCACTATCCTATCTACCTGCGCCTCTACTTTCAAGGAGCTATGAACCTGCACTCCAAGGTCTCTGTTTAGCACCACCCCGTAGGACCTTACTATTTAAGTGTACAAGTCCTGTTAAGGTTTGCTTTCCCAAAATGCAGTACCTTGCATTTATCTACCTTAAACTTTTGTTTATTGCAGCCCCAATGTAATGTTATTATTTGGTGGCCTAAAAACTATGCATATCAGTGACTTTTTCCTCTTAGAATTTCTAGTTTCCACTCGAATGGGTTCCACCTCCTTCTCTATAGAACATATATCCTCCTTCAGCACTGCCCTGATGTCATCCTTGAATATCAGATCAACATCACCTATCTTAAATTCCTGTCTGTCCTTCCGAATAGCGTGGTACACCTGGATATTTCACTCCGTCGTGACCACCCTGGAACAATCTCTCTGTAGTGGTTACCAAGTTGTATTTATTCGCGATGTGTGCCGTTAACTCATTGACCTTGTTACAAATGCTACAAGCATTCGGGTAAAGTGCCTTTATGCTAGCTTTCTTACCCTCCTGATTTCTAACCTCTCTAAGGTTTCCTGAGTTATCCTTCCTTTTTGCTTCTTTCATAGTGTGCCTTGAACTTAAACCCTCCTGTGCACTTGCTAACCTGCTGCTTATCTTTTTATTGACCATCATACTCCCTGTTTTCCCTTTCCCATGACTCACTTGTTTTGGCCTCTGCCCAAATATCTTCCCAGCAGCCCCCTGGTCCTTGCTGTTGCCTCTCCGTGCTGCTGAAAAGTGAAGGCCTTGGTTCAAACGCAGACAAGAGCTGGATTCCAGAAGTGAGGGGAAATGGCCCTTCACATGAAGGCTGCATTTGACAGTGTGGCTTCAAGGAGCCCTGACAAAACTGGAATCACTGGGTATCAGGGGCAAACTCTCTGGTGGTTGGAGTCTTACCTGACACATAGGAAGATGGTCATGGTTGTTGGAGATCAGTTATCTCCACTCCAGGACATCTCTGCAGGAGTTCCTCAGGGTAGTGTCCTCAGCCCAACAATCTTTAGTTGCTTTCATCAATAACCTTTCCTCCATCATAAGGTCAGATGTGGGGATATTCATTGATTGCGCAAATGTTCAGCACAGTTTGTGACTCTGCAGATACTGAAGCAGTCGGTGTCCAAATGCAGCAAGATCTGGACAATATCCTGGCTGGCACTGGCAAGTGGCAAATATTCATGCCACACAAATACTAGGCTTTGACCATCTCCAATAAGAGACCATCTAACCACCATCCCTTGACATTCAATAGTGTTACCATCATTGAATCCCCCACTGTCAACATCCTAGAGGTTTTCGTTGATTGAAACTCAACTGGGCTCACCACATAAATGCAGTAATTCCAAGAGCAGTTCAGAAGCTTGGAATACTGCGATGAGTAACTCACCTGATTCCTGAAAGTCTGGCCACCATCCAGAAGGCACAAGTCAGGTGTGTGTTGGAATACTTCCCATTGCATAGAACATAGAACAGTGCAACATAGTACAGGCCCTTTGGCCCATGGTGTTCTGCTCAGCATTTATCTTAATCTAAGATCAACCTAACCTACACCCCCCCCCCCCCCCCCCCCCCCCCAATTTACTGTCGACCATGTCCTTGTCCAGCAGTCACTTTAATGTCCTTAATGTATCTGACACTACTACCACTGCTGGCAATGTATTCCATGCATCCACCACTGAGTAAAGAACCAACCTCTGACATCTCCCCTATACCTTCCTCCAATTACCTTAAAATGATGCCCCTTCGGGACAACCATTTCTGCCAGGGAATGGTCTCTGGTTATCTACTCTATCTATGCCTCTCATTACCCTGTACACTTCAATGAAATCACCTCTCATCCTTCTCACTCGTGTGAATAACCTAAGCTCACTCAACTTCTCTTAAGACAAGCCCTCCAATCCAGACAGCATCCTGGTAAATCTCCTGTGCATCCTCTCTAAAGCCTCTTCCTCTAATGGACACAATATTCTAAGTGTGATCTAACCAGGGTTTATAGAGCTGCAGCAAAACCTCGTGGCTCTTGAACTTAATCCCCCTGTAATGAAAGCCAAAACACCATATACTGCCTTAACCTGCAATTTGGGTGGCGACTTTAAGGGATGTATGTACATGGACCCCAAGATCCCACTGTTCCTCCACACTGTTAAGAATCCTGTCTTTAACACTGTATTCAGCATTGAAATTTGACCTTCCAAAATGAATCTCTTCACATTTGTCCAGGTTGAACTCCATCTGCCACTTCTTAGCCCAGCTCTGCATCCTGTCAATGTCTGGTTGTACCCTACAACAGCCCTCGACAGTATCTACAACACCACCGACCCTTTGTGTCATTGGCAAACTTACTAACACACCCTTCCACTTCTTCATCCAAGTCTTTTATAAAAACTACAAAGAGCAGAAGTCCAAGAACAGATCTCTGTGGGACACAGGTCACCGATCTCCAGGCAGAATACTTTCTGTTCGCTACTGTCTTCTTTCGGCCAGCCAATTCTGTATCCAGACAGCCAAATTTCCCTGTTTCCCATACCTCCTAACTTTTTTGAAATGAGATTTCCTGGGGAGTGCTTATCAAATGCCTTACTGAAATCCATTTATACCACAACTGCTGCTCAACCTTTGTTAACTTGTCTTGTCACATCCTCAAAGAACTCAATAAATCTTGAGACATAACCTGCCCCTCACAAAGCCATGCTGACTATTGTTAATCTGTTTTTCCAAATAGTTGTAAATCCTGTGTTTCAGAATTCTTTTACGTACCTTCTTACCACAAACACAAGACCGACTGGTCTGCAATTCACAGGGATTTCCCTATTGCCTTTCTTGAATAGAGGAACAACATTTGCCTCCCTCCAATCATCTGGTGGTACTCCTGTGGAGAGTGAGGATGCAAAGATCATCACCAGAAGTGCAGCAAAGTCATTCCTAACTTCCCATAGTAACCTTGGATATATCTGCTCCAGCCATGGGGACATGTCTATCTTGACGCTTCCCAGACTTTCCAGTGCATCCACATCCTCTGTATCCATCTGTTCAAGCCTATTAACCTGGTACACTGTACTCTGTATTTGCAAGGCCCCTCTCTCTAGTGAATACTGAAGCAGAAATTCATTTAGGCCCTCCCTATCTCTTTTTAGAGTCCAGGCACAAGTTCCCTGCACTAACCCTGATCAGCCCTACCCTCTCTGATTATTCTCTTATTCCTTACTTGTGTGTAGAGTCCTTGGGTTTTCAGTCTTTCTTGCCAAGGGTTTCTCAGCTTTCCTCAGTCCAGTTTTTAGTTATTTCCTAGCTACACTGTAATCCTCTAAAACTGTGCTAGATCCTTGCCTCCTCAACCTTCAATAAGCTTCCTTCTTCCTTTTTTGATGAGAAGCTCCTCTGTTCTTGTCATCCAAGGCTCCTGCACCTTACTATTCCTGCCTGTCTCAGTGGGGCAAAGTTGTTCAACACACCAGTGCTCCTTTAAACAGCCTCCACATTTGTGTGTATTTCCTATAAAACAATTATTCCCAATTTATACTCAACAGCTCCTGTCTAATAGCAGTATAATTTCCCCTTCCCATACTGTCTGTTTCTATCCCTCTCCATGGCTATGTTAAGATGAGGCAGTTGTGGTTACTGTCACTGAATGCTGTCCCATTGAGACATCTGACACCTGGCCTGGCTCATTGTCTAGCACCAAATACAATATCCTTCTCCCCACCACCCATCAGCCTAAGTCAGGAATCCCTCTTGGGGACACCTGACATATCCAGCTCTATCCAGACCATCTGCACTAAGGAGGTTCCAGTCAACATTGAGGAAGTTGAAGTCACCCATAAGAACTGTTACATCTGCACCTTTCCAGATGTTGTGCGTGTGCGTCTACTTCTTTCCTGTTGCTGACTTCCACCCAGTAGACACACCTGCCTCAACCTCCCTCTTTCTGCAGCTGTGATGTACTCTCTCTAAGTAATAATGCTACTCCCCCTCATCTATTGCACCCTGCCCTGTACTTTTTAAAGGTTCTAAACTCTGGAGCAGCCATTGCCTGGATGAGTGCAGCCCTAAAAACACAAGAAGCTGGACACCATCCAGCATTAAGCAGCCTGCTTGATTGGCAGTACCTCCACAAGCATCCACTCCCTCTGCCACTGACACTCAGCAGCAGTGTATACTATACACAAAGTGCACTGCAGAAAACTACCAAAGATCCTCAGGCAGCACCGTCCAAACCCATGACTACTTCCCTCTAGACGGACAAGGGCAGTGGATACGTGGGAACATGTTCCCCTCCAAGCCACTCACCATCCTGACTTTGAAATATATCGCTGTTGCTGTGTCAAAATCCTGGAATCCCCTCCCTAAGGGCATTCTGGGTCAACCCACAGCACATGGACTGCAGTGGTTCAAGAAGGCAGCTTACCCCACCTTCTCAAGGGGGCAATTAGGGACAGGCAATAAATGCTGGTCCAGCCAGTGACGCCATTTCACAAAATGAATTTTTTAAAAAAATTATTCTTTCCAGTCTTCAGTGGTGAGATGTTGAAATCACCATTTAGCACTGACCATGTTGTTCCCATTTCAAACACAAACCTGACTTGAAGAGCTCTTTCCAATTCTTCTTTCCTTCATTGAGAAATGCAAATTCTTGACACGTAAATCAGAGCTGAGTGCTAATCCCAGCCATCATCTGACTGTTTCATAACAGCATCCCTGCATACTCTGTGACCACTGTACTCCTCAACTCTTTACGCACGCAAGTTGGTCTCAGCAAACCACCAGCCTTGTTATACATCAGGCATGTTCTTGGGCAGACTTTGAACTTCAAAGTGAAATATTTGAAACACCAGTGATGCCTACGGCTTGTATTCTTCTGCAAAACTGCTGGGTTACTTGAAGGCTGCTAGCTTTTCTGTACCTAACTAAGGTCACATTTGCTTACATCAACACTGACTGAGCCTGTATGTGGCTTGTTACTTTCTTAGCCCAACAGGTCCTTCCCACAGAGTTAGAGGTGATGCAGAAAAGATGTAGTTCCCCAGTGAAATAGGAAGTGTGGAGGGGAGGATGAAATGGTTGCGACCAGTAGAATGGGTATGTATGTAATAGTGAGATTTACAGGTCTGTGAGCCTTAAGGGGTTTGTGCGGTGGCAGAGTTGGAGTGAGTGGTGGCTCTGTGAGATAATAATAGATGGTAGCGCAGAAGGTCATTGACCTCCTTCCTGTAAAGCTGGGCATCCCCTTTTCACCCAGAACACAACACTGACCTGACTCCAGGCTGGCATGGTCTGGTGGTAAGATGTCCTGTGGTGACCAGCAGAGAAGATGGTGTTCCCTCTTCCTCCAGCGTGACCCCAACCCCAGGCCCCTATCCTCAAAGCAGGAAGGTGGTTTTCCTTTTCTTCTGGCCTTGTCCCAAGTGTAGAGGTGTGAGCACTAGAGTTCTTGGCTTGCAGCATAGTGTGCCATTGAGCTTTAGGTATGGTGGCAACAGAAAGTTGGAATGTTTCAGTGATAAGCATTTCTGCCCCTCTTTGCAATTTCCTAAAGAAAAGTACCTAAGAGCTAGGCTGCTTGGCTTAATGAGATGAGGAGCTGAAGATTGCTGCTGACAGTCATAGTGGACTGAGTACCATAGATCTCACCCAATCAAACATTCTGAACAGCAAGTTTCTCATTTTCCGTTCATATTCCAGTTCGAGAAAAGCTCATGCCTAACAAGAAATAGCAAAATGCTAGTTTGACATTTTTTGTTGTTTTCAATGTCGCTGTTGAGTAAATAAGACAGCAGCGTTTCTTCACTGTATCAACTTGCACTGTCACCTTTTGAGGATTTAGGAATATGTCTCCTCCTTGGGGGGAACACCCCACTGAGATTATGCTGCCTCTGCATTTCTCCTCCTAAAGTGCATCACTTGCCATCTGTAAATTAAAATTGTATCTGCTGTCTTCCTCGCTGTTTCCCCAGCCTGACTGTATTCTGATGTGTGCTGCTGCTGTCCTACACCCTACTTGCTACATTATCATGTTTTGTATTTCAAATTCTTTCTACCCAATATCTGTCCTGTAAATGTAACAAAAGCAATGATCCTAGTGCTGCCTGCTGTGGAACCCTACTGCACACTTCCCTGTGCTCTGAAAAGCTGTGAGTAGTAATGGAGCAGGTGTGGGGATGCACTCAAGTGCAGCACAGACAGAAATTGAGAGAGTCAGAGCTTGGTCATGGTGAGAGCATTGACTGGGAGTGTGCTCCCGGCAGTATCTGTGTCCAGTGCAGATCCGTGTAGACGGCAGTGAGTTTGGGCTGAGTATGAGGCCAGCAATAGCTAGAGTGGTGAGGTTGTCCTGAAATGGACTCGTGGCAGTGGAGTTGAGTTTGGGCTGGTTCAGTCCCCAGCAGCATCAGTGGCATCTCCATTAGTGAGGTCCATCAAGGATTTGGTGGTGAGGGTGTTGGAAGCAAGATGGTGCCAAAGAGTGGCAACCTTTGATCCAGCACCAGTGTGGTGAGGGCTACTCGTGCCTGGCCACGAGCCCCATAGCACATGGTGGAGCACTTTACAAAAAGGGCTGAAACGTTGAACACTTTCTATAGAAAGGCAGAAAAGCGAGGAAATATTGTTCCTGGTTTAATTTTGCGTTTTAAGTCCGTGCTGGAGAGTGGTGACACTATGCAAACTTTTTTCATTGCATTTTGTAACAAGACAAATGGGCAATACATCCAATTCTATTCCTCAGACAATTTTGTCTTTGTTATCATTTGATTCTTCAATTTTTATTTGTTGCCATTTTCCACCTAGGACTGGAGATGCCACTTGATCAGTTTACTATTTTACAGTACTGTCGATTTACCTCCTTTTAGTCGTTTGTTTTGTCAGGGACCTCGATCAGATTATTAATCCAGATTTGTTTTTAAACAGTTGTGTTCATTGGCCTTTATTTCCCCCATCCTGTTCCAAGTGAGGGTTAATTTTCTTCATTGCAGTGATCTCCACTTGTTCTCCAACTAATAATATTACATTGGCCTGTTTGTGGGGCTTATCCCTCTGCTATTTTGTTTTATGTCTAGTTGAACAGCTGTAATACCTTTTTATAATCTTTCAGTCATAGTCATAGAGATATACACCATGGAAACAGACTGTCCGGTCCAACTCGTCCATGCTGATCAGATATCTCAATCCAATGCTTTTGGTTTCCAAGGAGAATTGAGATTGCAGAACTTCTGCTATATCCAGACTAGCTTCCCTCAGCAACTTGAGATGTATCCCATCTGGGATTGAATGTAACTAGTGATACAGTCAGCCAGTGACTATCTGCCCAATTGACTATTAGCCCGGTCATGTGAATTCTCTTAATGTGAGGCCTGCAAAGTGGAGGTTAGGAAGAGGATGATGGAGTACTGCACGTAAATGGCTGCAAAAGCACCCTCCAAATATGGGTTACAGTTTCTAAATTGTCCAAATGGTTTTTGATGAGCTTGCAGTTTGCAGACTTCTCCTCCCTATCAGAGGTTT
This sequence comes from Chiloscyllium plagiosum, assembly GCF_037043375.1. NCBI lineage: Eukaryota > Metazoa > Chordata > Chondrichthyes > Orectolobiformes > Hemiscylliidae > Chiloscyllium > Chiloscyllium plagiosum. The sequence continues at coordinate 60,387,915 of NW_028270163.1, read as the reverse complement.
ACAAAGGCAGTGAGTGAACCAGTATACTGCATGATGGTGCAGTGTTGTGGCTGGATGATGCTTGCTGCAATGTCAGTAAGTACACTTTGATCTAATTTCTAACCACAGGTGGATAATAATTTGCATCACTTTTTCTGCTGACTCCATACTGAAAGTTTTGCTATCTACATGTTTAACTCTAACTCTGCATTGTAGAGCATTTGGACCAGACTTTTGGAGTTTACTACAGCAGCACTGCTGGGAAAGGGATGTGCTTCTGTACCCAGTGTTCTATAACCACTCCAAGTACAAAGAAAGACTTGCATTTATATGGTGCCTTTTCAGGACCACTGGACACCACTAAGCAGATTTATAACCAATTAAGTATTTTTGTTTTCAATTGTAATGTAGGAAGTGTAGCTGCCATTTTGCTTATAGCAAGCTCATCAAAGCAATTTGCTAATGACCAGATAATTATTTCTGTATTCTATGATTCACTGGGCTCAGTGTGCTGTTTGCATCTTCTGGAAGCTATGCATATTAATACACAGGAGCCTATTTGCAGGAAGATAGTGTGTACACACTGCACCTGTTTCAGTGCAACAAAATCGATCACTGATCATCTGAGATCCATCGGTCAATGTGCCTGATTTAAAATGTGAACAAGTGATACAGCATGGCTATTAACTGGCAATCAGCAGTAATGGGTAGAGGGGAAGAGTGTAGAGGGGGAGAGTGTGTTTTGTGGTGCCAATTGAGTGGTCTGATTTCGTCCTGGATGGTGACTATATTGGTGTGTGTTGGAGTTGAGCTCTTCTAGGCAGGTGTGGGCCCAGTCTGGGACCCAGCATCTTCAGTGGTGACTGCATTACCATGATGAGCCCAGTGCAGACTCCTGGCAACGATGCCAGAGGCAAGACAATGGCAAAGAACAGCAGCATAGTTCCTGTGGCAGCAGTGGCATCCTAGTTGTGGACTCTGGGCACCTGTGTTTGCAGACTGGGGGATGGATTTGTTTTTCTGGGTCAAGGACTCCTGACAAAAGCAAGGAGGGATCTGATTGATTCCTTTGCTTTTGGCTGTTTCTCTTATTTCTACTTCTATTTTTAATCCTGTCTTTTGTATTCTAAGATGGCACCAGATAATGGTGGCTTGTGCACTTTTTTGCTGTACCTGTATTCCTGCACTCAAATACATGCGACAATAAAATCAAGTAAATCACTTGTCTATTGTCAATGGGAGGCAGTCTTTTAAGGAGTCCGGAGGTGAATTGCTAGCCTCTGATCTGCTTATGTAGTTTTGTAGCCACTGTGTATTTATATGGCCACTCCAGTTCAGTTTCAGGTTCAGGTCAATAGTAACCCCAAAATGTTGATCGTGGTGGATTTTGAGATGCTAATGCCATTGATTATCAAGGGTTGATGGTTAGATTCTTTGTCACTGGAGATAATCATTGCCTGGTATTTAGGCATGAATGTTATTTGTCACTTGTCAACCGAAACCTAGAAATTCTTCCAGTTTTGCTTGGTTTGGACATGGATTGCTTCAGTTTCTGAGGAGTTGTGAATAGTGCTGAACATTCTGATAATCACCAAACTTGTGACCTTATGATTGGAGGGAAGGTCATTGAAACAGCTGAAGATGGTTGGGCCTAGGACACTACCCTGAGAAACTCCTGCAGAGATTAGAGTTGAGATGACAGACTTTCAGCGATCATAACCCAACTTCCTATGTGTCAGCTATGACTCCTAGCACCAGTAAGTTTGCATCCTGATACCCATTGATTCCAGTTTTGCTCTGGCTCCTTGATGCCACACCCTCAGTCAAATGCAGCCTCTATGACAAGGTCTGTCACTCTACCTCCCCTCTCCTCCCCTCTACAATTCAGCTCTTTTGTCCATGTTTGAACCAAGGCTGTAATGAGGTCAGGTGTTGTGACCCTGGTGGAATCCAAACTGGGTGTCACTGAGCAGGTTAGTGCTGAGCAGGTGCTGCTTGATAGCTCTGTTATCTTCCACCACTTTGCTGATAAGTAGACTGGGCGCGGTGCTGCTGCTGTACTGAAACAGCTTGGCTAGGGGAACCACAAGCTTGGGCACGTTAATATTCCAGCAATAGTACCAAAGACTTATCAGGGTCCATAGCCTTTGCAGTGTCCAGTTTATCAACCATTTCTTGATACCATATGTGGTAATTGAATTGGCTGAAGACTGGCATCTTTGGGCGCATCTGGAGGAGGCTGAGCTGGATCAACAAGCATGAGGTCAGACTGTTGCTTGACTAGTCTGAGAGAGCTCCCACAATTTTTTTCCACATTCCCCAGGTGGTGTTAACTGTAGCAGGGTCAATAGGACTCTGTTTTGCTGCTGTCATTTCAGGTGCCTCAGTTGATGCCACGTAGACCATCCTGTTGATTCCTTTTTGTTTTGAGGTATGGCACAAATTAATGGCTCACTACACCATTTCAGAGAGCAGTGTCAGAGCGAACTACACTATTGTTTGTCTGGAGTTGTGTGGAAGCCAAATTAGGCAAGGCCACTCACTCCGTTTCTAAAAGATGGTAATGAACCAGATGGGGGTTTATAACTATTAACAAGGGTTTTCTGATATCATTAGAGTCTAATTTTAACTCCAGACTTTTATGGAATTTTGATTCCACCATCTGCTCTGGTGGAGTTTGAACCTTGGTCCCAAAGCTTTGTGGTCCTCTAAATTACTAGTTCAGTGACAATGCCATCATCTCCCTCAAGTTCTTTAAATTTGATTTAGTGTTGCATTTATCCAGTGGAGGTTTGTTAACCATTCCACATTCACTTTGGGGATATAAAATAATAAACTGTTCAAATTGTTAATTGAAAAATGTTGGTGTCATTAATATACTGCCACTATACTTGAAACAGATTAGAAAAATGCCATTGAAAATTGGCTTTTGTTTCGGAAAGGCATTAGTAATATTGAGGATTTTGTGACATTATGGTTGTTCCTGTAGATTTACCCACTACTCCTTTTCATCTTGAAGCATAATTTAAGAAATGTCAGTATTTTAAGTAACCACTGATTAACACTTAAATGATTTTTTAAAAAAAATTAATAGTTTAAGCAGGTACTTTGTTTTACAGATATGGAAATCCCTGGTTTATCTGTATGCCCATATCTTGCAGTAGCTTAGGGGGTCTAGATCTTCTCTATTGTCCGTCAAGGCTATTAACCAACCTTGTACCTCTTGTGTCACAGTTTGGAGATGGGAGCCTCTCCAATTCTTTGAATCTCAAGAGGATGTCCAGAAATACTCTGTTTTCCAAATGTTACCTTCATTGTGATTTGGCCAAGGTTGAGCAAGTATTTCCTCCAGGGCTGCTTTTTCAGATTATTTACCACTCCTTGTGGTAAATGTGTGTTTGGATGCAATAAGACTTGGGTGACATTTAGATTTGGGCTGGCAAGTGTCAAGTAACTTTCATGACACGCAAATGTGGAATGGCTATCTCTGACAAATGAGAATCCAACCATGTTTATGATGATTCTATGCTTAAATCTCTACTATCAACATCGTGGATGATACAATTGAACAGAAACTCACTGGACCAGTCACGTAACTCCTGTGGCTACAAGAGATCAAGAAACTCGACATCATCCAATGAAAAAAGGCTTCATCCTATTTGATTGCCTTGATTGAATGAAGATTTCAGTTGTGTTGTTAGAAGTTCCTTCTCTGGCAGGAGATTTGAGGTTTGCTAACTGTTTTGTCCTTTTTTGTCTTCATCCCTAGCTGAGAAAATTAGTTGGCATTTTAAGAAACAAAATAGTTTATTATGTTGAATTTGCAGCACAGAACCAAGCCATTATCACAGAAGCTTTGGAGAGAGTGCAGAGAAGGTTCATCAGGATGTTCAGAGGAGCAGAAAAATCGACACTTCTGGCAAAAGCCCTTCATCAGGAATCCTGAAACCAGCTTTTGCCCTAAACATCGATGTTTTTTTTTCCTGCTACTTGCATGCTGCCTGACCTGCTGTGCTTTTCCAGCACCACTCTAATCTTCAGCATCTGCTGTACCCAACTCCGCCTCACCAGGATGTTGCCTGGTCTCAAGGGTATTGGTTATGAGGAAAGGTTAAAAAGACTAGGATTGTTTTCAGTGGAAAGACGGTGGCTGAGAGGAGACCCGATAGAGGTATACAAAGTTGAGTCATAGACAGGGTGGATAGTCAGAGGCTTTTTCCCAGGGTTGAAGTTTCAATTTTTTAAAGAGCTCAGGTTCAAGATTGGGGGTGGTGGTGTGTGTCAGGGAAGCTTTTCTTGCGTTCCAGGCTGCTATCAGTCTCTGCACTCCTGAAGAGGTGGTGGAAGCAGGCACGTTTGTGATGCTCAAGAGGCATCTGGATGGTTACGTGGATAGGGAGGGAATAGAGGGATACAGAATGAATAAGGGCAGAAGGTTGGTTTGTTTTTGCACGTTGGAGCAAGATTGGTACAGGCTTGGAGGGCTGAAGGGCCTGTTGCTGTGCTGTCTTTTGTTGATTAGTAACAGTAACAGAACAAGTATCCACAGACTGAGATCAGTGATCCTGAGACATGATTTCAAATTACACTGTGATAACTGAGGAATTTAAATGCCAAAAATTAAATAGACCTGGAATAAAGAAGCAGACACTGCTGGAAAAGCTCTGGCTGCACCTGTGCAGAGAAATCTGAGTTAATGTTTCAGGTTCAGAGTTCTGAGGAAGGGTCACCGGACCTGATATGTTAACTGATTTCTTTTCACAGATGCTGACAGACCTGCTGAGCTTTTCCAGCTACGTGTTTTTGTTTTTGATTTGCAACACTGCAGTTCTTTTGGTTTTTATTCTATAATTTAAAAAAAAAGCTTGTTTCAGTATTATGATAGTAGCAGATTGTTGTCTTTTTGAATAAAACATATAATCTGGTTTGATAATGTTGTTCATCCAAACCAACCTGGCTAATGTGACCTCTGAAATGGTCCAGCCAGCTGCTCATTTTGTGAAGGTGAATCACCACCATCTTTACAGGCTGGGCTGTGGCTAATCACCTGAGGGATTGCAAACAGCTTCCAGACTGTGCCGGACCCTCATGTGTTTCTATTGTTACTAACGTGAGCCAGATCTGAAGAACAAGTTGGTTATCTGTCAGTGCAATCTATTGTACTGCAGTTCTAGTATTTCCATGTACAGTGGATCAGCTTCCATATGAACCTTTCTGTTTTCTGTGAATTCATTGACAAATATTCAAAGTAGCTGTGCCTATGAACACTAACTGCTCAAATGTTCTTTTGACTTTTTTGTTTTCGCTGTTTGGATTGTGTTTGATACAGAGCATAGTTAATGGCTATGAGACTGGAATTTGCCTATCCCAGGTGAATAGAGGCATTGTCTTTATATAATTTGTTCTTTGGCTGTATTATCAGAAATATGAGATGACTAGGTTGCTGAGTGTGCTTGTAACACTGAGCTTCTGTTGTGTCTCAGGGCTTCATTTGGGAAGGCCTGCCTTTAGAGAAACATTTGGATACTTTCCTACTTTTTGTTTGTCCAGGATACCTGTCAAAGTGCTAATAAACTGACTTCAGTGTCTGTTTTTAAAATGAATTGGAAGAGTCATTGCTCTTAGCATGTGCCCATCAGGTAAAGGGTTAATCTTTATCCTTTGAACCTTGTCACATCCACGAACAGTGGATCACATATGAAGTACCACCGTTCATAAAATTCAATCTTGGGATTTCAGAGGTGAATATATAAATGTCATAACAGTACAAATGTGTGGCCATTCAACCTATCTAGGTCATTCTGTTTGTAGGAAAACAGTCAATCCCCATTTCCCATCTTTGTCTATAGTCCTGTAAGTTTATTTTTTCCACTCTTGAAAAGACCAGCATGTGACCTGTCCCTAGTTGCCCTGACAAATGTGGTGATGGTTGATTTCATGGAGGTGTATACTGGGCCACTTTAGAGGGTAAGTCAGAGTCCACTTTACTGGGCGCTGAAGGCACACAGTCCCAGGCAGGATAACAATGAAGGATCTCTTTACTGGAGGGCATTGCCAAACGAGATGGGGTTTTTATTCTCAGTCCACCAGCATTGTGGTCAGTTTTCTTTTTTAAAAAATATGGATTTTGAGCTAAATTTGATATTTCAAGTTGCTCAGGTGTGTTAACTTTGTGCTTTTGATTTCCTTTCAGCTCAGTAACTGACCCTCTGTGCTATCTTCTTTGTTTCGGTGATGTTGGCTGAGGCATAAATATTGGCCAGGGCTCGAACTCTGCTCTTTTTCGTACAGAGAGATTGTTATCCCAAGGCACTGGGCATGGGTCCTTGGGGCTGGGATCAGGCTCTGGTCTGATCTGGAGAAGGTATCACACAGAAACCAGCCAGCCGGTCTAAATAATTTGTGCTAATGTTTGCCTCCCCTGCTGTTTTGGATTTGGTTGCTCACTTCAGTGAGATAGTGGATTGGAACTGGACCCCAGTCGTTGTTGACATCTCTTCAAGAAGCAGAGGAAACTGCAAGGGAGGGGCCGAGATCGTTTTGGGAGATCAATGTGTGCAATGGTATTTCATCAGCTCATCTCGGCCAAGTTTCAGTGCCTAAAACCAGTTTGACTGTCTGAAACTGAGTAATATGATGCTCAGATGTTAGTAAGCTCATGAATGAAGATGACTGCTGGTGAGGCTCTGGGCTTTGCTGGATTGTGCAAAATTGCCAAGGATACGAGGTTCGAGCATTGTGAATTCAAATGTAATAAAAAGCAGAAGCTGCTGGAAATGGGGGTGTCAGATTCTGCAGCAAATGAAATCAATCTTTCAATTAATCAGTCGACAGCATTAACCAGGAATCCCATCCTAGCTCCAGCCTGTTGTCCAATGCACCATCCACATGTAGTTTGATTTTGATTTATTATTCACATGTGCCTAGTTACAGCTAAAAGTTTTGCTTTGTATGCAGTACAGATAGATCATACCAAAGAGTCCATTAGGGTAATAGAACAGTGAAGAATACAAGGTTATGGTTGCAGAGAATGTACACAGTGAGATCAGCATTCAGTTTAAATTTTGAGGTCCATTCATAAGTGTCATAACTGTTCTTGAATTTATTTGTATCTGTATACAAACTTTTATATGGAAGAGGGAAGAAGTGAGTATAAGTGGGGAGGGAGGCGTCTTGATTATGTTGCAAGACAGTGGGAAGCATAGATGGTGTCAGTGGATGGAAAGCTGGTTTGTATGATGGACTGGGCAAGGATGGACTTGGTTCAGTAGGAATCTAGATGTAACTGCTTCTCATTCATAAGGAATAAATATTAGACAGCCATTTTATGAGCTTGTTGTAAAACTGGAAGAGAAAGTGGAGTGTGAATGCTTTCTCTTGGCTGTAAGGATTTTACTGTTTGACTCCAGAATGCCAGTTATTGAGCCTTTGAATAAATACAGATATTAACATACTGTAAAGCCAGCAATCACAGATTAGACTTTATTGTCACATAAGTGAGTACAGGAGTACATGTACAGAGTACTACTTACTGGTGCCATCTTGGAATTCAGTCGTTAGAATTAAAAATGAGTCAAAATTGAAAAAACGACAAAAGGATAAAATATCAGTTTCCCCTTGCTGCTATGAGTCTCTCCAGTGTCACCTGCACTGGACCCACCATCAGTGGTGCTGCTGCTGATGTGACTGCCTAGAGTCCTGTGCCTTGCTGCTGTCTGTGCTAGATGCACCAACGTTTGGGTTGCCACACTCTAGCGCCATCTCTTGCCACTGAATCCAAACTTTCCGCCATTGCTGGTGCTGTCGGTTCCACTACAGCCGAGCTCCCCTAGGGAGGAACCGGAGAAAAGTAGAAAGAGAAATGAACAGAAGAAAGCAATGAACAAGCAGGAGCCATCATTTTCAATTAACACTGTTTCAGTATGTGTTTGATCCTATAATTGGGGTGGGTGGGGGGGGGGGGGGGGAGAGGAGGAGGAGAGGCAGGGGAGGTCAAGTGAACCCACAGTTAGGATCTACCACTTGCGTCCTACCAGGCTCCCTAATGCAGCCAATTTCTTAGACTCCAGCTAGTGTCTTCTACTCTTGATGGTAAATTCAATTTATTTAGGAAGCACATTTTTTAGCACCAGAAAAAGGCACCCTACACTAGAGCATTTGGGAGGTGATAGCCTAGTGGTATTTTCACTAAACTGTTATTCCATAGATCCAGGTAATTTTAGACCTGGGTTCAAATCACACCATAGCAGATGGTGACAATCTGGAATTAAGAATCAATAGTGTCCGTGAAGCTGTTGTCAATTTTCAAGGGGAAAACTCATTTGGTTCATCAATATACTTCAGGGAAGGAAATCTTTTTTTTTTTCCCTGGTATGGCTGTATATGACTGCAGAGCCACAGCCATGTGTTTGAGTCCCACCTGCTGTCTGTGCAAATTAAGGATGAGCAATTAAATGCTGGCCTGGCCATGTCCCATGAATACATTTTAAAATAATCCAAGATTTTGACACCAACCATGTGAAATATTTAGGCAGATTGCTGATTGGTTTAGTGAAGGGAACAGATTTTAAGGAGCTGTAATGATTGGCAGGCCATATGGAAAGATGCTGTGGGGAGGACACCGAGAAGCTGCATGTAGATACAGCCAGTTTGTTGAATGAGTACGCAGATTAATTTAAATGTGAGCAAGTGTGAGGATATTCAAATTACTTGTTTGCTTTTATTTCAAAGGAAGAGGAATGAAGAAATATTGCTATAGTTGTACAGATTTTTAGTGAGACCATATCTGGAGTTTTGGCCTTTGTTTCTTTGAAAGGATATTCTCGCTGGTGATTCACTAGGTTAGGCCTTGGGGTACGAGGGTTCTTCTGTGATGAGAATTGAGGAAATTAAATTCCAGAGAGAATAGATTTATAAGAGTTGATAAACAAACATACAAGATTGTGAAGGTACTTGATTGGGTAGATTAGACATTAGACTCCTGGTCAGTGGAAACAAAACCAAGGCAAAGCCTTAGGTTAAAGGGCTGATCTTTCAGGACTGAGATGAAAAGCAATTCCTTCACATTGAGGGTTGCAAAGCTTTGAAACTCTTCCCCGTTTTTAGAGATCTGTGGATGCTCCATCATTAAATATATTTAATGCTAGGAGAAAGAAGTTATTTCAGGGAATCAAGAGATGTGGGGAGTGGGAGAGAAAGTGGTGTTAAGGGCCAAGATGGTATTGATTGGTGAAATAGTCTCCATAGTCTGTGGTCTATTTGCTGTCCCTATTTTTGCTAATTTTGTGTATTTTTAGCCAGAGATGCAGAGAGGTACACAAGGAATTTTGGGGCCCAGACAACTGGTCTACCAGTTAGACAGTTTAAATCTGGGATGTGCAAGACTCCAGATTGTAGAGTTCCTGTGTCTCCCAAGCTGACTTTCTGTTCTGTTGCTCCATTCTCTGTTACAGGATCACAATGTTACGATAAACACAGACAATCCAGACCTGACGACATGTTTTCAGAAGACGATCCTGGTTTGGGTTCCATGTGTGTACTTGTGGGTGATCTTTCCTCTTTACTTCCTGTATCTCCGACAGAGCAATCGAGGTTACATAAGGGTCACCTTGCTCAACCGGATCAAAACGGTAGGTATATCACTGAGCTCAAGATTTCATTGCTGCTAATTCTTTTTTCCTCTTCTCACCACCTGGCAGAAGTGTACAAGCTCCATGGATAAAGATAACCCTGTGCTACTTCATTCCAAGTGACAATTGTCTCTGACTAGTGGCCTCTTGGAGGAACTGAACTGGAGAACGACTGAATTGATAATTTGTCCTATTTGGTATATTTAAAGACTCCTGTTCAGAATTGCAGGGCAAGTGTTTCGAGACCATGTAAAGGGAACTTTGCTCTGCACTGAATCACTTGGAATGTTCAAATATCATCATTTTCTTGCAAGCACTGGATTTGAGGTCCCTCCCTAAAGAGCACAAGAAGGAATGTACAAGAACTGTGTGGTGATGTAAATTAATGTTCAATCTGGCCTGTAAATCCCTCTTGTAATATTTACATAATTGAGTAAATGAATAGATGATTCATTCTCCATGACTAACTTTCCAGGTATTTCAGCTTCTAGCATTCAGTCCTGCCATGATCGTTCTCACCTGCTTTTTGTTCATTTTGCTTTCCCACTGTGTAAGCTATTGCACCCCAGTTATTAAAGTAAGGTGTGTGAATAAATTGCCTTCAGTTAAAACCTGTTCATCTAACTGAGACAGCCAGGGAGTGGTAGTGATTGGTGTGGGTTTGTTAACACTGAGGAGAGGATGCAAGGGAAGATTAGAAAAGAAAACAAATGGAAAATAAAGTAATCGTGTGACTCTGTTTGTGCTATCAGCCTTGCATAATATACCGATAACTGCCAATCTGTTCAGTGTGCCAGAAGGAAGCAGCTCTGATAATGATTGGTAATTGCCTCATATTTCTACACCTTCTTATTGAGTGAATGAGTGAATCATTAACATATGAGAGCACAAAAAACTTGTGTGCAAGCGTAGCCTTTCGTAGAACTTTCTGGCATCAGTTACTCTTTCTGTTGAGACTACCATTCAGTTCTTCTGCCTAAAGCAACCTATAGGGAGCCAAGACACTAGATCCATTTACAAAGCCAGCAAAACAACCTGCAGCCTTTGACTGAATCTACTTCTTTTGTTCATGTCTCTGGACTGTATTTTCCCAATAAGATCCCTCTCTGCGTATCAGCTGGCTCAGTGGCTAGCACTTCAGGGTCAGAAGATCATGGGTTCAAAACCCAGTCTCCATTTGAGTACATAATCCATGCTTACATTCCTGATCTTTAGTACTGAAGGAATGCAGCACAAAAGGAGGTGCTGTCTTTCAGATGTGATGCTAGACTATGGTCATCTGACTGTGTCCAGGTGAAATAGGAGCCACTTGCCCCCTCAAACCGACCTCCAACTCTATAATATCTACCTCCAATACATCTCCATGCATTCTTGAATTTCCACAGTATCCAAAAACCTATTGCTATTGGAGTTTGGGTAAAGTGGAGAGAGAGCGAGAGAGAAAAAACTGCAGATGCTGAGGTCCAGGTCAAAGTGTGGTGCTGGAAAAGCCCAGCCAGTCAGGCAGCATCTGAGGGGGCAGGAGAGTCTACGTTTCGAGCATAAGCAAATTGAAAATGCTGAGACTCTTCTCTTAGAGAGAGAGTTGAGGGTACTTGATACAATTGTTGAAAAAAGGGGAGATCTGGCCAAAAATGAACCAAAAATAAGAGGATGCTAACTTAAGGTGAAAGTTTAAAGAAGTGATGAAGACCTGAGCAAACTCTTGCAGGATTGAGACTGCATTGCCTGACTCTGGGGGGAGGCAGATTCAAATGTGTGCTGCTGGAAAACCGCAGGTCAGGCAGCAACTGAGGAGCAGGGGAAATCTGTTGCTGGAATAAGCCCTTCATCAGGAATGAGCTTATGGCCAATACATTGATTTTCCTGCTGCTCTGATGTTGTCTAAACTGCTGTGCTTTTCCAGCACCACACCCTTGACTCATATCTCCAGCATCTGTAGTCCTCACTTCCTCCCAGGAGGCAGCTTCAGCCATGTCTTTCAGAAGAAAATTGGATCATTTGTCATAAAATAGTAGTCATATTGTGCAGAAAAGGCCCTTTGCCCAATCAAGTCTGCACTGATAATGACTGACTACCACTAAAGGTGTGCTAATGCCAATTTCCTAGACTTGTCCTATATCCTTTTATTTCAAGTGCTCATATAAATATTAGTAAGGTTCCCAGCCTCCACTACCTTCTCAGGCAGTGTGTTTCCAGATTCCTACTAAGCACTGAGTGAAAAAGATGTGTCAATTCAGAAGTGATTTGAGATTGATTTTTAAAGTTGTCACAGGTACTGGGGTACAGGTGAAGCATTTTGTATGCTATACAGGCAGATTGTATGATACAAAGTGCATCAGGGTAGCGGACAGATGCAGAGATGGTACAGAAAGGAAGATTAGAATTAACATTTGAGAGGCCCATTTGGAAGTCTAATAACCATTTCTTTCCCTTACCTGAAAACTAGGCCCTTGATCAGGGTATGTAAACATCTAGAAATAATAGGGCAATATTTCAAATAAGGAAAACCAACATGGATTTCATACAGCAAACCTGTATTGAAATAAGTCTTTGAAATGTTCCATCAATTTGAGAGAATTGTTTTGGGCAATGCTGTTGTGATGTATGTAGACTTTCAAAAGATGTTTCACACAACAGATGAATGAGCAAAGTTAATGCTTCTGGAATCAACATTAATTCGTTGAGGGGCAGGAAGCAGTGAATAATGGTTAATGAGTGGTTTTTGTTCTGGAGTTAATACTGAAATTCCCTATAGGCCATTATTGGGATCCTTGCTTCTCCTGATGCACATTAACCTTTGTGTACACACCATAATTTAATTACTTGTGGCAGATACAAAGCTTAGCAACACTGTAAGCTGAGGTGGACAGTGTAGTACTTTAGCAAGACATTGACCACTTGGTGAGAATGATCCTGATGATAAGCTTCAGTTGTGGAAATAGATTGGAAAGGTTTGGACTGAGGTATTCAAAATTCTGATGGATCTGTTCAGAGAAGATAAGGAGCAACAGTTCCAAATTGTAAAAGGATTGAAGGTGAGGGCACAAGAGAATTGGCAAAAGAAACAAGAGTGATCTGAGAAGAACCTTGTTCCACCAATGGGTGGTCACAATCTGGAATGCAAACTTGGAGAATGTGGGAAAGGCAGGTCCAATCAAGACTTTTGAAATGTTGCTTCTTAGATAATTTTTAAACTAAGTGCAGGGTGTGGGCAGGAGGCTAGAGAATGGCATTGTGAAAAGTTCATTGAGAGAACTAGCACACATAAGAGGCTGAATGGCCTTCTCCTGCACTGTAGCCTGGAGGATCAGGAACTTTAAGTGGGATGGATTAAAGACACATTGAATGCGGGAAGGTGTTCAGAAAGGGGGGGGGGGGGTGCAGTTGTGATGTTGGGGGAAGGTCTCCGCTGTCAGTCCTAAATCCTACATGTTTGTTGAGCTCCACACTCTGTATGATGGGGATTCTCCCCTAAATCAGCTTGACCTGCAACCATTGTCATTGTAAAGTAATGTATTAGACAGCCTCGTGAATATTTCAGTGACCGCTGGCTCAGAGGAGTTATCCATACCCACTCTGTTAATATTCCACTCACTTTCACTGGTTATGTTTACTGTACCCAGAAAAATATTTTCATAACTGCCTGTGGGGTTCTGTGGCATGCCAATGGTGAACATAGCCTTTTCAATCTGTCCTGAGGAGACCTAAACTGAGACTTTTGTTTAGCGAAAATGCTTCAGTTTTGTTTATTCAGTTTTATTGAATACAAACGATTGACCTGACCTGACCTGACTGACCTGACTTGGCAGCGCAGTAACTTTAGATTAATATTTTCTCATTTTAGATTAGATTACTTAGTGTGGAAACAGGCCCTTCGGCCCAACAAGTCCACACCGACCCGCCTGAGCACAACCCACCCAGACACATTCCCCTACATTTACCCCTTCACCTAACACTACGAACAATTTAGCATAGCCAATTCACCTAACCTGCACACTTTTGGACTGTGGGAGGAAACCGGAGCACCTGGAGGAAACCCACGCAGACACTGGGAGACTGTGCAAACTCCACACAGACAGTCGCCTGAGGTGGGAACTGAACCCGGCTCTCTGGCGCTGTGAGGCAGCAGTACTAACCACTGTACCGCCCACTTATGGCACTTAATACTGTACCTGGATGCCATGGATTGTAGAACTTGGGTTGTCATTGCAACACAAGAAAGCTGGAGGAAAAATTAACTGTGTGTAGGGCATCATCACTACACTCCCATGCCTCTCCCTCCACCTAATTTCCCTCTAAAGATCTCTGGGTCTTGAAATGGTCTGGGACCGTGTAAGCAATACTGTAACTACCCTCGTACTGCTAATCCTGGCAGGTTATTACCTGCTGAGAGGGCAGCACTGAATGTCAAGATAGGCTGGGACTTTTTTTCCACTGGAGCAAAGGAAGTTGAGGAGTGACATTTTATAGAAGTTCATAAAATCATGAAGGGCATAGATAAGGGGAATAGCAAAGGTCTCTTCCGAAAGGTAAGGGAGCTCAAAACCAGGGGGCATATTTTTAAGGTGAGAGGAGAAAAGATTTAAAAAGGGAGTGAGGGGCAACTTATTTATACAGGGAGTGGTTAATGTGTGGCATGAATTGCCAGAGGAAGTGGTGGATGTAGGTACTGTTGCAATGTTTAAAAGATATTAGAATAAGTACAGAAATGGGAAAGGTTTGGAAGGATATGGGCCAAACACAGGCACATGGGCCTAATTTAGTTTGGGAACGTGATTGGCGTGGACTAATTGGACCACCGGGTCCGTTTCCATGCTGTATGACTATATAGTGAGGTAAAAAGTGAGGACTGCAGATGCTGGAGATCAGAGCTGAAAATGTGTTGCTGGAAAAGCGCAGCAGGTCAGGCAGCATCCAAGGAACACGAGAATCGACGTTTCGGGCATAAGCCCTTCAGGAATGAGGAAAGTGTGTCCAGCAGGCTAAGATAAAAGGTAGGGAGGAGGGACTTGGGGGAGGGGTGTTGGAATTGCGATAGGTGGAGGGAGATCAAGGTGAGGGTGGTAGGCCGTAGTGGGGTGGGGGCGGAGAGGTCAGGAAGAAGATTGCAGGTTAGGAAGGGGGTGCTGAGTTTGAGGGATTTGACTGAGACAAGGTATGGGGAGGGGAAATGAGGAAACTGGAGAAATCGGAGTTCATCCCTTGTGGTTGGAGGGTTCCCAGGCAGAAGATGAGGCACTCTTCCTCCAACCGTCGTGTTGCCATGGTCTGGCGATGGAGGAGTCCAAGGACCTGCATGTCCTTGGTGGAGTGGGAGGGGGAGTTGAAGTGTTGGGCTATGGGTTGGTTGGTCATTCTCCCCCCCCCACCTTGTCTCAGTCAAATCCCTCGAACGTGGCACCGCCTTCCTAACCTGCAGTCTTCTTCCTGACCTCTCCGCCCCCCACCCCACTCCGGCCTACCACCCTCACCTTGACCTCCCTCCACCTATCGCAATTGCAACACCCCTCTCCCAAGTCCCTCCTCCCTACCTTTTATCTTAGCCTGCTGGACACACTTTCCTCATTTCTGAAGAAGGGCTCATGCCTGAAACGTCGATTCTCCTGTTCCTTGGATGCTGCCTGACCTGTGCTTTTCCAGCAACACATTTTCAGCTCTTATATAGTGAGGTAACCAGAACTGAACATACTACTCCAACTGTGACCTAACCAACGCTTCTGTAAAACTCCAACATTACCTCCTTGCAGTTATACTCCATGCCATAACTGATGAAAGCAAGTATCCCATGTGAAGAAACAATTTAAGGCCAGAGGGGGGAAAAAGGAAGTAAGAGAGTGTGTACTTCATTTAGTGCCATTCAGAAATAAGACACCAATGCAATGAGCTGACTGGCCTTGTGCACTTTAGTCACTCTGTGATTGAATGAATATGTCCATCTCCACATCCACACCACACTGTAATGGTGTTACACTGCAGGGCTTCACAACCTGCTGACTGAAAAGTTTTTTATTCTCATCGTTCATCCTAAATTTGCCAACATGATTGGTTTAGATTTCCCAGCTTGGAAAATATCTTCCTTGTCACCACCCCATCCAGTCTAAGTAGTTAAATGTTTTAATTGAATTTAGTTCACCCATCCTACTTTATCTCTCCTTTTTACCACAATACCCTCATCCTCCAAATTAGCTTGGTGAACCTTCATTTATTCCCTTTCAAGCAAGTGTTTGTTTGTTTTTTTAAAAACAAAATGTATATTTTTATATAGTTAAGGAGACCAAAGTCTTGGGTGTTTTCCCATAAAAGCCCTGTACAAATGCAGCAAGACCTCTGTTCTCCTGCTTCAGTTCTTTTTATAATTTGAAGCTTTTATTTATCACTTCCCTGATTGCTTCTTGTACACTACTCTTTTTTTTAAGATTAGATTCCATACAGTGGAATGGAAATAGGCCCTTTAGCCCAACCAGTCCATACTGACCCTCCGAAGAGCAACCCATCCAGAACACTCCCCTACATTCACCCCTGACTAATGCCCCTAACACTACAGGCAATTTAGCAAGGCCAATTCACCTGACCTGCACTTCTTTGGATCGTGGGAGGAAACCGGAGGAAACCCACTCAGACAGTGGGACAATGTGCAAACACAGACAGATGCCCGAGGCAGGAATTGAACCTGGGTCCCTGGTGCTGTGAGGCAACAGCGCTAACCGCTGAGCCACCGTGCTGCCCGTAAATTTTAATGATTTATGGGCAAGACACCAGATTCCGTAGGGCTCTGTTCTTGGGCCTCTGCTCTTTGTAGTTTTTATAAATGACTTGGTTGAGGAGTGGGTTAGTAAATTTGCAGATGACACAAAGGTTGGATGTGTTGATAGTATCGAGGGTTATTGCAGGCTGCAGCGCGACGTAAACAGAGCTGGGCTGAGAAATGGCAGATGGAGTTCCACCTGGATAAGTGCAAAGTGATGCATTTTGGAAGGTTGAACTCTAATGCTAAATATAGGATTAAAGACAGGATTCTGGCAGTGTGGAGGAACAGAGGGATCTGGGTGTGCAAGTACATAGATCCCTCAAAGTTGTCACCCAAGTTGATAGGGTTGTTAAGGAAGCATATGGTGTTTTGGCTTTCATTAACAGGGAGATTGAGTTTAAGAGCCACGAGGTTTTGCTACACCTCTACAATACCCTAGTGAGACCACACTTGGAATATTGTGTCCAGTTCTGGTCGCCCTACTATAGGAAAGATACAGAGGCTTTGGAGAAGGTGCAAAGAAGGTTTACCAGGATGCTGCCTGGACTGGAAGGCTTGCCTTTTGAAGAAAGGTTGACTATGCTCTGACTTTTTCTCTCTGGAGAGAAGGAGGAAGAGAGGTGACCTGATTGAGGTATAGAAGATAATGAGAGGCATGGATAGAGTCAATAGCCTGAGACTTTTTTTGTTCCCCAGGGCAGGATTGACTGGTATGAGAAGTCATAGTTTGAAGATATTAGGAGGAAGGTATAAAGGAGACATCAGAGGTAGGTTCATTACGCAGAGAGTAGTGAATGCATTGCCAGCAGTGGTAGTGGAAGCAGAGTCATTAGGGACATTTTAAGTCACTGCTGGACATGCACATGGATAGCAGTGAATCGCGGGGTGCGTAGGTTATTTTATGTTGCATTAGGATTAATCCTCTGCCCAACGTTGTGGGCCAAAGGGCCTGTTCTGTGCTGTACTTTTCTATGTTCTATGTCTATTCCCCTCAACACCAACTCAGCCACTTACAAGTTAAAAAGCTCTCTGCTTACCTTTTTTTTTTCTTCCAGGTGGATCTTTATTACATAATCCACATTCCGTTTGATCAAACACTTATTTTGGCTTAACATAACATTTTTGCAGTCATGTTCTTCACAGCTTACTGTCCCATGTAACTTTACTCTTGGCAAGTTCATTAATGTTAGACTGTTATTTGCTCACAAAGCAATTGATTTCAGATTTAAAATCTCATGCTAGCTACCTGCTAACTTTGTAATGACCTGTTTATTTCTGTGTTTTCTGTCAGTTAACCAACCCTTGTAAATGCCCAATATTATACAAAATATTTGTGAATTATTGTATTCTGGCCAAATGTAAGAGCTCAGCCAAAACATTGACTACTCATGCAAGGGCATGCTGCCTGCTATATTTCTTTACAAAGTCAGTGATCCTGCATTAAAGAAGAAGAATTAATTGGCCACTTTCCAGTGGGCAGCACAGTGGTTAGCACTACTGCCTCACAGCACCAGAGACCTGGGTTCAATTCCCACCTCAGGCAATTGTCTGTGTGGAGTTTGCACATTCTCCCCGTGTCTGCGTGGGTTTCCTCTGGGTGCTCTGGTTTCCTCCCACAGTCCAAAAACGTGCAGGTCAGGTGAATTGGCCATGCTAAATTGCCTGTAGTGTTAGGTGAAGGGGTAAATGCAGGGAAATGTGTCTGGGTGGGTTGCTCTTCAGAGGGTCGGTGTGGATTTGTTCGGCTGAAGGGCCTATTTCCACTCTAAGTAATCTAATCTAAAAAAAAATTCTCTGGTCACTTTCAGAAATTTTGAACCTTATTTGCTGGCTGTTATTGAGAGGTTAACTGGTTCATAATCTCCTTGTCGTTAGCTGTCCCCTTTTACTACTTAGAGGGGAGACACCAATCTCAGTTCCATGGAATCGTAGAAAACTCTAATCTGAGGATCTGCTCTTACACTCTTTATATTAGATTAGCCCAAACTCCTTTTTAGTCTTGGTAGGATTTTAGTTTGTGCCATTTGATCTCTGTTTAAAGCCAAAGTTAACCAAACTGCATAATTGTCATCTCTGTGCAAAGTCTATAGTAACTCTTCCCAATTCCTCTCCTTTCATCATTCGACATATTGATGTAGGTCTAAGTAACAGCTTAAATAAACCAGAAATTGCTGGCAAACTCAGCAAGTCTGGCAGCATCTGTGGAGAGAGAAACAAAGTTAACATTTCGAATCCAGTATGAGTTGTTTGTTAATTTTTGGAACAGAAGGCAGCTGCCATGGGAGCACAACCTACACAATCCTCCTCCAAGCCACATACTTTCCGAACTTGGAAACACATTTTGGATGTAGGTTTGCTCGCTGAGCTGAAAGGTACATTTCCAGACATTTTGTTACCTTACTAGGTAACATCTTCAGTGGACCTCATACAAAGCAATGCTGAAAATTCTTGCTTTATATTCATATGTTTGTGTTTCTTTGGGTTGGTAATGTCATCTCCTGTGGTGAAGTCACTTCCTGTTCCTTTTTTGCAGGTGGTGGTAGATGGAATCTTAACTCTGTGTGTTTGTTAGATTTCCAGTTGGAATGCCATGCTTCTAGCTACAAATAGACATGACCCTCTCACTAGTATCCTCACCTATGGATGAGGAAGGACACCACTTCAACTGGGACACACATCCATCCAAGGACAAGCCAAGCAAAGACATGCATAAGAATTCCAAGAAGAATAGTATTCCAACTGGAACTCTATCAACAAACACATCAAGTTAGACTCCACCCCCTGAGAAAAGGAACAGAAAGTGACTTCACCACAGGAAAAGACATCACCGACCCAAAGAAACCCAAACATAAATAGAAAGCAGGAATTTTCAGCATTGCTTCGCATGAGTCCACTGAAGATGTTACCTAGCAAGGTAACGAAACATCTGGAAATGAACCTTTCAGCTCAGTGAGCAAACCTATATCCAAAACCTCAACCTGAGCTACATACCTTCTCAAACCTCGCTTGGAAACATGTCTCCAGTACCTTCACTATTGCTGGGTCAAAATTTGAAAACCCTCTTGCTAACATAGTGAGTGTACCGACATCACATGGACTGCAACACTTCAAATGTGATGACTTATCGCCTTCTCAAAGACCACTGGTAGTGAACAATAAATGCTGGCCAAGCCAGAGCTGTCACATCCAACAATGAATAAATAACTAAATTCTGGGCAAGATTCTTGTGTAATTTCCTTTCTTTACCTTGACCAGTAAGTAACCCTTGTGCTGCACACAGTATCCTTACACTGGTTGTAATAATGCTGTGGCCATTGTTCTTAGCTATTGGTTTGAGTGACTAACTGCCCTCCTTTTACTTAGAACCAGATCAGTTCGTTATGGGAACACACAGCACACAGAGATTATTCAGCTTTTATCAGCTCAAAAACTATTCTTTCATTCCATTAGCGTTTCTCATTTACAATTTGTCAATATAACTAAGTAAAATCTACCTATCTATCCATGTTTTGATAATTATCTTGAAGCTACTTTCTTAGATCATACTTAAAACTAGAAAGATAACTAAGAATACTTAACAGTTTATTGACAAATCAGGAGTTTAAACCTTGGGCATACTGAAACGGGGGGTTAAACCTACTGGAATAGGAGTATATGTATGAAACATTTAATCTGACAGTCAAATTCCCATTTCAAATGACTGGCATCTGCAAGATTTTGCTGCTAAAGAAGTTGCAGGTGGGGATGTCTTTACTTTCTTGGGAATTGCATCTGAAATGTGTTCTGTGCATTCTGAGGTGTCCTGTAACTTTTCTTTAAGAAAGAAAGTCATTTGATACAGAATAGGTTTTGTGGAGGAAAGTAAATCTAGAGAAACTTTGAGGTGGAACATAGGAATTGGAGGAGGCCATTCAGCCCCTTGACCCTATTTTATCATTCAATAACAAGGACTCTGGGTAATCCAAGATGGAGGATGGGAAAATTTCTGGCTATAACAGCTGCTTTTTTTTTGAAGTATTTTAGGTATTGGAGGTCATTTCCTCAAATTCCAGGAGCAGCAATTACTGTTTTATATGCATTGTTTTGGAACTTTGGAGGGAAAAAAAAGTCAAAACAACAGTACTTTTAAAAGGGAGAAAAACAGACAAAGGAAGCACATGGTGAGGTCAGTGCAAGGGAGAGAGAGAAAGAAACCCACGTTGCCAACTGACAGAATTAGTAGTTACTGCCTTTGCTGTTGAATTCTTGTATTGCTGGACATCGGAGTGCTTCTGGGAAAATTACCTGAGGCTGAGGGATGACCTTATAGAGGCTTACAAAATTATGAGGGACATGAATAGGGTAAATAGACAAAGTCTTTTCCCTGGGGTCGGGAATTCCAGAACGAGAGGGCATGGGTTTAGGGTGAGAGGGGAAAGATATAAAAGAGACCTACGGGGCAACTTATTCACACAGAGTGTGGTATGCGTATGGAATGAGCTGCCAGAGGAAGTGGTGGAGACTGGTACAATTTCAACATTTAAAAGGCATCTGGATGGATATATGAATAGGAAGAGTTTGGAGGGATGTGGGTTGGGTGCTGGCAGGTGGGACTAGATTAGGTTGGGATATCTGGTTGGCATGGACGGGTTGGACCGGAGGGTCAGTTTCCACCCTGTACATCTCTATGACTCTAATATCAAAGTTGATTTATGGCCGAACTCTAGATACCTGCCGTATCTCTTAATACCTTTTGCTTGACAAAAATAAGTTACCATCTCTAATTTAAAACTAACATCTGATAGTGCATCCATTTCCATTTTTGGAACAGAGTTCCAAATATCTAATACCCTTTGTGTATAGAAGTGCTTCGTAACATTTATCCTGAATGGTCTGGCCCTACTTCACAGACTATGGTCCCTAATTCTAGAATCTCCAACCAATAGAAATTAATCTACCATGTCTTGTTTTTTCTGTTAATATCAATCAGATCACCCTGTGTAACCCTGTAAATTCTAGGAAAATAAGGCCTAATTTGTGTAATCTTTCCTCAACCTGACTGCTGAAGCCCAGGTATTATTATTGTAGTCCTACATCGTACTCCTTTCAAGGCCAATAGACACTTCTGAAGGCATGGTGACCAAATCTGTTCTCAGAACTGCACAGCTGCCTTACTGCACCAGGGGTCTGTGTTCGATTCCAGGCTTGAGCGACTGTGTCTGTGTGGAGTTTGCACATTCTCCTTTTGTCTGCATGGATTTCCTCTGGAAACTCTGGTTTCCTCCCACAGTTCCAAGATGTGCGGGTTAGGTAGATTGAGTTTATCCAGGGGTGTATAAGCTAGGTGGGTTAGCCTTGGGAAATGCAGGGCTAGAGTTTCGGGACGAGTGTGGTTTGGATGCTGTTTGAAGACTCAATGGGCCGAATGGTCTCCTTCGCCACTGTAAGGATTCTATGATTCTGTCACTTGCCACTGAACCGATTTCCCAGTTATTGTCAGTAATTTATCCTCTTTTCTATGGGCTTCCACTTTAGTTAACAGGCTGCTAGATGGGACTTGATCAAAACTAGAAGTCCACATTTTTAACAAAATCAATAGATATTCCCCTGTCCACTACCTCTGTCACTTTTTTTTTCAAAACCTTCCCTGAGGTATGTCAGATATGACCGACCTGTTACGAACCCACGCTGGGTCTCCTTGATTGATTGACTGACAGAAAGTTTTCAAAATGTTCTGTTATCCCACCCTTGATTATAGATTCCTCAGTACAGATGTTAGGTTGAGTGATCTGTAATTCCCTGATTTTCCTATTTTGCCCTTAAAAACAAAGTAGCATGTGCAGTTTTTCAACTCCGAGGAATGACTCCTGTATCAAGGAAACTCCGAAAGATTGTACTTGGGGCATCTCCAACGTGCTCCCCTACTTTTAGAACCCTTGAGTGGAAAAGCCATCAAGTCCTGGTGATTTGTCACTTTAATTCAATGAATTTCCTATATGCAGATGTTTTACTGACCAATTTTATTCAGTCCCTGTTCCTGAACTTATTTCCCTTTGGTAAGCTATCCTCTTTTCCACTGTGCTGTTGGTATCGGGGCAGTGGACAGGAGAATAAAAATGAATGCATTGCCAACATAATTTCCAGTAAATCGGAAAGAAAGGAAGTACAGAAAATCTGGATTCTGAGCAGACTCAGGAAGCTGTCGAGTTAACCAGGCTCTCTTGTATCTGGGAGTTTCAGACTGTCACTGTCTTGTGGTTAGTTTGTCTTATTCATGTTGCCTACACCCCCCTCCCCCATGTGGGTTGTTTTCATGGTCACTCTGATGTACACCGACTTGGCCAACTATGATCAAAACCTTATATTGCACAGAACTTGAATAAAATAAATTGACCTAAGAAGCTTCACAGGAGTACTATTGAATAAAGTTGATAGAGTCATGTGAAATATTGAGTCATTGTTCAAAGAAGTGGAGTATTAAAAAAAACTTCTGAGGAAAGTGAGAGTGAATGGTGAGAAGTTTAGCAAAAGAGTTCCAGAGCTTTGGTCCTAGGCAGCCGAAGGTATAACTGCAAATGCTGCAGAAATGTATAATTGGTGTTTAACAGCCGAAGGCTGAGTTACGGGGATGATATACCGAGATGTTAGTATGCAGTGTTGGTGTGCAGATGGGTTCAGGGGCTCATCTCCAAGTCAAATAAATCACTAGGATTATATGCCGCCTGGTTCATTCTCTGCCAAGGAGTGGGATGGAATTTGTATTGGGGATCAAAGACAATACTTGGTCTAATGCTATGTTTTCAGATGATGTTTCCAAGGAGCGTTTGAGAAATAGGAAGGGCCAAGGTCCTTGGGAGATAATGGTGCAGGAACTGGAAGCAAATCTGTTGCACGTGATTCTCTGTCCATAGTTAGATCAATGAGAACTGGAGCAGTCTCACCCAGCTCATGGACAATGTAGAGCTGCTGGAGAAGGATAGCATGGTTGACTGTATCAATGGCTGAACAGAGGATGAGGAGGGTTAAAGTCAAGGATGCTAAAAAGGCAGGGCTGTCTAGGATGGTTGTGTGGCAGCAGGAGATATGAAGGGTCCACGTCATGGCGGGATTAGAAACAAGGATTGGAATTCACCTAGCGGTGGTATTAAATCAGGAGCTAGTACACAACGAGGTAGGATATGATGCAATTTGGAACATGACCAACAGATTTTAAGATGACATCATGTTTATGTAGTATACAATGTGGACAGGAGTTGTTAAGTCTGAAGATAACAAAAGTATGTGTGAGAGTTTCAGAAGCAAGTGAGAGAGAGAGAAGTTGAATGACGTTGTAAAGCAAGAAGTACTTGTGAATGTGGAGCTGTTACCGATCCAACAGCAGGCTGGTGGTCTCCAGAACAACTGGTGACTTTGAGGAAAGAGATGTACATCTCATTAGGATAAGTCTGGCTCCAAAGTAGGATATCTGGTTTGAAGTATGAGTAAAGAGAATCAGGCAGTCTGTCTCCTGAATGGAACATCACTGGGAGCTTGAATCTGCCCATTTCACTTCCAGCCAGTGTCTAACCAGCACAGTGAGTAAGCACATTGATCTGCCCAGGGCTGACCTTTGCCAGTTGAAGACCAGCAGTTATCCAGAGATGGCTTTAAGATGTTCCCAATTCCAGCCTATATCCACCTCTGCTTTCACTCAGTGTGATGTGGCTGTCGGGGGGACAGCATTAGGCACTCAGTGTCAGTGTGGATTTCTCAATAACAACTTTTGGAGCCTTTCAAACCTGCCCAGTGTGTTTGGGTGTGAGGCATGCAGTCACTTAGAAACACATCCTCCTATTCTCAGTGTGTTCTTTGTTGCCTGATTACTGGTTCTTTTGTATTCTGCAGATCCTGGGATTGCTGCTGTGGATTGTCTGCTGGTTGGACCTCTTCTGTTCACTTGCTGAAGTGGTGAATAATCGACCAAAAGCTGCAGCATATTTCATCAGCCCCTTGCTGCTGGGAGTCACAATGGTGAGCAGACTATTGCACAATAATATCGCTGATGTAGTGTAGGATGCCATTTGATATGCCATTAGGAATTTGGAGCACTGACTGACAGTCTAAGTCTATATTTTGAGATGTTTGGATGATTCTCCAACTTTCTCCTTCCACTTCTTGCCCTGCTCATGGGTGGTATTGTAGCGATTGAGTGAAACTTACTGCACCAGGTAGTCATATTATTCAGAACTGGATCTGCAGCTATGTCCTTCTGAACTTGTACTCTGTCTAAACTGTGAGGAGAACACCCCAAACCAGCAACAGCAGGCTCTCGCTTGGGATTGAGTATCCTGATTCATTGTGACTAGATGAGCTGTAAAGTGACGATAATAATGGAGATAATCCTGAAGAAGTGACCACTTGCTCTCAATGAGCTTCCCCCTGCCTCCAATTTTTGTTCCCTCCCTATAATCATTCCTGCCAACTGTGTATGGCTCCTGAAATCCTGGTACTGATTTACATATTTCCTCACTTGTACATATCGTCTTCATGAGTCCACTCCTACTCAAATGTGCTTGATTCTTGACTGCCACTTGCAGTGGACTAGCAAATTCCTGAGAGGATTCACTGAGCTGATTCCTGGGATAGGTACAGATTGATTCTGAATCTGTGGAGTTTAGAAGAAAGGTATTCTTATTAAAGTGTGAAACACTCTCTGGGGATTTGAGTCTGTTTCCTTTGGGGCTGGAATCCAGAACAAAGGGCACAGTTTCAGAAGCGGTGGTCTCCCATTTATGATGGGAATTAGAACAATTTTCTTCTCTCAAAGGGTTGTTAGTCTTTGAACTCTCTATCCAAGAATGGAGGCCAGGTGACTGACCAAATTCAAGACTGAGTAAACCAGACCTTTAGATGTACAAAGGAGTCTGAGATTATAAAGGGTCTGTCGGTGGAGTTCAGGCTGCAGTCAGATTTTATTGAATGGCACAGTCAGCCCTTGTTCTTAGTTTGTTGTGTCAAACCACTGTAACAGTGCAAAATAAAAAGCCAGTCACAACTTTCGCCACTTAATTAAAAATGGGGAATCAGTACTTTGAATGTAATGCCCATATTTTGACAATGAGCAATAAAATCTTGGTTGAGATGAAGTAGAGTTTGATCCTTTTGAGACTGGGTGGCACACTGAGGTAGTTAGGGTAAATTTCAGTTTGAGTGCAGGCAGGATCAGGCTCTACAGCTGATATCATCGCTAACACTAGACAGGTGACCATTCGCTTGACAAGCCGATTCCATAGGAACAGAAGGAGGTCATTTATCCATTTGACTTTATTAAACTGGAACAGCAGGTGACCATTCAGCACCTTGAGTCTGTTTTGCGCTGACGATGATTCGGCTAATCAGCCAGTCCCCCTTTATTCAATACCTTTTGAATACGTTTGTCAAATAAAAATTGCCTCTATTTCAGTTTGGAAGTTGCAATTACACAGAATTTTGGGGGAGAGAGTTTGATTTCCTCTAACCCAGTGCGAAAAAGTATTCCTGATACCATCCCTAAATGGCCTGGCTCTAATCGGAGGTTTATGCCCTTGTTCTTCCATCACCACCTCACCAGAGGAAAGAGTTCACATCTTCATCTCAATAAGCATAAATTGGATTCATAGAGTCAGACAGCACAGAAACAGACACTTCAGTCCAACTCGTCCACGCCAACCAGACATCCCAATCTGACCTAGTCCCATTTGCCAGCATTTAGCCCTTATCCCTTCAAACACTTCCTATTCATATCCTCATTCAAATGTCTTTTAAATGTTGTAATTGTACCAGCCTCCTCCTCCTTCCTCTGATAGCTCGTTCCGTACACTTCACAACCCTCTGTGTGGAAAAAGTCGCCTCTTGGGTCTCTTTTTAAATCATTCTCCTCCCACCCTAGTTAGTCTTACTTCGGTGGTAGGCAAAGTAATGGAAAGGGTACTGAGGGATAGGATTTATGAGTATCTGGAAAGACACTGCTTGATTAGGGACAGCCAGCACGGATTTGTGAAGGGTAGGTCTTGCTTTACAAGTCTTATTGAATTCTTTAAGGAGGTGACCAAGCATGTGGATGAGGGTAGAGCAGTGGATGTAGTGTACATGGATTTTAGTAAGGCATTTGATAAGGTTCCCCATGGTAGGCTTATGCGGAAAGTCAGGAGGCATGGGATAGAGGGAAATTTGGCCAGTTGGATAGAAAACTGGCTAACCGGTCGAAGTCAGAGAGTGGTGGTAGATGGTAAATATTCAGCCTGGAGCCCAGTTACAAGTGGAGTTCCGCAGGGATCAGTTCTGGGTCCTCTGCTGTTTGTAATTTTTATTAATAACTTGGAAGAGGGAGTCGAAGGGTGGGTCAGTAAATTTGCAGATGATACGAAGATTGGTGAAGTTGTGGATAGTGAGGAGGGCTGTTGTCGGCTGCAAAGGGACTTAGGTATGATGCAGAGCTGGGCTGAGGAGTGGCAGATGGAGTTCAACCCTGTCAAGTGTGAGGTTGTCCATTTTGGAAGGACAAATAAGAATGCGGAATTCAGGGTTAACGGTAGGGTTCTTAGTAAGGTGGAGGAGCAGAGGGATCTTGGGGTCTATGTTCATAGATCTTTGAAAGTTGCCACTCAGGTGGATAAGCTTGTAAGAAGGCCTATGGTGTATTAGCATTCATTAGCAGAGTGATTGAATTCAAGAGTCGTGAAGTGATGTTGCAGCTGTACAGGACCTTGGTTAGGCCACATTTGGAGTACTGTGTGCAGTTCTGGTCGCCTCACTTTAGGAAAGATGTGGAAGCTTTGGAGAGGGTGCAGAGAAGATTTACCAGGATGTTGCCTGGAATGGAGAATAGGTCGTACGAGGATAGGTTGAGAGTGCTAGGCCTTTTCTCATTGGAACGGCGAAGGATAAGGGGTGACTTGATAGAGGTTTATAAGATGATCAGAGGAATAGATAGAGTAGACAGTCAGAAACTTTTTCCCCGGGTACAACAGAGTGTTACAAGGGGATATAAATTTAAGGTGAAGGGTGGAAGGTATAGGGAGGATGTCAGGGGTAGATTCTTTACCCAGAGAGTGGTGGAGGCATGGAATGCGCTGCCTGTGGGAGTGGCAGAGTCAGAATCATTGGCGACCTTTAAGCGGCAATTGGACAGGTACATGGATAGGTGCTTAAGCTAGGACAAATGTTCGGCACAACATCGTGGGCTGAAGGGCCTGTTCTGTGCTGTATTGTTCTATGTTCTATGTTCTAAATCTCTGCCTTCTAGTTTTGGACTCCCCAACATGAGGGAAAAGACTTTGTCTATTCACTCTATCCAAGCTCCTCAGATTTTATACCCCTCTATAAGCCTCTGACACTCACCTTATTCAGCCTCTCCCTCGAGCTCAAATGCTCCAGTCCTGGTAAGATCCTTGTAAATCTTTTCTGCACCTTCCCAAGTTTAACAACATCTTTCCGATAGGAAGGTCAACCAGAATTGTACACACTGTTCCAGAAGTGGCCTCACCAATGTCTAGTACAGCTGCAAGATGATGTCCCAACTCCTATAATCAGCGTTCTGACGAGACGGAATTTGAGCTAAGATGTGTGAGGTCCAGAGCTGAGCGAGCTGGTGCTGAGAAGTGGAGGAGCAGGCTGTAAAAGTGAGCTTGCACAAACAACAATATGTAATTGAGTGATATCAGAGTGATGTGGAAGGATAGTTAAAGCTTGGCTATTTTAACCCTCGTCTTTTTTTTTTGTGCTTTCAGTTACTCGCAACGTTTCTGATTCAGTATGAGAGATTACGGGGGATGCAGTCATCTGGGGTGCTTTTCCTCTTCTGGCTGATCACCTTGATTTGTGCTGTGATACCTTTCAGATCAAAGATCCTGGCGACATTCAATGAGGTAAGCACAGGAGGGCTGAAGGGCAGCCAAAGTATTAATTGGAACATGCCCACAAACGTTAAATGGTATAATCTCTTATCCTGTAAATGTAGCATTAGTGTATTCCATATCACACTGAGGATCTTGGAGCCACTGACCTGGGATAGACAAATCATATGGATAGCAGGAAGTAGATATTCTGGAACTTTCCTCCCTTTTCCTTGATAATGAATAAGTAGTTATGCAAAACTTTCAGATTCGATTGAAATGGTGGGTTGAGCATGCTGTGCTGTGGGATGAAGGGGTTGATGGACTGAATTTGCTATGGTATTTCATAATCTGTTATGCTGTAGCCCCAGTGGGCACTCTGCACTTGAGCAATAGGGCCTTCTAATCGGCTTGTTGCTGGGGATGAGACTCTCCCACTTCACAAGTCCACAAGCCACAATAAGGCAGTGAGTGGGATGGTGCTGCCTTAGCAAAACAAGCAAGACTTTTTTTTGTCCTTTTGTTCATAGGATATGGGCATTGCCAGCTAGGGCAGTATTTATTGCCCATCCCTAATTGGCCTGGAGCTGCCTTTTGCCTCTGTAGACCTTGGGGTCGAGGAACAACACTGTACTGTTAGGGTGGGGATTCCAATGTCCATGAAGGACTAGTGAAATAGTTCCAAGTCAGGGTGGTATATATCTGTTGCCCTTGTCCTTACAGGTGATGGAGGTCACAGGTTCGGAAGGTTTTTTCAAAGGAGCTTTGGCGATTTACTGCAGTGCAACTTGTAGATGGCACATACTGCTGCTACTTTGTGTCACTGGTGAATGTTGAAGATGATGGTTGGAGTGCCAGTTCAACAGTTATATTTGTCCAGGACTGTGTGTCTGAGTGTTGGAGCAGCATCGATCCAGGCAAGTGGGGACTATCCCATCACACTCCCAACTTCGTCTTATGGATGAGGGACAGGCTCTGGAGAGTCAGGCGATGAGTTACTTGCTGCAGGATTCACAACCTCTGACCTGTTGTAACTATAGTTACCACCGGTAACTCCAGTTCAGCTTCTGGTTAAATGCAACCCCCCCCCCCCCCCCACCACCAGGATGTCGATAGTCGTAGCTTCAGTGATGGTAATGTCATTGGATGTCGAGGGGAGTTGGTTACGTTCATTCTTGTTGGAGATGATCATTGCCTGACGTGTGTGATGTGAATATTACAAGCCACTTAACAGCTCAGTCTGGATATTGTCCAAGTGTTTCTGCATTTGGACATGAACTGCATCAGTATCTGACAAGTCACATGTGCAATCATCAGCGAACACTTGCTCTCCTAACCATATCATCAGCATTTA
Organism: Chiloscyllium plagiosum; assembly: GCF_037043375.1. Taxonomy (NCBI): domain Eukaryota; kingdom Metazoa; phylum Chordata; class Chondrichthyes; order Orectolobiformes; family Hemiscylliidae; genus Chiloscyllium; species Chiloscyllium plagiosum. Next base: position 60,358,371 of record NW_028270163.1, on the reverse strand, counting down.
CTGGAAGCTACAAGACGACAGGTGTCTGCAGTCGCTCTAATGTTCCACACACAGCGATCATCGTCAATATGCTGATTTTTGGCATTGGCTTCTGGTTTTGGAAGTCCTTGCCAAGTGTGGGAACTTCAAGGCCTGCACCACTGTGACTAAAGTTAGACGGAGTCTTGCCGAGGATGGAGGGAAGGTCATTGAAGCAGCTGAAGATGGCTGGGCCAAGAAGGCTACTGTGAAGATGTTTTTGGACTGAGTTGATTGACCTCCAACAGCCACTTCCTTTGTACCAGGCATTACTCCAAGCAGTGAAGAGTTTTCCCCTAATTCTTATCAATCCCAGCATTGCTAGGGCTCCTGATGCCGCATTCAGTCAGATGTGGCCTTGATGCCATGGGTAGTTACTCTCCCCTGATGTCTGGGATTTAGCTCTTTTGACCCAACGTTGTAACAAGGTCAGGAGCTGAGTGGCCCTGGAGAAACCTAAACTGGGTGTTACTGAGCAGGTTATTGCTGAGCAGGTGCTGCTTGATAGCCCTGTTGATGACACCTTCCATGATGATGGAGAGCAGATTTATCAGACTGCAAATGACTTGGTTGGAATTTTCATGCATTTTGTGAACAGAACATTCTTGAGCCATTTTCCAAATTGTCAGGTCGATGCTACTTTTGCAACTGTTCTGGATCGGTTTGGCTAGGGGAGCAGCACGTTGTTAATACTATTGTTCTGGATCGGTTTGGCTAGGGGAGCAGCACGTTGTTAATACTATTGTTCTGGATCGGTTTGGCTAGGGGAGCAGCACGTTGTTAATACTATTGTTCTGGATCGGTTTGGCTAGGGGAGCAGCACGTTGTTAATACTATTGTTCTGGATCGGTTTGGCTCGGGGAGCAGCACGTTGTTAATACTATTGTTCTGGATCGGTTTGGCTAGGGGAGCAGCACGTTGTTAATACTATTGTTCTGGATCGGTTTGGCTAGGGGAGCAGCACGTTGTTAATACTATTGCCAGAATATTGTCAGTGCCCATACTTTTTTGCACGCAGAATCTTTGGGTACTTCTTGATAATGCTTGGAATGAATCCAATTGGCTGAAGACTGGAATCCATAATGCTCGGAACCACAGGGTCATCCACTTGGCACGTCTGACTGAAGATTATTGTGGATGTATCTGTGAAATTTCTTGCACTAATGTGCTGGGCTTCCCACAGCATTGAGGGTGGAGATAGGTGGCTCCTGCTAGATAGCTCCCCATCGCTCGTGACCTGATGTGACAGAACTGCAGAACTCAAGTTAATTGTGGAATTTCCTCACTCGCTCTATCACTTGCTGGTTCGGTTTGATGCATGTAATCTGTGTAATAGCTTCAGCAGGTTGACACCTCATTTTTAGACCTGTTTAGTGCTATTCTTGGCATGTCCTCCAACACTAATCATCGAATTAGGGTTATTCTCCAGTTTGATGGAAGTGGCAGAGTGAGAGATTGCTGGCCATGATGTTACAGCTTTTGGGATGGCATGTTGGCACAGTGGTTAGTTCTGCCTGCCTCACAGCGCCAGGGACCCATGTTTGGGCAACTGTCTGTCTGTGTAGCGTTTGCACAATTCTCCACCCTCCTCCGCCTGGTTTTCCTTTGGTTACTCTGGTTTCCTCCCAGAGTCCAAAAATGTGCAGATATGGGAGATTGGACAATTTAGTGTGGACATAGTGTCCATGGATGTGCAGGCTAGGTGGATTAGCCATGGGTTTAAGGGATAAGGTAGGGGGATGGGTCTGGGTGGGATACTCTTTTAAAAGTTAGTGCGGACTTGAATGGCCTGCTTCCACACTGTAGGAATTCTATGATTGAATTACAATTCTGCTGTTGCTGTGGTTGTTGACAGCATCTAGAATGCCCAATTTTGAGCTGCTGCATCTGTTCAAAATATCCCATTTAATATGATGGTCGTGCCACACCATGATGGATGTGAAGACAGACCTTCAGTGTGCAGACTTGTGGGGAAGACATGATTACTTCTAACTTACTGCTAAGATCACTTAGTGGGGCATGCTGAAGAAGGAAGAGAATGGGCCCTCCTTATGGGTGCAAACAGGAACTTGACCTGAATGGAACTCATTGTTTCTCAGGTTGAAAGAGTTTGGGTAATATTTGTGAGTTTCATAGAGGCAGCCATACTGCTTTGTCCTGAAGTGTGAATGAATTGCTGACAGTTTTCTCTGTGCATTGTTCTTTCTTCCCAGGATAAAGTAATTGATGTCTTCCGATTTACCACCTTCTATATCTACTTTGCCTTAGTTCTGATCCAGTTCTTTCTCTGCTGCTTCAGTGAACCTCCTCCATATTTCTCAGCAGTATCTTCGAATGAGGTGAGTCCAGCTGCTAAAGTTTATAGCATCTCCCATCTCTGACCCTCATGGTCTCGAAGGCTCCAGTTAATTGTGGATGCCAGGAAATTCACAAACAATGTCTCAAGTTGTCAGTTGCCCTTCAGTGCGGTAACATTTTCACTGCTGAGACAGAATGCTACAGACTCCAGCATGTTGAGCATATAGTGCAGGTTAAAACTCCGTGCAGTACAGAGTGGAAGCTGCTCGGCCAGAGGCTTATAAACTGTGGGAGAACAACTCAGTCATAAAGTCAAGGAGTTAAATGCATGGGTTAAGATTACTGTGGGGAAAAATGGGTTTCATTTCATGGGACACTGGTAGCAGGACAGAGATAGAAGAAAACTGTTCCAGTGGGACAGGTTTCACTCCAATCATACTAGGATCAGTGCCTTGGTGAATGAAATAACTAGAGCTGTTGAGATGTCTTTAAACTAATTTGGAGGGGTAGCTGTTATGGACCAGACTGACCCCCTCAAAAATATTTGAAGGTAGCCTACACCTTAACTTTTTCTTACTTTAAAGGCAAATGTAAAGTGTCTCTGATGCAATGCAACTGGTCAAACTATTCAATGTTAAGCAAAACACAATTTATTTAAATGCCATAGTTGAAATACAACCAAAGCAAGAGGAATTTAGAATAACAACTCTCTTGAAAAACTTAATAGAATAATGGATAAATTCCTATTAATGATTAACTGTTCCAATATAGTAATATCATATAAACACACTCCTTGCCAAAAAAGAAAATTCTGCCAAAAACTTTTAACATACAGTTCTCCAATCCAGGAGGAAAAAACTGAGAAGCAACCAGGAGACATTCACTGAAGCTTCCAACTCAGAGACCCTAATAGCTTCTACTTAAGGGTAAACTAAAAACTTAAAAACAAACAGGACAAAGTTACCTCTTGAAAGCCACATCATCATCACTTGGGTTCGGGAGAGGGGGATACATTAGTTTACAAAAGATTAAGCGAGTAGGCAAAAAACACTTGGCACATGGAATGTTTTGTGGGGAAATAGGAGATTATGAATTTGGAAGGTAGAGAAGAGGAGCTGAATATTTCTTAAATGAGGAAAGAAAGCAGACAGCTGCAGCACAAAGGGATTTGGGGATCCTCGTGCAAATGTTGTAATCAAGGAATTAATCATCTAGGAGGAAGGGTAATGGGTGAACAGGAATTTGGTGTGAGATAGAATATGGGGAGCTGAACTTAGGCTTTGTAGAGAATAGGATGTTAGGTGATGGAGAAATGTATTGGAATAATCCAGTCTGGTGAGAACAAAAACATATTTGTTAGCACTGTTGCCTCACAGCGCCAGAGACCCAGGTTCAATTCCCACCTCAGGTGACTGTGCAAACTCCACACAGACATTTGCCCTGTGTCTGCGTGGGTTTCCTCTGGGTGCTCCGGTTTCCTCCTACAGTCCAAAGATGTGCAGGTTAGGTGAATTGGCCATGCTAAATTGCCCATAATGTTAGGTGAAGGAGTAAATGTAGGGGAATGGGTCTGGGTGGGTTGCTGTTCGGAGGGTTGGTACGGATTTGTTGGGCCAAAGAGCTTGTTTCCACACTGTAAGTAATCTAATCTTTAAAAATAGATAAGGGTTTCACCAGCAGATAAATGGAGTTGAAACATTGAGTCATGTGATGTTTGAAGGTGGAAACAGGAAATGTGGTTGGGCATTCTGCCTGGGGTCAAATGTAACAAGAAATAGAACATAGAACATAGAAGAATACAGCGCAGTACAGGCCCTTTGGCCCTCGATGTTGCGCCGATCCAAGCCCACCTAACCTATACTAACCCACTATCCTCCATATACCTATCCAATGCCCGCTTAAATGCCCATAAAGAGGGAGAGTCCACCACTGCTACTGGCAGGGCATTCCATGAACTTACGACTCGCTGAGTGAAGAACCTACCCCTAACTTCAGTCCTATATCTACCCCCCCTTAATTTAAAGCTATGCCCCCTTGTAATACCCGACTCCATACGCGGGAAAAGGTTCACACTGTCAACCCTATCTAACCCCCTAATCATCTTGTACACCAGCAATGTTTTGAACACCAGCTTAATCTCAGTCTGTTGCCAACAAGAGGGATTGAGAATGTGGATAGAGAAGAGGGATAGAAAAAATGGCTTTGGTCTTTCTAATATTTACTTGGAAGAAATTTCTACCCATTGACTAGATGTTGGATATACAATCTGATAATTTAGAGATAGCGGAGTTGTTGAGAAAGATAGTGCTATTGTAATGCAAATACAAGAAAAACTAGCATCCACATTCAGTGGTAATAGGAAAGGCAAATTGACAATTATATGGTGTCACCCATTAAGACAGAAATGAGGATGGTCATTGCTAAGACAGTCCTGCAAGGTTGGAGATGCCACCTTTCAGATAACTTGTTAAACTGGGGTCTGTCTGCCCACTCAGTTGAACATGGAAATTGTGCCACAGAATTTTTTTAAGAACAGAAAAGTTCCTTGTGGTGACCTTGCTAATATATCCCTCAACCAATATCACTAAAGCTGTTCAATTGCCACTTGTCATTAGGTTTTTGAGAGCTTTGGGATGTTGTGAAGTTGTTTGATTTTGCATCAACACAGCAATTTTCTTGTGTGAAGAATATGTAGCAACGGGATTTGATCTGGGTTTGTGCAAAGATGTGAACCTCAATGGAAATAAAAATGCTTGGAGACAACTAGCTGCTGAAGGGTTTCTGCCAGAAATGTCAATTTTCCTGCTGCTCGGATGCTGCCTGACCTGCTGTGCTTTTCCAGCACTACTCTAATCTAGATTCTGATTTCCAGCATCTGCAGTCCTCACTTTTGCCTCGCTGTCTCACAGTAAAGATGGAGCTGTAGTGTGTTGATCCAGGCAGTAAAGACCATGGTTCCCATCTGTCCTTGTTTAGAAGGAATTAAAGTACAGGAGGAGTAAAAGTAAACTCTCCAGTTTTTCTGCATTTCAGTTTTATCTAGGCTGATCTGTATCTTAACAATGGAAGCATTTGAACCATCCCAGAATCTCCTCTCCAATCAAATAAAAGCTCAAGTTGAGATTTTAATGCTTAGATTGGAGTACCTAACCTGTCATCTCACTTAGGTTGCCATCTTTTGGCTGAAGAGCAGTCCAATAAGAATGGTAACAGTGAAGCTAAGCTCTATATTCTAGTCACCCAGTGTTACCAACATTTAACAACTTGCTGCAGTGGAAAAAGTGTGTTTCAGTGAATAGATTTCTATCAGTTCCAGCCCAATTTTAGAATATTAACTGGGAGATTCCAAATTAACATTAGATTACTTACAGTGTGGAAACAGGCCCTTCGGCCCCACAAGTCCGCACCGACCCTCCGAAGAACAACCCGCCCAGACTCACTCCCCGATACTTACCCCTTCACCTAACACTATGGGCAATTTAGCATGGCCAATTCACCCAACCAGCACATTTTTGGAAGGAAACTGGATCATCCAGAGGAAACCCACGCAGACACTGGGAGAATGTGCAAACTCCACACAGATAGTTGCCTGAGGCGGGAATTGAACCCTGGTCTCTGGTGCTGTGAGGCAGCAGTGCTAACCACTGTACCACCGTGCCGCCACCTAGATTTACTGAAATAATAACATGGATAAATTGAAGCTGGGATTGTGGGTCTTTTGGCACAAAAGTAGACCATACAGCCCATCAAGATTACTTCACTATTCAATCAAATTATAACTGATCAACTGCTTCAATCCCACTTCTCCTCATTGTTGCCATAACTCCTTGACGTCATTATTCTGCAGAAATAAACTGATTTCTGTCTTCCACGGTCCTCTGAGATTGAAAATTTCCAAGATTGACCAGCATCTGAATGAAGAAATTGAGGGAAATATAGGAAAATAAGGAATATATGAAAAGTGTTGGCCTGTAAGGATCATCCTATAGAACATGTAAGTAGAATGTGGTGCTGGACAAGCACAGCAGGTCAGGCAGCATCCGAGGAGCAGGAGAATCAACGTTTCAGGCAAAATCCCTTCATCAGGAATGAGGTCCTCACTCTCGACTCTAGTCTCCAGCATCTGCAGTCCTCCCTTTCGCCTGTAGAGCATGTAAGACAACACTTTCACTGTACCTCAATTCATGTGACACTAGTAAATCAAATCACATTCTAATTGACTAATTCTTTCAGAGCTGGCACAAACATGAAGGGATGTGATCCATGCTGTCCCACACTATGAATTCTAACTCAAAAGAGATTAAACTGACTGAAGGATTGACTGATCCTGTTCTCACTTCCCGCAGAATCGCTGCCCTGAAGAGGGTGCTGGATTCCTCTCTCGGCTGACCTTCTGGTGGTTTACTAGGTGAGTAGTTTCCTCCTCATTGCATGAGCAGTCAAACAATCCTCATGAGAGTATGGGTAATATCCCCTGTACAGTGCCTGATGCTAAACAACTGCATCAGAGAACACTCTTAATAAGTGCAAAGATATTCCATTTATGCTGATCATCCTATCATGTAGCAATGTCTATGCTTCCATTTTCTTGATCTAGGCATGGCCAAAGTATCACTTGCAATGGCTTATCTTCATGTTTCCATACTAATACCTCTGGTATCCTGCAAGGTTCTATCCTTCTGTCCCTCTCATCAATGTCACTTGGTGACATCATCTGAAACCGCAGTGTTTGTTCTCATGTTTATGAGAAAAGTCCTAGCTGTACCTCAGCACTGCCTTTCTCAACAACTCCACTATCTCTAAATTATCAGATTGTATATCCCATATCTAGTCGATGGGTATAAATTTCCTCCAAGTAAATATTAGAAAGACAAAAGCCTTTGTTTTCTATCACTCTTCTCTATCGACATTTTCAATCCCTCTTGTTGGCAACAGTATGAGATTAAACTTGTCACAGAGATGTACAGCACAGAAACGGACGCTTCAGTCCAACCTATCCATGCCGACCAGATATCCCAACCCAATCTAGTCCCACCTGCCAGTACCCAGCCCATATCCCTCCAAACCCTTCCTATTCATATACCCATCCAGATGCCTTTTAAAAGTTGTAATTGTACTAGCCTCCACCACTTCCTCTGGCAGCTCATTCCATACACGCACCACTCTGCATGGAAAAGTTGCCCCTTTAGGTGTCTTTTATATCTTTCCCTTCTCACCCTAAACCTATGCCCTCTAGTTCTAGGCTCCCCCACCCCAGGGAAAAGACTTTGCCTATTTATCCTATCCATGCCCCTCATAATTTTGTAAACCTCTATAAGGTCACCCTCAGCCTCCGACACTCCAGGAAAAACAGCCCCAGCCTGTTCAGCCTCTCCCTATAGCTCAAATCCTCCAACCCTGGCAACATCCTTGTAAATCTTTTCTGGACTCTTTCAAGTTTCACAGCATCCTTCCGATCAGAAAGAGACCGGAATTGCAATATTCCAACAGTGGCCTAATCAATGTCCTGAACAGCCGCAACATGGCCTCCCAGCTCCTGTACTCAATACTCTGACCAATAAAGGAAAGCATACCAAATGCCGCCTTCACTATCCTATCTACCTGCGACTCTGTTTCCTTTTTAGTTCTCTAGCTTCCATGTCTTTGTCTGTTGTCCTGTTTCCCTATCCCCATATCAGTTGAAGCAAAACGTTCAGAGACACAGTATAGTTTTACCTCCTTCATCTATATTCCAGGCCCTGGTGGGAGAGAGAACAATCGCCTATATGCTCAGAGGCATGGGTTCCTGGTCTTCTCTGGAACAGCAGTTTCTTAATGAAGTATATAGTCATTTACAGGGAGGAGCATCCAGATAAGGCAACATACCATATCGATTGAGTGACCATTACAATCAGAGTGTCAATAGTAGAGACTAAGCCTCTGCTATTACACAATGAATGTTCTTAACCTTGTTAACTGGCTTCACATAATGAATACTTTTCACCTTGTTAACTGGCTTTACATACTGAATGCTTCTTCATCTTGTTAAATGGCTTTACACAATGAATGCTTTTCCACCTTGTTAACCCACTACCCTTGCTTCCAGTACCTCATTGTTTACTGAGTCATGCTTAACTCAACCTTTGTTTCTCAAAACGTAACTCTTTCCCCACCTGCTCATACCCTATACACTTTCACATCCCCACAGTAAATACAGACACAAAATAATTGGCCCTGTTAATCTTTAAGGGGCCCAATTCCTTCCCTAGTTACTCTTTTCCCTTAATGTACCAGTAGAATCTCTTGAGTTTCTCCTTAATCTTATCTACCAGAGCTACCTCATGTCCCATTTTTGCCCTCCTGATTTCCATCTGAAGTGTATTCCTTTCCCCATCATACTCAAGGGATTCACTTGACCCCAGCTGCCTATACCTGACATATGCCTCCTTTTTTTTTTCTTGACCAGAGCCTCAATATTTCCAGTCATCCAGTGTTCATTATTCCTCCCAACCTTGCCCTTCATTCTTACAGAAATGAAGGGCTTTTGCCCGAAAGGTCGATTTCGAAGCTCCTTGGATGCTGCCTGAACTGCTTTGCTCTCCCAGCACCACTAATCCAGAATCTGGTTTCCAGCATCTGCAGTCATTGTTTTTACTTCACTCTTACAGAGCCTACTGTACTGAACTCTCACTTTTGAAAGCTTCCCACTTTCCAGTCATCCCTTTAAGTGCAAACAAATCAACTTTCGAAAGTTCCTGTCTAATACGGTCAAAATTCACCTTGCTCTAATTTAGAACTTTAACTTTTACACAAGGCCTATCTTTTTCCATAACTAATTTAAAACTAATAGAATTATAGTCACTGGTCCCAAAACACTCCCCCACTCAGTTACTTGCCCTGCCTTATTTCCCAAGAGAAGGTTGAGTTTTGCTCCTTCTCTGGTAGGTACATCTACAGAGTGATAAAGAAAATTTTATTAAGGACACTTAACAAATGCTTCTGCATCCAAGCTCTTAATACTATGGTAGTCCGAGTCCATGTTTGGAAAATTAAAATTCCCTACAATTCAAACCATATTAATCTTATAGATACCTGTAATCTCCTTACAATTTGCTCCTCAATTTCCTACCATCTATTAGGGAGCCTCAAGTACAATCCTGTCAAGGTGATCATCCCCTTCTTATTTCTCAGTTCCACCCATGCAGCTTCACTGGCCCTACAATCCCACAGGAATATCCTCAGTCCTGCTGTGATGTTTTCCTTAATTTGAAAACTCCACTCACCCTCCTCTCATCTCCTTATCTTTCTTACAATATCTATATGCCAGCACACTGAGCTGCCAGTCCTGTCCCTCCCTCAGTTTCTGTAATAGCTAGAATTTTCCAGTTCCATGTTCCCATCCGTGCCGAGTTCATCTACATTCCTTGTCAGGCCACTTGCATTGAAATAAATACAATTTAATTTATCGGTCTTACATCGTTCTCTGCCATGCTCTGTCTTCTTTATCTATTTAACTCACTTGGATCTTGACATACCCACTTAACAGCAGAGCCAGCCATGGCCTGGCTGCCACTGGAGTGTAGGGACACCCTTAGTGCTGCTAGAAAGGGAATTTCAGGATTTTGATTCAGTAATTGTAAAGGACCAGCAAGACAGTTCCAAGTGAGAATGATTTGTGACTTGGAGCTGAACTTCCAGATGGCAGTGTTGCCATGCATCTGTTGCCTTCATCTTTAAGTGGCTGTGGTCATGGGTTTGGAAGGTGATGTTGAAGGAATCTTGAGTTACTGCAGAGCTTGTTGTAGGATGATATACGCTGCTGCTGCTGAGGGTTAATGATGAAAGAAATATGTTGGACAAGGTGTCAATCAAGAGGACTGCTATGCCCTAGATTAGAGTTTCTCAACTGTTGCTGAAGCATCCAAGCAAGTGAGGAGCATTCCATCACACTCCTGGCCTGTACTTGGTAGCATTCTGGGAGATGAAAGACAAGTTATTTGGTGCAGAATGTCAAGCATCTGAATTGTTCTTGCAGCCACTGTGTATATGACTGATCCTCTTCTGTTTCTTGTCCATGGCAATCCCCACTGAATGTTCATTATGGTGGTTCAGCAATGGCAATACCACTAAAGGTTAAGGGTATTGGTTAGATGTATTATTTGAAGATCATTGCCTGGCACTGGTGTGGCATGAATATAACTTGCCATTCATCAGCCCAAGCCTTGATATTGCTGCTTCACTGCCTGGGTAAATGGTGCTGACCATGATGCAGTCATCAGTGAGTGAAAATCTCCACTTCTGACAGCATGACTGAGGGGAGGCCATTGATGAAATAACTGAAGATGACTAGATCTAGTCCCTGCTCTAGAGGTATGACTAGAAGCTCCACATTGTATAGTGGTTAATATCACTGTCTGCCTTGTAGAGACCATGGTGCAATTCACTGTTGGGAAGTGGCTAATCTTAATGCAATTTGCTGCTCCAGAGGTGTGTCATAACATCTTTGAGCAGGTTGAATAGAAAACATCTAAGCTGAACAGCTTAAGGAGTACTTAGGGTGCACTAGTAGAGTCTTTACCTCCTGGTTCAGAGGATATGGGTTCAAGTTCAATCTGCTCTGGAAGTGTGTAATAACATCTCTGAAGAGAAAATATCTAGTCAAAGTTATACAACGTCAGGTTAGAGACCAACAGGTTTTTTTTTTAAAATCACCAGGTCGTGCAAATGGAAGCTTGAGATTTCAAATAAGCCTTTTAGACTATCACCTGGTGCCGTGTGACTTCTGACTTTGTCCATCCCAGTCCAACACTGGCACATCTACACAGAGAAAATACCTAAGCTGAGGATCATATGATTAACCTCAAGCAACCACAACTATCTTCTTTTGTGCTCGATAGGAATCCCACCAACAGTAAACACCTCGATGGGTAGCCCCCAAAGTAAAGAGGGGAAACTCTGCTGTTTTGGTTCTGTTCGCCGAGCTGGAAGTTTTTGTTGCAAACGTTTCGTCCCCTGTCTAGGTGACATCCTCAGAGCTTGGGAGCCTCCTGTGAAGCGCTTCTGTGGTGTTTCCTCCGGCATTTATAGTTTTGCAAAATACATCTCTTGTTTTCTAGGTGGAAGAATTAGAATTAGAATCCCTACAGTGTGCAAAAAGGCCCTTCGGCCCATCAAGTCCACACGAACCCTTCGAAGAGTAACCCACTCAGACCCATTCTCCTAACCTATTTTATACCCCTGACTAATATAACCTACACTATGGGCAATTTAGCTAGGCCAATTCACCTAGCCTGCACATCTTTGGATTGCGGGAGGAAACTGGAGCAGTCGGAGGAAACCCACACAGACACTGAGAGAACGTGCAAACTCCTCACATGGTTGCCTGGAATTGAACCGAGGTGCCTGGCACTGTGAGGCAGCAATGCTAACCACTGAGCCAATGTGCTGCCCTTGAGGTGGGGGCGATAGATTAGTGGTGTTATTACTGGTCAGTTAATCCAAAGGCCTGGGTAATGTTCTGGGGAGAAAATGAGGTTTGCAGATGCTGGAGATCAGAGATGGAAATGTGTTGCTGGAGAAGCGCAGCAGGTCAGGCAGCATCTAGGGAACAGGAGAATCGACGTTTCGGGCATTAGCCCTTCTTCAGGAATGAGGAAAGTTTGTCCAGCAGGCTAAGATAAAAGATAGGGAGAAGGGACTTGGGGGAGGGGCGTCGGAAATGTGATAGGTGGAAAAAGGTCAAGGTGAGGGTGATAGGACAGATTGGGGTGGGGGGCGGAGAGGTCGGGAAGAAGATTGCAGGTTAGGGAGGCGGTGCTGAATTTGATGGATTTGACTGAGACAGGCTGGGGGGAGGGGAAATGAGGAAACTGGTGAAATCCGAGTTCATCCCTTGTGGTTGGAGGGTTCCTAGCCGGAAGATGAGGCGTTCTTCCTCCAACCGTCGTTTCGCTGTGGTCTGACGATGGAGGAGTCCAAAGACCTGCATATCCTTGGTGGAGTGGGAGGGGGAATTGAAATGTTGAGCTACAGGGTGGTTGGGTTGATTGGTCCGGGTGTCCCAGAGGTGTTCTCTGAAACGCTCCGCAAGTAGGCGGCCTGTCTCCCCAGTATAGAGGAGGCCACATTGGGTACAGAGGATGCAATAGATGATATGTGTGGAGGTACAGGTGAGTCTGTGGCGGATATGGAAGTTTCCTTTGGGGCCTTGGAGGGAGGTGAGGGGGGAGGTGTGGGCGCAAGTCTTGCACCTCCTGCGGTTGCAGGGGAAGGTGCCGGGAGTGGAGGTTGGGTTGGTGGGGGGTGTGGATCTGACGAGGGAGTCACGGAGGGAGTGGTCTTTACGGAATGCTGATAGGGGAGGGGAGGGAAATATATCCTTGGTGGTGGGGTCCGTTTGGAGGTGGCGGAAATGACAGCGGATGATGCGCTGTACATGGAGGTTAGTGGGGTAGTAGGTGAGGACCAGTGGGGTTCTGTCCTGGTGGCGGTTGGAGGGGCGGGGTTCAAGGGCGGAGGAGCGGGAAGTGGAAGAGATGCGGTGGAGGGCATCGTCGATCACGTTGGGGGGGAAATTGCGGTCCTTGAAGAAGGAGGCCATCTGGGATGTGCGTTTTTGGAACTGGTCCTACTGGGAGCAGATGCGGCGGAGTCGAAGGAATTGGGAGAATGGGATGGCGTTTTTGCAGGGGGCAGGATGGGAGGAGGTGTAGTCCAGGTAGCTGTGGGAGTCGGTCGGTTTGTAGTAGATGTCCGTGTTGATTCGGTCGCCTGAGATGGAAATAGAAAGGTCGAGGAAGGGGAGGGAGGAATCTGAGACTGTCCAGGTGAATTTGAGGTCGGGGTGGAAGGTGTTGGTGAAGTGGATGAACTGTTCCACCTCCTCGTGGGAGCACGAGGCGGCGCCGATACAGTCATCGATGTAGCGGAGGAAAAGGTGGGGGGTAGGGCCAGTGTATTTGCGGAAGATGGATTGTTCCACATATCCTACGAAGAGGCAGGCATAGCTGGGGCCCATGCGGGTGCCCATGGCTACTCCTTTCGTTTGGAGGAAGTGGGAGGATTGGAAAGAGAAGTTGTTCAGGGTGAGGACCAGTTCAGTCAGTCGAAGGAGGGTGTCAGTGGAAGGGTACTGGTCGGTACGGCGGGAAAGGAAGAAGCGGAGGGCTTTGAGTCCTTCGTGATGGGGGATGGAGGTGTACAGGGACTGGATGTCCATGGTGAAAATAAGGCATTGGGGATCCAGGTTCGAATCCCGCCATGGCATATGGTAGAATTTTAATTCAATAAAAGTCTGAAATTAAGAGTCTAATGATGACTGTGAATCCATTATTTGAGGTGGCACAGTGGTTAGCACTGCTGCCTCACAACACCAAGGGCCTGGGTTCAATTTCCGCCTAGGGCAACTGTGCAAACGCCACACTGATATTCTCCCCGTGTCTGCGTGGGTTTCCTCCAGGTGCTCTGGTTTCCTCCCATAATCTTAAGATGTGCAGGCCAGGTGAATTGGCCATGCAAAATTGCCCATAGTGTTAGGCCCATTAGTCAGGGTAAATATAGGGTAGGGGAATGGGTCTGGGTGGGTTACTCTTTGGAGGGTTGTTGTGGACATGTTGGTCTGAAGAGCCTGTTTCCATACTGTAGAGAATCTAATCTAATGTAATAACCACCCTATTATTCTTAGAGATAACACAAATCTCCTTACAAATCTGTTTCTCAATTTCCCGCTGACTATTAGGGGGTCTATAATACAATCCCAATAAGGTGATCATCCCTTTCTTATTTCTCAGTTCCATCCAAATAACTTCCCTGGATGTATTTACAAGAATATTCTCCCTCAGTTCAGCTGTAATGCGATCCCTTCTCAAGATCCCTCATCCTCATCCTCCTTTTTTTTTGTCCTTCCTGTAGCATTTGTATCCTGGAACATTAAGCTGCCGGTCCTGTTGATTCCTGAGCCACGTTTCTGTAATTACTATGATATCCCAGTCCCATGTTCCTAACCATGCCCTTAGTTCATCTGCCTTCCCTGTTAGGCCTCTTGCATTGAAATAAATGCAGTTTACTTTATCAGTCCTACCTTGTCCCTGACTGCTAAACTTGCTTCTTTTCTCAACTGTACCAGTCTCAGATTGATCTCTTTCCTCACTATCCCTACCATCTCACACACACACAGACACACACACACAGACACACACACACAGACACACACACACAGACACACACACACAGACACACACACACAGACACACAGACACACAGACACAGACACACAGACACACAGACACACAGACACACAGACACAGACACACAGACACAGACACACAGACACAGACACACAGACACAGACACACAGACACACAGACACAGACACAGACACACACACACAGACACACACACACATTCACTAGTCTAAATCCTCCCGAGCAGCTCAAGGACCTCCTTTTTAAGTTTGTGCCTAACTTTCTATATTCTTCCTTCAGAATGTCATCCTTTTCCCTTCCTATGTCTGTTCCAATGTGTACAATGACCTCCTGCTGGTCCCTCTCCCCTTTGAGAACTATCTACACCCTGTCTGAAACATCCTTGATCCTGGCCCCAGGGAGGCAACACACCATTCTGATATTTCGCTGCTGGCCACAGAAATGTCTGTCTGTGCCTCTGACTAGAGAGTCCCCTAACACAATTGATCGCTTGGAACCCGACGTACCCCTCATTATATTAGAGCCCGTCTTGGCTGTTCGTGTTACATTCCCCTAAGAATCTCCTGCACTACCCCTTTTACCTTTCCTGGAGTTAACCCATCTATTTGACTGTATCTGTGGCTTTTCTCCCTTCCTATAACTGCCATCCATCACACCCCCTTGCTGTTGTAAACTCCTCATTGCCTCTAACTGTCACTCCAAGATCAGTTGTGAATTTCGCTGTTTGTTAACTTTCCCAGATGCACTCCGATGTCCAGCGATAAGTGAATTCAACAGCAAAGGCAGTAACTATGCAGGTTCACTGCTGTGTCAGTTAGTAGTGTGGGTCTCTCCCTCTCTCCCTCCTTCACTGACTGTGCTGCCTTTGTCAGTGCCTCCCCCTTTTAAAACTGCTGTTGTTTTTACTTTTTTTTTACTCCCAAGTTCTAAATCAATGCAACAGCAGATAAAACAGTAATTGCTGCTCCTGGAATTCGAGGAAATGATCTCCAACACCTAAACTCCCTCAAAAAGGAGTGGCCAGTTACAGCCAGAATTTTTTCCTGTCATCCATCTTGGATTACCCAGAATCTTCTGTGTTCAAAACATTTCTTGTTACACTTGACCCCAGGTAGAATATCCAACCACATATCCTGTTTCCACCTCCTAACATATGACTCCATTCCTCACATCAACTCATCTGCTGGTGAAACCCTTACCCATGCTTTTGTTCTCACCAGACTTGATTATTCCAATGCATTTCTCCATCCACTTACATCCTATCCTCTACAAAGTCTAAGCTTATGCAAAGTTTTGCTCCCCATGTTCTACCTCACACCAAATTCCTGTTCGCCCATTATCCCTCCTCCCAGTTGGTTAATTCCTTGATTATAAAATTCTCTTGTTTATTTTCAAATCCTTCCAGGTCCTTGCCATTCCAATTTCTGCAAACTTCCACACCTCTCACCATTTTGCTACCTACCTCAATCTCCAGCAGTCTGGCTCCTTGCACATTGCTAATTTTAAATGCTGCACTGCTGTGGGTTGAGCTTTAGTTATGTAAGCTGCAAGCTCTGGAATTTCCAATCGGAACCTCTATTTCTCTTATTTACATTCCTCCTTTAAGAGGCACCCTAAAACCCTACCTTTCATTCAACTTTTGGTCATCTGACCTTTCATCTCTTTGTGATACTTGGTCCACATTTATTTGATATTATTGTGCAATATCTTGGGACAATCAATGATGGGAAAGATTCTTTACAAGTATAAGTTGTCAATACAAGCTGGCACCTGTTTTATTGATCTGCAGACCACATTGGCCATTGCTTGCAATTTCCTGTCAGGCCTATCCGAGTGGTATCTGTGGATAAATTCCACTAATCAGCATTAGGGGGAAATGTAAAGGTTAGTGTTTATCTGATTCCAATCAGTCTTGATAGGAATTAATTGGTTCAGGTAATGGTTTGGTGCTGGTCTGAGTCTTTATATTTCAGCAGAGTGCCCCTTTCTGTTTTTGTCTGTCTTTTTCTCTCTCGTTTGTGCACGCTCTGGCTCTGACACTCACTTGTGATTGCTCACTCGTTTATGCTCTCTCACACTCATGCTCGAGTTCTGCCTGTTGCTTACTCATGTACTCTCTTGTCACCCGCGTCCTTGCACTGTCTCTGTTTTTTTTCCCTTCCTCTCTCACACGCTCTTAATATCCACAGAATGGCCATACAGGGTTACAAGCACCCCCTGGAGGACAAAGATCTCTGGTCACTGAACAAAGAGGATAGGTCGGATGTTGTTGTGCCAAAACTACTGAATGAGTGGGAGAAGCAGAAGCTGAAAGTGAAAAGGTAATTATCTTCCATCTGATACCTAGGAGCGTGTTACAGGCTGGAATTTAATCGAGAGGTTCTAGCTGGTTTATATATACAGTAACAGTTACATGGGAGTGCATTACAGACTGGAATTGAATCAAAGGGTTGGGTATTGTTGATGCTTTGCGAATAGTTGCTGGTCAGCAGACAGTAATCGCCTGTTTTATGTCCTTTCTTTGCCAGGCATCAGGAGGCTGTCTACTCCAAATGCCCACCTCCATATAACGTTACAGACCAGGAGCCTCATGAAGCTGAGGTCCTTTTTCCCAGCAAGGGGGACCAGAAGAAACCTTCATTCCTCATAGCCCTGTGCAGAACCTTTGCTCCTTACTTCCTTTTGGGATCGGCACTGAAGCTGTGCCAGGATCTGTTGTCTTTCGTCAATCCCCAACTTCTCAAGTATGATGTCTGTATACCAAAGGGAATTTATTAAATGTTCTTTGGACTGTAAATTCCCTCTAGATCCTGTCTGAAATACAGGGTTCAGTTTTAATCTGCTCCACCCAGTAGTAAACTATGGGTTCAGATCAAGTCCATTTACACCCCAGTCTAATATTTGTCTCCCTTAGGAGATTTGTCTCCCTTTTATGGGTTGCACCTGAACTGGAAGGGCACCAATATCCTGAGTGGGAAGTTTGCCTTTGGGACGGTTTAAATTAGTTTGGCGGGGATGGGAACCAGAGCTATCTGATGATGGAGCAGGTAGTGAACAGCCAGACAGAAGTGAGTACTGCAGATGCTGGAGATTAGAGTCTAGGTTAGAGTGGTGCTGGAAAAGCACAGCAGGTCAGGCAGCATCCGAGGAGCAGGAAAATCGACATTTCGGGCAAAAGCCCTTCATCAGGAACAACCAGATACACCGTGCAGAGAGTCTGTGAGGATGGATAGACAGTATATAGAGCAAAGGTGCAGTCAGTGTGATGGGTTGAAATGTGTCTATTTTAATGCAAAAATTATCAGGAATAAGGATGACTAACTCCGAACAGGATAGGTCAGAGTCAGCATGGATTTGTGAAGGGGAAATCATGCTTGACTAATCTTCTGGAATTTTTTGAAGATGTTACTCTGAAGATGGACAAGGGAGATCCAGTGGATGTAGTGTACCTGAACTTTTAGAAAGCCTTTGATAAAGTCCCACATAGGAGGTTAGTGAGCAAAATTAGGGTGCATGGTATTGGGGACAAAGTACTGACTTGGATTGAAAATTGGTTGGCTGACAGGAAACAGTAGTGATAAACGGCTCCCTTTCGGAATGGCAGGCGGTGACCAGTGGAGTACCGCAGGGATCAATGCTGGGACCGCAGCTTTTTACAATATATATTAATGATATAGAAGATAATATTAGCAAATTTGCTGATGATACAAAGCTGGATGGCAGGGTGAAATGTGAGGAGGATGTTAGGAGATTACAGGGTGACCTGGACAGGTTAGGTGAGTGGACAGATGCATGGCAGATGCAGTTTAATGTGGATAAATGTATGGTTATCCACTTTGGTGGCAAGAACAGGAAGGCAGATTACTACCTAACTGGAATCAATTTAGGTAAAGGGACAGTACAAAGAGATCTGGGTGTTCTTGTACACCAGTCAATGAAAGTAGGCATGCAGGTACAGCAGGTAGTGAAGAAAGCTAATAGCATGCTGGCCTTCATAACAAGAGGGATTGAGTATAGAAGCAAAGAGGTTCTTCTGCAGCTGTACAGGCTCTGGTGAGACCACACCTTGAGTACTGTGTGCAGTTCTGGTCTCCAAATTTGAGGAAAGACATTCTGGCTATTGAGAAAGTGCAGCATAGGTTCACGAGGTCAATCCCTGGAATGGTGGGACTACCTTACGCTGAAAGACTGGAGCGACTGGGCTTGTATACCCTTGAGTTTAGAAGACGGAGAGGGGATCTGATTGAGACGTATAAGATTATGAAAGGATTGGACACTCTGGCAGCAGGAAACATGTTTCCGCTAATGGGTGAGTGCCGAACCAGAGGACACAGCTTAAAAATACAGGGTAGACCATTTAGGACAGAGATGAGGAGAAACTTCTTCACCCAGAGAGTGGTGGGTGTGTGGAATGCTCTGCCCCAGAAGGCAGTGGAGGCCCAGTCTCTGAATTCGTTTAAGAAAGAGTTGGATAGAGCTCTCAAGGATAGTGGAATCAGGGGTTATGGAAATAAGGCAGGAACAGGATACTGATTGAGGATGATCAGCCATGATTATAATGAATGGTGGTGCAGGCTCGAAGGGCAGAATGGCCTACTCCTGCACCTATTGTCTATTGTCTATCTATTGTCTATTGAACATAGATCAGTACGAGGAACTATGATGTTTTGGCCTTTTCAGAGGCTTGGATATCACAGGGGCAGGAATAGCTGTTGGAAGTTCCAGGGTTTAGATGTTTCAAAAGGAATAGGGAGGGAGGTAAAAGAGGTGGGGGATTGCAAATCAGGGATAGCATTACAGCTGCAGAAAGGGAGGTCGTAGAGGAGGGTTTGTCTACAGAGTTGGTATGTGTAGAAATCAGAAACTGGAAAGGAGCAGTCACTTTATTGGAAGTTTTCTACAGGCCCGCCCAATAGCAACAGAGACACGGAGAAGCAGATTGGGAGGCAGATTTTGAAAGGGTGCAAAGGTAATAGGGTTGTTGTCATGGGTGACTTTAACTTCCCTGATATTAATTCGAACTTCCTAATTCAAATAGTTTGGATGGAGCAATTTTTGTCAGGTGTACCCAGGAAGGATTCCTGACTCAATATGTAGATTGACTGACTAGAGGGAGGCCATATTGGATTTGATGCTTGGCAACAAACCAGGCTAGGCATCAGATCTCTTGGGGGAGTGCATGTTGGTGATAGTGATCACAACTCCCTGACCTCTGCTGTAGTCATGGAGAGGGATAGGAGCAGATGTTATGGGAAAGTATTTATTTGGGGGAGGGGGAATTATAGTGCTGTTCTTGGCAGTGTGGAGAGACAGAGGGATCTTGGGGACAAGGTCCATAGATTCCCTCAAAGTTGCCACCCAAGTTTGTTAAGAAGGCATATGCTGTTGACTTTCGTTGGTAGGGGGATTGAGTTTAAGAGCGTGAGGTTATGCTGCAGTTCTCCAGAACCGTGGTTAGGCCACACTGGAATATTGTGTTCAGTTCTGGTTGCTTCATTATAGGAAGGATGTGGAAGCTTTAGAGAGGGCGCAGAGGAGATTTACTAGGATGCTGCCTGGACTGGAGGGCATGTCTTATGAAGAAAGGTTGAGGGAGCTAAGGCTTTTCTCATTAGAGCGAAGAAGGATGAGAGGTGACTTGATAGAGGTGTACAAGATGAGACACAGAGTGGATAGCCAGAGACTTTATCTCGGGGCAGAAATGGCTATCACAAGGGAGCATAATGTTAAGTTGATTGGAGAAAGGTTTAGGGGAGATGTCAGAGGTAGGTTCTTTACACAGATTGGTGGGTGGATGGAATGCACTGCCAGTGGTAGTGGTAGAGTCAGAGACATTAGGAACATTTAAGCAACTCCTGGATAGGCACATGGATGGTAATAAAATGAAGAGTCTGTAGGTTAGTCTGATCTTAGAGTAGGATAAAAGGTTGGCACAACATCAAGGGCCAAAGGGGCTGTACTGTGCTATGTTCTTAAAATGGGTGCTTCAACCCAACCCCTCAGTTTTTCACTGGTTGTGGTAACTTAGTTATCCCTCTCCAGGTAAAACGTTTCCAGACTCTGTGCTGTCTTAAGTGCCTGTGAAAGTGATGAGCAGGAATTCTCATCTGAGGACTGCACTCAGTGTTTGATCGCACTGGAAAGTTCCTGGGTACAGGGTAACGAGAGACACAGTGGAATTCAGCCACTTTGTATTTAAAGGAAGTCTTGGACAGAGAGAAGTTTATTCCTCTTGTTCTGCAGTTACTGGTTCTCCTTCAGTTTCTGACACACTTTGGTTTTTTGTTTGCATCCAGCATGTTGATTTCCTTCATCAAAAGCCGGGAGTCCAGGATCTGGTGGGGATACAGCATCTCATTCTTGATGTTCTTCTCCGCTGCCCTGCAAACCATCATTCTCCACCAGCACTTCCAGTATTGTTTTGTAACAGGCATGCGGCTACGGACCGCCATTGTCGGAGCGATATACCGCAAGGTGAGACAGCTGCTGATCTTCCACATTGCAGGGCTGATAATCCAGCGTACATCATTCAATCCCCATACTGGCCAGTTGGAGCATTTAAATTCAGACAAGTAAATAAGCTTATAAAAAAGCATGGAGTGTATAAAAATGACCACTTTCTGTGGGAATGAGAGACTCACGGTTGGTGTGATGCCTCCCAGGTGCCAGGGTTCATG
This sequence comes from Chiloscyllium plagiosum, assembly GCF_037043375.1. Classification (NCBI taxonomy): domain Eukaryota; kingdom Metazoa; phylum Chordata; class Chondrichthyes; order Orectolobiformes; family Hemiscylliidae; genus Chiloscyllium; species Chiloscyllium plagiosum. The sequence goes on along the minus strand of NW_028270163.1, from coordinate 60,337,196 downwards.
ATGTCTGTGTTTTTGGGATCCTTGAAGGGGAGGGGTAGCAGCCCTAAGTTGTGGTCTACATAGGCACCAATGATATCGGAAGAGCGATGGGGAAATAAGGCAGAAATTCAGGGAACAATGGTGGAAGCTTAGAGCTAGAACAAACTATTTTTGTTTGTTTTTTTGCCTGTGCCAAATGCTAGCGAGGTGAGGAAAGTGGAGAGGAGTTGAACACGTGGGTTCAGGCATGGTGCAGGAGGGAGGGTTTTGGGTTCCTGGATAATTGGGGCTCTTTCTGGAGTATTTGGGACCTCTACAAACAGGATTGTCTATACCTGAGCCAGAGTGGTACCAATATCCAGGAGTTGGGAGGGGGAGGGGGGGGGGGGGCGTGGAATATGCTCTATGGGAGGGTTTAAACTAATTCAGCAGGGGGAATGGGAACCTGAATTGTAGTTAGAGTATACAGGAGGTTGGGAGTAGGTTGAGATCCGAAGTAAGGTTTCAACATCACATGAGGGCAACAGACAAGAAGTTGGTTTGAAATGTGTCTATTTCAACACCAGGTGCATCTGGAATAAGGTGGGTGAACTTGCAGCATGAGTTGGTACCTGGGATTTCGACATTGGCCATTTCTGAGACATGGATAGAGCAGGGACAGGAATGGTTGTTGCAGGTTTGGGATTTAGATGTTTCAGTAAGATCAGAGAAGATTGGAAAAGGAGGGGTGTGTAGCATTGTTAGTCAAGGACAGTATTACGGTGGCAGAAAGGACGTTTGAGGACTCGTCCACTGAGGTAGTATGGGCTGATGTTAGAAACCGGAAAGGAGAGGTCACCCTGTTGTGAGTTTTCTACAGGCCTCCGAATAGTTCCAGGGATGTAGAGGAAAGGATAGCAAAGATGATTCTGGATTGGAGAGAGAGTAACAGGGTAGTTGTTATGGGGGACTTCAACTTTCCAAATATTAACTAGGAATACTATAGTTCAAGTATTTTTAAATGGGTCAGTTTTTGTCAAATGTGTGCAGGAGGGTTTCCTGACACAGTATATAGACAGGTCAACAAAAGGCCACATTAGATTTGTTGCTGGGTAATGAACCCAGCCAGGTGTTAGATTTGGAGGTAGGTGAGCACTTTGCTGATAGTGACCACAATTCAGTTATGTTTACTTTAGTGATGGAAAGGGATAGGTATATATTGCGGGGCAAGAGTTATAGCTGGGGGAAAGGCAATTATAGTGCGATTAGGCAAAAGTTAGGATGCATACGATGGGGGAAGGAAACTGTAGGGGACGGGCACAATTGAAATGAGCTTATTCAAGGAACAACTATTGCAGATCCTTGGCAAGTATGCACCTGTCAGGCAGGGCAGAAGTTGTCGAGTGCAGGAGCCATGGTTGAATCCATTGTCATGAGGGAGAAGGAGGCTTATGTTTGGATGAGAAATGAAGGCTCAGTTAGGGCACTTGGGAGTTACAGGTTAGCAAGGAAAGAACTAAAGAAAGGGTTAAGAGGAGCCAGGAGGGGACATGAGAAGTCGTTGGCAGATAGGATCAAGGAAAACCCTAAGGCTTTCTATAGGTATGTCAGGAATAAAAGAATGACTAGAGTAAGATTAGGGCCAATCAAGGGCAGTAGTGGGAAGTTGTGCGTGGACTCTGAGGAGATAGGAGAAGCACTAAATGAATATTTTTTCAGTATTTACACCAGAAAAAGACAATGTTGGCAAGGAGAATACAGAAATACAGGCTACTAGACTAGATGGGATATTCTAAAAGGCATTAAGGTAGATAAGTCCCCAGGTCCAGATGGGATCTATCCCAAGTTACTGAGGGAAGCAAGAGAGGAAATAGTTGGAGCTTTAACAGATATCTTTGCAGCATCCTTGAACACAGATGAGTTCCTGGAGGACTGGAGAATTGCTAATGTTGTCCCCTTGTTTAAAAAAGGTAGCAGAGATCATCCATGTAACTATAGACCGGTGAGCCTGACATCAGTGGTAGAGAAAGTGCTGGAGAATGTACTGAGGAATAGGATCTATTCCCATTTGGAAGAAAATGGGATTATCAGTAATGGCAGCATAGTTTTGTGCGGGGAAGATCATGTCTTATAAACCTAATAGACTTCTTTGAGAAGGTGACAAAGTTGATTGAGGGAAGGGATGTAGATGTCATATATATGGACTTTAGTAAGGCGTTTGATAACGTAAGCTGATGGAGAGAGTGAAGTTGCATCGGATAAAGGGTGTTCTAGCTAGATGGGTAGAGAACTGGCTGAGTGACTGGAGACAGAGAGTAGTAGTGGAAGGGAGCTTCTCAAAATGGAGACCTGTGACCAGTGATGTTCCACAGGGATCCATGCTGGGACCACTGTTGTTTGTGATCTATATAAATGATTTGGACAAAGGTATCTATTGCCTGATTAGTAAGTTTACAGATGACACAAAGATTGGTGGAGTAGCAGATAGTGAAGAGGACTGTCGGAGAATGCAGGAGAATATAGATAGATTGGAGAGATGGGCAGAGAAATGGCAGATAGAGTTCAATCTGGACAAATGCAAAGTAATGTATTTTGGAAGATCCAATTCCAGAGCGAACTATACAGTAAATGGAAAAGCCCTGGGGAAAGCTGATGTACAGAGAGATCTGGGTGTTCAGGTCCATTGTTCCCTGCTGGTGGCAACGCAGGTCAGTAGAGTGGTCAAGAAGGCATAAAGCATGCTTTCCTTCATCGGAAGGGGTATTGAGTACAAGAGTTGGCTGGCTATGTTACAATTGTATAAGAGGAGAAAGTGGGGACTGCAGATGCTGGAGATCAGAGCTGAAAATGTGTTGCTGGAAAAGCGCAGCAGGTCAGGCAGCATCCAAGGAACAGGAGAATTGACGTTTCAGGAATAAGCCCTCCTGAAGAAGGGCTTATGCCCGAAACATCGATTCTCCTGTTCCTTGGATGCTGCCTGACCTGCTGCGCTTTTCCAGCAACACACTTTCAGCTACAATTGTATAAGACTTTGGTTCGGCCACATTTGGGATGCTGCATACAGTTCTGGTCACCACATTACCAAAAGGATGTGGATGTTTTGGAGAGGGTGCAGGGGAGGTTCACCAGGATGTTGCCTGGTATGGAGGGTGCTAGCTATGAGGAGAGGTTGAGTAGATTAGGATTATTTTCATTAGAAAGTTGGAGGTTGAAGGAGGACCTGATTGAAAGCTAGAAAATCAGACGTGTGTAGACAGGATGGATAGCAAGAAGCTTTTTCCCAGAATGGGGGACTCAATTACTAGGGGTCACAAGTTCAAAGTGAGAGGGATAAGGTTTGGGAGAGGTATGGGTGGAAAGTTCTTTACGCAGAGGGTGGTGGGTGCCTGGAACGTGTTGCCAACAAAGGTGATAGAGGTGGGCATAATAGTGTCATTTAAGATACATGCATGGGCAGGGAGCAGAGGGATACAGATCCTTAGGAAACAGGCAACAGGTTTAGATCGAGGATCTGGATCGGCACAGGCTTGGAGGGCAGAAGGGCCTGTTCCTGTGCTGTAATTTTATTTGTTCTTTGTTCAGTTACTAGTGGGGTACCGCAAGGATCTGTTTTGGGGCCACTGCTGTTGGTCATTTTTATAAATGACCTGGATAAGGGCATAGAAGGATGGATTAGTAAATTTGCGGTGCAGTTGAGATAGTGCTGAAGGATGTTGCAGCTTACAGAGGGACATAGATAAGCTACAGAGCTGGGCTGAGAGGTGGCAAATGGAGTTTAATGCGGAAAAGTGAGGTTTGGAAGGAGCAACAGGAATGCAGAGTACTGGGCTAATGGTAAGATTCTTGGTACTGGAGATGAACAGAGAGATTGTTGTTGATAGGGTTGTTAAGAAGGTGTACAGTGTGTTAGCTTTTATTAGTAGAGGGAATGCGTTTTGGAGCCAGGAGGTCATATTGCAGTTGTACAAAACTCTGGTGCGGCCACATTTGGAGTATTGCGTACAGTTCTAGTCAATGCATTATAGGAAGGATGTGGAAGCTTTGGAAAGGGTTCAGAGGAGATGTACGAGAATGTTGCCTGGTATGGAGGGAAGGTCTAACGAGGAAAGGCTGAGGGACTTGAGGCTGTTTTCATTAGAGAGAAGAAGGTTGAGAGATGACTTAATTGAGTCATATAAGATAATCAGAGGGTTAGATAAGGTAGACAGTGAGAGCCTCTTTACTCAGATGGAGATGGCTAGAATGAGGGGACATAGCTTTAAATTGAGGGGTGATAGGTATAGGACAGATGTCAGCAGTAGTTTCTTTATTCAGTAGCAGGGACATGAAACGCACTGCCTGCAACAGTAGTAATCTCGCCAACTTTAAGGGCATTTAAATGGTCATTGGATAAACATATGGACAAGAATGGAACAGTCTAGGTTAGATGGGCTTCAGATTAACTTCAAGGTTGGAGCAACATCGAATTCCGAAGGGCCTGCACTGCGCTGTAATGTTTTATGTTCTATGACCAGAAAACAATAGAACCATCAGAAATATCCTACTTTTTAATTAATTCAATTCAGCGCAGTAGATACTACATTAGTTGTGGACAGGACTGGGATAAGCTCCCGTTCTTGATATCCTGTTGGTATTATTGTATTCAGTTGTTATTGTACTGCTGTTCACAGGAGCTTGCTGTGCACAATTTGTTGCTATGTTTCTTCCACCCCAGCAATAGCTACACTACAAAATACGTAACATTGTGGTTGACAGGTGCTAGATAAATGTGAGTTCTTTTTCTTTTTGCTTGCGCTTCAGTCTTTGGAGTCAGTACCAGCAGAAACTTCAGGAGAGGCATGCTGTGATTAGGGTATACTTCTACATATGAAGAATTCTTCTGAAGTGTGAGATTAAAGTGCCTTTATGAGCCAAGGCATTGAATATAAGAACAAGGAGGTTATGCTGAACTGTATAAACCATTGGTTAGGCCGCAACTGGGGGATTGTGTGCCATTCCGGTCATCACATCATAGGAAGGGTCTCAGGAAGTCACGGGACCCGAAACGTTAACTTTGATTTCTCTTCACAGATGCTGTCAGACCTGCTGAGCTTTTCCAGTAACTTCAGTTTCTGTATAAGGAAGGATGTGACTGCCTGAGGGTGCAGAGAAGATTTACCAGGATTTTGCTGGGCTGGAGAGCCTGGGATAGGAGTGGTTGGGTAGGACTGCTTTCCTTGGAGCAGTGAGGGTTAAGAGGGGATCTGACAGATGTGTTTACGATTTTGAGGAGCATAAATATGGAGGAGAGGATGGCACTTTTCCGTTAGTAGAGGTATCAATAGATAAGGAGTATAAGTTAAAGGTAGAAGGCTAAGTGGGGAATGGAGAGAGATTTTTTACTGAGGTTGGTGGGAATCTGAAACTCTGCCTGAAAGGGTGGTTCAGTCAGAAATTCTTGTGACATTTAAGCAGAATTTGAATATTCACTTTGTTGCCATAGCCTCCAGGAGCAGGAAAATGAGATGTCGTCAGATCTTTGTTAACTGCTGCTGACATGATGTACCCAATGGCCATCTCTTGTATTGGAAATGATGATTAAGTCTATGCTTATTTGACTTTTTTTCAGTCTCTGGTCATCACTAACTCAGCTAAACGTTCATCCACCGTTGGGGAGATTGTGAACTTGATGTCAGTGGATGCTCAGAGATTCATGGATCTCACCGGCTTCCTCAACATGCTATGGTCAGCTCCACTCCAGATCTGCCTGGCTCTTTACTTCCTGTGGCAGGTACCCCCTTTCCCTGATCTCCTTCTGAAGTAGTGAAAAGTTGTGGTTTTGAGGTGCACAGGACCACAGCGAAGACTTGAAGTTTTGGGTTTGACCATTGAAGAGACATCAAGACTAATGTGGCCTCTGTCTCCTTTCCCAGTACCTGGGTCCTTCAGTTCTGGCTGGTGTTGCCGTGATGATTCTTCTAATCCCATTCAATGCAGTGATTGCCATGAAAAGTCGAAGCTTTCAGGTATGTCACAAAAACTCTCTTTACTCCTTAATTCTTTTCCACAGTATCTTCCTCTTTTCCATCACTTTACTCGGGATACTTCTCCCACCTGTTGTTTCATTCACACACGTACTCTCTCACAGTGTCACTCAGTACTTTAGTTTCAGCTTCAATCCTCCTCATTCTCCCTTCAGCTTTCTTTACTCTGTCAGCCTCAGATGGATAGGAAACTGGCTGGCAGACTGGAAACGGAAGGAGTAAACAAGTTGTTTTATGACTGGCACACAGAGAGTAGTGGGGTACTACAGGGGGCAGTGCTGGACTCCAGCTATTCACACTATAGATTAGTGTTAAGGGAATTCAGTGTAGGATCTCCAAATTTACAGCCGACACAAAGCTGGCTGGGAGGATGAGCTGTGAGGATGATGCGCAGATGCTTTGGTGTGATTTGGACAGGCTTAGTGAATAGGCAGATGCATGGCAGACGCAGCATAATGTGGATAAATGTGAGCATATCTACTTTGGTCGCAACAACACAAAGGCCGGTTCTTAACTGGCAACAAACTAAGAGAGGGAAATGTGCAACAAGACGTGGGTGTCCTCGTACACCAGTCACTGAAGGTCAGCATGCAGGTACAGCAGGCAGTGAAGAAAATGTTGACCCTCGTAGTGAGAGAATTAGAGTACAGAAACGGGGACATCTTGCTGCAATTGTGGAAGGTCTTGGTGAAACCCAACCTGAAATATTGTGTGCAGTTTGGTCTTCTTAGCTGAAGAAGGATGTTCTTGCGATAGAGGGAGTGCACTGAAGGTTTACCAATCTGATTCCTGGGATTGTGTGACCATGTGGTATGAGGAGAGATTTAATCAATTAGGATTATATTCCCTTGGGTTCAGAAGAATGAAGGAGAGATTTCATAAACATCTATAGAATTCTAATAGAACTAGACAGTCTATATAAGAAGGATTTTCCTGATTACAGGGATGTCCAGACCCAGAAATCACAGTTTAAGGATACCAGGTAAACCATTTAGGACTGAGATGAGATATTTTGTCATCCAGAGTGGTGAGCCTATGGAATTCACTACCACATGACGTAGTCAAGGCCAAAATGTTGTATGATTTCAAGAAGGCTTTGGATATGGCACTTGAGGTTAAAAGGATCAAAGGATACAGGGGGAAAGCAGGAACAGGCCATTTGAGTTGGGTAATTAGCCATGATTACATTAAAGAACTGACCCTCCTTTGCCATGTGTGACCTATCTTTTCTCCTCACCTTCTCCCCCCCCCACCCCCCCCCACCCCCAGCCCTGCTTTGCGACGTGTCCAGCCTGTGATACAGCTGCCATCTTTTGCAAAGCACATGATGTGATTGTGATCTCTTTCACCCTGTAGGTGCAACAGATGCAACACAAAGACGCTCGGATTAAGCTGATGAATGAGATCCTGAATGGTATTAAGGTGCTGAAGTTGTATGCCTGGGAAGCGTCTTTCGAGCAGAAGGTCCTGGCCATTCGGCAGAAGGAGCTCAGTATTCTGAAAAAAGCTGCCTACCTCAATGCCCTCTCCACCTTCACTTGGACAACTGCCCCCTTTATTGTGAGTATCTGCTCCTTTAACAACTTTCTAATGTTTAGGTTTCTCCCTGGCAGTAAGTTGTATTTCTGTAATGCCTTGATATCATAAAACATCCTGTTCTGCTTCTTGGGAGTGTTACTAAACTGACTCTGTCACTGAGCCACACACAGTGATATTAGGGCAGGGGAGCAAAGGCTTGTCCAAAGAGGTAATTTTTAAGGAGCCTTTTGAAGGAGAGAGAGAGATGGGCAAGGGGCGAAGAGATTTAGGGAGAGCATTACAGAGCTCAGGACTCGGATAGCTGAAGGTATGGCCATCAGTGTCGGTGTGATGGAAATCAAGAATGCCTGAAAGGCCAGCAAGAGGCGATCTGAGATCGGAGTATGGCTGAATGAGGTTACCAAGGTAAGGGAGAGTTTTGAAAACCATGTGATCCATTTAAATGGAGGCATTGTCCCTCTATAAAGGACGAGCTATCAATGGAAAACTGGTTTCATTGATATATCTCATCCTTCTAATGTCAGTGATTATTCAAACATGTAGCGAGATGGTAGACAATTCCATTCCTATCAACACTTTGTCAGATGACTTCCTTTTTTGCTGAAGGTTACCTGATGAACATGATCCTGAGCTCATTTTCCCTGACATCCCTCCTGCCTGTATAAAAACATCCATGGCACTGAGTCCACATGGTGTACACAGTGACGCCTGTAGCACACTCAGTCCCAGGTGCAGGTCAATAGGAGGACCCACACCTTCCTGAGTGAGGAATTCACTGGGACAAGTTGGCGTGTACGTTATTTGTGAAGGCTAGAAAAGCATTTTGCAGTGAAGAGAATCGTGGGTGACACTGACAGTTGAGGATGGAAGGAGGTTTGTGTGAAATGTGAGCAGATTGGGACTGTACACAGTGGTAACACGCCTACCTCTGGGCCAGATCGTCCTGGTTCGAGTCATTGGTCAGGATTTTTGGGCCATGTGTTTGTAATGTAGCCAAACAAATTGAGCAACTTATAAATCCTTTGCATATGCTCCTGATGGCAGGCAGGAAGAATGGAAGAGTTTCCTGGTCTACTCTCCCTCAGAAAGCAACGGCAAAACACTGCCACAAAAACTGAAATTGCTGGAAAAGCTCAATAGGCCTGGCAGCATCTGTGGAGAGAAAATAGAGTTAATGTTTCAGATCAAGTGGCCCTTCCTCAGAACTGCAACACTTTGCTAAATATAACATTGATCAGTCCAGTGGGGAGAGAATTGTGTAGTTGTATTGTCATTCAGCCCCTTGAGCCTCATGCAGTAAGGTCATGGCTGATCTGTGGTCTAACTCTATATGCTGCCTTGGGCCCATATCCATTGATACGCTTGTCTATCTTAGATTTAAATTTAACAATTGTATTAGCATTGACTGCCTTTGGAGGAAGAGAGTTCCAAACCTCCAATATTCTTTGTTGCAGGAAGTGCTTTTTAATATCTCTCCTGAATGGCCTGACCCTAATTCTTAATCCAAGCTCCCTCGTTCTAGAATCTTTAATCAATGGAAATATTTTGTCTTTATCTACCTTATCTTGTCCTGTTAATATCTTGAAGACCTTGAGTAGGTCCCTCAACCTTCTAAATTCTAGAGAATATCTAGAGTTGAATGTCCAATGAAGACCACAAAAACTGATCAGATTCATTATTGCCCTTTAGTGAAGAGAAATTGCTACCCTGATCTGTTCTGGCTGACATGTGCTTCCAGACTCTCAGCAATGTTTGACTCTTTAAATGTCCTCTGAAATGGCCAAGCAAGCTCTTTAGTTGTGCCAACTACTACAAAGTCTCAAAGAAAAGCACACCCTGTTGGCTCTGCAAAGTCGTCCTCATTAATACCTGGGGATAGTGAACAAAACTGGAGGCGTTCTGTCTCAAACAAATCAAGCGACAGCCCGCTGTAGTCATACTCACAGAAGAACACCTTAGAGACAATACTGCACACACCACCACCCCCATCATCACTGGATATGTCCTGTCTAACCGGCGCAACGGAACCTCCTGCTGATTACCAACCCCTTGGCTGAAGAATCTGTACCCTTCCATGTTGGACAACAGTGTCTTTTAAATTTATTCACAAGGTGAGGGTGTCACTGGCTAGGCCAGCATTTATTGCCCAGAGGGTAGATAAGACTCAACCATGTTGCTGAGTCTGGAGGCAAATGTTGGCCAGACCAGGTAAGGATGGCAGTTTCCTTCCCTCAAGGACATTAATGAATCAGATCGGTTTTTCTAACAATTGACAATGAATTTGTGATCATAATTAGACTCTTAATTCCAAATTTTTATTGAATTCAAATTCCATCAACTGCCACGGCAAGATTTGAACCCAGCTGCCCAGATCATTACCTGATTGGACTGTTAATCCAGACAATGACAAAATCATGAGGCCATCACTTGGAGGAAACAGAGGGTGAGAATATGTTCTGGGTGGGAGACTTCAGTCACCAAGAATGGCTCAGAAGCACCAAGGATGTATCTGCTAGACTGGGCAGGTGGTGAGGGAACCAACAAGAGGGAAAACATACGTGACCTTAACCTCACCAATCTGCTCCTGTAGATGCATCTGTCTATTAAAGAATCAGTAAGAGTATTCACTGCACAGTCCTTTTGGAGATGAAGTCTCCCCTTCATGTTGAACTTACCCTTCAGTGTGTTGCGTTACATTACCATCATGGTAAATAGGATTGACTTCGAACTGATCTAGCAACTCAAGAGTGGGCATCCATGAGGTGCTGTGGGACGACGACAGCTGCAGAATTGTACTTCGAACATAATCTGCAACCTCATGGCCTGGGCTGTATTGTCAGACAGAGACTTAGGAGTGCAGGTATATTGTTCCTTGAAAGTTGCATCAAAGGTACTCAGGGTGGTGAAGGTGGTGTTTGGCATGATTGTCTTCAGTGGTCAGAGTATTGAGTGCGGTTGTACAAGACATTGGTAAAGCCACTTTTGGAGCACTGTGTACAATTCTGATTGCCATACTATAGGAAAGATGTTATTAAACTGGAAAGAATGCAGAAACAATTTACAAGGATCTCAATGAGACTGGAAGATTTCAGTTATAGGAGAGGTTGGATAGGCTGGGACGTCTTTCCCCGGATCATAGGAGGCTGAGGGGTGACTTTGTAGAAGTTTATAAAATCATAAAGAGCTTAGATAAAGTGAATAGCCAAGGTCTTTTCCCCAGGGTAGAGGAGTCCAAAACTAGAGGGTATAGATTTAAGGTGAGAGGGAAAGATTTAAAAGGGACCCGAGAGGTAACTTTTTCACAGAGAAGGTGGTGTCTAAATAGAATGAGTTGCCAGAGGTAGGTGGTAGAGGTGGGTACAATTACAACATTTAAAAGGCATTTGGGCAGATACATGGATAGGAAGGGATTTGAGGAATATAGGCCAAATGCAAGCAAATGGGACTTGTCCAGTTTAGGAAACCTGGTTTGCCTGGATGGGTTGGGCTGATAGGCCTGTTTCCGTGCTGTGACTCTAACCACTCAAATCCTGTCTATCATCTATAAGGCACAGGTTAGGTGTGTGCTGGAATGCTCCCCACTTGCCTGGATGGACGCAGCTGTAACAACACACTCAACTTGACAGCATCCAGGACAAAACAGCCCACTTGATTGGCACCTCATCCACAAGCATCTGCTCCCTCCACCACCAATGCTCAGTAGCAGCTGGGTGTACTATCTACAAGATGCACTGCAGAAATCCATGAAGACTCCTTAGACAGCCTCTTCCAAACTCATGAACACTTCCATCTAGAAGGACAAGGGCAGCAGATACATGGGAATACCACCCCCTGCAAGTTCCCCTTTAAGCCATTCACTTCGTGATTTGCAAATATTTCACCGTTCTTCAGTGTTGCTAGGTGAAAGTCCTGGGGCTCCTTTCCTTAGAGCATTGTGGGTATACCTACAGCACATGGACTGCAGCGCTTCTGTAAGGCAGCTCTCTGCCACTTTATCAAGAGTAACTAGGAATGGGTGATAAATGAATAAAGAGAGAAAAAGATTGGATCAGGTTAGACTAGCCCAGGAACCTCCCTAGTACAGCTAGAAAAGGTCCTAGCTAATGCCAGTATCTGAGTTAGTTCATCTCTTTAAACAGAATTACTAAGTGTACATTATCTTACCATGGGAGTGTTTGGTGGGGACAGTGTAGAGGAGCTCAGTTTCAGTTTGAGTTAGAAGGAACTTTGCTGTATATCTAATCCCATGCTGTACCTGCATGGGGAGTGACGAGTAGTCACATGTGGGAAAGTATTCACTTCCACTAAGCTGAGAGTGTGGTGCTGGAAAAGCACAGCAGGTCAGGCAGCATCCGATGAACATGAGAATCAATGTTTTGGGCATAAGCCATTCATCAGGCTTATGCCCGAAACATCAATTCTCCTGCACTTCAGATGCTGCCTGGCCTGCTGTGCCTTTCCAGCACTGCACTCTGGACTCTGATTTCCAGCATCTGCAGTCCTCACTTTTTCCTAGGGTGACTTCCACTAAGCCTTCAACATAATGGTTGTCATTTCTCTCCTGTTCTAATTTAGGTTGCCTTGACAACCTTTGCGGTGTATGTGACTGTTGACGAGAATAATGTATTGGATGCACAGAAAGCTTTTGTCTCCTTGTCTTTGTTCAACATCCTCCGGTTTCCACTCAACATGCTGCCTCAAGTCATCAGTGGTGTGGTTCAGGTGAGAACTTCCTGGGATCATGTCCTCTTGTACTGTTGAGAGAGAGAAAGTCCATTGGAGATGGCAAGTGAGGGGAACAAATCCCTTTTAGCCTGTAGAGTCAAAACTGAGGGCCGAGAGGTGACCAGCGTGTCTTGCTTTTCTTCCAGGAAGGTGCGGCTTTGGGTCAGGCTGAAGAGTATTATATGAGAGTGTTTGCATTTCTGTAATGCAAATTCATCTCCTTAGAACATCTGAAAATGCCTTCAAGCCAATTTTTAAACAGTGTTCAGTATTAAAATGTGTCAAATACAGCAGTCTTGAGGCACACGGCTACTTTCCTCAAAACAGCAATGAGAAAATGGCCAGTCAAGTATCTTAATAAAAAGACAGAAAGAGCTGGCGAAACTCAGCTCTGACAGCAGCTGCAGAGAGAAACAGTTAACATTTCAAATCTAATGCTACACTTCTTCAGAGCTCTATATATGGTGAAACAAAAGCAGAAATGGCTGGCGAAGTAGGTCTGGCAGCATCTGTGCGAAGAAAGCAGAGTTAACTTTTCAAGTCAAGTGACTGTTCTTCAGAACTGTATTTAGTGAACTTATTTGAGAGAGAAAAAATGGTCAGGGCACTCGGGAGAATATGCCTGCTGCTCTTCAACATGCCATGGGGTCTTTTTCACCTCCAAAATCAGACAGGAACTCTGTTTTAATATCACACCCAAATGATGATCACTCAACCAGTACAGAGCTCCGTCAGTATGGATTATCTTGTGTGGCGCTTGCTCAGCACTGACCCTTAGACACTGCAGTGTTTGCTCAGACCAGGTGACAGAGTTACCAGCTGAGTGATCACAACTTGTCTTATAGCAGTTGAAAAATGATGTGTTGCAGAAAATTATTTGTTTCATTTTATCTGGCCTCTTCCCAGGGACTCTTCAGGAAGCCAGGGCTCATAAGGTTCGGATGCAGCAACTTTTTTTTCGGGTCTCCGCCTAATTGAGCTGAACTGAGCTAGCATCAATTTAGAATGGCAAAGGCATAAACTGGCAATGGTGTAGTCGCGTTTGATATCTTGTGAGGGGGAATTGTGACAAACAATAAGTGATCAGTCCTGGCGAGAGGCAGGGTTGATGGGACATAGACATCCTACTCATATCGTCTGCTAATCAACCTGCCAAATTCAGTCCATTTCAGATGCTGAGTTTTAGTTTATAAGAATTTTAATATAAATTTGACATAAAATGATAAAGTAAAATTATAGTAATTCAACTAGGGAAGTAGCAAACAAAATAACTATCTGGCCAGTCCATCTTTACATTCAATCACATCCTCCGTCCTCTGACTGAATTCCCCAAGGTAAGAGAGAACTGGGGGGCGGGGGGGGAGCTTTGTTTTCTGAAAGCAGTTGACAAAGCCTCAGGACATTGAGTAACTTACATAACCGATAAAATATCCACGAAAACCACAAACCACCTCCCTCTTCACAAACATCAAATCCCCTCAAAGGACTGTGGGTGACTGTGTTGATTTGGTGTTTTGTTCAAAGGCTGATGTTTCTCCAGAAATATAGAAAATTTCCTTATATTTAAATTATCTAATTGTGAATTTCCTTTTTTTCTGCCTCTGCATTTAGCGCTTTTTGTGGTTTGCATCCATTGTATTCTCTTTCTTTCTCAGGCCACCGTTTCACTGAAGCGATTGCAGAACTTCCTGAGTCATGATGAATTGGATCCCACAAATGTTGAGAGACAAAAAATTGCAACAGGTAATCGTCCTCCGTCTGAACCTGTTTTGCATTAATCTCAATATTTTGAAATATTGCAGTGTTTTGCATAATCACACCCCTTTTCTCTTGTGATTTCTCTTCTCTTTTAGTCATTTTCTTCCTTCATTACTCTCTTTTAATATATTTACTTCCAAAACCCTTTTCCTCTATTTTTATCATCCATTTCTCTTTCCTTCTCCCTTTCTTTCTTTCTTTCTCAATTTTTCTATCTCTCCACCTCTCGCTCTCTGTCCCACCCCCCTTGCACGCTCTCGTTCTCTGTCCCTCCCCCTCTTGCGCGCTCCCGCTATCGTGCGCTCTCGTTCTCTGTCCCTCCCCCTCTTGAGCACTCTCGCTCTCTGTCCCTCCCCCATCTCACGCGCTCTCGCTCTGTTCCCCCTCCCTGCCGTTTGTGTCTCTTGATTACATCCTTTCCTCCTGCGTCTTCCTTTCTGACACTGTCTCTATCTCTAACGTTTCTCTTTTGTGTTGTAGGCCATGCTATCACCATGCTGAATGGAACCTTCAGCTGGGGAAAGACTGATCCTGTTGTTCTCGATGGGTAAGCATGTTTCAAGTTGTGATCTTGAACTTCAAAGGTTTAACAGTAAAACCTTAAAGTACTTCCACTGGGATAAGGTGGAACCCAGATTCTGGATGGATTGGTGAGGGAGACACTGGGGCCAAGCACATTGCCAAGGGCTCTGAGCACTGTATGGAGTTCCAGGCATTGACTGGGAGTTGGGATGGGGATGAGGATGCTGAGCGTGAGGCTTCCTCCCTATGGTTCCTGTTTCCGAGTGCTGCAGGCTTACTGGGCCACAATTTCACCCACTCAGTTATGGCTTCATGTACTGTCCAAGACAACTTCAATCCAACATTTTTGAAGAGTGATATTTTGCTGAAACTTCTCATCTTGCACTCATCTGGCTAAATGCAAGGATGCTAAATTTCAAACTATCACGTTAGCTTATATTACAAAGGTAAAGAGGGCTGATTGATTGACAAGTTGACTCTGATTGGCTAGTCATCGCCTTGGACACAGCAGTGAGGAACAAAAGGTTCCCCAAGCTCCCAGGTAATTCAAAAATGGCTTAAGGTTAGACACCGTAAACAAGAGGCAAGGGATGGATTGTGTTTGATTGGTGAAGGTCCGTCTCACATCTGGACTTATTCTCACCAATTTCTCCCTCCTCTTGAGTGTACTCCTCTGCTTCAAATATCCAATCATTCGTACTCCTTCCCTCCTCCCTGCATTAAGCTTCATTACAACTTTCCCGATTGAGAAGAACCAAACCAAGAAATTGCCAAACAATGAAAAGCAAAAATCTGTTGAATTCATTTCCCTCCTTCTGTTGAGTGTGTGCAATGTTAATGTCATTGCTGTGGGTAATGGGCAACAAGAGAGAGTCATAAAACTCATGAGCAGGATCAAACCATTCAGGCCTTCTGCTTGTTGTTTCAATTGCTCTTCCCTGTCTGCCCATGACTGTAATTCCCATTTCTATTAAACTCAATCTGACTCGGCCTTGGACAGATTCAATGCACAGTGAACTGAGGAAACAAATTCCACAAACTAATTACTCTGTGAGGAAAGAAAAAATTTTCCATATCTATCTTGAAAAGGAAGACCTTTTATTTAACAGTGTTCCCCAGTTCTGCTGTACCTCAGGATGAGGAAACATCCTTTGACTATCCACCTTATCATTGCTCCAAGATCTTGTATGTTTCAATAAAGTCACATCTCAGTTTTCTGGGCTCCACTGAATACAGGTCAAGTGTGTTCAGTCTCTTCTCAAATGCTTCAGTCCAGGAACAAGCCAAGTTAGCCTTCTCTGACTGCTTCTAATGCAATTATAGATTTGTTTTCAAAGAAAGAACAGCTGAATTTGAGCACATTTTAGCCTGCAGCGGTGCAGTGATCCATAAACACTGACATTTTGGCACACTTCAATAGGAATGTCTGATAGGAACATGCTCCAAATTCTGCAATTGGACTTGAAGCTCTGACCCTGAGGTGCAAGTAAAAGACAGAGTTAACCTAACTCATCCTTGCTCAAAGTTCCCTGAGAGATTCCTTTCCTCCTTTCATAGCTTTAAATTAAGGGGTGGTAGGTATAGGACAGATGTTAGGGGTAGATTCTTTACTCAGCGAGTCGTGAGTTCATGGAAAGCCCTGCCAGTAGCAGTGGTGGACTCTCCCTCTTTATGGGCATTTAAACGGGCATTGGATAGGCATATGGAGGATAGTGGGCTAGTGTAGGTTAGGTGGGCTTGGATCAGCGCAACATCGAAGGCCAAAGGGCCTGTACTGCGCTGTATTTTTCTATGTTCTATGTCTGTCCCTTAATTGAAACCTTGAGTTTAAATCCTGTTGTGTTGCTTTCTGACTGACCAATAGATCTAGGTAAAAACAATGACTGCAGATGCTGGTAACCAGATTCTGGATCAGTGGTGCTGGAAGAGCACAGCAGTTCAGGCAGCATCCGAAGAGCAGCGAAATCGACGTTTCGGGCAAAAGCCCTTCATCAGGAATAAAGGCAGAGAGCCTGAAGTGAGGAGAGATAAGCTAGAGGAGGGTGGGGGTGGGGAGAAAGTAGCATAGAGTGGGGAAGGGGATGAAGGTGATAGGTCGGGGGCGGGGGGAGGGTGGAGTGGATATGTGGAAAGAAGATAGGCAGGTAGGACAAGTCATGGGGACAGTGCTGAGCTGGAGGTTTGGAACTGGAGTGAGGTTGGGGAAGGGGAAATGAGGAAACTGTTGAAGTCCACATTGATGCCCTGGGGTTGAAGTCTCTCTCGCTGTGGTGATCCAGCTACCTGGGTCTCTGTGCTGCCTTGGAACCTCTGATTCTGAAAGGTGAAACCTGCAAATTGTCCTTTTCTTGTTTGTTTAATCCAGGATCAGTCTGATGGTGCCACAAGGCTCCCTGGTGGCAGTGGTTGGTCATGTTGGATGTGGCAAATCCTCACTCATCTCCGCTCTTCTGGGAGAAATGGAGAAGCTGGAGGGCAGCGTGGCAATCCATGTGAGTACCCCCACTCTCTGACCCATTCCTCGGGGCGGATGGACGTGTATGGTTAAAATCGCAGTCAGGCACTCATGGGCACAGCTCTGTGTAATGTTGATTGATCAACTCCAGTAAGAAGTGATGGATTAAATATCTGAAGAAGTGGTAATGCAATTACTAATGGGGCAAATAAAGGGAATGAGGAAGGCTAATGATATGTTAGTCTTTACCACAAGAGGATTTGAGGACAGGAGTAACAAAGTCCTGCTTTAGTTGATTAGACCACACGTTGAGTACACACGTTTAAACCCCTGACCTCAGGAAGGATATTATTGCTGTAGAGTGAGTGCAAAGAAAGTTCATCAGATTTGTCCTGGGGCTGCTAAGACTGTTTTATGAGGAGAGACTGGGGAAACTGTATTCTCTACACTTTCAAGAAATGGGAGATGATCTCAATGAAACTTACAAAGTAGTTAATTGCAGAGACAGGGTGGATCCAGTGAAGCTGATTGCCCTTGTTGAGGCGTTTAAAACCAGGGGCTCAACTTAAAGGTGAGAGTGGTGCCACTTGGGATCAAAATGAGAAGAATATATTTTCAGTTTGAGGATTATGAATATTTGGAAGGTCCCCGAAAGTGTGGAAGCTGAGCCTTTGGGTCTGTTTAAGGTAGAGATTGGTATTCAGAAATCTGTCAAAGGAATATGGAAAGTGTGGAGTAAATGCATTAAAGTAAATGATCAGCCATGGCTGGATTGCATGGTGAAACAGATTTGATGGACTGAATGGCCTACTGCTCCTCTATTCTTGATTAATGAGTCTAGAGCAGATTTCAGTGACAATGATGGGTTAACAGCAGCAAAAATGGGGGCAGCGATTCTGATCAGAAATCAGTGAGTCACATATGTTTGGAGCTGATGCACTGAGCTTTTCGGCATGTTCTTATTTATTTATGATTTGCATTTATTACAGCGTAAGGGTGGTATGAAATAGTGAGTGCATCTAGCTCTTTCTGCTTAAATTCTGAATACTTCAGATGTAAGTGGCAACCATCAAATAGACAATGGTTTTGGGTGATAATGTGAGTGCTAATTTTAAAAATGAAAGGTTCATTTGTGAAGACTGCAGTTATTCATACATAAGTATTTTCCTTTTAACTGGCAGGGATCTGTTGCCTACGTTCCTCAGCAGGCCTGGATTCGGAATGCCTCCTTGAAAGACAACATTATCTTTGGAGAGCTCCTTAGTGAACAGAAGTACCAACAGGTTCTGGAAGCCTGTGCGCTCATCACTGACCTGAGTGTACTTCCTGGTGGAGACCAGACTGAGATTGGTGAAAAAGTAAGTGTCTTCACTCACATCTACCTTCTCCATCAGTCTCTGAACTAGGGCTTTACACTGACTATCTAATGCTCCTTTTACAGGGAATAAATCTGTCCGGAGGGCAGAAACAGCGGGTGAGTCTGGCACGAGCTGTGTACAGCGACATGGATGTGTACCTCCTGGATGACCCCCTTTCAGCTGTGGATGCACATGTGGCTAAACACATTTTCGATAAAGTCATTGGCCCAGAAGGAGTGTTGAAGGGAAAGGTAAAATATCTATCACCAACCCTGTGTAGTCACATGGTGAATGACTCTTCTCTTGAATAAACAGAGTCTATACAGTTAGGAAGGAAGTACAGGAGTCCCCTGTGGCCATTCTCCTGCAAAACAGCTTTTGATGCTGCTGTGCAGGGAGATGGCCTCCCAGGAAAGCAGCAAAGCCAAATTCATTGCACCTCTGCAACAGAAGAGAGAAGGGATAGGTGTTAGGAAAGCTATAGTAATAGTGGAAGGACTAGATAAGCACTTCCATTGCCGCAAAGGAGACTCCAGGATGATCTGTTGCCTCCTGGATGCCAAGGCCAAGGATGTCTTGGAGCAGCTGTAGGACATTCTGGAGTCCCAACTCTCTCAGAACCAGTCCCAAAGGCCCAGCATTCTGAAATCCTCCCCCCTCGCACCATCCCCCCCCAGCCACATATTCATCTGATACATCTGTGGCACTGGTAGCAATCCTGAGATTGCTTTTAAGGCCCTACTTTTCAAACTTGGTCCCTAGCTTCTTATATTATATTTAGGGCAAGACCAGTACTGATGACCCCAGGGGAATATTTGCTGGAATAGTTAGGAGCCTTTAAACTAAAATAGCAGGGGGAATGGGATCCTATGCAGAGAGATGGAAACAAGGGCAAAAGACAATTTGAAATGTAAGAAAAGTGATAGAGAATTGAAGGGCAATTATCAAACAGAACTGCAGTCCAAAATAATGTGAACGGGTCTCGAATGTTAAAGAGACACTTATTATGACCTTGTGTCTCAATGCACAGAGCATTCATGAAGTGGATGAATTAATTATGCAGATTTAAATAGATACGATATAATTAGGGTCACGGGAATGTGCCTAGGAAAAGGGAACTGAATATCCAGTTTCATTCAGAATTTTGGAAGGACAGACAAAAAAGAGATAGGGCATCTTCCTAGCCAAAGAAGAATTTAACATAGTGAGGAAGACTCATTCAGGAAACTGGTGGGATTGAAGGCAGAGAAATCCCCAGGCCTGACCATTTATGAGCTCTGAGAAAGAGTCATCTGGACTCAAAACGTTAGCTTGCTTAGTGTCCAAATGCTGGAAATCTCAGCAGGTCAGGCAGCATCCATGTTGTTTTCAGTACAGATTCCAGCATCTGCAGTCATTTGCTCCTGATCATTTCTATCCCAGAGTACTTAAGTAGCCCTAGAAGAGTGTGCATTTTGGTGGTCATCTACCATGATTCTGTAGCCTCTGGTACAGTTCCTATGGATTGGAGAGTAGCTAATGTAACCTCTCTAATTTAAGAACTCTGGTGAATGAAATCTGGACAGGTAAAGTTTAGAAACCCCAAGTGACAGAAAACAATAGTGGAGTCGTATACAGAGCCTCAACCTTTAGTGCTAATGCTGAGGAAGGCATTAAACAGGAAATTAGAATACAAACACTACAGGAATATCTATAATATTATGGGTCACTTTAATCTGCATGTAGATTGGGCAAATCAAATTAGTAACAAAGCTGTAGAAGAGGATTTCAGGAGTGTATATAGGATGGATTTCTGGATCAATGCAATGAGAAACCAACTTTGGAACAGGCCATCTTAGTGCTGTGTAATGAGAGAAATAATTGGCAAACTAGCTATGCAAGGCCCCTTGGGAATAGCAACTAAAAGACAGTGAGGACTGCAGATGCTGGAGAGTCAGTCAAAGTGTGGTGCTGGAAAAGCACAGCAGGTCAAGCAGCATCCGAGGGGCAGGAGAATCAATGTTTCGGGCATAAGCACTTCATCAGGAAAGGCTGTTTCCTTGTGAACAGTGACCATAATATGATAAAATTCTTCAGTTAGCTGGAAAGTGATACCGTTGATTCGGAGACTGAACCGAATAAAGGAACTGGTGGTATGAGGTGTGAGTTGATTCTGATTGGGGATGTAGCTTAAATGGATAACTGTTGAAAGATAATAGCGAACATTTAAAGAGAGCGTGGATGAACTGCAACAGTTGTTCCTTCCTGCCTGGTGCATAAGTAAAACAGAAAAGGGTGGCTGGCTATGGCTAACAAGGAACATTAGAAATAGTATTAGATTGAAGGAAGGGGCATACAAATTGTCCAAAGCAAGCAGCAGATCTGAGGAGTGGGAGAAGTTTGGATTTCAGCAAAGGAAGACGGAGGGATTAAAGAGTGCAAAATAGTGTGAAAGTGTGCAGGGAACATGCAAGCTGATTGTAAAAACAAACCTGTATAGATATGTGAAGAGCAAAAGATGAATGAAGACAAATGTAGGTCCTTTCACAGTCAGAAACGGAACAAGTGATGGCAGACCAATTAAATACATACTATGGTTCTGCCTTCACAAAGGAAGACATAAATAACATCCCAAAAATGTTAGGGAGCACAGGATCTCATGAAAGGTAGGAACTGAAGGAAATCAATACCATTCAGGAGATTGGTGGGATTGAAGGCAGATAAATCCCTAGGGCCTGATCGTTTGAGCTCTGATAAAGAGTCATTTAGACTCAAATATTTAGCTTGCTTTCTCTCCGTAGATGCTGTCTGACCCACTGTGATTTCCAGCATTTGCTGTTTTCAGTACAGATTCCAGCCTCTGCAGTAATGTGCTCCTGGTCATTTCTGTCCCATAGTACTTGAGGAAGTGGCCCTAGAAAGAGTTTATGTTTTGGTGGTCATCTACTAAGATTCTGTAGCCTCTGTTACAGTTCCTATGGATTGGAGGGTAGCTAATGTAACCTCTGTACTTTCACAGGGAGGTAGAGAGAAAAAGGGAATTCTAACTGGTCAGTCTGATATCAGAAGTTGGGGAAATGCGAGAGTCCATTATAAAAGACTTAATAACCGAGCACTTGGAAAACAGTGACAAGATCAGACAGTCGGCATGGATATACAAAAGGGAAAGTACACTTGAGAAATCTATTGGAATTTTTCAAGGATGTGAAACTAGTAGCGTTGATAAGGGAGAGCCAGTGGATGTGGTTTAGTTGAACTTTCAGAAGGTTTTCAATAGGGTCTCACAGAAGAGATTGCTATTTAAAATGTAAGCACGTGGCATTGGGGTGGAGTAGTGACATGGATAGAAACTGGTTGGCAGACAGAAAGCAAAGAGCAAGGGTCGCTGGCTGTTTTTCTGAGTAACAGGTAGTAAGTGACTTGTGGGGTACCGCAGGGATGAGTGCCAGGACCCCAGCTTTTCACAATAATTAATCATTTCGATGGTGGAACAAAATGTAATATCTCCAAGTTTGCAGATGACACAAAGCTGGGTGGGAGGGTGAGCTGTGAGGAGGATACAGAGATGTTACAGTGGGATTTGGACAAACTAAGTGGGCAGATGATGCATAATGTGGATAAATCTGAGGTTACCCATTTTGGAAGCCAAAGCAGGAAGGCAGATTATGATCTGAATGGTGATAAATTGGGAAAAGAGGAGGTTAACAGGACCTGGGTGTTCTCGTATACCGGTCACTGAGGTAAGCAATGCAGGTACAGCAGGTGGTGAAGGCAGCAAACTGCATGTGGACCACCCTAGTGAGGATTCACGTACAGGAGAGGGATTTCTTAATGCAGCTGTACAGGGCTCGGGGAGTAGTCCGTGCAGTTTTGGCCTCTTTATTTGAGGAAGGATATTCCGGTTATGGAGGGAAAAGAACAAAGCTTTCCCAAACTACTTCATGGGATGGCAGTCTGGATCAGTTGGGACGAGGGAAGGGAAACTCCCATCCTTACCTGGTCTACCTACATGTGATTCCAAACCCACAGCAATGTGATTTTACTCTTAACTGTCTCTGGGTAGTTATGGATGGGCAATAAAATGGTGGCCTAACCAGCAATACCCACATCTTCAAATAAATAAAAACTTCACTGGAGTTTGGAAGAATGAGGAGGCATGTCTTACAAACTTATAAAGTTCGAACAGGAGTAGACAGGATATGCACAGGATGGATGTTCCCAATGACCAGGGAGTCCAGAAGTAGGTGTTAAGATGTGAGAATACGGACTGAGATCTGAAATGGCTGCACCCAGAGAGTGGTGAGCCTGTGGAATTCACTCCCACCAAAAGAGGCTGCGATCAAAGCATAGAATGTTTGAAACTAAGATGTAGTTTTTAGGGCTAAAGGGATCAAATGGTATGATCCCCTTTGAGAAAGCAGGAACAGCAGGATGAGTTGGATGATCAGCCATGATTACATTGAATGGTGGAGCAGGCTCAAAGAGCCCAATGGCCGCCTCCTGCTCCTGTCTTCCATGTTTCTGTAATTTACACTGTGAGTGACCTTTACCCTGAATAAACAATGATCAAATCTAACTGAATGGTGCAGTCAGCCACGCAGCTGAATGTATTACTGTGTTAGGTTATATAACTTGATATGGAAATACAGAATATCTCTGTGGTGACATATTTGAGTTAATATTTGTTTTTTTCCAAAACTGGTTCTTGATGAAACCAGTGAATAAATGAATTTGAAGAAGGGTGGGGGGGAGGAGCTGGTGATCGTGTTGAATATTCGTCTGCTTAGGCCATCATGATTCCCTCCTGTTCCCGCTGTTGTGAGAGTGAGGACTGGGTACTGAATAGTTTTATCTGCTCTCTTCACAGTGTGATTTGTGCTGCAGCCTTTGATCTCTTGTCGGTTTTATTTTGCCTTTGCAGACTCGAGTACTTGTGACACATGGAATCAGCTTCCTGCCTCAAGTGGATCAGATTGTGGTGTTGGTGAACGGCAGAATCTCCGAGATGGGATCATATCAGGAGCTGCAGAACCAGAACGGAGCCTTTGCAGAATTCCTACGAAACTATGCCCAGCGAGATGACTTGGAGGAGGATGAGCCAACAGGTAGGAGGAGTTTTGGGCTGGGGGCAGAGGCCCAAGGTAATTGGAAAACTGTCACATGACTGTTAGGCGCTAACACCTGCAGTATTTTAACAAAGCGTTAACTGGTGGGTCATTTTTGAAGGTGATGGAATGAGTCCAGGAAGCTGTTAATCCAATTAAAACCAAAATTCTGGGTTTCTTCGAGAGAATAGATTACCCAACACAAGGAAATTGTGCTGAAACTTCATAAAATATTTGGTTAGATCTCATTCTGCTTTTAGGGTGCAGGGAATAACAGAACAACTGCGATTATTCTCTGGAGTAGAGAAGATTAAAGGAGATTTGATAGAGATATTCAAAATTGTATAGTGCTTTTGATAAAGTAAATAAAACTAAACTGTTCTCGGTGATTTGAAATGTTGGTAACCAAGGCCACAGAAAATCTAGGGGAAAGTTGAGAATATTTATTACACACGAACCTTGAGTACAGTGCCTCAGAGCAATAGACGCATATTCAACAGGAACTATCAAAAGTGGAACTTGATGAATGCTTAAAAAGGAAGATACTGTCAGGCTATGGGAAAAATTCAGATGGGGCTAATTAGATCTTGCAAAGCTGGAGGAGAAGATTTATGTACTGAACGGTCTCCTGCACTGTAATATTCAAGCATTAAAAGGGGAAGAGAAAGAAAGAGGAGAGGAGGGGGAAGCACAATTGATCAAAAGGATGTTAACCCAGAGTTTGTGAAGCACAGAGGGTGGGGCTGGTGTATGCCAGTTCCATCTTACCATGCAATGTTATTGAGAGCAGAAAGACAGACAGCAAGCATGCTGAATTCCAGCTCTTGCAGGTTATAACATGTTCACTTTTGTACCTTTTTCTTTTTTCCCTCTAATCTCTCCAAAACCCACACTCATGCTGCAGACAATCTTCCAGATGGTAAGTTTGTGACTATGCAACTCATAGAACATAGAACATTACAGCACAGTACAGGCCCTTCAACCCTCAATGTTGCGCCTACCTGTGGAACCAATCTGAAGCCTACGCTATTCCATTCTCATCCATTTGCCTACCCAATGAACATTTAAATACCCTTAAAGTTGGCGAGTTTCTATATTGCAGGCAGTGCGATCCACGCCTCTTCTACTGAGTAAAGAAACTACCTCTAACATCTGTCCTATATCTATCACCCCTCAATTTAAAGCTATGTCCCCTCATGCTAGCCATCACCATTTGAGGAAAAAGGCCCTCACTGTCCACCCTATCTAACCCTCTGATTTATCTTATATGTCTCAATTAAGTCACCTCTCAACCTCCTCCTCTGATGAAAACAGCCTCAAGTCCTTGGCCTTTCCTCATAAGACTTTCCCTCCATACCAAGCAATATCCTGGTAAATCTACTCTGAACTCTTTCCAAAGCTTCCACATTCTTTCTATAATGCGGTGATCGGATATGCAGTACTCCAAGCGCGGCCACACCAGAGTTTTGTACAGCTGCAATTTGACCTCACCGATTCAAAAACTCAATCCCTCTACCAATAAAAGCTAACATGCCATATGCCTTCTTAATAACCCTATCAACCTGGGTGACCATTTCCAGCGATCTATGTACATAGACACAGAGATC
Source organism: Chiloscyllium plagiosum (assembly GCF_037043375.1). Classification (NCBI taxonomy): domain Eukaryota; kingdom Metazoa; phylum Chordata; class Chondrichthyes; order Orectolobiformes; family Hemiscylliidae; genus Chiloscyllium; species Chiloscyllium plagiosum. The sequence continues at coordinate 60,312,167 of NW_028270163.1, read as the reverse complement.
TCTCTGTTCATATACAGTACCAAGAATCTTACCATTAGCCCAGAACTCTTTATTTCTGTTGCTCTTCCAAAGTGAATCACCTCACACTTTTTCGCACTAAACTCCATTTGCTACCTCTCAGCTCAGCCCAGCTCTGCAGCTTATCTATGTCCTCTGTAACCTGCAACATCCTTTGTCACTATTCTCAATTTTATTAACCTTAGTGTCATCTGCAAATTTACTAACCCATACTTCTATGCCCTCACTAGGTCATTTATAAAAATGACAAACAGTGGCCCCAAAACACATCCTTGCGGTACATCACTAGTAACTGAACTCCAGGATGAACATTTCCCATCAACCACCACCCTCTGTCTTCTTCCAGCTAGCCAATCTCTGATCCAAATGCTAAATCCCCCTCAATCCCATGCCTCCATATTTTGTGCAATAGCCTACTGTAGGGAACCTTGTCAAATGCCTTACTGAAATCCACATACACTACATCAACTACTTTACCCTCATCCACCATCTCCCAGAACTCCAGGTTTGTGAGGTATGACCTACTCTTCACAAAACCATGTTGACTATCCCTAATCAACATAATCCTTTCTAAATGACTATAAGTTCTGTCTCTTACAATCCTTTCCAACGCTTTACCCACAACCGAAGTAAGGCTCACTGGTCTGTATTTATCAGGGTTGTCCCTACTCCCCTCCTTGAACAAGGGAACAACATTTGCTATCCCCCAGTCTTCTGGCACTGTTCCTGTAGATAATGACAACATGAAGATCCGAGCCAAAGGCTTCCCAGAGAATCCTGGGATAAATCCCATCCGGCCCAGGGGACTTATCTATTTTCACACTTTCCAGAATTGCTAGCACCCCCTTGTAGTCTAGTTGCCTGTATCGTAGTATCCTCCTCAACAACATTGTCTTTGTCTTTTTCCAGTGTGAACACTGATGAAAAATACTCATTTCGCACTTCTCCTATCTCCTCAGACTCCACGCACAGCTTCCCACTGCTATCTCCTACTTAAGTTATTAGGCCCAGGCCAGCATTCCCCCTCAATTACACAGGTGGACATATGCATGCAATCTTACAGAAACAAGGCAATATAACAGACCAGTCACATATAGCACATGCAAGTTCAAGCAAGGAACTGAACTAGGTTTCTGTGTAGACTAGGTGAACTTGGTGCTGATCGCTAAGCTGGATTGATCTTTGCATTGATGAACATTTCCACAGCATTAGTTCAGAGAGAGCTTTTGGGCTCTGGGGCCCTTTGGTAAACAAGATCACTGTACCAAATGGTAGGTCTTGAACCCTGGCAAGTGCTGGAGTTGGAGTTAGATTCCTGATACTTGCTTTGTGTAGGTGAGACTTCCCACCAGGATTGCAAAATTAAAAAGTAAACTGTTAATCCAGAGGATAAAGAGCCAATTGTGATTAAAGAGAAACCATTCATGAAATCTTGACTGCTGATGATGATGAGCATTCTGTTGATGAGCAGGTCACTTAACACCAAGGCATGAATCAGGGAGTTAGCTCTATCCATCTGTCTCTCACTTCTTCTCTATTTCTTGCTATCTGAGCTGAGTGAATGCTAGTGAAGAAGCAGGTGTTGCCAGCTGGTTCTGCAGGGAATGTTCTATGATCTGGGACTTTTCCTGGGAATCATTGTCTCTGCCACTATCCTGCCCCATACAGTCTAAGTTTAGCTCCCAATAAAATTGTTTATGAAATCAGTTCTGTCATTCATTTGGAATCAGCTGGCCAGCCAACAGCAAAGTGGTCTGCAGCAGGATTTTCCATGGCCATTGTTCCAGGCTTCTGGGTGGGTTCTGTTTTGAGTGTAGCCCTCGCACAGACCAGCATGGTCTAACTCTGGATTGTTATGAACTCCTTTCTTGTTGTTTCTCAGTACTCGATGAAGAGGAGGAATTTCTTGGGGAGGATACCCTCAGTAACCACATTGACTTGGGTGACAATGAGCCCCCAGCAGCAGAGGCACGGAAACAGTTCATGAGGTATGTGCAGAGTTCTGTTATCATTTTATCCATTAACCCAGAGCTGTACAGATCAGTGATGTCTGGAGGTTCTTAAAGCTTGTTCCAGAGCTCCCACAGGTGGCTTACTTGCTGCAAGATCTGTCGGTATGGTGCTCAGACACACGCAGGCAGGGTGATCCCATGTCTGATGTGTTCTGTGTTAAATGAGTTAACCTCAGCCAGAGGGAGCTCCAACAAGAAAAGCAATGTCCAGTTATTGGGATGTGCAGCAGTAAGTCTGCTATTCCTGATCTCTTCACTAACTCTGATCAGCAGTGTATGATAGTGTAATGACAGAGTTGGATCAGTAACTCAGCTATAAGTTCAGATCTATATATTGTAAGCTTTGAAGTTGACTTCAGTGAGTCTGGTCATTTTACTATATGGTATTCTCTCCACTTCTCCAGGTCACTTTCCTCATTTAAAACACTCATTAATATTTACCTCTTTGACAAGCTTTTGGTCACCTGACCAAATGTCTCCTCCTGTAGCTTGGGGACATACTTGGTTTTGTATTGCTCTTGGGAATATGTCTTACACAATAATATTTATAAATTGTAATCTCTGCAAATGATGTGGGGATCATTGAGAAGGTGGGAATTTGCTGTCTGTGCTGATAAAGATAGTGGTGAGCTGTTTTATTTATTTTATTCCCTTATGGGATGGGAGCATCACTGATAGCATTTATTGTCCATCCCTATCTTTCCTTGACAACTGCCTGATGAAGAAACAGCGCTTTGAAAGCTAGTGCCTCTAAATAAACCTGTTGGACTATAACCTGGTGTTGTGATTTTTAACTTTTTTTTCTTGAATGTCTCACTCAGCCAATTCAGGGGTCAGTTCAGAGTTAACTACATTGCTGTGGGTCTGGAGTCACTTGTAGGTCAGATTGGGTAAGGACGTCAGTTTCCTTCCCTCAAGGATGTTAGTGAACCCAGTGAGTTTTTATCACATTCGATGATTGTTTTGTAAACACAGAATGCTGGAGAAAGTTGATAAGTGTTGATAAGGGTTGATGGGAAGGGTGAGAGCAGTAACAAATTAAAAATACTATACATGAATGCACGAAGCATTAGACATAAGATGGATGAGCTTGAGGCTCTTTTGGAAATTGGCAGATACGATATTGTGGGGATAACTGAGACGTGGCTTCAAGTGGACAGGGCCTGGGAAATGAATATTCAAGGATACACGTGTTATCGTAAGGACAGACTGACGGGCAGAGGGGGTGGGGTGGCCTTGTTGGTAAGGGACGATATTCAGTCCTTGTGCGGGGGGCCTAGAGTCAGGGGATGTAGAGTCAGTGTGGATAGAGCTGAGAAATTCTAAGGGTAAAAAGACCCTCTTGGGAGTTATCTACAGGCCCCCAAACAGTAGTCTGGATGTCGGATGTAAGTTAAATAAGGAGCTGAAATTGGCCTGTCGCAAAGATGTCACTACAGTTGTTATGGGGGATTTTAACATTCAGGTAGAGTGGGAGAATCAGGATGGTATTGGGCCACAAGAAAGAGACTTTGTGGAGTGCCTCAGAGATGGATTCTTAGAGCAGCTGGTGCTGGAGCCGACCAGGGAGAAGGCAATTCTGGATCTGGTATTGTGTAACGAACCAGAATTGGTCAGAGACCTCGAAGTGAAGGAGCCATTGGGAAGTAGTGACCATAATACAATAAGCTTCAATCTGCAATTTGAGAGGGAGAGGGTACAGTCGGAAGTGATAGTACTTCTGTTGAATAAAGGGAATTATGGAGCTATGAGGGAGGAGCTGGCCAAAGTTCAATGGTGCAATACCTTAGCAGGGATGACCGTGGAGGAACAATGGCGGATATTTCTGTGTATAATGCAGAAGTTGCAGGATCAGTTCATTCCTAAAAGGAAGAAAGATCCCAGGAGGAGGCATGGGCGGCCGTGGCTGACGAGGGAAGTAAAGAAACATATAAAGTTAAAAGAGAAAAAGTATAACATAGCTAAGATAAGTGGGAAAACTGAGGACTGGGAAGCTTTTAAAGAGCAACAGAGGATTACTAAGAAGGAAATACACAGAGGAAAAATGAGGTACGAAGGTAAACTGGCCAAGAATATTAAGGAGGATAGTAAAAGCTTTTTTAGGTATGTGCAAGGCAAAAAAATGGTTAGGACAAAAATTGGGCCCTTGAAGACAGAAACAGGGGAATATATTATTAGGAACAAAGAAATGGCAGAGGAATTAAATGGGTACTTCAGATCTGTGTTCACTTGGGAAGACACAAGCAATCTCCCTGAGGTAACAGTGGCTGAAGGACCTGAACTTAAGGGAATTTATATTTGCCAGGATTTGGTGTTGGAGAGGCTGTTAGGTCTGAAGGTTGGTAAGTCTCCGGGGCCTGATGGTCTGCATCCCAGGGTACTGAAGGAGGTGGCTCGGGAAATCGTGGATGCGTTGGTGATTATTTTCTAGAGTTCAATAGATTCGGGGTCAGTTCCTGAGGATTGGAGGGTGGCTAATGTTATACCACTTTTTAAGAAAGGTGGGTGAGAGAAAGCAGGTAATTATAGACCAGTTAGTCTGACCTCAGTGGTGGGAAAGATGCTGGAGTCTATTATAAAGGATGAAATTACTGCACATCTGGATAGTAGTAACAGGATAGGACAGAGTCAGCATGGATTTATGAAGGGGAAATCATGCTTGACTAATCTTCTTGAATTTTTTGAGGATGTAACTATGAAGTTGGACGAGGGAAATCCAGTAGATGTAGTGTACCTGGACTTTCAGAAAGCTTTTGATAAAGTCCCACACAGGAGGTTAGTGAGTAAAATTAGGGTGCATGGTATTGGGGGCAAAGTACTAAATTGGATTGAAAATTGGTTGGCTAATAGGAAACAAAGGGTAGTGATAAATGGCTCCATTTCGGAATGGCAGGCAGTGACCAGTGGGGTACCGCAGGGATCCGTGCTGGGACCACAGCTTTTTACAATATATGTTAATGATATAGAAGATGGTATCAGCAATAACATTAGCAAATTTGCTGATGATACAAAGCTGGGTGGCAGGGTGAAAAGTGATGAGGATATTAGGAGATTACAGGGTGACCTGGACAAGTTAGGTGAGTGGGCAGATGCATGGCAGATGCAGTTTAATGTGGATAAATGTATGGTTATCCACTTTGGTGGCAGGAACAGGAAGGCAGACTACTACCTCAATGGAATCAATTTATGTAAAGGGGCAGTACAGAGAGATCTGGGTGTTCTTGTACCCCAGTCAATGAGGGCAAGCGTGCAGGTGCAGCAGGTAGTGAAGAAGGCTAATAGCATGCTGGTCTTCATAACAAGAGGAATTGAGTATAGAAGCAAAGAGGTGCTTATGCAGCTGTACAGGGCCCTGGTGAGACCACACCTGGAGTACTGTGTGCAGTTCTGGTCTCCAAATTTGAGAAAAGACATTCTGGCTATTGAGGGAGTGCAGCGTAGGTTCACAAGGTCAATTCCTGGAATGGCAGGATTACCTTACACTGAAAGACTGAAGCGACTGGACTTGTATACCCTTGAGTTTCGAAGATTGAGAGGGGATCTGATTGAGACGTATAAGATTATGAAAGAATGGACACTCTGGCAGTAGGAAACATATTTCCACTGATGGGTGAGTGCCGAACCAGAGGACACAGCTTAAAAATACGGGGTAGACCATTTGGGACAGAGCTCAGGAGAAACTTCTTCACCCAGAGAGTGGTGGGTGTGTGGAATGCTCTGCCCCAGAGGGTAGTGGAGGCCCATTCTCTGGATTCATTTAAGAAGGAGTTGGATAGAGCTCTCAAAGATAGTGGAATCAAGGGTTATGGAGATAAGGCAGGAACAGGATACTGATTAGGAATGATCAGCCATGATTATATTGAATGGCGGTGCAGGCTCGAAGGGCTGAATGGCCTACTCCTGCACCTATTGTCTATTGTCTAAAGTCAGCAAGTCTGGCAGCATCTGTGGAGAGAGAACAGAGTTAACATTTGAGACTGGTATGTCTCTTTTTCAGATTATAGTTTGATGGTTACTATCACCAATTTGTTTCTAATTTAAATTCAAATTCCACCTGATAAAAGTTAGTTTAAGAATCAATCATTTTGATTTGGAATTGGAATCACACAAAGCCAGACTGGGTACGGACAACTAAGGCAGTTAGTTTTAGGTCAATTAAAAATGTCCACACATTTGAATTCTATTCTCTGGGACTTGTTGACTGTTTTGTAGCCTCTGTACATGATGCACGTAACCAAAGGCCTCCAATTTTAGACCTGATATGTTCTCAGACTAACGGAGGAATCTATCTTGGATTGAGAACATATTAAAGACTGAAATACATTGGGCTGTAGTCTGACTGGCTCAGGGTTTTGGAGATTGTATTGATTTTTCACCCTGCTCAATACCAGGAGGGAACCTGGTCCATGAGATAGACAGCTGTCAAAGCCAGAAAAGGAGATGGTTTTCTAATAAACCTATTCAGAGATGTTGTTACACACCTCTGGAGCAGTCGGGCTTGAACCCGGGCCTCCTGGGTCAGATGTTGGGACACTACCACTGCACCACAAGAGGCCCCACAGCCAGGAAACGATAGGTGTTTCCCAACTCTGATCAGCTGGAGGGAATCTACAGTTAAAAGAAAGTACTTCAGTCTCTAAAACTTACAAAGTAATTTACAGCCAAATTCTGCTCATCAACCTGCTGTTAAAGGAAGTTGAAATAAGGAAACCAAGGAGTGGTATGCTGGTTAGCCAAACATCTTTTGTTAGGAAAGTACTAAAATCTAGAATTCAAGGATAGGGTGACTGTACACTGTTATTTTTAGCTAATAATAGCGATGTCATGCTTGACAAATGCAATTTAATTTTTTGAAGAGATGACTTAAGTGGTGGACGGGGGTTTCTGTGGATGTTATTTATATGGTCTTAGAGATGTACAGCACAGAAACAGACCCTTTGCCTAGTAGTTGATGGCAAAGGTTCATCTTGGAGTGCCGTCACTAGCGGTGTTCCGCAAGGATCTGTTTTGGGACCATTGCTGTTTGTCATTTTTATAAATGACCTGGAGGAGGAGTTAGAAGGTTGGGTGAGCAAGTTTGCGGATGATATGAAAGTCGGAGGAGTTGTAGACAGTGAGGAAGGATGTGGCAGGTTACAGCGGGATATAGATAAGCTGCAGAACTGGGCAGAAAGGTGGCAAATGGAGTTCAATGTAGCTAAGTGTGAGGTGATTCACTTTGGTAAGAGTAACAAAAAGATGGGGTACTGGGCTAATGGTCAGATACTTGGTAGTGTGGATGAGCAGAGGGATCTTGGTGTCCATGTACACAGATCTTTGAAAGTTGCCACCCAGATAAATAGTGCGGTGAAGAAGGCATATGGCGTACTGGCTTTTATTGGTAGAGGAATTGAGTTCCGGAGTACTGAGGTCATGTTGCAGTTGTATAAGACTCTGGTGCGGCCGCATCTGGAGTATTGTGTGCAGTTTTGGTCGCCATACTATAGGAAGGATGTGGAGGCACTGGAACAGGTGCAGAGGAGGTTTACCAGGATGTTGCCTGGTATGGTAGAAAGATCGTATGAGGAAAGGCTGAGGCACTTGGGGTTGTTTTCATTGGAGAAAAGAAGGTTTAGGGGTGACTTGATAGAGGTGTACAAGATGATTAGGGGTTTAGATAGGGTCGACAGTGAGAATCTTTTTCCACGTATGGAGTCAGCTATTACAAGGGGGCATAGCTTTAAATTAAGGGTGGTAGGTATAGGACAGTTGTTAGGGGTAGGTTCTTTACTCAGCGAGTTGTGAGTTCATGGAATGCCCTGCCAGTAACAGTGTGGACTCTCCCTCATTATGGGCATTTAAGCGGGCATTGAATAGGCATATGGAGGATGGTGGGCTAGTGTAAGTTAGGTGGGCTTGGATCGGCGCAACATCGAGGGCCGAAGGGCATGTACTGCACTGTATTCTTCTATGTTCTATGTTCTATGTTCTTTCACCTCTCAGCCTGCGTGCTCCAGGGAAAACAGCCCCAGCCTATTCAACCTCTCCCTATAGTTCAAACCCTCGAATCCTGGTAACATCCTTGTAAATAGTTTCTGAACCCTTTCAAGTTTCATAACATTCTTCCAATAGGAGAGAGAGACCAGAAATGCGCACACTATTCCAAAAGTGGTCTAACCAATATCCTGTATAGCTGCATCATGACCTCCCAACTCCTGTACTCAATGCTCTGTCCAATAAAGGAAAGCATACCAAACACCACCTTCACTATCCTAACTGCCTGCGACTCCACTTTCAAGGAACTAGGAACCTGCACTCTAAGGTCTCTTTGTTCAAAAAGCTCCCTAGGACTTTATCATTAAGTGTGTAAAGTCCTGTCCTAATTTGCCTTTCCAAAATGCAACACCTTGCATTTATCTATATTAAACTCCATCGGTCACTCCTCAGCTCATTGGCCCATCTGATCCAGATCCCATTGTACTCTGAGGTAACCTCCTTCGCTGTCCACTTCACCTCCAATTTTGTTAATAAGTTTGCAAATGACACCAATGTTCACATCCAAATCATTTGTATAAATGACAAAAAGCAATCCTCTGGCACACCTCTGGTCACAGGCCTCCAGTCTGAAAGGCAACCCTCCACCACCACCCTCTGTCTTCTATCTTCAAGCTAGTTCTGTACCCAAATGGCTAGTTCTCCCTGTATTCCATGAGATCTAACCTTGAGGAACCTAGTCAAATGCCTTACTGAAGTCCAAATAGATCACGTCTACCGCTCTGCCCTCACCAATCCTCTTTGTTACTTCTCCAAAAACTCAATCACTTTCGTGAGACATGATTTCCCACACACAAATCCATGTTTTTGATTAGATTAATTACTTACAGTATGGAAACAGGCCCTTCGGCCCAACAAGTCCACACCGAAGCGCAACCCACCCAGACCCATTACCCCACATTTACCCCTTCACCTAACACTATGGGCAATTTAGCATGGCCAATTCACCTAACCAGCACATTTTTGGATTGTGGAAGAAAACCGGAGCACCCGGAGGAAACCCACGCAGACACTGGGAGAACGTGCAAATTCCACACAGACAGTCACCTGAGGCGGAAATTGAACCCAGGTCTCTGGCGCTGTGAGGCAGCAGTGCTAGCCACTGAGCCACCATGCCGCCATGTTGACTATCCCAAATCAGCCCCTGCCTTTCCAAATACATATATATCTTGTCCCTCAGGATTCCCTCCAACTTGCCCACCACTGACGTCCGGTTCATCAGTCGATAGTTCCCTGGCTTTTCCTTACCCCCTTAAATAGTGGCACCACGTTAGGCAACCTCCAGTCTTCGGACACCTCACCTGTGACTATCGATGATACAAATATCTCAGCAAGGGGCCCAACAATCACTTCTCTAGCTTCCCACAGAATTCTACAGTATACCTGATCAGGTCCTGGGGATTTATCCACCTTTGTGTTTTAAGACCTCCAGCACTTCCTCCTGTGTAATATGGACATGTTTCAAGATGTCACCATCTATTTCCCTACATTCTATATCTTCCATGTCCTTCTCCACAGTTAACATTGATGTAAAATACTCGTTTAGTATCTCCCCCATCTCCTGCTATTCTACACAAAGGCTACCTTGCTGATCTTGGAGGAGCCCTATTCTCTCCCTGGTCACCCTTTTGCCCTCAATGTATTTCTAAAAACCCTTTGGCAAATAAGGTTAAGGAGAATCCAAAGCTATCTCGTGTCCCCTTTTTGCTCTCCCAGTTTTCCTCTTAAGTATACTTCTCCTGCTTTTATAGTCTGATTCACTTGATCTCTCCTCTCTATACCTGATGTATGCTTCCTTCTTTTTCTTAACTAAATTCTCAATTTCTTTAGTCATCCAGTATTCCCTATACCTACCAGCCTTTCCTTTCACCCTAACAGGAATACACTGTCTTTGGACTCTCATTATCTCATTTCTGAAGACTTCCCATTTTCCAGCCGTCCCTTTACCTGCGAACATCTGCCCCCAATCAACTTTTGAAAGTTCTATTCCTGATGAAGGGCTTTTGCCCGAAACATCGATTTTCCTGCTCCTCGGATGCTGCCTGACCTGCTGTGCTTTTCCAGCACCACTCTAATCTAGACTTTTGAAAGTTCTTGCCGAATACCCTCAAAGTTAACCTTTCTCCAATTTAGAACTTCAACTTTAGATCTGGTCTATCCTTTTCCATCACTATGGTCACTGGCCCCAAAGTACCCCATTGACACCTCAGTCACCTGCCCTGCCTTATTTCCCAAGAGTAGGTCAAGTTTGGCACCTTTCTCTAGTTGGTACATCCACATACTGAATCAGAAAATTTTCTTGTACACACTTAACAAATTCCTCTCCATTTAAACCCTTAACACAATGGCAGTCCCAGTCTATGTTTGGAAAGTTAAAATCCTCTACCATAACAGCCCTATTATTCTCACAGATAACTGAGATCTTACTGAAGATATTTTATAAAATTCCCCAAGGCAGACTGAGCTAAAGTTGAAGGTTGTGGAATTGAAAGTGAGTTAATGACTTGGTTTGGAGCCTGTTCCTCTTTGTCATCCAGATGGGGATAATGAGCAGGTATGTTAATTAGCAGGATGTGACCAGTGCTGGCTCACAAAGGTGTGTTGAGGCCTAACCTGTGTACTGTATTCAGTAAATGATTTTGAGAAACAGTGCCACTTCTCACTGGGATCATGCACTGGAAGTCAAGTCCCACAATTGAATTTTAAAAAGTTGAGAAAATTGTATCAAATTACACAGTCCCTAATTTACCCATCTGATAGAATCAAGTTTGACAGAAAGCACAGACCAGGGAGTAGTACTTCACAAAAAATTACTCCTTTATTACAATTAAATAGATTCTAACCGCAAGTGAATAACTATGGACTGTTGGCATTTAACCACTAATTAAAACGCTAATCCCCTTCCACATTTGCCCTACGCACACAGACAAGTACAGGCAGGCATAAAACAAAAAAACTGAAAGAACTATGGATGCTGGAAATCCGAAACAAAAACAGAAATTGCTAGAAAATCTCAACAGGTCTGGTAGCATCTGCGGAGAGAAATCTGAGTTAACGCGTGGGATCCAGTGACCCTTCAGAACAGACAAAAAAAAAACTAATGTTACAATGGAGAGAGAACTAGCAAACTGTTCAATTCACCAGTCCCCAGGATTGGATGGGACATCCCTTTTGTTTCACAAGTCCTTCAGTTATCTGATCTTTCGTCAGATTCTTTTGCTTCTTTACAGGAAGCAGTGTAGAGAGTGTGGTGCTGGAAAAGTACAGCAGGTCAGGCAGCATCCGAGGAACAGGAAAACTGACGTTTCGGCAAAAGCCCTTCATCAGGAACGAGGCTGGGAGTCTCGGGGGGTGGATTCTCCTGATGAAGGGCTTATGCCCGAAACACCGATTCTCCTGCTCCTCTAATGCTGCCTGACCGGCTGTGCTTTTCTAGCACTACACTCTGGGTCTCTGATCTCCAGCATCTGCTGTCCTCATTTTCTCCCAGGAAGCACAAAGTGACTGGTTCACAAATTATGAAGTCTCTGACTTACTGGTTAAAGAGAACAGCTTCCAGCAGCTGGGAGGAGAAAGCAAATATCTGGCTTTCTTTAGCTTCAAATATTTCACTGGAGGCAGCAAGAGGGCGACACCAGCTCCCTTCCCAGAGGTCCATAGGCTTCTCACTCAATCATCCACACCCACAAGCTATTCAGCTGCCCAGGACCAATCAGTTGTTGCTGTTAGGCTGATGACCTCCAGCATCCATGGTCATAATGCCACAAACCAATCAGCTGCTTGTTGCTGGTTGAATCTCACTGTGTATAGGTCCCAGTGCTGGGCCCAGTAAAGAAACAGTGTAAACGTGGCCCATGGTGAGTTTCAGTAACTTTCCTTTTAAAGGTACTCTAAATCCTTCCTCAGTCTTTTGTTGTAAAACAGTCCTTTTCCTAATTCTGTTCATAATCAAAACTAAAATGAAAAAGGAGTGGTCTTTACAACAGAAAGCTACTAATCCAAATTTACTGATAACCAAGATGGGTAGCATTGTAACTGGTGGTGTTGAAGCCTAAAATTACAATAGACAACCAGTGAATCAGGAGCAGGACTAGACTGTTTAGCCCCTTGCGGTCTCCTCTACATTGGGGAGACAGGACACCTACTCGCAGAGCGCTTCAGAGAACATCTCCGTGACACCCACACCAACCAACCCCACCACCCCGTGACCATACACTTCAACTCCTCCTCCCACTCTGCCGAGGTGGGTGGTCCTGGGCTTCCTCCATTGCCACTCCCTCATAACCCGACACCTGGAGGAAGCACGCTTGATCTTCCTCCTCGGAACTTTTCAACCTCAGGGCATCAATGTGGACTTCACCAGTTTCCTCATTTTCCCTACCCCCACCTTATCCCAGTTCCAACCTTCCAGCTCAGCACCATCCTCATGACCTGTCCTATCTGTCAATCTTCCTTCCTGCCTGTCACCTTTACCCCCACCTCCATCCACCTATTGCACTCTTAGCTACCTTCCCCCAGCCCCACCCACTCCCATTTATCTCTCCATTCCCGAGGCTCCCAGCCTCATTCTTTATGAAGGGCTTTTGCCCAAAACGTTGACTTTCCTGCTCCTCGGATGCTGCCTGACCTGTTGCGCTTTTCCAGCACCACTCTAATCTAGACTGTATTCAGCCCCTTGAGCCGAGTGTATCTTTCAGTAAGATCAAAGCTGATCTGTTTGTTTTAAATTCCATATTGCCATCTACTCCTGATAACCTTAGATTCTTGTCAGGCAATGAATTTCACTATACCTACGTCTTAATAGGTTAAGTGACAAATTGTGATGGAGAGAAATGAGATAATCCACTTTGAACCTGAAAAGTATAAAACGTGGGGCTTTCTAAATGGCGGACAACTAGAAACAGTGAAGGAGCAAAAAGATTGGAGGTCCAGGTAATTAGATCATCAAAACATTATGATTGGGAGCAGAAGATAATCAAAAAATCTAGTGGAATGCTGGCTTCATATCAAACAGACAAGAACACAACGATAAAGGTGACAGCTGTCCACACCTGGAGACTGGGAGTACCATCTCCGGAAGAAGCATACTAGCCTTAGACAGCATGCAAGCTATGTTCACTGGGGGGAGTCCAGGATTGGGTGCAGAGTCTAAAAATTAGAGCTAGACCTTTTCAGGGGTAAATTTAAGATGTACTTCCTCAGACAAAGGGCAGTAGAAGTTTAAACTCATCCCGAAATGGCAATTCCTGCTGGATCAACTGATCATCAAAATTTGAAGTTAATACATTTCTTTTTGTTAAATATAAGGCAAAAGTAGGTCTCAGATGAGCCACGATCTCATTAAAAGTTCGGACAGGATTGAGGGACTGAAGGCCATCCTCGTGTTTCTATGTTTATGGCCAATCAAATGTAGTGTTTGTAGGGATGTCAAAGTGACCAGCTAATTTATGTTTCAATGTTGGATGAGGAATAAACTTATTCAGGACATGGGATGTCTCCCCCGCTTTTTGAAATAGTGCAGTGGAGTATTTTATTTCCATGTTTGGGAAGACAGTGGTGTAGTTGTCATGTCACTGGGTTAGTAATCCAAAGGTCCGGACTAATGTTCAGCAGACAGGGGTTCAAATCCCACCATAGCAGCTGATAATTTAGTTTAAAGTTTAATCTCAGTAATGGTGGCTGTGACAACTTTCACCAATATTTCTAAAGTCCTGTCTTGTTCATTAGTCATCTTTAGGGACTGAAACCCTGTAACCTTATCCAGCTGAGATCTGCATTATTCCCCCTCCCTGATGAATTGAATGGTGGTTCCTGGTGACATTTTCCTTCTGCTATTTGCTCTTCCTCTTTCAGACAAATCAGTGTCATCTCATCAGATGGTGAGGCATCCACGTGGAAATCCACAAGGAGGCGACTGAGTGAGAAGAAGAAGGTGGTAGATACTGTTCCACAGCCAAAGAATGAACCAAAGGACCTAATCCAGGCTGAGACAGCAGAAACTGGGAGGGTACGTTCACACTGCACAGTTCTTACTTCTGTCACTCTTGGCAGCTGTGTTCACATGCCACCCCCCCACAGTGGCACTGAGGTCCCAGCACTTTCCCTGAAGTTTCCCTTTGTCTGTTTACCTGTATCTTACTCTGAGACACTCACTTATTCACTGCAGGATGTAGGGATCATTGGCAAAGTCAGCATTTATTCTCAATTCTCATTATCGTTAAGAAGGTAGGGATGAACCACCCACTGTCCTAGCAACTGAAAGACTTATTGGGTCATTTCCGAGAGCAGTTAAAGTCCTTGACATTGCTGCTGGCCCAGAGTTGCACATAGGCCATACAGTGTAAGAACAGCAGATTTCCCTCCTTTTAGAGGGCGTCAGATAATCATTTGGGTTTTTATGACAATCTCCCAACTTCATGAGAAGTTTTCCTTGAACTAGTATTCTATTGCTTCCAGGTTTTTAAGAACTGAATTCAAATTCTAAAAGTTTAACAAAGGCATTTTAGCCCTAGTTGTCTCTCATGCTGTGACCCACTTGGGGAAAGTGCATTTACACTCAAGTTCCTCTACTCGTGGGTGTCACTGAAGTTGAAGATTTAATCAAAGTTCCAATTTCCATGTCTGAAGAACTCCGGTTAACAAGAAACTCTGGCCAGATTTCTGTACTTCAATTCTGTCCACAGGCAAACAAAAATTGTGAATGAGTAGCATGTAATTCTACTATTGAAACTCTGACCCCTTCTTAAACACCAATAGTTACATGCAGACAGATACAGAGGCACACACACACATGTTATGAATGGAGAAAAAACATTGGGGAAACACAGTTCAATAGCACTCTCCACAGGATTCAATGAGGCATACCTTTTTTGCTTTCTGAATCCTTCTGATCTCAGTTGCTTCTTCCAAGTACCTTCAGTTTGTTATAGAGAGAGGGCAAATGGAATGCTCATTGTTCAGTCTTTCAGTCACTGGTTAGAGGCAACAGCTTATAAGAACTGGTGGGAGAGAATAGTTAACTTTCTTCCAGGCTTTCTTCTTTACTACAAAGAGATAGCAGTCTGGAGGCTTCTGCCTCTATTATATATACACTCTCTAACCACCTGCCCAGGAGCCACCTGCTCATGCACTGAGGACCAGTTGTGGAGGCCACAAGTCTTCAGCATGAACCAATCAGCACTTTTTCCTGGGTGAAGCCTACTCTGTGCCCATCTGTAGTGCCATGGTGACTTAGACCCTCCCTTGGTGCCATGACATCTTAAAAAGTGGCTGTATCTTTTCCCATTTTAGGCCACAATTCAGAGTAAAGAGAAACAAAAAGTGGTGTGCTTTACAATTACAATACCAGCAACAGACTCACAATGTTTCTGACACTTGGGTTATATTCACCATTCACTATTCCAAGTGGAAGGCTAGAACAGGAGACTGTGTCAGTAACAAGGCTGGTTCCTCCTGGGTGATATTGCAGCACATAAACAGGCCATTCAGCCCAATTGGCCCATGCTGGTATTTATTACTTCCCATCAGCTTCTCTGTGATTTCCTATTCTTCCTGGAGATTGGTGACAGTATACCATAGAGTCTGAGTTGCACAGTGCCGTCGGGATTGAGATAATGGAGTCTGGGAGTTGCTGAGCTCAGCCGTACTGCCAGGAAGTGGGTCAGGGTGAAAGTGAGGCATGTGTCTAAATAACAGCAATTGATTTGATGAGTCACTGAATCCTGTCTTTCGACGGCAGGTTAAACTGATTGTATTCTGGCAATACCTGAAGGCAGTCGGTCCCTTCATCTCTGTTGTGATTTGTTTCCTGTACTGCTGCCAAAATGCTGCAGCCATCGGTGCCAACTTCTGGCTAAGTGACTGGACCAATGACCCCGCCTTCAACAGGACCCAGCACCAAACCTATATGCGGGTAGGAGTGTACGCAGCACTTGGCTTCACACAAGGTAAGGCCCATCCTACACCTAGAAACTGAGCCAGCAGGAGGCAGCGTGTTCATCAGCAACTAATAACAATTTCTGCCATGAAGCAGATGGGGCTTGAATGGTCTGTACCAATCAGAAGTTTGCATCTGTAAAAGGAATAATTCTGTCTCTCAATTATTGAAGGGGTCCAGAGGTCCTTGTGGTAATTTGGAAAAATCTGTAGATTTCAGAGCTAAATAAATTATTTAAACATTTCTCCTAATTTCTTGGTGAAGCTTATAGTTTAAGTGTACACCTTCACAGAATAGTAATGAAGCTGAGCCCAGATTAATCCCTTCACTGCTCACCAATCTAATTGACATTGTCAGCACTTGGGAGAAGGGACTAACTGCATGCACAGTACTGGGATGGTTGGGGTTGGACTGGTGCTGGTTGGGGAGGGGGTTGGGAATACTGTACAATGTCTCATCTATGTGCTAACCTCAACTCTGGAACTGCATTATGTTTCCATCACAGGGATCCTAGTTCTGATCTCCTCCTTCACACTGGCACTCGGAGGCCTAGCTGCTGCTCGGCAGCTCCACACACGGCTCCTGGACAACAAGTTACACACACCACAGGCATTCTTTGACACCACACCCATCGGACGCATCATCAATCGCTTCGGCAAGGACATTAACGTGATTGATGAAGTCATTCCCCTGACATTCCAGATGTTCCTTGCAACATTTTTCGTCTCCCTGTCCACCATGATAGTAGTAGTCGCCAGTACCCCGTGGTTTACTCTGCTAATCGTGCCACTGGCTTTTGTGTACTTCTTCGTACAGGTACCTCCCAAAACACCTCTCCACTTTCTCCTGGACAAACTGCGGTGCAAAGGACGATGGAATGGTGCAGATGTATTCTTTCTGGAAGGGGGGAGTCTCACTGTCAGACCCTTAAAGTGTCGAGAAAATTCCAATTCGATTTGACACACCCTGTTCTTAAACGTAGGGAATGATCCAGCTGGATTAACATCAGTAGAGATACAGTCACCAAAGCAGGGCAGTGTGGGGATAGGGCTTGCTGAGTGACAGTGTGAGGGAGAGGGATTAATATCAGGAGAGATACAGTCATTAAAACAGGTTACTGTGGGGGAGAGGGGTTACTGAGTGACAGTGTGAGGGAGAGAGGGATTAATATCAGTAGAGATACTATCCTGTACTGCTGTTCTAAAATTCCGAAACTGTGGCTGACGCTGGGGCTCCCCCTTGCCTCTTTGCTTTTCCCTTTGTGGTTCTTTGTTGGATTATTTTGTGTGGTTTGATGCAGTTAGTGTTTGTGAATCAACCTGTCCATGCCAGCACTCATGCTGGTGTTAATGTTGTCATCACTTTCCAAGTGTTGAAAGTGTGAGGCTGTGGATTAGTGCGGCCGACATTTCATGTGTTGTCTGTTGGTTTGCCACATTGAGAGGCAGCTTGGTCCAAGGGTCATGTGTACTCCAGACTGGCTATTCCGCTTGACAGTAATCACCACCATATTCTCTGCCCACAAGCTATTGTCAGACAAAAGTGCTCCAGAACTTGGGCTCACCAGCAATCACCATGTGAGTGATCTTTAGCATGGCTGCACCCTGAGAGATTGTGGATTGGAGAATTTGAGAGTTTTGT